>NW_021703767.1:74647326-75367414 GCF_005190385.1 Monodon monoceros | reverse complement strand
TGGGGGGCGTGGAGGGCGTGAGGGGCGTGGAGGGCGTGAGGGGCGTGTGGAGCGTGAGGGGCGTGTGGAGCGTGGGGGGCGTGAGGAGCGTGGAGGGCGTGGGGAGCGTGGAGGGCGTGAGGAAGGGTGATTGGGAAAAGGTGCGACGGTAGTCATTCTGCGCAGGCATAACTAAGCTATAGGCCTCAAAAAGCCAGGGGGACATTTGCTTATGCCCAGTTGGAGGGTCAATGGTCCTATCCAGGCTTTTTTTTTTAATTAGCTTTTTTATTGGAGTATAATTGATTTACAATGTTGTGTTAGTTGGTCCTATCTAGTCTTAACCAGCTCAGCTAGAGCTAGACTCATCTGACTCCAGGTTCCTGGAAAACAGCTCCGGTGAACGTCTTGTTTAGGGTTCTTGCCGCTCAGAGGACACGCAAGTTTTTTTGTAGCAACCATTAAAACGACCTTGATTAGTGAAGGCAGGTTACAGGTAAAATGATTTAACTAATGATTACCTATGTTTTCATATTCACCAACAATATATAGTGAAATAAATAGTGGTGTATTTGTGTAATGGAATATCGGATAGCATTGGAAATTAACAAACTACAACTTCCTAAAATTACATGGACAAATCTCAAACATAAAGGTAAGTGGAGGAAATCAGACACAAAAGAATGATTCCATTTATACAAAATTCAAAAACACAAACTAAACTACATCATCTAAAGCTGCAGGGGCATACAGAAATGCTACAAAGAAAGGCAAAGAAGAGATTATTATAAAGTTTAGCAAAGTTACATTTGTTAGGGCAAAAGGGGGTTGTAATTGGGAAGAAGCACAGGTAGATTTCCAGAGGGCTGGCGATGTTCTATTTCTTGATCTGGGTGGTGGTTAAATGGGTGTTCAGTTTTCTAAAAATTTGTTAAAGTTAAGTTGTGTATTTACATTTTATGCCTTTTTCTGAACGATATTACATTTCACAAAAAAAGGTGTGAAAAAACTATTTTCATTATCTGTTTATAATTACATGCTTACTCTTGGAAATATTATCTCACTCACTTAAAGACTCTAATCCCAAAGGTAGGAAATAATTTTAAGGTTCTTCTTTCATTATAAAATACAAAACAGGACAGAAAGTTATATCTCAATAATACAAAATTATATCTCCCTACTAGTCTCATTACACAGCCTATTTTTCTCTCAGGAAAAAAAATTACAAATAACAAATTGGAATAAAATTGGACAATGCTGGAAGGTTAGTAAGATAAAAAAAAGTTGTGTTCATGAAGAAACAACTCCTATTATTTAGTCAGGACCCACATGCCAAGTTAGAAGGCTGACACAATGGCGCTTTTCAGCTCCTTGTTAAAAAGGAAGGGTAGAAGCTGGGACTTCGTGGCAGTCCAGTGGGTAAGACTAGGTGCTTCCACTGCAGGGGGTATGGGTTCAATCCCTGGTCGGGGAACTAAGATCCTGCATGCCAAGCGGTGTGACCAAATAAAAGGAAGGGTAGGAGCCATTGCCAGGCACAGAGGAAGAACTCTCCAGTTATCCAGTTACAAGATAATTCAAAAGGAAATTTAGTCACTATAGAATTTAGATCCAAACAGTCATCACTGTCTGTAGTAGAAACTATGTAAATTAAAAACTACTTTCTTGGGGGCTTCCCTGGTGGCGCAGTGGTTGAGAGTCCGCCTGCCGATGTAGGGGACACGGGTTCGTGCCCCGGTCCGGGAAGATCCCACATGCCGTGGAGCGGCTGGGCCCGTGAGCCATGGCCGCTGGGCCTGCGCGTCCGGAGCCTGTGCTCTGCAACGGGAGAGGCCGCAGCGGTGAGAGGCCCGCGTACCGCAAAAAAAATTTAAAAAAAAAATAAAAAACTACTTTCTTCACAGACATTTGCAGTGAGGAGTCTGGATCTATGCCTGTTGGTTCACAGAGTGGCCCTCATACAAAGAAGGCAGGGAGAGACAGGAGAAATGGGAAGACCACAGCAGACTGGTTGGCAGTTTTAACTTACGAGGCTTGTCAAGATGAGTACATCTGTACCCCGACCACCAGAACCTTAAAAGTTTATACAGAGGTCGTAATAGGGTTGTCATGTATTCAGTCCAGATGGTCTCAACGCCACATTACTCCCTCAAGGCTACGTCCTTGAAAATGACACCCACTGTGGGAATGGTGGGTAGACATATATTTCAAGGGCAGGGGAGGGAGTAAGGAGCCTCCGAATGCCTGGGTCAAGCTCACTGGTCAACTAGTGGTTACTTCCTATTAATGACCTCCTCCAACATGCCTTTTAGCCATCTCTCACTAGCTGTGTAGCCTAGGAAAAATCATTCTGTTTAAGCCTCAGTTTTGTGAATTGAAAAATGAAGGAAATAATCTTTACCCTAACTACCCCACAGAATGTTCTGAGAAGGAAATGAGAAAATAATTGTGAATTCATTTTATATGTAACAAAAGGATAAACACATGTGAGTTTTATAAGCTCTAAAAAGGTGATTTCACATGTGTGGAGTGGGTGGTGAGAAATCAGCATGGGGTTTCTTCAAACAATTCAAACTAACCCAATGAATCACTGGCATCAGTAGTTTTGCATAATATCCCTTGGGTGTGCCGGTTGGGATAGAGATAAGACTGACAACTGCTGCTCTAGAAGTTATAGTGGGAGCTCAGATAGAAAGCTAATCAATGACTCATTTGAAGATTATAGCAGTCAACCTTCCAGAATTACTTTTAAGAAGTGATAAACTCAAAAGAAGGACTTGTCAAAAGAACTTTAACTCAGATTATTTTGCCAGTTTAATCATTATTTAATATCTGAATATTTGCCACTTTATTCAGTTAAAATAAATTCTTGAGAAACTAGGAAGCAAAATCATGTCTTACTTTAGTATCCCCAACACTGCACAATGCCTGGCATGTGATGTTTATTAAATGACTGAATTAAGTGGATGGTTTTGTCTCTCTTATGCCATTAAATCTATTAAAAACTTAAAGAAAAGCAAATGTAGCCCTCCCACAGCATGGCATCAGTCCTAGCTGGTTTTAATGGAATTTCTTTAAATATTCAAGGAATAGACCATGCTTAATATTTAAACACTCTAAATGGACTTTTAATGGCAATCTTTCCAATGAATTTCACAGGTCCAGTCTCGATATTAAATTTGTCTCTATTACTGTAGTCACTATTAAGAAACTGCATAATGGAATAAGAGTGGAAATCACATTTGCAGGAATGGAATCTGTGAAGAAAATCAGAAAACTTTACTGATATACCGACATAATGGAAATAAATTCCATATTTCTGAAAGGGACCTCGAGGGTGCAAAATATCAATTAATCAATTTAACAAAAGGCCTCAAAAATTGCTGGAAGAGCTAGGACAAATTGGGGGGGGGGGAAAAGAGATAGTCTTTCATATAATAAACCACATATTCAAGATACAATAATTAAGACACTGTGGACAATAATTAAGACACTGTGGATCTGAAACAGAAACAGAATGACAGATGATTGGGTTAAGTAGCACACTGAGCTCCAGAAAGTCTACATCAGAATTTAATACATTGTGGCATTACATAACAGTGGGGAAAGGACAGATATAAACAAATGCTAGGAGGTAAACAGACTAACCATTCATAAAAATAAGTAATTTAGGGCTTCCCTGGTGGCACAGTGGTTAAGAATCCACCTGCCAATTCAGGGGACACGGGTTCGAGCCCTGGTCTAGGAAGATCCCACATGCAGAGGAGCAACTAAGCCCGTGCTCCACAACTACTGAAGCCCATGCACCTAGAGCCCGTGCCCCACAACAAAAGAAGCCATTGCAAGGAAGAGCCCGCGCACTGCAACGAAGAGTAGCCCCTGCTCGCTGCAACTAGAGAAAGCCCGTACGCAGCAACAAAGACGCAACTCAGCCAAAAATAAATAAATAAATAAAATTATTTTAAAAAATAAGTAAATTAAACATTTACAATAACCTTATACAAAAATAAACTCCAGTAGGATGAGGGAATTAAATCTCTAAAAATATACAAAATAAAACACGAAAAGAAAATATACATGAGCATTCTTATAATTAAAGGCCTTTCTAAAAATAACTTTAGTAATCATAAATGAAAGGATTGGTAGGTTTTAGGTAAAGAAAAACTCAAAACTTCTGTGTATGAAAAGACAATAAATAACAGCTAAACAGCTGTAAAATGGTGTAGTAAAGATATCTTTGCTAACTTTTTTAAGCAATCAATTGAAAGCAACAATTGAAGTGGGAAAAAAAAAAATCCTTTCTGAGATAAAACTAGGAAACACCCATGCCCCTAGTCACATATATTTGAAGAATTCCTGCCAGGAATGGTGAAAATTGGACCAGGGAAGGGAGAATGCTCACTGCAGAGCTCAAGTGGAAGCAGCTGATTCTAAAATATGAGGGACATGGAAAAGGGCAAAATCAATGACCTTCTGTTTGCAGATGAGGAAGCAGCATCTGAGAGCCTCGTTAAATCCCCTTTAATATCACAGAGAGGCAAAGGAAGTAAGGGCAAATGAGGAAAGAGACAGAAGAAAAGAAGATTCCAACATGCCACATCTGATACCATGTGCCAGGGTTGGAAAGAATTTTGATGAGCAAGAAGCTCTGCAGTTGCTAATCTTTCTCAGCCAAAATGAACAGGACTTAACCCCTTATAACCACAGCCCCTGGTTCACATGAACTTCATTCTGAGTTAGAGAGAATTCCTGGGTTTTCTACACTATCCTCTTCCAGATAACTAGCCAAGGAAGAATTTACCTCATTCAAAATCCAAGGCACTTGCTGTGGGTTGGCACCGCATGTGTAGTTTTTAATTTTACCAAAATTTCCTGAAAAGAAAATACATCCGCCAGTATAGGAGAGGAAAAGACATGGACAACATTTTCAGCAAGATCCCCCCAAAAGCATCTGTGGCCAAACCATCAATAGCAGTAGGATCTGCATGAAATAACTGTTGTGTGGTGGAACTTCACTACTGTATCCTAAAAGATATCAAAACTAAAAAATTACCAATGAATGCTCATCCACAAGAAGGGAAACACCATCCTCATGGAAAACCAGTATGGACTTGATAAACAGCAATAGGGAAAGACTTTCCTGAGGTCCAAGTTTTGGTAACTACAACAACAGCAGCAGCAGCAGCAAAAGTCATATGGATGAAAAAGTGCTAAGGCTGTCTGGGCCTTTGAGAATCCCAGAAATAACCACCAGGAATTATTTTCCAGAAGGATAAAGCTCTATTTTGAGAGAAAATATTGTAAACATACCAAATTGAGCAGAGCAAGGACAACAAAGGCTAAAAGAAAAAAGGCTCTGAGGAAGCAGATTCCAGAAAGTAGTGCAACAGCAAAACACAGTCTAAAGTGGAGAGCACCAACCTGGCAGCAAGGCCTGTAGGGTGGAAGCTGAAGCACACGGCTAGAGGCAGAAAATGTTATTGAATCCAACTTGGCTCTTGAATCCGATGTTACTGAATCCAACAAGGCTACAAAGAGAGGCCATTTTTTAAGTTTTCTATGGTAATAACAGAGCAGCTAGGAAATATATCCTACTCTATCCTTCCCATTTAGCAGGAAACTCCTAATAGCCCAGGAAAACACCTTACTTAAACATGGGTAACACAAGGGATACAATTTAACCCCATAAATTACAAATTATAAGAAAAAATATTAAAATGAACCTCATAATATTCTGACTACGAGAACACAGAAAAATGGCTGACAAAGCAGATGAAAACTGAGATTACAAAATGAACTGAAACACATTAAGAAAATTATTGCACCTTTGAGAGAAAAGCACAAATCAGAAACAGAGAATCTCAGAGATTAGTCCTTCAAACTAATATGCACCACACACACACAAACACACATACGTCATGTGAGTCTCTACCATGTTTGGCTTCATCTAATAGTTTTGGACCAAATTGTTTAAAAAGAGGGTTTTTTTTTTTTTCTTTCTTAATTATTCTCAGAGATCTCTTGGTTCTTGCTTCATGTCCCCACTGGGAGGGCCTGGGAGAAGTGACATACCAGTAGCAATTAGCATGCTCAGAACCCAGATCTTGGTTTTTAAATACCATTTTCTACTAAAAGAAATCAGAGTTCCTTGGAAAAATGAATAATTCCAGGCCTAGGGCAGGGAAAGTACAAAATAAGTCTGGAATATCTTGTTGTGCATGAAAATAAAGAATAAAATAAAAAATAATAGAGTCAATTCGAGAGGACACAGAAGCCATCTTTAAGGGATTCCCACTGGCCAAATCTGGGACAATTTGAACATTACAATAAACAATGATAATAATGGATTATAAGACCTTAAAAATCCACAAGTCCATCCTAATTTAAATAAATGAACTAAGTAATAACAATGTTGAGGAATAGAATATTTACATAGTTTGAAAGTAACTCTTTACAAAATGCTTTTGAGAAAAAAATTAGTAGAGGAACCTGGAAGACAACATTGTAATCAAGTGGCCAAGTTAACATTACCAGTAATAGGAAAATCTAAATAATATACTATGGAATGGGATGCATTGCGAACTCAGTGTAACAGCAAAGGAAACCATAAACAAAACAAAAAGACAACATATGGAATGGGAGAAAATATTTGCAAATGATGCGACTGACAAGGGCTTAATTTCCAAAATATACAAACAGCTCGTACAACTCATTTTAAAAAAAAAAATCAAAAAATTGGCAGAAGACCTAAATAGGTCTTTTCTCCAAAGAAGACATACAGATGGCCAACAGGCACATGAAAACATGTTCAACATCGCTAATTATTAGAGAAATGCAAACCAAAAACAAAATGAGGTATTATCTCACACCAGTCAGAATGGCTATCATCAAAAAATCTACAAATAATAAATGCTGGAGAGGGTGTGGAGAAAAGGGAACCATCCTACACTGTGGGAATATAAACTTGTGCAGCTACTATGAAAAACAGTAGGTAGGTTCCTTAAAAAACTTAAAAAGAGATACAGCAATCCCACTCCTGGGCATATATCTGGAAAAAACAAAAACTCTAACTTGAAAAGATACATGTACCCCAATGTTCATAGTAACACTGTTTACAATAGCGAAGACATGGAAGCAACCTATGTGTCCATCAACAAATGAATGGATAAAGAAGATGTGATATAGATAGATAGATAGATAGATAGATACACAACAGCACAGAGTTTGGTTTTACAGTCAATGGTACAAAAATGAATTATAAACATGTAGGAAAAACTGACAAGTCTAAACTGACTTGTCTAAATTAACTACCTTGTAATCTTCAAACGCATCAAGGCCCTAAAACCTAAGGAAAGACTGAGAAATGGTTGTAGATAGCTAAGAAGACTAAAGAAATGTGACAATTAAATGCAATGTAAGAATCTGAGCTGGATCCTCTTTGTTGTAAAGGACATTGCTAGAGATATTGGTCCAACTTGAATTGAGGCTGGATATTAAATAGTAACAATATATCAATGTCAATTCTCTAAATCTGACAGTTGCAGTTATGTGGGAAAATTTCCTTGTTAGTAGGAAATTAAGCATTTCCTTGTTAGTAGGAAATTAAGTATAAGCATTTGGTGGTGATGGGGCATCATATCTACATTTTACTCTCCAACAGTTTCAAGGGAAAATGTCTTTGTGTTGTACTTTCAAATTTTCTGTAAATTTGACATTGTTTCAAAAAAAAGAAAAGAGTAAATTAGATGGAAGATAAGAATAGACACAGAAAGCAGAGCAAAGAAAATGAAAAATGGTTAAGAAATTAAAATAAATTTTAAAAATTAGAAACAAAAAGATTTTAAGACAATGATAGATATGGAAGACCAACAGGGAAATGGAATATGGATACTACTGAATCTCAGAAGAAGAAAAATCAAAACAAAGATAAATATTTAAAACTATATCTTAAGAAAGTTTTCTAAAATTAAAAAAAAAAAAGTATTGAATATATAAGCTGAAGTAAAACTCCAGGGAACTGGTAAATATTTCTCAGAGTGGTCAAACCAAAACCTATTCTAATGTGGAATTTCAATGTTGGAGAAAATTTTTTAAAAAACATGGGAGGGATAATCATAACAGAAGAGAAAACGACATTGGGAGCAAAGCCAACAGTCAAAAATAAGAAAAGGATTTTGAGTGGTTTTCCTTGGCTCTTGATGTGTTCATAGGTTTATCAATACTGCTGAGTTGTTGTTTGTTTGAGGAGTCAATGCAGAGTTTGATGTGACTGAAGAATTACAGGTGAGAACATTTTCAAAGTTAAGAAAAACACTAATTCTGTACAACCTGAAGTGTGGAATCTGCCAGCATGTATTACAACTGATGGTGGCATAAATACATGTGGAGCAGAACAAAAGCTTAGATTGACAAATGTGCAAAACTTGTGGAAAATGTAATGTTTAAACCCTTTATTGTTCATTGTACGATTCATCAACAGGGACTTTGAGGATGATATTTGAATCGATCGTGTGTTATGAACACAGTGACATCAACAGTGAACTTTATGTGCTCTTATAGACGTAATCACTGGCAATTCTGATAATTTTTGTTTTTGTTTTTGTTTTTGCGGTATGCGGGCCTCTCACTGTTGTGGCCTCTCCCGTTGTGGAACACAGGCTCCAGACGCGCAGGCTCAGCGGCCATGGCTCACGGGCCCAGCCGCTCCACGGCATGTGGGATCTTCCCGGACTGGGGCACGAACCCGTGTCCCCTCCATCGGCAGGTGGACTCTCAACCACTGCGCCACCAGGAAGCCCAATTCTGATAATTTTTGTTCAGAAATAGTTGGATAGCTTTAATTACCCAACCATATAGAACGTTAACAACCTGACACTAGTAAACTTTTTTGGTGACTTTATTGGGCACAAGGGCTGAGATTGAAATTTTTTTGAATAAGAACTGCCCTCATTGGCTATTGTTAAACTTTTAATGGCTTTGGAAATAAGCTGTTACTACAAATTTGATAATGTTTCTTAATGAATTCAACCAAAAGTAACAGGGCAGGGCTTCCCTGGTGGCGCAGTGGTTGAGAGTCCGCCTGCCAATGCAGGGGACACGGGTTCGTGCCCTGGTCCGGGAAGACCCCACATGCCGCGGAGCGGCTGGGCCCGTGAGCCATGGCCGCTGAGCCTGCGCGTCTGGAGCCTGTGTTCCACAACGGGAGAGGCCACAACAGTGAGAGGCCCGTGTATTGCAAATAAATAAATAAATAAAAAATAACAGGGCAAAATAGTGCTAATGTGTGAAACTTATTCAATACTAAAGTCATTTCATTGACAATTAATATTTGAATCTCAAGTACATTCAAACTGCTTTATACACTTCCCATGATGACCAAAGATAAAACAAGAAATGAAATTCCATTTCCACACAAATTTGCAGCAGATATATTTCCCAAGTTCAAACTACAGTTCCAGGAGTATTTTCCAGACCTCAGTGTATGAAAGAATGGAACCATCTATGTTCTTATCTTTTATTCCCATATGTGGCCCCGCCGTACCTCCCGCTTTAAGATTCTCTCTCTACAACACTTTCCCAACCATCCTCATAATTTTATAAATCCTCTTAACCTTCAAAGGCTTCCCTAAACATCCCAGCCCAAGATTTCTCCCTAAACTCAACTCCTGTAATAACTATTATCTGGTCTTTCATTTGACCCTTTGTGTATTGATCTTTTCTTGCTTATTGTATATCCACCTACACAATCAATATCTCCCCATATACGCTGTAAATTTCTTGAGGGAAAAAGTTACATCTTAGAGTACAATCCACAGCCCCTGCTGGCAATACTTGAAACACTGGAAAATGTTGGTTGATTAACTGCTTGAGCAGGTATTTTTAGTTGCAAACATAAAAATAATAAATGAAGGACTATGGAAAGACTCATCCACACTTTGCTCTTACAAATTTAATTGAACTCACATTCCCTAGGTATTTACTTACTTTTGGCTAGTCATAGAAATAAACCTGAAATTGTCTCTACTCCCAGAAAATAAAAGGTAAGGTAGAATTATTTCCTGCAGTGGCTCTCAACTAGAGGAAGTTTTGCTCCCCAGGGGACACTTAGCACTGTCTGAAGACATTTTTGTTCGTGGCAACTAGGAGGTGCAGGATGCTATTGGCATATAGTGAATAGAACCCAAGGATGCTGTTAGGCACCCTGCAATGCACAGGGCAGCTGTCCACAACAAAGAATTATCTGGCTCAAAATGTCAGTAGTACCAAGGTTGAGAAACTGTAATTTTCTGTGCCAGTGTGGGCTGAGATATATAAAAATAGTTCTCAGTATTTGTTTTCATCTTCTAAATTATGACATTTTCATATGACTTATTTTTTATATCTGCGAATCTAGGGCTGATGTTCTCCCCTCCCATTCACCCCCACTTCACTAGACTAATACGTTCATGAGGCTGGAAACTGGCCCTCCTCTTTGAGGTGCTCAGTAAGTGTTTGTTAAATGGATAATGAAGTAGTGAAATGTTATCCATTCTTCCCAACACATTTGTTTAACACTTGCTTTCTGGAACGACTGACCCTTTAACAATCTAGAAGGACCTTCAGAGATAAGTGCATCATGTGTTTTTTAATATTCAAGACGGTGGCAACTTTTCTTCAAATAACTTCCTATGGGAAAGTCTAACATGGAAGGCAGATAAAAATAGAGATGCTCCATTGAGTCAAGGTGAGGGATCCAGAGCCCAACGGCCAGTCCATCCCTAAGGTGGACATTAAGAAACAAACCCACTCAAATTACACTCAAATAACAATCAGGAAAACTGAAGTAGAAAGTGAAAGTAACTAGAATAAAGTCAGAAGACTAGATAGTGGTAGGTCATTAACTGAAGCTGTGTTCATTCATTAAGCACCCTGAAAGACAGGTGCAGAACAAAGGTTCCTATTATGTTGAACTAACCTAATATTATACTATGCTAATATATGTGTGTGTGTTTATATCTGAGCAACTAGGGCTGATTCCCCCCACTACCACATTCACCTCCTATAAACTCCATGTGGCCCCTCGCCACCATGGAAATTCAGGATGAACGAAATCTATGGATCAACTAGCTATAGAGACATTTCTTTATGAATCCTTCTTTCTAGTGAGACAGGTACTTCTGTGAGATCAATTTAGACAGGAAAAAAATTTTTAAAGTCCTTTAACACCCACTTGCCCTTCTATGTACATAAATGATTCCTAATGCGGGGGAGTGTTGTTGCATAATGGGATTTTGGAATTAGGAGAATGTGTAGTCTGAAAAACCATAGCCTGTAAATTTATTTTTAACCCCCCCAATACCTATAATTTTTGTAATGCATACCTCAGAAAGCTTGTCAAAATATTTTTGGCTGGCGGGTGGGAATACTTAGAAGATAGTGATTCTCTAACAAATAATAGGAAAGTAGAGAAGGGACGTCTAAGAGAGTCTCACAAGGAGAGGGTGCAGCATGAGGTTTTGTGTTTATAAGAAGACTGCAGGATATTTAAAAGTGGGAGGTAGAACACAGGGAATTTCATGTAACGACCTGGGACCTTGCAACGTTCTACGTAGCTGGTGTTAAAAACAATCGAAAGAGGACTGAGTCTGAGCATCGAACGTTTGGAAAATGAAGCGGCCAATGCCGAAGGCCAGAGATGTAGGCCAGGACCTATATACCCTGAATATAAGGAAACCATTCCTGGGCTCTCTGCTATGCTTCTGTTACGATTCTTTCCCACACTATCAGCATATAGAAAAACACAAAATGACTGGAAGGTCAGTATGAGGCTGGAGTCATGCTGTGATCTTGTCAGGGCCGCAGGATTACGATGGAAGACGTTGCCCCAAGGGTTTCTACCACGAGGTGAACACACAGTAGTCACGAGATCAAATTCAAGTGGATTATACACCCCATCTATCTTCATGTCACACAAACCCCCAAATGGCTTTTTTCCTCTTAGAATTCTTGCATAAAGAAGCTGAACAAAACTGATGTGTGAGTTAGCCAGGGTCAATGCTATATGTAGCAACTTGAGAGCAAAAACAGTTTCAACTTTCCAGTAAAATCCTTTTGTAAGCAATAGCTTTATAAAATGTCACAAACACAGCTGTGTGGAGGGCACAGAGAGATTTGTACCTGTGACCGTGAGACTGGCCTTGGGGAACTTACAGAACAATGATGACACCCTGGAGTGAAATTTTTAAAACAAGGGGGAGGGAAAGGATGGGATAAGCAAAAGTGATGTCTTCTCATTAACCTAGCCTATCAGAGCACTGCTCCAAATGTCCATCCACCTCAGTTCATTTGGAGCGCCCGCTGGGGTCTGCAAATTCCACCTACTCGTCATAAAGTGTCATCAATTAATCTTCCCTCGTGTCCAGCTCCTATCTTTGTGTTTATTCTCCCTCTACAGCCAACAACTCTTCATGCAGGGGGTCCTTAGAGGTCACAAATCTCACTCCTCAATTTATAAATGACAAGAGCAAACAAGACCCAGAAAAGGGAAGAGGACAGTCATTCGGTGAATTTCAATAAGCATTATAGAAAGTACCTGCCAATCACCGTAGAAGATCTTGTGTGTTTTCTAGAGGAGATTATCAAGAGGATGAAACCTCCAGCTGACCCAAGAGCTGGACCCTGGCAGTGGGAGGCTCTTCACCCCTCCTCTCGTCCTGGTAATGTATGCTCCGCCCACCATTCCAACACTAGGAGCAAGGATGCAGCCTTGAGAGAGTAAAGTGTTGCTGAGACCATCTGGACTGGATACTGACTGAACCCTGTGAAGGCCTCTATGGAAACTTAAAGATTCTGGGGGGCAGGTACGGAGATCTACTCCTGCAGCCACCCAAGACAAGCCTACCCTCAAATATAAGTTCCCTTGCTTATTAAGTCTGCCACCTACCAACCTGGAGTTTTCTGGCCCTTTCTTCAGCTCTTGCCCTCTGTGTACAGGGGCGAATTTCAGATTTCACTCGGGAAGCTCCCCTGGTTGCGAACCAAGTGTTTTATTTTATTTTTAATAATTCTTATTATCACATGAAATGGAAAGCTTCTTTGCATTTATTCATTCCCATAAATGAGGAAGAGCTTGACTCATGATGACAGATATTTGCTTCAGTCTTCCAAGCACAGCCTGTGTTGAGGCTGGAAGAAGCAAGGATCACAAACGAACCTGTTTATTTCAAGATAGCTTTGACAGTCATAACCAAGAAATGCCATCTTGTCCCTTGGGGCCAGCCCTTAAGTCATCACTAAAATCATGTCTTTAATTTACTGATAGCTGGTTTTATAAAAATCTGGTTTAAGAGTCTGATTTCTATGAAAAGATTTATGAATGTAAATAATAAATGTATAGGTTTATAAAATGTAAATGGTAAGATTTTATAGAGGTTTAGTCAAAGTTTTAACCAATGACCAGAAAATTTTTAAAATACCATCACATTACAAAAAAACCTAAATTACCAAAATACAGTTCTAAAAATACAAGCTGTTCTATTTACATGTATTTCATTTTTACATCAATGCCTCTGAAAGATCTATTAAAGTTGTTGGTTACCTATCATTAGTAGTTAATTTTTAAATGTAACTAAGTTCCCAACTGCACATTTTTTTCTTTCAAAGACAATACCTCTCTCCCTACATCTTGAAAAATGAGTAGTGTTTTGCTAATAACAGTTCTCCTGCTGCCCATTCCTTTGAGCTCAGGAATTAAAATAAATTTCTTTAGCATTTTGCCGTATTTGCTTTACTTTTTGTTGAAATATTTTAACATAAGTTACAGATATATTTCACTCCCTAATACTTCAGCACACGTCTTTAAATAAGGATATTTTCTTATATAATCACAATACCATTATCATACCTGACAAAGCTTACTAGTAATTCCTTAATATCATACTCAAAAATCCCAAATTGCTCCAAAAATTTTTTTTATAGCTGGTTTGTTCAAATCAGCATCCTCTGAAGGATCATGGATAGCATTTGCTCATTATGTAACTCTAAAACACCTCCTCCCCACTCTCTTTTTGTACCATGGTATTAATTGTTGAAAAGTCCAGACCAGTTGTCTACAAGATGACCTGCCTCCTAGATTTGTTTATTTCCTTGTGGTGCTAGTTGTTTGTCTAGTTTCTGAATTCTGTATGAAGTAGGTGTAACAAAAATTTGAATAAACTCACTACTGGCAAGAATACTTCATAGGTGATACTGCTACTTCATATTTGGTCCATTTCCTATCCCAGCCAGAAACTTTCCCACAATGGTCATCTCTCTTCTCCCAGGATCTGTCAGTGACAGAAAATTAACTTTCTCTAAATGATCCATCTACTCTGATGAAAAGCTCTGAAGAAAAGTTTAACCCAGGTTCTGTTATTTATGGTTTACCTTTTAACTAAATGAAGATCCTGTACAAATGCACAGAATTTAATCTAAATAATAAGAATAGATACTAGTATCAGAGGCAGAGTGGCATAGTAAAAAGTTCTTAATTTTGGAACCAGACAAATGGTTTCAAATGCTGGCCCTGCCCTACCACTTAATTGTCTTTGGAACTTTGAACAAGTTATCTAATGTCTGAATTGTGGTTTCCTTACATGTTTAGAGTTATTGTGAGGCGTAAACAGGTTCAAGAGTAAAAGCATCTAGCAAGAAGATCTGCACCAGCAAGTATTCAATAAATGTTTACTGGGCCCCCCACATATGCCAGCGCAATAAATAAGATTTTTTAAAATGACATTCTGCAGAAATGAATACTCTATGTGTATAAATAGATGGATTTATAAATCTAAAATTGAGATTATTTTGGAAACAGAGTTAATTAATCTTAGATTGTGAAAGCCAGAAAGGCAGGGAACAGCCTCAATTCTGCATTTGACAGATAAGAATGTAAAGTCAAAGAAACAAGGTTTTGCTTCTACCCACACTTAGCCCCCCCTTAAGCATCTGTGATAAATTGGTGGAACAGAAGATGGCAGATGAAAAAGGTGCCTTCCCTTCCCAAGCCACATTAAGAATCCATTCGTCCTGAAAAGAGAGGGAATGTGGTCTAGAAATGCAAATATTTTCATCTCAGCTGCCATGCCAAATGAAGGCTAAATGTGTCTTTAAAGACCTTTGAAAAACAATGCTTTTATATGGGAGATTAATATTTGAGTTTTCTGAAATTTCTTCATTACCCTAAACCACACAGACCCAGGGATATGGACTCCCTGAAGTTTGATGAATGTCAGGACCCAAGTGCGGATTGAAAACCGCCAGCCCACACTTAGAAAGCCAGGGTCACACTACATTAGTATGAGTTCAGTGCCATATGGCAAATGCCCCAGTTTATTAAACATGCTGCTTTTGAACTTACTGCTAATAGGGTATCATTATAAAATGGGCATAGAGAAAGAAACAGAATTAGTTAAAATTTTTACAGCTTGATTTCTACCACGTATAATGTATATTTTCTTAAAAAATGAAAAAACGAGATTTTTCCCGTTAATTAACAGAAGGTAGAAATTTAGAGAACTTTAGACATATTGCAAATAATTCTCCATTGGCAAATATTTATTCTAAACAAGGTTTAGATCATACATTTTTTGTTTACCTAATGAAAATTACAGCGTTAAGAGGTACATTTTCAAAATTGGCTATTTTTCTCAGAGAGGAGCATTAACTACATCGATTCAATCAGTTTAAAACTATATACGTATTTACCTGATATTACTAAAATAACAGGAACAGGAAATAATGTCCATCCCCTTCCTTTAGTATAGGTAGTAGTTAGTGCTCCATTTCATGGTAAAAAGTTTTACCTGCAGATAAGAATATGGGGATTCTTTCCTTGACCCCCAGTAATGACCAGATGGGGAGTGGAATAGCCCTTGGGTGACTCAAAGGAAGAGGTTCTGGAGAGAGCTTATAAAGATGGAGTTCAGTACCTTCCCCGAAGACCACCGCTGAGGTACGGAGCAGCAGGAAGCCCCCTGACCCAGCAGCTGCTGCTAAGCACAGCCCTCCTTTCCCTTCCTGGCCATCCTGTCCAAGGCTGAACTCCAAGTCAGGGAATTTTCCTCAGCAAGGTAATGATCTGATCCAAAATAATCAGCACTTAGCTGTGACCAGCAAATGGGCGTAATCCTTCCAGGAAGTGTTACAAAGCACCCTAAAGAAACCTCCAATTCATGATGTGAAAGCAAGTGTGTGTGTGTGTGTGTGTGCATGTTTATAAGGGGTTGGTGAAGAAGTCACTAGGGGCTCTTCAATGAGCCCCCAAAGCCTCCTCCCTGTTTGCTCACATTTCCACCTGAAAGTAAAATTAGCCACATATACCTGCCTCTCATTTTCTCTGAAATAACTTTGCACAGTAATTTCAGGGACATTCTTATTTTTAAAATATCTGGTCCTGTTTGGCTCCATCCACTCTGAAACCAACCTTTACTTGCATCTTTGGATCTTCCATTTCAGATGAGAAAGCCATACAGTCCAGAATAATCTACTCTTGAAATATGTAAAAACACGTCCCATCAGAGAACTGGAATCCTGTTAAGTCATAGCTCATAAATTCCCACAACCCAAAGAAGTATATGTAGGTAACATTAAAATGATGACTGCTCCCTTGAGGCATTTTATATTATACTCGAAACATTATTTTAACCAACCTTCCGGGCTTCAAAAGGACAGAGGATTAGTAGGTCAATGATTTGCTTATGTTTCAGACAAGAAAAGGTATCAGACTACGTCTCATTTCTACTCACCTTCAACAATGTCTGACTTACCAGCCCTAGGTTTACGGTACTGATAGCAAATCCAAGTACTTCCTCTTCCATACCCAGGGTGCATGCTGCTCCCCCAGCATCCCAAGCTAGAATCCTGAGCATGTCCCCAAATGGAGCAGCTGACATTGTATGCCCAATCCCTAACTAATGATTGTGGCCAGGAAAATGGTTATTTTGATTGGCCTACACCAATCAGGGTGCACGTCTGAAGCTGGGGATTAAGTCATTTCCCAAGAAGGACACATTAGATGGAGGATAGGTAGATACTAGTAGGAAAATTGGAGAAAGGGAAGAATGAATACTGGTTGTTCACTACATAGACATCTGGCCTGAAAGACAACAGCAAGCCCAGGGCTATATCTACTGAAAATTACTGTTGGGATTACTAATAAGGAAATAGTTTCCAGATTACAAACTAACAAACAACAACAAAATTCCAAGGCCAGTATGTTTCTTTTATTATTATTTTTGTTTGACTTAAGATGGTTGAATGATTTCATTTTCATTTATAAGCATTACAATAATTCCCATGCAAAAACCAAGACCGTATATGCCTAATTTCAATCGGCCAAAATCCAACCCGTGAGACTGGACATTCAGGATCAAAATCAAAATGTTGCTTGACCTTTCCAATAGTAGACATCACGGTCATCCTTTGAGAGATCGGCAGGCCCCTGACCTCCCAAACACTACGGTTTGCCATGAGTTCATACCGAAACCAAGTAATTTCATTCATGAAGACAGGACACCTCTACACCAAGGCTGCCACCCACAGTTATCTCCTGGTTCCTGCTCTGTAGAAAAATCTGCTTTTGAACAGGCATGGTATCTTCTATGTGGGGACTGATATTAATTTTTCCTTCCAGTTTTCCTCAAAACTCTCAGTAGAAGCAAAGAGACTTTACAAAAAAGCTTACCTCTTTAATGTCAAAAGAAATACAGTTGATCCATGAATAATGCAGGGGTCAGCGGCACCGACCCCTGTGAGGTTGAATATCCATATATAACTTTACAGTTGACCTTCTATTCACGATTCCAAATCCATATATTCAACTAACACGTTTAGTGGAAAAAATCCGTGTATAAGTGAACCCACACAGTTTAAACCCGTGCTGTTCAAGGATCAACTGTACATACAAAGACAACTACTTTATCAAGCATGTACTTTCCCCAGCTTCAGATAAAGTCACTCAGCAGATATAAAGCTTTAAAAATTTCTCAGTAAGATAGGAACCAGGAATATCAAGGAGGGCAAAACAGGACCCCCACAATTAAAGAACTAAACAAATACAAAGAATCATTCTATTGATGAAGACAAATGGGCTAAATGAAGAAATGATAGCATTTCAACAGTGGATGTCAATTTATATTGAAATACACGCATTGGAACTCCGACAATGGCAAAAGTCTCATTAGTGCAAATAACAATTATAATGGTATATTCTTTAATAGGATTTAAATAAGGCTTCAAATAATTACACACACTAAAACTACCATTTGGAAACCTTAATTCTATCTGGTAAGTTGTCAAAGACACCCTTCCAAACCATCCAAAGTTCTGATTTAAGGACAATTACATTCAGTGAAGTTGCTCCAAACACAATTTATAGCATTATCACTTTCAAAGTCTACATTGTTTGGCAGAGAGGGAGAAAATACCCTGGCCACTGGTCGAAAGAAATAAATCCAACTAACGTACCAGGTAGTTCCCAGGTTCAGATGATTTTCAAATATCTGTGGTGATGAACGCTCATTAAAAAAAATAAAGACAAAAAAAGGAAAACAAAAAAATAAGAGAATCCTGAAGCATGAGAAAGAGATTTGTTTCCCCACTCCCATGAACAAAAGTATGAAAGCACAAAGTATGAAACAGAAAAAAGTGAGAGAATTCATGGGTATTTTCATCTATGGCTCAAGTTCTCCTTAAAAAAAACAAAAACAAGACCAAACACCAAAACAATGTGTAATAACTACAAAAAGTAAACAACAAAATCAGAGGCAGAATATGAAATAGTAATATACTGTTTCAGAGCCTGCACCATCCTGCAGAACCAGGAAACTTAATATGTGTTCTTAACAGATCCAACCTAGGCTGGATATGTAAAAAACAGAAAGACGGCATCACAAACCACACTACATATTATGAGAGTTTTAGAACCAGAGGGGAAAAAAAGGCAGCAAAAACACTCAGAAAAATTTATCATCAATTCTGAAATGGGGCCTTGTCACATCATCAGGGTTAATGAAGACGGAGATCGACTTCCCCGGGTTCTCAGTCACTAGTTGCTGCAGTTTTTTGGCCAGACGGTCATCGGGCTGGTTGGGGTCCCCTCCGTCGGACTGCGGGGAGGGGATGGTAGTGGTGCTCCCTCGTCTCTGGAGCTCCAGTGTCAGCCGGTTGGCTGCCTTGACGTGCTCGATGGCGGTGCGCAAGTGCTCCGCCGGGTCTGAGCGGACGGAGGAGAGCTTCCGCGCGTGGAGCATGACCGTCTCCTCGGACAGGTGCTCCAGCATGTTGCACTGCGGGATGAAGTAATTGGGACACATCTTGTTGACCAGACAGTGTTGCAGGTCATCAATGAGGCCCAGCAAAAAGTGGGCTGCATAGTCTTCTTGGGCCAAATAGTTGGCAGGAAGTCTGTCGCAGGCCCAGAGCATCATGCTCCGCAGGTGATAGGGGCTGATAGCCTTGGGCCGGGACAGGAGTTTAATGATGATGGCTTTGCAGGCCTGGTAGGCCTGCATGAGGCTGCTGGAGATGCACTTCTTCAACTGCACCTCACTCCTGGCAAAGGACAGCCGCCACTCATTGTCCTTCTTTCCCTTGTAGGAGCAAGCAGGCACCAGGTAAAACCCACTGATGACTTCTTCCTCGGTGATCTTCCCATCCCAAAAGTGGTTCTCCATGAGCCAGCTCTGGGCCACTGCCGGCCAACCCTTGAAAGAGACCACTGGGACAATATCGTACAACATGCGACTGCTCCCCACACCCAGAATGATGGAGATGATGGTCCCATTCTTTTCTACCTTTTCCACCTTTGGCATCCCTCGCTGGGGTTTCTTCTGTATCTCTGATAGGACAATGCTGATGGAGTCATAGAACCAGTCAGCCACTTTGGTTGGGGAGAAGAAGTAGTTGGTGGCACCATTGATATGATCGACGATGGTGCAACAGTCTTTCCACTTACTGATCGTCCCCTCGTCAAAGAGCCGAAGGCTCAGCCAAGAGTGGCACAAGGCTGAATGGCGCATATCCAGTGTCACAGGCTGATTACGGTCATGAAGCTTCAGGGCTGGCACCAGAAGAGTGAAGTCCATATCATAGTCAGTCCCTCGGGCATAGACATTAAGCTCATCTAAGTCCAGGTCTACCACGCCTTCCCGGACTCCTCCAGAAAGCAATAGATACTCATTGGCCACTGGAAGTTTTTGGTCCAGCTTTTGCACCATTCCTAAAAACAGAAGGAGAAAACACTATTACAGGAAGCACAGATAAAAGAGTCTTATGCATCAATCGAGAATGTGCTGAGCTTCTAAGAGCCACTATTCGTTATCAATACAAAACCAGATCTTAGGCTGCTGCACGGACCCAGCCAACAGTACATTGTTCATTTTCATCGGTGCTAGAATCCATCCTTTTCCAAATGGGAGAATTATGCAGATTCTTCTCTCATGGTGAAAGCAGTATCATTTTCAATCATAAACCTGGGCTCCTCTTCCCCCAGTCATCACCTCGGTTAATGGCACTGCCATCCACTCAGTCACCCAGGCTGAAAAACCTTAGTAAGTTTCAAGTCTTACTTGCCTTTCTACTGCCAAATCTTATCTATATAGCCTCTGCGACATTTCTTGTTCCTTCCCTGTTCTCCATCTCTGCTGCCATCATATAATGCCTGGCTCTTCCATCTCTTGCCAAAGCCGTCTCTCTCCCCCACACCTCCCCCAGCTTAAACTTTCCTCTGTTCTGATGATTCTCAATGTGGGCTGTGGACACTGAAAGTAAGACACTTTCAGAGGACAGCGAGGTCATGACTCCTTTCATGATGCTAATACATTATCTGCCTTTTTCACTGTGTTGACACTTGAGCTGACATTTAATGGTACAAAAGTAAAGGAGGGCAAAATTTCTGGTGCCTTAGCATTAGTCAAGACAGTGGCACCAACTGTTCTAACAGTCATTTGATTCTTTTTTTTTTTTTGCGGTATGCGGGCCTCTCACTGTTGTGGCCTCTCCCGTTGCGGAGCACAGAGCTCCGGACGCGCAGGCTCAGCGGCCATGGCTCACGGGCCCAGCCGCTCCGCGGCATGTGGGATCTTCCCGGACCAGGGCACGAACCCACGTCCTCTGCATCGGCAGGCGGACTCTCAACCACTGCGCCACCAGGGAAGCCCCATTTGATTCTTTTTTATTGGCATGCACTAGCAGTTAAAAATTAGTAACAATCCAGTTTCACTTAAAATCCTTAATGGAAAAGAAAACTGGATTAATTTTGTTGAATCCCAACTTTCAAACCTCCTTTTTATGTGACAAAATAGGAAGTAACCATAAAGCACTTCTGCTGCATACTGAAATACAAACTCTGTCTTCAAGAAAAGCACTCATGTTTGAGTTGGAGGCTAAATGAGCTGCTTTCTTCATGGAACGCCATTTTTAATTTAAAGAATTACATATAAACTATGGGTATTTAGACTTCAGTATGTAACAGACATTTTCTTAAAAACTGAACAAATTAAGACTGACTTCACAAAACAACTGAAATATTTATTGCCAATGAAAACATCAGACCTTTCAGGAAAAAAACATTATTTTAGAAAACTTATCTCCTGCACCATAAACTTAACATCTTCCCAAACTGTATACTTTTCTAATGAGATTGGTGGTGATAGAACAAATGTGACTTTTAGGGATGATATTATGAGCTCTTTGAGAGTGAGAACCATGTCTCAAAGATGTATGAAGCAGCCACAGGGGTCTGCTCCCAGCAGGCACACAATTGAAGCTATGACTGAATGACAAAGGAACAAATAGATGAAATTAATAGGCTTAAATATGAAATACATAAGGCGAGACGGAAATGACTGTTCCACGACCAACATACAAATTTACCTTCCCTGCTTCCTGTCTTTTTATTATGGATTTACCTGTGCTTCATTATCTGACAAACTACCAGCATCACTCCGTGACTTATTTAACAACTTTTCCTGAAAGATCGAAAAGAATGACCACAAACTATGATTCCATTAGTCATTGTAGTTACTTTTAATCAGCACAGTTTTTTATTCATAAGGCAATACCAATGCAAATAAATAAACCATGTATATGTGTCTATGCTCCCACTATATTTCAGAATCTGACACTCTTTGATAAAAATGTGCTCTTTTTCATTCTTTAAAATCCTATTTTCCAAACAACAAAGAGCGAACGATCACTTTCTTTTTAAAGCAATCAGTAAGTTATCCAGCATTAAAGAGTCAACAATTCATCAGAAAGAGAATTCAGTGTACCTGATTTTTTTTGGGGGGGTGGTGGTGGTGGTGCTGTTTCTCACGCTCCCTGTGCTGTGATGTGGCACCCAGATCCCTCTTCAATAAAGACTTCTTGTCTCAGCTGCTGAGGCTGTCAGTGCCTATCCCTCAAGGATGGTCTGACCCCAAAGGGCCACCTCAACTAAGACCGTGGGCTGTGGTTAGGGTTAGGGTAGGAGGTAAACATCCCGTAACCAATCAGTGTAGAAGTGCCCCAGTTCAGGGTACTCTGATGAGTCCCCGGCATCCAGAGTTCCCACTGGGGCCTGCTGAGAAGGACACCACACTTCTCCCTCCGCCTGACCCTGCTTCCGCCCCCTCCCTTGCACAGGTGCAGATCCCAAGGGTGCTCCTTTGTAAATATCCTCACTCCATCTCAGGGGCTGCTTCCTGAGGAAACCAAGCTAAAACACTACATACTAACCCAAGCAGCCTTCACTACAAATCAGCAGTGAACAATTTATTTTCCTTTTAAAAGTGGTTTTTAAAAGCCAGACAGCAACCAGTGTGGAAACTGTAACACCGAGAAAAAGATTCATTTCTCAGTTGTCATCATGTTTCAGTATTAACCTCACCTTTACAAAGTAACAGCTACTACCACCACAAGTTTTGGCTGTAGCTCTAAAAGGATAAGATGGAACTTTCAGAATCCCAAGTACGTGGTGAAAATCACTTTTACTATTTTACAGGCTCACATGGAGGTACAGATACTTTCAAAAGGAAACATGTGATCTTGAAATAATTTACTCATTATTTCATATATTGTTTCATTCCAGCATCTGGAGCGCCCCAAACACACCTGGGGAAAACCGTGACGTGCTGGGTTGTAAGTAGTAAATAAGATCTGAATTGATTAGTAGTATTGTTATATGGACACTACATAATTGTCCCCTCTTAGGCATAAATAACTCAAAATTATATACATCTTTTTCTCCTAGACAGGCTCCAACTGGCTCTGAGCACACTAGCCAGAACCTGTCTACACAACCAGAATTAACATGTGTAGTAATGGGCTGGGGATAACTTGTTTACAAACGTGTCACTGAACTTTGCCTTGGATTGCCACAGTTTTGTTCGGATAATTACAGGTGAGAAAAAAAGCTAAAATTCCATTCTGCCCTCTACTGGATTAAAGAAGAAGTTTTAACATATTTTCACTTGTTAGAATATTCCTCTTTCCTCCCAATTGCTGCTTACGCACCTAAAATATTGGCCCTTCTTTCAAAAGAGCCGTATAAAGTATTTGGCTAAATTCTAATATTCAGGGGTTAGGATAATGTTGGACATTTCTTATTCCTTTAAAAAGGGCACACAGAACTTGAGCAGTAGTGAGAATATAGCTGAAGCTCATTTGCTAAGCTCCTAAGAGTTAGAAACAAAATCCCTAAGGCCACACTGTTCCAGAAGCTGATCCCCTGAGACCTCCACATTTACATTTAGCCTGCCTGAGCCCATTAGTCTACAGTTTTACAGATTATTTGATAGCACAAATTGGAGCCTTCCCCAGAACTGCACAAACTCAAAGGCCCTCCTTGAAAACTTTCCTGGGCTAAGTAAAAATCAGCTGACATTAGCTGTCATCCCAGATGGGTTGCCAGGCAACTAAAACACAGGCAGGGTCTGAGAGGGAAAAAAAATTCTACTGTACACTTTGGCTGTAGGCATTAGTTCCAACAGATGCCATCTCTGAGCTGATCTAAGGTTTTTTTGTGTAATTACAGGAGATTTGTGTGATATCAAGTGCCTCTGGCTGTTTAGCTATCAGTAAATTATCGGAAACAGTGAGTGGGAACAAAAGAAAGGTTGAACACACACCACTGAGCTTGTTAGCAGCAGAGAAAAGGAGAGGTGGAGAAGTAGCTTATTCCCCTGGGCGGGTCTCTTCTTTTCAGGAAAGAACTGGCATATGTTTGCTCTTAAAAACACAAAGCAAAAGTGCCTCCCAGCCTCCCTTCCTGTAACTGATTCCTTGATTTCAGCTTATTTCGTAGTATCTACTTATGAAGACCTTAAAACTACTGTTTTAGGTACTGGGGCCCCAAGTTTAAGGAATGAGTTCCCTATCATCCACTTAGTTCTTTGCTGACTGCCTTTAGAACATCAAGTGAAAAACTGAAGTCTGTCCTGGACTCCCTTGTATTCTAGAGAACAAAACTTTATCACATTCTGTTGAATTCAGATTACTAATTCCCATCACTCAAACGTATAATGCCAGCTGGTTGACACCAGAGCACAAGAACTAAGTATCATTTGTCTTCTCCCATCTTCACAGCTTCCCTCAAGAACATCTATGAGAACTCAATTAGTAAATAGATAAGTGAAATTAGTACTTATATAGATTCCTTTAAAAAAATGAATTCTTAACTATGTTGAAGAGATAAAGATCAAACAGAGAAAACTTTTACATCTTGTAATTAAAGCTACAGAATACCTTATATATATATATATATATATATATATCTTTGACTATGTATATAAAAAAGATTTCTATGTAGATAAAAAAGACCTGAATATCTCAATAATATTCATTGCTTCATAAAAAAAGTATTACCTTTTTCACCTCAACTCATGTGAAACACCAATAACAGTGCCTTTATGGCACTGATCCTTAATAGTAGGAAGGGTACAGAATGCGATGATTTTGCAAAGTCCTTCTGTGATTTTTTTTTTTTTTTTTTTTTTGCGGTACGCTGGCTTCTCACTGTTGTGGCCTCTCCCGTTGCGGACCACAGGCTCCGGACGCGCAGGCTCAGCGGCCATGGCTCACGGGCCCAGCCGCTCCGCGGCATGTGGGATCTTCCCAGACCGGGTCACGAACCCGTGTCCCCTGCATCGGCAGGTGGACTCTCAACCACTGCGCCACCAGGGAAGCCCCCTTCTGTGATTTCGATACATTCCCTTAGGGTAGCAGTCTCCTTAGCTGTTAATAAACAATATAAACCTTCCTGTAAAAATATTATCATCTATGTTTCAAATATTTTTGTCAAACTTATTTGATAGTCTGAGCAACATTCTAAAAAGTAGGCATGGCCATCTTCTTCTAAAAAAGTCACCAATCTATGAGATTTTTAATGACTTCAAATTGGGGAAAGTTTTTTCATTTTCTTTATTCACAGCCAGAAATCATCTATATGAAGTCCCTCACTTTATAGGTGAAAAACTGAGTTCAGAGAGGAGAAATAACTCATTCAAGGTCACACAGCCCTGGGGACAGATTAACAGCATTGCCTTTAATTCCCATGTTTGCTGTGACGGTCAGAGTGGCAAATGCACACTGTTCTCCCTATGACAATGACCTGACTTGACATGAATGTAGAATGGCTGGGAAGGAAAATAGCAGAGGTCTCAAGGCCAAGTGCCAGCTTTGCACTTTTGTTGGTCACAGCTTTCGTGTGACCTTGGACCATCAGCAGAACATGCCCCATCATCCACATTTATCAGAAGGAAGCATGCACCTGACCTGTCTTACAAGAAGCTACCCATATTCCCAAATAAATACACTATAACACACAGGAAATACAGAAGCAAGACACCAGTGGAGCTTCCTAGGTTTTCAATTATCTGCTGAGTGATCATTAATATTAAAAATTTTATAGTATGTTTCATAAGTCAACGAGTCTTTTATTTGGCATAACTTCTGAGACAACTGCAGGTAATGTTATTTAAACTTTTTAGAGACCTGATTAATTCACGTATGGTAATAACCTATTAACCAAATATATATAGTAACAGGACTGATTCAAAAGACGCCTCCTCAAAGAAGTCTTCCTTGATCTTTTCGCATCTTGACACTAATAATGTCTGCGAGAACACTGGAGTCAGAGCAAGACAGGCTTGGGTTTGAATCCTGGTTTTGTCATTTACTACTTAAGTAAGCCTGACAAGTTATTTAACCTCTCTGAGCTTCCAATTCCTCACCTATTCAAAATGAACAAATAAAACCATAAAACTGCACTTCTAGGGTTGATATGAAATGTCTAAGCACACTGTAGATATTTAGCTCATTTTCCCCATATAGTCTTCCCTTTCTCCACCATCTATAAAACTGGCTTGGCCAAACAACTCCTATTCCACAGAGTTGATAATCTATCGAAAGCCTCTAAGCACGTGTAAGGCCTACGAAACATGTTAGATGAAGGGAAACGAACGCAGCACCCTCTCCTCCAGCCACACCCAGACTGAAGCTAGCCCAGGGAGGCCTCCTCTAGTGGCTGCCGTCGGGTAGCATGGTGCACAGCCTGGCCAGAAGAAGGCAGGCTGGATTCCAGCCCTTTCGTGTTCCCTCAGAACAAGTGCCCTGCAAAATGAACAACCTACACACCCCTGTGAAGGACCCTGATCTGAATTCTTACCCTAGCACTTTCTACACTTATAATCATAGTGGGTTGTATTCATGGCTTATTGTCCCTCCTTAATGAGATAACAACATTTGGCACAGTAATTGGCAAAGAGTGTCAGTAAATGAAAGAGGCTCTCGCAGTCAACAGTCTATGAGCTCCTGCAGTCAAGGTTTTACTACTGCAGGGGCTAATACAGACGTTGGGATTAGAAGGCAACTGTGGGTTGGGTGCAGCATTTGGCTCAGTCAACTTGACCACATCATCAGACACAAATTGGGAATCATGAGATTTGCCACATAATGTAATAGAAAATACTGCCAGCCTATCTCTGTAAAATCATCCAAAAGTCAGGCTGGAAAAAAAAAAAAGCCTCTCTAATCTTTCATTATTTTCTTTCTTAAAAATTAAAACTCAAGTTCTAAAAATTGGTGGGCCTCGGCAAAGTTTACTAAGCTATTTTGAACAGAATGAACATGAGTCAGACCTGGACTCAAGTCCGATTCATCCAGGACCAACCTAATTAAACAGTTTCCTTAAATGACATTGGGGAATAACAATTAAAAGTTTGCTGGGGGGCTTCCCTCGTGGCGCAGTGGTTGAGAGTCCACCTGCCGATGCAGGGGACGCGGGTTCGTGCCCCGGTCCGGGAAGATCCCACATGCTGCGGAGCGGCTGGGCCCGTGAGCCATGGCCACTGAGCCTGCGTGTCTGGAGCCTGTGCTCCGCAACGGGAGAGGCCACAACAGTGAGAGGCCCGCGTACTGAAAAAAAAAAAAGTTTGCTGGGTGGCCATGGGGTTAAAACAAGAAAATGCACACCAAATTACTTAGTGTGTGGTCTGGTACTCACTTGGCAGTCAATAAAGAGAGGGTTCTGGGCATGTGCCCACATCAGCAAAATATTTTTCCCATCCAATAAGTCTTGCCTTTTCCTCCTTTTAGTTCTTAGGATAGTTTAAAAACTCATGGTTTCTACCAATCAAGACTTATTGGCAAGACTCAAAGGAATGTCTCATTAGCCCCACCTAGCAGCCGCCTACAGCTACAACAGGGCATGAAAGATAGGTTGTTAGCTTACAAAAGGAGTGACCATTTTAAAAGGCTCATTCTTGAAAGATAAAAACAGTAGCAAGTGAAAAGTAAGAGTGATGCCAATACGGTATCTTAAGGCTACCTAAGGATACAGAAATATGCCAGTGATGACCAGATTACCTCTCTCCTGATGTTCAGAAGCAGCAAGAAGCTTCTAATGGAGATGTTCAGCATTAAGTCAAATGTACCCTCCTTCAGCCTGTGACCCAGCTGAGTCTGGTTTGTATTCCTTTCTCATTTGGGGATGTATATGCCAACTACTTAAGTACTCTGAAACTGGAAGTCTGGGTTTGATGGGCAGGGGGTAGGCTCTATATTTTAGAAGAGGAATAATGAAGGAGGCCAAGTCTGGGAAATTGCAAGGATGGTGGTGGGATTCAAAACTTGGGTTTGATTTATTCATGCATGTGACCCATAAGTATCAGCGCCTCCTCTGAGCCAGTAGTATGCCAGATACTGAAGACACAACAGTGAAAAGAAACACACTGTCCCCACTGCATGGTCCTTATGTGGAGTGAGAAAGCCAGTTACATTTGTATCAATCAGGAGAGATGTGATTATGCTGAGTAACAAACCTAAAACCTCAGTGACTTCAAACAACAAAGTCTTATTTTTCATTCAGGCAACGTGACCATCAGAGGTTGCTGGCTAGGGCTCTTCTTTCCTTCATCCAGGACCCAGGTGGCTACAGTACCCCGCATCTAGAAACTCACAGGCCCTCTACTGGAGGAAAAGGAAGCCCTGGGGGATCTCTTTCCGGCAGCTAAATGCCTTGGCCTGGGAAGGACATATGTCATTTTCATTCACACATCACTGGCCAAAACTAGTCGCATCCATCCCCAGGGAAGAAACTGCAGTTCTACCTCATGCTGGGAAAGCAGAGAGCCAGAAATATTTGATAAGCAGCATGAACAACTCCCACACTAACCAAACAAGCACACACTAATGAACATATAATTATAAGCTGAGATAATAACTCTGAAGGAAGTGAATAAAGGTCCTAGCCAAAACATAGAAGGGGATGAAGAGGACTGCAAATTGTTTCGCCTGGAGAATGAAAAATTCAAGAAGCCCATGAGATCCATCTTCAAATACGTGATGAGTTGTCCTGGTAAAGGAGAAACGGACTTTAGGATTCCAATAAGTAGAAGGTGTACAGAGAGAAAAAAAAAAAAAAAATCAGTGTCATCGGTAAATGAAAGGCTCATCTATCTAGTAGAATCTTCTAGCAAGGCTGCCTGTGGAGGGAGTACATTTCCTGTCCCAAGAAATGACCAATCAGCATTTTCAGCAGGGGTGACGACTAAAAATACTAACATGGGATGGGGTCTGAGTATAGGTATCCTTCAAGGTGGCTGCCCAACACCAAAGCCTCCTCCTGCTGTAGCCACCGACGACCGTGCAACGTGGGCCCCATAACAGGTGCAGGAAGAAATCCAGGGGAGCATTTGTTATGTTCCATTGGAGGAGGCTGTTCTTCCCTCTCATCTGTTTTACTCTGTCATTTCTAATCTGCAACCCAGCCGCTATCACAATCCTCCAACCAACTCCACCGGTTTTAAAAGAAGAGATCACAGTAGTAGCAATAACACACATCAGAACAAAAGAAGGACTGACTTTACAAAGCATACTTTCAAAGTATGTACATCTCATGTCAAGGGCTCTCTGAGAAGGGCACAAACATTGATTGGCTCTACTATGCATTAAGGCATAGGCTGAATGTCTCACCTATGTCATTTCCTTCTATCCTCTTGGCACTTGGAAGTAGGTCATCCTGTCCCCATTTTACAGATGAGGAAATCAAGATAAATAACAGTCAAATAAATTGTTCATGGCTATAAAAACTAAAACGGGATGAAAATTCAGGTTCATTCCATACTCTTTTCACTATCCCAGTGATGCTTTCCAGCATTAAATGGGCTCTCCTGAGAGGATAAATAATTTAATATCTTTGGACCTTTAAAATTGCCACATGAAACACTGTAAGAAACAGTTAGTGGAAGCTTATTTCTCTGTCCAAAAATAAATTCTATTTTGGAGTAAAATGATTTTTAAAGCAGATTAAAAGCTCATTTTAGCAGTCCCTGGGAAATGAAGTATTATAAGCAAAATGGGTCAAGGATTATAGGAAAGACAAGACTATAAATGACTTTTTTATTTTTTAAAAAAGTATCTAGTGCTGCGACACACAGCCATGTGTGCATGCACGTATGTGTGCTGCATACTTAACTCAGACAATTCTGAAAGAGCATTCCACAAGTATTTTAATTCCAAGGGTATCCTTGGAATTCTTTCAGTCCCCCCAAGACAAACTCTGAAAATGTTCCTATATAGAGTCCTATCCCCTAAGTTTTTACTACTAGACTTGGGGGACAGACAGTGGCTGAGAACATCATTACCAAGGGAAATACTAACCACAAAGCCAGAAGCAGTTACTGAGTTGTAAATCTTTTTCATTTGTGGACACAACAGTATCTACCACCGCCACTTTTTTTTTTTTTTTTTTTTTTTGCGGGGCCTCTCACTGCTGTGGCCTCTCCCGTTGCGGAGCACAGGCTCCGGACGCGCAGGCTCAGCGGCCATGGCTCATGGGCCCAGCCGCTCCGCAGCATGTGGGATCCTCCCAGACCGGGGCACGAACCCGTGTCCCCTGCATCGGCAGGCGGACTCTCAACCACTGCACCACCAGGGAAGCCCTACCACCGTCACTTTTTTCCTCTGTGCAAAACTCAGCTCAGGCACACTGAGCCATGGGGAAAGAAACATGACGAATTCTGTGCCGTCTTTAAAAAAAAAGAAAAAAAAACCCAAACCCAAATCAAACCTAAACAACCTAACTGTTATCCTGAGTCTCAATAAGAGATATGCCCGTTGTGACTCAGCAGCCTGAGAAACGATGTCACTGTGGATTAAAAAGGGACTCCAGTGTGGAGTAGTGTAGCTGTGGTCTACACGACACACTCAGAGTTGCTACATTAGCTCAAAAATGGGTGCAATTTATATAAAGACCCAGCTAAAGGGTTTTAAAACTTCATTGGCTAGCAAAAGTCCTGCCTTAAAATTAGTTTACTTTGGAAATGTTCAAACATACAGAAATGTAGAGATAATAGTATAATGAATCACCATGTACCCACTACTCAGCTTCAACAATTATGCTTGCCATTCTTGTTTCATTTATTCACACACTTTTGGCTGTAGTTCTTTAAAGCAAAGCCCAGATATTATACCATTTCACCCATAAAACACTTCAAAATGCTTGTCTAACTGACAAAACCTTTTAAAACTGTAACCACCATTTTCATATCTAAAGATTTTAAATGATTACTTATTATTACTATTATTGACTTCACTGATTTTACCTTTTTCCTAATATGCGCGAATATATGAGTGTGTATGTGTAGGACAGGCTGTTGATGCCCTGCACCTGCAGCCACGGTAGGCGGTTTCCTGTGAGACGGCAACTTCCCTCCTTAAGGCCAATGATTCTGCTCCTTGGCCTGAGGGTCATCTCTGCTCTGGCACCACTGGGAAGTGCAGGGGAGTTCATGCAGGAGAACTGACTTTAATCCAACAGCAGGGGAGGGCAGGAATCAGCAGACAAGTGCCCCGCTTCCCCAGACTCTGGTGGGACAATTCTGAGTTCTACACAACTTCCCAGAGGGTCCCACAAGATCAATCTGCTCATGAACAGTCCCTTAATTGGCTTTTCTCCCCTCTCTGTCTCAACTGCTCTACTCCCTCCCTCGTGCTTCTCACAATCACCTCCCAAGTGAGCTACCACATCAAGAGTTTACTGGAATCTTCAAGGGTGAAAATTTTCAGAGTGATATACTTGGATTGACACTGTCAGTCTGACACTGTTATTTCCTGACATGATGAGAGACCCCAGAGCCACTATATCTGCAACCAAGGGACTCCTATTACATACTCAGAAGAGATGGAAGGGAGAAACTAGGAGCCTGTTAATAAGCTGACTATAAACTACATGGTAACTACCTAAAGGCATCTCTTGTCCTCTGAGAATAATTTAACTCTAGGACATTTTCCAAAGCACCAATATGCAGCCAACAACCTTAGCCAGAGATTTTTTTAAAGCTACTATATAATTACAGTGTGAGCTAAGATAATAATCTAATACCTGATTTTTAAAAAGGATTATAACAATGCATTTTTCCTTTGATGCCCGAGAACAGAGCAGGTAAATAAACGGATTCCGTCTTATAAAGCAATTCCCAATAACTGCCAGAAGGCGGCGCCCACACTCCATTTCATTTACTAAGAGTTTTTGGAACCAAAGTCATAAAATCCTCCGAAGAAAGCTCTAGGGAAACAGGCTTAGCAAAGGGCTAAGACTTGCTAAGACTATATTAAAGCACCACTCCGGGGCCTATTTGCCCTCAGCGACTCAAAACCTTGTCTTTTGGTCTCCCAGAGGAAATCTGGTTATTCGGGAGATGATGTGCTCCACCTAGGTGGAGCCCAGGCTGAAAGATGCTTTGTCTGGGCAGGCAACATGGTTGGCAAACGATTCTTAAGGGTATATTGAAGACCTTGTTGCAAAGTACAGTTTCAGCTCTCATCGGTTGCAGCTGAGATGAAAACAAAACAAAACAAAAAAAACATGAATAAAGCTTCAGGTGCCAGGAATAAGGGAGAGAGAAGGCAGAGTAAACAGTTTTTGATGGTATGAGGTTTAAGGCACCGCTCTTTCTGCAAAACTGTTTCATTCTGACTACAAATAACACACTCAAAGATTTCAGGAGCCAAGATGGAATTGATTTTTTTAAACCTGGCTTCAATCAATAAATAATCCAAATAAACACTGCCTTACTTTGTATGATGCTTTGCAGTTCCCAGATCCTTTTCTCATTTGTTCCCAGCAATGATGCTGTGAAGAACACTAGAGTTCTCATTGTACAGGCATGGAAGCTGGCTCTTGACAGCTAAGTGACTAGCCAAGATAAGTGTACAAAATATTCACAGAGTTCTTTGGCCTGAACAAGATTAAAAACTAGTCTGATCACATACAATTATTTTGAAAGAAGGAAGGGGGTGTTACTTGGGGTCTTTACCAGGTTATCAATTTGTTTCTTACAGAGTTAGCAGAAGGAGAAAGAAAGGGCTGAAAATGTAAAGCTTGCTCTGCCAGGGGCAATCTATGGATGATACACCTAGAGGTCTGAGTTACGCCTAGACTGACTGGGTTACTGACAAAATGCCCCTCTTTCCTTAACTACACCTGCTAAACAAACACACGTCATTCCTAGAAAATAATTCGTCTTTAAGTTTCAAATAATGAGATACCTAAGAGTAGTAATTAATCATCCACATATTGTTATAACACCTATTATTAGCGATGACCCCCTTGTCTCTATTGTCTTTATCTTCATTTAACTCGAAAAAAAAATGTTATTTCATTGTACTAATACCCTCAATCAAGTTTCCAAACAACAAAGTAGTAAAATCCTAAAAATCTGCTACTTCAAAAAATAACATCTCAGTTAACAAGGCTTAAAAGTTTTTCCACTGTATACAGCTGGAACATTCCATACAAAAGTTCAGATTAGTACAATTACACCTGTACCTAAAATTTAAGGAAGGACAAGGGGAACAAATAAATATTTCCAAGGAAAACAGACCTGGAAAAAAGTACTGACAGCCTGACACACTAATAAAGAGCAGAATCTACTTCTGAGACACAATTGTCTACCTGATAATTACTTTCAATGACTGGATGAAACCATACTTTATTGTTTGGGCTTGAAAATGTTCACATCAAAAGAAGTCAGACTTATAAAACAACTAGTCAAAAAGCCCTGTGCAGGAGGTTGAAATTTGCAGTTTAAAAGCATGAGTAGATCACTTGAAAGAGGGTCAAATTGTTGCAGTGTTTTTAAATCCAGGCTGGCACGATAAAAAAAAAAAGTAAAGAGAAAGTCAAAAAGGGAGTCTCTTCATGCTGACAAGCACAAGTGATACTTTGAAAATGGCTTATTTCACCTACTTTTCCTCCAACCATCAAAAACTAGAGCAAGAGTCAATGGTATGAGGATGAAAAGGGAAATTCGATATTCTAGCCAGAGATTGTAAACTAAAATGGTGGCTAAGAAAGATATAAAAGGGTTTGTTTGGTTTTTTTTTTTAGCTTTATACTTTTGAAAGATGTTGTTTGAATCAGTTGCCAATTCGGTAACTCTTGGACTCCAGGGGATGAAGCTGAACTTGTGTGTACCCTGCACAAAGAATGGGAATGAATCATAGATTATTGGGGCCAGAAATGAATTCCAAAGTTCTGTACTCCAACTGTCATGGGACAGAACATGTTGCTAAGGCCCAAAGGGCAAGGGTGACACAGCACAGCACCTGGCACAGGTACTGAGAAGCAAACGCAAAGTCCTGACCCTCAGTCAAGGGCTCTCTCCACTCCATGCCGGGGTCACTAACCAAACGGTGGGAAAATATGGGTCCCCCCATCCCACCCCAGAAGGACTGAAGCATAATCTCTAAGGAGACATACGTGTTTTAAACTAGCAAATCTTTAAATGCTTTTAAAAGTGGAGGCTGCCTGCTCCCTCCCTCAATTTCAAAGCAGGAAGTTTTATTACATGGACTCAAGAAAAGGCTGAGCTGTCCGGTTAGAGGAAGGGGTTCACTGGACCAGTGATACTTTAAAACATTCAAGAGCTGAGATTAACCACCCTTCAAATCAGGAGAGATACAACTTTGGCGGGACTTTTGGAAACATGCCAGTAATTGAGATTCGGGAAAGACGAGACATCTATCGTGCCTCACACCTGGGGAACTCATTTACCTCTCCAACCTCCAAGTTATTGTTTGCTTTGAATGAAAAAGATATTTTTGTTAGATTCCTGCCAATTATTTTTTCAACCCGTCTAACTCCCTGTACCCATTAGACAGTGGCTGATTTTTGTCTTCTGTTCAATCTTAAACTTGGACAAAGCAACTGTAGAATCAAACGAAATCCTTAAGGGTACTTTGCCCAAGCACCACCGTCGCTCGGGAGCACGTATGTGGGTCAGGGGGTATGACTCGGCAGCCCAGCCATACACCTGTGGCCATGGGCACAATCACAGCTCAGTCCTTGAAATCAAAGATCACACCGTTTAGACAGAAGTGTACAATCTCCAAAGCTATCAACTGCCCGGGAGGTGAATTTAGACACGGTGGATTTAATACAGACACCCATATGCATACCGTGTCCCTTCCAAAAATCCAGTGAGATTAGGTTTTCTAGTAAAGTGGGAAAAAGACCAAATGACAAGCATTCTTTTAAAAAGTAGTGCCAGCTTGAGAGAGGTCATTAAAGGACTCAAACCCAAGCGTGATGTGACTGTGAGATGCAGAAATCTCATTTTAAGGTCGTTACAAAAATGACATTTGTGCACTGACCCAAGTCTTGTCATGAGAGTACCTTTCAGATGAAAAATTCCATAAATTCATTTTAAAAGGGGGGAAGGGTGGTTTGGGGAGAAACCCTCGAGCAAAACCATAGGACATTTTCCATGTTTCCACTAGAGGTCGTGCCTTCCTTTTTCTTTAAGGTTTCGGACTGGCTCCAAGCCAAAGGACTGGAGAAAGGCCTGAAGGTTGGATATAAATTTTTAAAATTCATACCTGATTTTCCTGATATGCTTTCTAAGTGAGTCCGAAATGGATTTGGGTTTCAGATACAGTGTTTCTTATCGGTGACTCCCCAGTGTCTGCGTGCTGCTTGCAGCAATTCTTTTGAAATAGTGGGATGGCTGTCATATACTTTCACTGATAAATTTCCACAGCTTTAAGGTAAAGAAGGCACGTGGAAGAGGAAGATACCCTAAGAGATAACGTGGATGATGTGATGGAGAGATCATAATTTTAGGATATAGAAAAGCTTGAATGTGAACCCTAGCTTCATGATTTATTACCTTTGTGACATTTGGGTAAGTGTCCTGAACTTTTTGAAACTTTAGTTTCCCCATTTAAAAAAAAGATTAAAAATGAGGATACTACTACCTCTTTCAGAAGGCTATTATGAGACTTGCCTGAAGTAGTTACGTAATAAAGCTCCCAATACAATTTCCGGAACTTTGCAGACGCTGAGAAATTGTCATTTTCTTTTTAAAATAGCATATTCTGTTCATGCTTCTCTGGGTCAATTAATATTACTGGCTTTTACCTTGCTGTTTGGGCAAGGTGATTTTTTTTTTTTTAAGGAAATGTTCCAGTATTTGCCTATCTGTTCAACCATCTCCCTCCCTCCCTCCCTCCCTTCTTGTTTTCTTCTTTTGATTTTAGTTTCCCCACGTTTGTCAACTAATGGGGGTTGAATGAATCAAAGCTCGAGACAACTCTGCCAGCTTTGTAGGGGACAGAAAAGCATTTTTAATGAAAAGTCAGCGCGAAGTACCTGGTTGGTAGGAGCGATGCAGAGAGGGAAATGGGAGGAACAAGAAAAGACAGATGTACTGATTTTTATGGTCAGTTTTAGCTTAGTACCATCTTTTTTGTTCTCTGTGAATTTGGTATATGAACAAAAGGTAGTGAAATCCTTGATACTGAATAGATTCTGTCTTGTAACTACAGTGGTTCTCTAATGAGCATGCAGAATAATCATCTGGAGAAATTATTAAAACACAGATTGTTGGGCCTCAGCCACCAGAGTTTCTGATTCAGTGGTTCTGGTGGAAGACCTGGGAATGTGCATTTCTAACAAGTTCCAGGTTCCAGGTTCATGCTGATGCTGGTCCAGGACTACTCTTTCAGAACTGGTTTAGCACCGTCACAAAATTTACAATCCAATTACAGGAAAGAAAATGGAATCAGTTTAAGGAATCTAGGCTCTAATCCTGATCGTCCATTAATTCACTGTGTGGTGAGGAAGGTTCATTACCTGTCATGCCCAATTTGCTTATCTGGAAAGAGGAACAATGTCTCTCTACTGATGAGATCAAATGAGGGTCAAAAGAAGAAATGGGTAAATGAAAACTTTGAAAAATTAGAAACTACTCTGGAGGAACAAAGTAACGGATCAACAATTCTAAAAGCCTAGGAGAGTTCACCTGAGATGCCAACTTGACTACATCAGGGGATGCCCAAATCTGGGGGTGTGTCTGCAGGGTGTTTCCAGATGAGATTAGCATTTGAATTGGTAGACTCAGTAAGGTAGATGGCCCTCCCCAACGTGGGTGGGCATCATCTGATCTGTCAAGGGCCTGAACAGAACAAAAAGGTGCAGGAAGGAAGGAAGGATTCACCCTCTTTTTCCTTCCTCACTGCTTGAGCTGGCACATCTCAATCTCGTCTCCTCCCATCCTCAGACTGGGATTTACACCATTGGCTCCCCTCGTTCCAGGCCTTCAGACTCAGAATGAATTACAGCACCAACTTTCCCGGTCTCCAGCTTGCAATCGGCAGATAGAATTCTCGGCCTCCATAACTGCATGAGTCGATTCTTCATAATAAATCTCCTTTTATATCCTGCTGGTTCTGTTTCTTTGGAGAACTCTAATACACAGCCATTACTTAAAAGATTTCCTTAAAAGACTGGAAAGTGACAGTCCTGGGTTCTAGTCTGGTTCTGCCTCTGACTTACCCTGGACACACACCTAACCCTTATGGGTCATAGTCTTCCATCTAGCAAGAGGTTTAGAGATGAGATGATCCCTAAGGTCTTTCAAATGTAAAAATGCTATGGTCCTAGGATCAGAACATGAGCAGTGACTGGGGCTCAGGCAGGTCTCAATCTAGGGAACACCATCTCCCCTCCCAGAGCTGAGGGGGCAAGTTCTTTTATTCTGTTCTGCATGGATCACCCAGCAGTAACCTAAGGGCCACAACCTTGGCCCACACTTCAGTGTAGACCAGTCCCAGAACCCAGGTGTGCCATAGCCCTGCCAGCCCTCAGCCTGAGCTCTCAAACATTCCAAAACCAAGCTCCGTATTGGCTATCATTACTGAACTCGTACATTTGTCATCATTAGATCACCAGAGCCCTACACCATCCATTCAGTTGATAAATGCTTGAGATTCTATCTCTAAAATGTCTGCTGTGTCATGCCCTCCCCATACATCCTATTGCCACTGTATGTCATTGTCACAGTTGAGCTTAAGCCCTCATGTCTCTCACAAGGACAACTGCAACCCCTCTTAATTGGACTACACTCCCCTTCACCACCACCCAGCATAAGCTGCCAAAAGGAGCTCCTTCAAGGTCGGATCTGATCGCATCACACCTGCTCCAAATCCTATAGTGTGGCCACCATCCCTGTAGCCAAGGCCTCCCAGGGGACTTCCCTGGCAGTCCAGTGGTTAAGACTTGGTGCTTCCACCGCAGGGGGCACGGGTTCGATCCCTGGTCAGGGAACTAAGATCCCACATGACACGAGGCACAGCCAAAAACTACTGATAAAAATAATTAATTGGGCTTCCGTGGTGGTGCAGTAGTTGAGAGTCTGCCTGCTGATGCAGGGGACATGGGTTCGTGCCCCGGTCCAGGAAGACCCCACATGCCGCGGAGCGGCTGGGCCCGTGAGCCATGGCCGCTGAGCCTGCGCGTCCGGAGCCTGTGCTCCGCAACGGGAGAGGCCACAGCAGTGAGAGGCCCACGTACCGCAAAAAAAATTATTTATTTATTTATTTTAAAAAGGGCCTCCCACATTTTGAGGCCAACTTCCATTTCAACATGGGTCTTACTGCTCCCTTATCTTCCTCAGTGGCTCCAGCCCCAAAGTGGATCCCCCAAACTCTACTGGTCCCCTAACTATGTCCTTGCTTTCCAGCTCCCGAGTCTTTGCTCATTCTCTCCTTTTGACCCTCCATCCCTGCCTGTTGAAATCCGGCCAACTCCATCTAAAAGCTTCTGCCTCCTAACCCCCCACGTTCACACATGTTATTTCCTTTCTTTCTTTGTACAATCTTCTTGATTAACCTGATATTTTATGATATTTATGAGGTGACTTGTATTACAGCTATCTGAATTCATTCCCAAGTCTCACACAAGGTAAGTTTTCTACAGACTCACCCGTGTCCCCCTGAATCCTGGGGGTTAGGCTACTGAGATCTAGAAACAGTCCATCCTGATACAGAATGTGTCCTTATAATATGAACTAGTTTGGACTGCAAACAGCGAAATTATGTCAGCAGAATAAAAGTACTGTTAGTAGTTCATACGCAATTTTCCAAGAATGTTAATATTTTGTACAACCAAGGAATAGCCATCAAACAAAACATGCTCAAACACAGCAGAACGCATCAACCCACAGAACGAATGACGCTCAAATTCTTCGAGACTCAAATTGGCATGTGATCTGTCATGGAAATGCTTTTGTATGATTTTAGTGCATTTCATCTTTGTCTCCACAATTCAACAACTTTACCTCCTTTTTTTCCCCCTAAAACCCTTTTCATAAAGCCATTTCTAATCTTTTTTCAACAGTAAACTCCTGTATTAGAGTATTCTGTCTTTTTCTGTTCAGTACTGCTACTGCTTTCGTTAATTTCCTGGTTACAAGGCCAAATAGGTTTGGAGTGATCTGCTCCTCACCCTGTTTTCCCCACAAGCCCTGTTGTTCCCTGAGTGTCTGCTACGAACCAAGTATATTATATGTTATCTCACTACTTAATATGCAAAATCTTTCAGTCTGACATTCTACCCTCAATTTACAAGAAAAGAGTCAGACTCAGTGGTTAAGGGTTTTGCTGTGGTGACTCACACAGGGTTGCCCGAGCCCCACACGTGCGCTTTTCACTGCTATGGTGGCTTCCACACTGAGTGCCAAGGGCCGAGCCTCCTCTCAGGTCCTGTAGCTAGTGGAGGGTGAGGGCGTGTGAAGGGTAAGGGAGACTGCACCTGCGCCAGATGGGCAGCTCCTGGGCCTCCCGCCCCCCCCCCAGAATCACTTTTATCTGTTTTATGTATTGGGCTTCCTCTGATGCTTCTATCTGAAGGAAGAGTCCTACAGTTTTAAAAGGGAGGAATAAAAAGGGTTGAAAATCACTGCATCCTATCAAGCTGGCTACTTCCCAATTCTGCCTGAGGCTGGCCTTCAGCAGAAAAATAAATCAGTTGCTTACAAAAGATCTACTCTATACAGAATGCTGTTGTGGGATTGCGGGGGGGGGGGTCCCCCAAATTCCCTGCTCTAATCATTCCAAAGCTCTAAAAAGACTTCACTTTATGCCCACTTTATTCGCTCATTTGACTCTCTACCCATTTCCAGACATTGCAAGGCAGGTTGGGGGCTGGCAGAGGTGCAGGAGCCTGGAGGGCAGACCCTCCAGCTAATGCCCTATGGAGAAGGTGGATCCGAACCAGCTCCGAACTGAGCAGGACCCCCAGTCCTGGTGCTCCCTAAGAGAGGCCAGCTGGTTGCCACCAAGAGAACTGGCTGGACAAGATGCTCTTTAATGTTCTTCCTGACTGAAAAGAGTGTGTTTCTGAGCTGAGGGAAGGAGGGGGAGATGTCTTAAGAGTGAGTTTACAGCAAGCAAATGGGTGTAATGGGTGCAATGGGTGTAAAGCACATGCCCCACTGACACACGCAGAGGCAAATACAGACCTTTCGTATGGGTTGTTTCTCTAAACTTCATGAGTAGTAAGGAACAGATGCAAAAAAAGAAAGCGAAATGTGGTGAGTGCTGATATAACTGAAGCAGAATGGGACAGAATACATCTATCTTGAATTTCCCCCGAGAGAGTAATGCCTAACAACACAAAAGGTCGTTTCAGATCTTTCCAAGGACCTCTCCACGTCCAGCGGTGAGGCTCCATGTTTCAGGGAAAGGACGTGCGGGGAAGTTTCTTTAAAGCGGTTAGAAAGAAAACAGCGGGCGCTGGATCTACAGCCAGTCTCTGGGCAATGAATGATTTGTCGCCTTCTCCTTCTGGTATTGATTCTCGCCTCAGACAGACAACAAGTGATTGCAGATGAAAGCACGCATGCCTCGGTGGCTGCTCAGCCTGTGTCTGAAAGCTTCCCCAGCATCCTGGCCCCCCACACACCCCTCCCCGGGCTCTCACTGCAAAGGCCCATCCCCCTCCCCGCGGAAGCAGCTCAGCTGGCCTCACCTGCACACATCTGGAGGTATCACTCCTGGGGTACCTACATTGCAGCCTCACCACCTGTTTTCCATTCCCAGCAATCTATTTCAAACACACACACAGAAGAGTCTGACATTATGCCTCCTTGAAATAACAATGTCCATGTCACTGATACGAAAATTCTTCTTGATGCTGCTGTCTTCCCGATATTGCTAATGCCATCATCCAACCACTCCTAGCCTCTTAATAACATAGCCCATTTATTGAGCATCTACTTTGAGCCAAGGATTTTTAATGTATTACTGTTCACCTTTACACTGCCCCTGAGTGGTATGAAGAAAGGGAGATTCTGAGGTTAAATAATTACCCAAAGTTACATAGTCTGTGGATCTGAACTTTGAACCCAGGTGTCTGATTCAGAAGACAGTAAACTTGGGAATTCCCTGGCGGCCCGGTGGTTAGGACTCTGCTCTTCCACTGCAGGCAAGGGACACGTGTCCGACCCCTGGTCAGGGAATTGGGATCCCTGCATGCCAAGCAGTGTCACCAATGTGTGTATATATATATATATATATATATATATATATAAAGAAGACAGTTGACTTACAAACATATATATATATATAAAGAAGAAGACAGGTGACTTACAAACATCTCACACAGGTCAGTGGGAACGACTAGCCACATCCCGTTTCCCCCTTTTCTTAAGCTCCTTCTCACAGCTCCAGGGAGATGGCAAAGGGACTAAAGCTTTCAAATACTAGGGGTCCAGAAATGAAAGAAGCTGGGAAATTTAGGGAGAATTGAACCTGGAGACAGATTTTCAGGCCTGGATTTTCTGTCTTTTCCCTCCCCTCTTGCCTGAAATTCTACCCATTAGGTTCATTTTCACAATTAAAAAGAGAAAATGGAAATTGCTTCTTGGAAGTTAAGGTGCTAATGACCATTTGCTCCTCAGTATAAAATGTGTTCAATCAAAGTGAGACATTCTCCCCACAGTGGAGACCACCTGCCTGGCTGGGATGCGAGCCTTGATTCACTGGACTGTGATTTGCGCTGGAAGGCCCTGAGGACAGAAGTCAGAGACAGGGAGGCCTCCAGAGGCCGGGCCAAGGAAATGATGTGCTGGCTTCAAAACTGCTCTTCCTTCCTACTACACGGACTCCTACCCCCAACCCACGCTAAGAAGACAAGTATTAGGGCTCAGCGGGTGACTGAGTTAAAATGGCACCGATGAACCCAGGCATTATTTGGGGTGTTTTTACATGGAAATATGTGATCTGATTCCAAACAAACAAATATATATTCATCATATTCCTAAATGTGAGGCTACCAAGAGACATTATTCACAGCAAGTCATACAGAAGCCAATTACATGAGCACAAACCAGCTTAACAGAATCCATCCAAAGGCAATGGGGAGTGGGGGAATCTGCTTCAATTCTTCACTCCTACAGGAAGTTGTTTCTAAACATGGTTGAAGAGGAGAACCTGTGATACCCTGGAGAGTAACTCTTACTGTTTCACTTTAATTATTCGTTTCTCCTCGAAATAAGATTCAATAAAAAAAAGTAATATTAGTTCATTTCAGACACCCATTTTGATAGGCATGGTGGGATAGAATTCACTATTAAAATAAGATCTTGCCAACTAACTTTATTACTCTCGTGCCCTTTAAATATCCACCTAGAAGTTATCCCACAAACATAAGAGCAAATGCAAATCACTGGGCTTTGTGAACCATAAAATCCAATATCAAGTAAGTGCTATCAGGGTGATTAAGAGAGAGCATGCTGACCTATTCTTATTGAGCCAGTGACGCTCCCCACAGCCGCGAGTGGATCATTTTCTCTTTCATGGCTTTGCTTCTCTGCGTGCAAATGGGAAGGAAGCATTCGTCACTCACATTCATCCATCTCAAAAGTGCCAGGGTCCTTAGAGCATCTAGTGTCACCACTTCATTGTAGGGATGAGAACACTTAAGGACAAGAATGCCAAAGCAGGACTACAAGTACTTAAAACCCACAAAGCTAGCGAGTGTCAGAGCCTGGACTGGGTCAAGGTCTCCTAAGTCTTGGATCAGCACTGACACTCTGGTATAAGAGTAAAGTATGACCACACAGAGTTGCTGAGATGGGCTATAAATATACAAACCTAAATCCTTTACAGGATAGCCCGGCCATCACACTAATGCCAGTAATCAGTTAACCTTTGATTTCTCTGGTTTCTACCAAACAGCTATGATAGAATATAATAATATGATAGAAGTTGTTTTTGACACATTTAGAAGCTACTAAAGTATTCGTTCAAAGTTAAATTGGCATCTTTTAAAACATCATTTTCACACTGAATATCCTGAGTTCTCTATTTATAGGTAACTTTAACCAAACACATCTAACATTTTTTTAAAAATCAGGATTACCTGCAAAGAAATTCTGTTTAGAACAGATTTAATTTTGACTAATGCCATACAAAAATGAATCCAATTTGCTTTAAAAACATTGAGTCAATAAATGTCTGATAGGAGCTTCCCTGGTGGCGCAGTGGTTGAGAGTCCGCCTGCCGATGCAGGGGCCACGGGTTCATGCCCCGGTCCGGGAAGATCCCACATGCCGCAGAGCAGCTGGGCCCGTGAGCCGTGGCCGCTGAGCCTGCGCGTCCGCAACGGGAGAGGCCACAACAGCGAGAGGCCCGCGTAACGCAAAAAAAAATAATAATAATAAATGTCTGATAATCTCTAAAATGACTTGTAGCTGGAGGATTCCTAACTGGATTGTGATCACGGCTTAACAAAATGCATCTCTCCAAGATAAGTGTACTCTCCTGGCTGAGAGCTGAAAGGATAGGAAAAAGGTTACTCATGGCTGGTTTGGACTTCACATATGTATACGTAAAAGGTTAATTTCAAAAGTTCAGTACTTTTGCCAACCCATTTTATTCAAATCAATTTTTTTCTGAATAAAATTAAGATTAAGAAGTTGAGAAAATATAGAAGTCATGGAAGTAATCATTGACTCCTATGCCAAAGCATTAACAGAAATACTCCTACTGGAAGGACATCTCGCAGATAGCCAAATGACCTTTAGGGCAAAAAGTCCTGGGAGGTACACAGAGCAAAGTCCATCCAAACACTCTTCTTCCCCCCAGTCTCCACCTTATTTCAAGGAGCAACTTAAAATATTACATCCTCTGAGCAGCCCTCCTTGATTCTGTCTAGTTGCTGCCATGTGTTGCCCCAGGCATATCCCTGATACACTCTACTTACTTACCTAGCTCCCAATTAGAATGTCAGCTCCTGGGTGTAGGGGCCTGGTGGCGTTGTGGCCTGTTCTAGTGCCTAGCACAGTAACGGGCACAGAGAAAGCATCCAAGTGCTTACTGGATGAATGGAAACAATGAATGGTGAGAACAGAGGCCTGGATGAATGTGTGTGTGGGGAATGCAATTCATTTCAGACAAATTCTCTTGCCAAGCAAGTAAAAACATGGAGCGTAGAAAAGACCTCAGAGATCATCTGGCCCAACCTCCTCATCTTCCAGAAGCCAAGTAATCTTGGCTTAGTGCTGCATGAGCTATAAAAGAATATTTCAGAAAACATATGAAAGAATATTAGGAAAAGCAAACATTCCCTCTAATGAAGATACCAGCCCACACAATCTGCAAGCAGAACTTAATTAAAATGTTCACAGTGCTAATTTTATCTGGCTTCTATTAGTGCCTTCAAAAGTGTCCATCTATTACCTGGCAGTGTCAAGTCTACATCATCCAGGCTCAATTACTTAGTATGTAGATCAGGCAAGATTCTCTCTTCCTCTCCCGCCTGTGTTTCTCCAGCTTTTCATGCTCATTAGCACCTCCAACAGAAGGCTGAGGAAACGAAACTCCAATTTATCAATGTCAACTGTTGAACCAGCAAATTGCATCAGTCCCGCCCACACATGGAAGTGTTTGGACAATTCTGAATCAACAAGATGTTGGCAGCTGTGTTCCTATGGTTCAGTAATTGCATTGTTTCCTACTGTGTTCTACGGGTTGTGAAATTAATTTATTAAATAACCTACACAAAGGGAATGTGGTGTGGGCTAGTGGAAACAGCTCTGAGCTGGTGTTGGGAGACTGTCCCACTTTGACCACTAGCCTTGACTTCAGTTTTTCTAGTCCTCAGGCTCTTAACTACCCAAGAGGATAATTCTGCCCTGAGCAGCGGAGAAACCTCTGGCACCTAAACCACTGTTGTTACTGTGCTTGAGAGAATGCACTAGAATCTGTAACTGACCACTTCATACTGGAAGACAGTAGTTGGGAAAGGAAAATTGAGTCCACACACATGAAGCATATAATGGAGGGATTTAAACAGACACAGCGTGTAAGAACCTGCTATATAACACAGGGAACTCTACTCAATACTCTGTAATGACCTCTATGGGAAAATAATCTGAAAAAGAGTGGATACATGCATGTGTATAACTGATTCACTTTGCTGCACACCTGAAACACAACAGTGTCAATCACCTCTACTCCAATAAAAATTAAAAAAAAAAAGAAAGAAACTAATTCTACTGTCTTTGGTAAGTTTGCCAGTTGGTATTTTGCCAGTTGTCTTGGGTTATTAAAACTAGTTGGTGTTTTGTAAACCTGGCTGTGTGACAGAATGAGACATATTTTCAAGTGAAGATGAAAAACTTACTTGGTATATTATTACAATTGTAAAAGAGGAAAAACAAATTAAGTTTAAGAAAAGTCAACCCTAAGCCTAGTTGACCCTATTTCCATTAGTATTAAACCAGACTCAATCTTAGAAGGCAAAATGATTTGTGATTACAGAGAATGTCCCCAGAGAGCCACCCTGCTGAGGGGTGGGAGGGAAGTCTCCCTGGGCCCTAAATAGCTCAAGGTCTCTCCAGTGGTTGGGGTATTTTTTTCTGGGCAAAGATAGAAGAGTCTGAGTGGGAAAAATACCCTCCCTTCAACTGGGAGTTTGGCACTCACTCAGGGCCCTAATTTTGTTTTCAATGGTTTCCCATTCTTTCCTAAAAAGCAAAAAAGTTAAAGTAAGGCTTTCTCTCAGATGAAGAAGGAAAATTCCACTCCTTTCCAAACTCTGTAATCAATTATTTTATAAATAGGACTTGACTCAGATCCATAATCACTTACTGAAATCTACACATAGCCCAGGGGTTGTGGCCAGGTGGTACAATGGCTGACAGATTACTTACCCCGGGCTTGATCATTTCCACAATGGGCAGAATGATGGTTAATGTGTGTCAAGCACAAGCCCCCGGCTGGCCACGCTGAAGTCTCTCATAGCTGGGCTAGGTGCTTAATTTCCCAATCTCCTACCTAAACCTTGAAGAAACTATAAGACGTAGGTATTAGGATTACTAATTTGCAGACAGAGAAGTGGTTACTCAAGGGCATGAAGTGAGGAAGTAAGAAATTTAGGAACTAAAACCAGGTCTGGCTCACTCCAAGTCTCACCAGCTTTCTGCAAGGAGATGTTGGTGTGAATCTCTGGGATATTTTGTTCTTTCTAGACTGGATGACAAAGCCTTGCAAGGCACTCTTCCGAATAAATTAATGGTAGGACACTGAGGCCTTTTCTTCCCAACAGAGTCAATGGAATATGTACACAGAAATTCATCACTGGAGCTTTCGTTCCGGCTGAATGCTAATTTACTTTATTCTCTAATGAGGAGACCTCCAGCCAAACTGCAAGTCAACAGTCCGATGAGCGGCACAGTGGAGTGTGAGTTTTTAAAAAGCCACCCATGGAGCTGCATTCAGAGCTGAGGATCAGTGCTCCAGGGCTCCCTGGAATGTGCCATGGACCGGGACAGGAGGCCAAGGTTCCAGCTTGCTTTTGCCTCAGGACTGGGGCCGAGAAACCTGTATTCCCAACTCCCAACTGTAGCAAGTCATTCCCCTCATCTGGGGCCTGTTTCCCCATCTGGAAAATGGTGGGTTTGGACGGACTGATGTATTTTTTAAAGTCAAGTCTATTGAGGTATAACTTATCTACAATAAAACTCACCCCTTTGACAGATACGGTTTGATGAGTCTGACAAAGGTACACAGTTTGATAACTATAGCCACAATTAAGACACAGAAGACTTCCATCACCCCCTAAAATGTCCTCATGCCCTTTTACAGTCAATCCCCTTTCCAAGCCCCAGGCAATCTCAGATCTGATTTCTATCCCTATAGTTTTACCATTTCCTGAAGGGCACATAGCTGACAAAGTATTTAGCCTTTCATGGCTGGCTTCTTTTACTTAGCATGGAACTTTTAATATTCATTCATGTTGTTGAATTCACCAAATCAACAGCTGGCTTCTTCTTACTGTTGAGCAGTATTTCCCTGTATGGATATGATGCACTTTGTTTATCTACTCACCAGGTGATGCACAGTTGGGTTGTGTCTAGTTTTTTGCTAATATGAAAAAAACTATGCCTTTGTGTTAACATAAATTCCATTTCTCTTAGGTAAATACTTAGGTGTATGATAGCTGTGCCATTTGTTAAGTGTGGGGTGTGTGTTTAACTTTCTTATAAAGTGTCTCACTGTTTTCCAAAGTGGCTGTGCCATTGTGCATTCCCACCAGCCATGTATATGGACTGGGTGCTATTTAATGGGTAGCCTCAGATGACTGCAATTCCTATCAATGTCCCATGAATATATCGACTCTTCCAGAGCAGAGGTCCCATGAAATGCATCTCAGTAGCCTTCACAGCACCAAGGACAGATGCAAAGTAAGTGCATGGACTCAGCGCTGGGAGCCCTTCCGGGTCTGACAGCGCTATCATTGTCTTTTTTCCTTCTCTGGACATCTTGTTCTGTGACCGTGGACACTAAACACCAGCTTTAGGCTGAAATCGGTCTGGGACGGCCTGCAAAGCTACCACCTACTAGCTGTGTGAGGTAAATACTTTCACCTCTCACAGGCTTGATTTCCTCTTCTGCAAACTGGAGGTGATCATTACCTTCCGCGCAGGTTGTCAGAAGATTAAATGATGTAATTATGTGTGCTCAACCCACAGTAAGTGCCCGGTAAATAGCAATTTTTAGCTTCTACAGTTATAGACTGGCATGGCTGATAAAGAAAAGGTAGGTGATAAACTTGACCCCCTTCCAAAAGTCCCCAACAACAGCTAGAATGTGAAACTGGAGTGCCCTGTGTTCCACTGCAGAGGCCTCACCATGTTTTCCTGATAGATTCAAACGGTTCAAGAGTTCCCTCTCTCCACGCATTATGTTGGTGTATTTATTCTTCTCCTTATTTATAATGTATACACGTGTGTATATGTGTATGTATTAAATACGTACATACAGCGAGAGAGAGAGAAATGAACAAAAGAAAGAGTTCCTCTCTTGTTGAGCTTAGAGTCTAATGTGTTCCTTTTAACTGATGGGTAGAAAGACACAGGACAGAAGTTTTGCCATGGGCAAGGAAAAAAAGGCAGAGTGCCAGGGCCAGCATTCTAGATCTCAGCCAAGCAGCTTAAAGTGTGGCAGCATTTATGGGATTGCTGCCGCTCTAACTTCCATTTTATTCAGGGAAATATACTGTAGGTCTAAAGGTTTCCTGAATGCTAATGTGTGTGTGTGTGCGCGCACACGTGTGTGTTAAAGAGGAAGAGAGGAGAGAGGCAAGAAAGGAGGATGGGGATTCCACTGGTGGGCATCTGAGCTCTGAGCAATGCATCAACACGTTTCATTTTAAGCGCTGTTTGTGTTCCATCCCACCCCCCACCACGCCCTGCAATCTAATTGCCTTGCTGTTTCGAGCACCCAGCTGTTGCTGTCTGAAACCTGACCTTCACTGTGAAGAGGCTCACAGCTGCAGCAAGCTGTCTACCTAGTAATGCCTGGGTTCTTACCGGCTTCATGCCTCTCCTTCCCTTAACCAACTTAGTGAAGTGGGCTGGTTTCCCTAGTTCCCTCCCCCAAACCATTAGTCTCTCAGTCAAAATAAGAGGAGGGGGGGCAAGTACCCCTTGAGGAGAGAGGAGTTCCGGTTGCAGGGCAGCCCTGCGGAGGGCCACTGGAGGCCTGCCTGGCTCAGTTCACTTTCCTACTAAGAGTGTGGTTCATGGACCAGGAGCAAGGGCATTATGTTAGAATGTTCATTAGAATGCAGAATCTCAGGCCGGACTCTAGACCTACTGAATCAGGGGACCCCAAGTATGTGTAGGCACATTAAAGTTTCAGAAGTGCTAGAATGGGATATAAACCCCAATGAGTTTTCCAAGAGCCTGACCTAAGCATATAAGATGGCCAAGCAGATCGGGACAAAACTACGTTGGAAAGGCAACGTGGTGCGAAGGAAACAGCCAGCCCCAAAGACCCTCACTTTCTGATATTCATGCCCTTGTGTAGTTCCCGCGAACACGGAGTCAGGGTTGGTCTGTGTGGCAAATCGAATGTGTAGAAGTGAGAGCACGAGACTTCCGGGGCAAGGTCATAACAGGCACCGCAACATTTTCCTGGCTCGGTCCTTTGGATCACTTGCTGGGGTGGGGAGGGGAGGCGGGTGGAAAGCCCATCACTATGTGGGCGGGCTCTTTCAAGACCTGGTGGAGAGGCCCACATGGGGATAAATTGGGGCCTCCCAGCACCGACTGCCAGCTTGTAGGTGGGACCTCCAGGCCCAGCCAAGCTTTCAGGTGACTGCAGAGCCAGTCAACGCCTTACCTGCTACTTCATGAGAGACCCCAAGCCAGGACCACCCAACTAAGCCACTCCCAAATGCCTGATCCCAAGAAACCGTGTGAGCGAATCAATGTTTAATGCTGTTTTAAGCCACTGAATTTTGCAGTATTGCTTATTCAGTGACAAATAACTAGTACTAGGACAGAGAGCTGGGTCTGAGACTGGGCTCCCCCTACTAGCAGTGGTTTTCCACGCTCACATCATCTTCTTAGTGCCTCAGATGCCTCATCTACAAAAGGAACAACCACAGTTCATCCAATCGTCAACCCCTTTGAACATACAGATGCACCATTACTTTATATATCACTAAGACAGGAAAAAAAGATGTCATCAAATTAGTACATCTTAGGTCCTCAAATGCATACAAATTTTAGAGACGTAAAATTGATGGAAGATGTGCATCTTAAAATTGATGAAATACAGTATGATGTGCATTCTGCCTGCCACACGGAGATGGTAAAAGGATCAACGGCACAACAGATGAGAAGGCGGGAAGTGATGGGCAGCGTACTGAAGCACCACTGCTTGAGAAAGGGAAATGACACTATGGTTCCAGACCAGCTAATTAAACTGGCTCTGCTGGGCTTCATCATTTCACTTTTAATGCTCTTGCCTCGGGCTCCTATCACAGTTTATGCTCAAAATGACTGCTACAAAGCCCAACTGACAGGGAAAAATAGTTAAGGAAAACCATCTATGGCAATGCTCCCTAAACTTGCTGGAGCATAAGAAATGACTCAGTGCATTTTTAAAATATACACCCAGACCCCTTGCTAGAGACTTTGATTCAGTAAATCTGGAGTGAGCGTTGGAATCTATATTTTACCAAGGGCCCCAGGCAGTTCTTATGCACACACAAGATTTAAAACACTGATCAAAACAAGATAATATCCATCCCTTATTAATATTTTTCCTTGCATCAAATCATAATAGGAAAGTATAAGTCTGGATTGCCTTAGCTATGTCCCCGTATAAAAAAGGCCCTCGATCTGGTATAAGATTTTACTGAAGGTCAATGTAAAAACAAACAAACTGTCCTACAAAGGAATTTGCCATCACTAGAAAGCTTACTGAAGTCATGGAAAATTATACTATTCAATGCTTATAGTGTAAAGACCTGCATAATATTAGAGGAGCTATATTAAAGAATGTATCTCCTAACAGGCTGATCTGTTTCCTTTTTTAAAAATCGAGGTATAGCTGACGTACAATATTATATAAGTTTCAGGTGTACAACATAGTGATTCATAATTTTTAAAGGTTAATCTCCATTTATAATTATAAAATATTATCTATATTCCCTGCGCTGTACAATATATCCTTGTCACTTATTTATTTTATACATAGTAGTTTGTGACCTGTTTCCTTTTTTATCAGTCAATAAGAGTTGCTAGGCAACCATATTTTCCATTTTTGCTTAGACTGCCAGGAATCTTTCACCTAAAATCCATGCCTCCCAAATGATAATAACATTAAAAATAATTAATATTTTTGGTCAAAAACATAGTTGCTGCTGCACAATGCTTCTTGGGAGATTTTGAGTTCGTTGTGTATTTTAATGGTCATGTTATAGTCCTGTGTTTTTTCTTAATACTCACAAGTCTTTTTGGAAGTAGGCAAGAAACAGATTTTAAAATGAATACTGTTCGTTTTGTTTTGTTCTGTTTCTAATCACGTTTAGACTAAACGACCACAATCCAATTTCTAGCAACTCTTCGCTGAGTTACGTGGGTTGTCTCCTCTCGTGCCAATCCCTTGGCCAGCTTTTAAAACATCATAGGAATGCTAACCCCATCTTGGCAAGGAATGTTGATTTCCTATTCAAGCCAAATACTTATGCAAATAAACAGAAAATAATTTTAGAGCACCTCCTCAAAAGCCTCTTCTTGTTTTCTCTGGTGCATAACATAATTTTCTGACAATCTGACCCAACTATGGCAGCAGAGTCAGGCCATTTAAAATCTTTCCCTATAAGAACAAAACACACAAAAAAATCTTGCACTTCATTTTCCAACATTTTACTCATGTGCTTTCAGTTTTGCAACAGAATTTCATCCTTGACCTGAATGTCTAAATATCTCCCAAACAATAATTAAGTCACCACAACCCTGCTGTGTAAAGGGCATTTTCTGACAGATGGGATACCAAGACAGAACATGGAAATTGCTTCTACTCTTCCCCAGCCTTATGGAGCAAGGAGACTCAGGGCAAGGATTTTCATAATCAACCTTGGAGTCTGAGGTGCACGTAGAGGCTCAAAAGGATGTGACTAAGTTATCGATATAGAGTATGGAATAGTGTTAACTCATTGATGTTCAAATAAATATTTCCAATCTCCACGAATTTCCTCATACCATCTGCCTACCCAAGCTGACTTCACCCTGTTTTTTTGGTCAATGATCCTTTACTCTGTGAAGTCTTCCCAACTGCCCCTCTCCTCCCATCAGGGTTAATCCCATTCTCATCTGTCTTCCTGTGACACTCACAACATGGCAACACAATGGATTGCCTTATCTATTTGTCTCTGCTGCTGGACCAAGTTGCTTGAGGTCAGTGATCCTAGTTAAGTCCTCTTTGAACTGCAGGACCAATCAGATTACCCGGTACACATCAAGTGCTTGGTCAATTTGTATGAATGAAAGAATCTAGTTCAGGGACTCTGAGGTCCCTCAGATTCTCTGATTCAAATTCAGTCATTATGCAAATAAGGACATTAGGCCCAAGGAACCCACCTTTCCCAGAGTTACACCAAAAAAAGGAAACAAGACAGACAAAAATCCAAATTTTCTCATTCCCAACCCACTGATTCTCCTTCACTGGACCTATTACACGACCTCTGACCTATTTGTCAGAGCCCTGTCTTCTGCCACCACTTCTTGGACCTTCCAATTTAGTTAGTCTCTCCCTCATCCATCATTTCTCAACCCAGAATCAGGTCCTCAGGGAGAAACCTTCCAGCCTGGGGCAGTCTCCTTCATTATCTGCTCCCATACCTCCTCGAACCATGCTTCTTTCCTGTGGAGAATGTATCCCAGCCTGCAATTATACTTTCAAAAGTGAAACTATTTTATGAAGGTCCAGCTTTCTCACTAAACTCCCTGAGAGTAGAAACATGTATTTGTTGCTGCCATGCACTGCTATATCCCTAGTGCAGGAAGCCTCACTCGACTAATCATTTGTTGAATGAATAAATCATTTAAAAACTCTCCAAAAATAAGGAGTGGGTCAGTCGTACAAATATTCTCTCTCATGAACAGCAGAGATACAACAAAAGCAGCTCATCCTTCCTGTACAACATTAAAAGGTATCTCTATTCTTGCGTTCAGATAATTCACTTTATAGATAACATGTAACTGATGCTTAAACTCGGATGTCCCTGTTTCAGAATCTGGGAAAAATCTGGGCAGCCTTCTTCTTTCAATGGGTTCACAATGAAATGCTAGTTATTTTAGCATGAGATTGAGACAAACTGGGACCAGCAGTGTGATTCTCACAGAATTTCTTTCCCAGGATAGACAGAAATATCTGGATTATGTAGATAACTGCTTTCTACAACAGGTATGGATATTTGAGAGGATTATTCTAATTCAATTTGCCCCTGCATCTTTAAAAAGTTTCTTAAAAGCGTGTAGCAATATTTGCAATTTTTTTCCACTTAACCCAGAGAAAGGGCCAGGTCACATCTCTGATCCCCAAGTCACTTACAGATTCCAGAAAGAAATATGACAAGTTGATGTAATTGCTTAGAACATTTTGACAATCTGTTGGGTCTAAAACAGTTTCATTAGATATCAAAAATCGTTTCCAGTTCTAACTCTGGAATTAAACTAAAGAAGTAAATGGCTCACTTCTGTTTCTCTCTCTTCTTCACCTGTTTAAATATAACAAAACTCTTGTCAGTTTGAAGGTTTACTAGCCTTGATCCTACAACTCGTGGTGAAAAACCTGCCCTCCTTTGGAAGACCAAGAACAAAGTGGTGAGAAAAGCCCTCCCCTGGACAAAAAGCTTTGATTACAGGATGTCACTATTTTTGGAATGTTCTTAGCACATTCCCTATGAAAAGCCATTATATCTTCCCCTCCTTGGAGCTTGAAAAAAACGTCCTACCTCTCCTAAGCTGGGTTATCTCAGAGGTGTTGGAGCAAGGCAACAGTGATGTCAGAGAGAGTATGGTTATATGCTCTGATTTGGCTTTGAGTGAATAGACTTGGGTCATAAATCAAGAGACCCAATTATAAACATAGCACCATCCTTCCCTGGACCTCACCTTCTTCTATTATTAAATAAAGGGCAGGACTCAAAGGTCCCGGTTATCACTAGCATCCTGTGACTCTAACTTTGACCCTGCTAACACAGAGAGAAAATCTCAGAGCTTGTTTCTGGGAAAGCAGAGAAAGGACCAGATATCTAGAGGGGGGTTTACTGTCTGTTCTGCCTCCGCTATAGATGCCCATGGGGACTCTGCACCGAACCCTGGCCATTGCTTCACAGTGGACCTCTCACATCCAAGGGTAATCTGGATGCTTGTTATGTGCTGAAGTGTGCTCCCCTCAAATTCATATTTTGAAGCTCTAACCCCCCAGTACCTCCAAATGTGACTCTATTTGACCCTAATCCCAGCAGACTGATGTCCTTATAGGAACAGGAAACTGGACACAAAGAGACCCAGAGGAAAGGCCATGTAAGGACACATTGAGAAGCCAAGGAGAGGGGTCTCAGGAGAAACTAAATCTGCTGACCACTTGATCTTGGACTTCCAGCCTCCAGAACTGTGAGAAAATAAACGTCTGTTGTTTAAGCCACCTAGTCTGTGGTATCTTGTTACAGCAGCCCTTGTCAACTAATACAATGCTGAACTGATTCACCTGTTTAGATAAGAACTTGGATCTTCTTGTCTGTATCTCTCCTTTCTCCAATGAAAAGACTTCAGTTCTAAAGCAGGAAAGTAACTTTCCCAAGGTCACACAGGTACTTAGTGCCTGAAGAGACACTAGAACAGAGCTTATAGAGGGAAATAGGTATATTCAACAGTCTGGACTTTTTCCTTAAAAACAATCCATGTCATACAATAAAACACTGAAACTTGGCATAGACATATGCATCAAAGAACTCATACCCAGTGTACAGTCATAATATGCTTGAGTGACCAATTATAAATTATGGTATTTCATTGAACTGAAAACACATGTTTAAAACATGCCCTGTTTTACCCAGAACTCTGTCAGCATCCAGGAAGTATTAGGAATTCTACTCTAGAAGGCTAACAACTTTCCTCCAGGGAGTGCTCACCTTAGCTAATGACTTTCCTTTGTGCTCTATTCTTTCCCAAAGGGGACTCCTGAAGTCTGTGTACAGGGAGAGACACTCAAACATAAGCATGACTGTTTTTGAGACTAATACCAGGCATGAGACTCAACATTTGCACTGAAACCCATCTCCACTCTCTACTCCTGGTCACACACAAGACCTGACCAGGCAGTCCCTGGGACCCTGGGCTGACATGGGCTCCATGCCAAGCCTGAGATGAGGCTCCAGGGGGGACCTAGCTGCATGTTCCCCCACCACAGAAGACGGAGGCCCTGAAAGAGAACTCAGATGAAATTATCCATAGCAAACCCTGATTATCAAAGCTGGCTTAAGGAAAAAGGGAAAGGTCCTAGTTCACTGGTTCCCAAATGGACATGTTCAGGCTGTCTGCATCTGAATCATCTCAAAAGGGTTTGGTTTTTTTTTTTAAATATAAACTTCAAAACCTCATCCTTAGGCTGTGCTATTTCACGGGTCTAGGGTGGGGCTCTGGACTGTGTATTTTTAGGTGATCCTCGGGTGAGTATAAAATTTGGGGAATACTCAAAACCGCTCTACATTTCTCAGAGTTGAAAGAAAACAACTGAGAAGTAGCTGGTGTCTACAAATAATAGCTTATATCATTGAGTCATTATCATTAAGTACCACAAACATCCTAAGCCTGGAGCTCTTTGACGCACCATCATCTGTTTCTATATTAGCTTATACACTGTTAGATAACAGAACATCCCCAAACTTAGTGACTTGTAACAACAAACATTCCTTATCTTTCAGTTTCTGTAAGTTGGGAATTCAGGCGTGGTGGGCTGGCTCAAGGGTTTTCACGAGGTTGCCATTAAGTCACTGGCTGGGGCTGCAGTCATCTGAAGGCGTGACTGAGGCCGAATAATCCACTTCCAAACTGAGGCCTCAGTTTCTCACCGACTGCTGCCAGAGGCCTTAGTTCCTCCCCACCTAGGCTTCTACATAAGACATCCTATGTGTCCCCATGACATGGCAGGTACCTCCCCTAGGAGCAAGTAATCCAACAGAGAGAGAAAGGAGGAACCCACAGTGCCTTTCGTGATCCAGTGCCTGAAGTTACACATTATCACTTTCACTTTTTTCTATTCATTAGAAATGAGTCACTAAGTCCAACTCACATTCATGGAGAATAGGCCTCATCTTTTAAAGGAAGTGTCAAAGAATTTGTGGACGTATTTTAAACTGCTACAATTTCCAATATATGTCATACTCTGAGAATGGAATAGAAATTAGAAATACAGAAGCATCTCTGGTCTTGATGCTGCCCTCGTGGAATCTGGGAGCAAGGGTAGAAGAAAGGACTGGGGTACCCAATACATTAGTCTCCTTTTATGAAGTCAAGCTAGCGAACAGTCAGTTAGGTTAGGGGCAGAGGCACATAAATGTAATAAACTAGAAGTCAAAAAGACTTGGGTGTGAGACCCGACTTGCCCAGGTTTAGCTTTGTACCTCACTTAGCCACTGAGCTACTACCCTCTTTCTTTACAAAATGAAAATTATTTTTTACTCACTAGTGGTAAAGGGGCAGAGTTGGGGGCAGAGACTCTACAAAGGCAAAGAAGATAAGATCCATGACAGTGCGGGACAAACAGCAAAGTGCTAGACATATTAATAAGTATGATTACTAGCATGTTTATTATAAGCAAAGGTATGCACGTCAGAAGGTGATGAGGCCAATATACCCAGGTCACCTTAATTCCTTTTACATAGTCCTTCTCTGGATTTGTATACCTTCCTTCTAGGTGCAAAGCAGCCCCTTAGCACTCTCTAAGGAAATCCCACCCACAGGGACACTCATGTCCCTGCTCTAAATTCTTTCTGGCGGACACATCCTACCTGTGCTGTTCCTAGCCATTATGTCTGCACAGGCCCTGCAAAATGTATCTAAACTGCTTAACGCTACCTGATCAGGTAATGCCTCTCAAAGACTTACAACTGTGCCCCTGAATTTGTAAATGCCCATTCATATTGAAGGCGAGAGTGAGAAGAACTGCAAATAAATATGGACATATCTGGAAATATTTTGTGCTTGTGGGTATATCTCTATATACATATTTAAGTATTATTTGTCTAAACCTGCTATATGCAAAAATAAAACAATAGTGAGACAGAATTCTACTGTAATCAGAATGGGAACCTCCTTGCAGCTCTGAAGAATCTGACTCAGAGTACGGCTGCCAAAGGAAACGCCAATCTACACAGAAAACAAACTTATAACCACCGAGGTGTAGGAACGCATCTGAGAAAGCTCATTCCCAGTTCTGTTTCAAATCCCTTTCTCCTCCTCCCCACGGTTTTCAGACTCTTTAAAGAGATCCAAGAAATTCCACCGTTTGGGGGAAACTCACTGTGGTAAGGCATGTAATATTAAACCACCCCGTGGCCTTGAAAAAAATAAAAAACAAAAAGCATACCCACGCAGAGATAAGAAAAGAGCTTGAAAAACAATACTCGGAACTCTTCCAAGCACTGAGGCCTGGAGGACATACCTAAATCAAAGGTATTTTTAAAAATGTATCTTTAGTTAATAAGTCAAAAATTCAAGGAGCATTACAAGAATAAGTGTAAAGGTCCCCTGTGGACATAAAAGGTGATCATGAGAGGGAACACAAAAACTGGAGGTGTTCAAGTTTTAGAAAGCCACCTGCCGCGCTCCCCTTTTTGCAGAGAATAAAGGGAGAAGGGCTGAAATTAGAAACGCTTATACTCATCCCACAGTTTCAAAGTCAACTAAGGGAGACAGAGCTTGTTCGAAATGAAAAAGAAAATCAAAGCTCTTTTAATTCAACCACCATAACTTTGTGCTTGAGGGTACAGCAAGGACTTTTCCTTTTTGCTTTTTTGCTTTTCTTCCCTCCCCACAAACCCTCCACCCTCCCAGTGAAGTTAAGTCACAGTATCTGGGGCAATTGATCAGGAGTTATTCCCATTTAAATTATAGCCCAATCCTACCAAACCTAAAAAATCTAGAGTTTGTTCTCAAGAGCCTTCGTTGTTTGAAACAGATGAGCAAGGTTTTGCGGTAGGAAGTTTCTTGTGGTGGGAGGTGACAGGCTGGATCTCCCCAGGTGACCAAATAAGAAAAATCCTGCTGAAAGGGCCTCTTAAGCGACCCTGTCCAGTAGAACAGCCAGATATCAGAGGCTTTGATGAAGCAATTGCTGAACAAATGAAGGCCTAGAAGACGAGGCTTCAGTTGATTAGCACAACCTCTTAGAAACTTTCATACAATTTGGGATTGTTACATACAAATATTTCCTGCAATCACTGGGTGCTGCTGAGTTGTCTCTTAATTTTCACCAGAGCTTACAGACAGCAAGCAGGTTGTAGAAAATATTGTACAGAAATCAGAATCAGCAAACCACATGTATAATGGAAAGAACACAGGTTTTAGATCAGAAGGACCTAGGGCTGAATTCACAAGCTCTGCCTCATAGTAGCTGATTGACTGATTTAGATAACTAACCCCCCCCCCCGCCTTAGTTTCTTGCATTTCCCTCCCCCTCCCCCCTTTTTTTTAAAAGCCAACAGCTTATTGTGAAGACAAAATAAGCATCTCCACGAAAAAGTACTTTGAATGAAGTAATGAGGCCACAACAGTGAATGACACCAGCTCCTGAACTTCCACAACTCCCAGGCTAGCTGGAAAAACAGAGTATATGAATGAAAAAGACAAGGCAGGTACAGTAACCAGCCTCCAGGGTGGCCCCTGATGACCTCACCTTCTGGTAGTCACATCTTTGAGTGGTCACCTCTCACAGTGTACCAAGGCGGGTCAATGCGACCAACAGGAGTGATGGTTTTCACTTCCAAGGTTAGGTAACAAAAGGCATTTCAGCTTCCATCTAAGTTGGTGTTTCTTTCTCTCTCTCTGATCACTCACTTTGGGAAAGCCAGCTGTCATATCGACACACAGCCCTCTGGAGAGGACCAAGTGGAGAAGAACTCAGGTCCCTGGCCAAAAGCCTCATAATTGAGCTTAGAAATGGATCCTCCAACCTCAGTCAAGCCTTCAAATGACCGCAGCCCTGGTTGAGAAACCCTGAGCCAGACCCAAGCACCTACCTAAGCCGCTCCCAGATGCTTGACCCTCTGAAACTGTGGGAGATAATAGATGTCTGTTGTTTTAAGTTATGCAGGAATCTGTTACACTGCAATAAATCACTAATACAGTAGGTTACACTAAAAGTTGCAAGGTTTGGAAGAGGAAGAAATCCCTGAAGGCTGGGAGTTGTTTGTCAAAGGATTAAGTTTGGAAGGAAGGATGAGTTGGACAGGTGAGGGGGCAGCACCGGGTTGCAGACATGAGTGAACGAGGCAGAGAGGCAGGAAAGCATCAGACAGGTTCAACGTGCAGTGCGGAGAGAGACAGGATGCCAGCCAGGGCATCTGCCACTTCTAATTCAGACCATGGAGGGTGAGTACAGATCCTTGAGTAAGGAGATGCCTAGGCAGTAACTAGGGCTGAGAGTTCCCACTGGTGGGCATGTAGTAGAAGATGAATTAGCTACACAAAACCAGAGGCGAGGAAGTCAAGCAGGAGTCTTCTGTAATGCCCCAGGGGAGGAAATAAGCTGCCCTAGCGTGCAGCTGAAGTAAGAATGGAGAGAAGAAATGAATGTGGGATACATCATGAACATGGTCCGCCACGTCGAGCAGGGCCGTCTGCCAGAGCCTGAGGTGTCTGAATCTCCACTTGGTCATTTAATCTGTCTGCGGAGTCAGTTACATGCCTGAGGACACAACTACCACAGGACACGGCCTTCAGTCATTCACGTAACATGCTGTTCTGGCATACGACACATTGCACTATGAAATTAATGCCATAAATATTGGAGATGATTTAGACACAAAATTACAGTGAATGTGTAAGGTTTGTTTCCTTTTAAATCACCTCGACTGCAAGAATGGACTCCAAATTACACTGTTATCCTTAATAATGTCAAATACTAATAAAAGAGGACACTGTGTAAGTGATACTCAGAAAATTCAAAAACAATCCTTCACGCCAGCGATAGGTGGGAGGAGGAAAGCCCTAAGAAACAATATTAGTACTATCAATCTCGCCCCGTCATCTATGTAACAGGAGAAAAATCACCAAAATGCCAATGGAGATTCAGACAACATTTACATTGTGGGATCCCAGGGGTTCTCTGGGAAGTGACACTCTCCAATTACTCAGAAGCTGCCGAAGCTGCTGCTAATTTTGCGAGCGGTGAGGGCCATTCTGGTGAAATTACAGCAGGACAGCTGACAAAGGGGCCCCACCCTTTGGCTGACTGTCTTTGACTCACAGAGTCTCCAAGGAACCAGAGGAGAGACAGTAGCATGCCACACATGGTGGGAAGAGCACACGTGGCCATCCCTTCCCAGACCTACAAGGCTAGCGTCCACGTAGTTTAGCATGTGCGGGAGGTTGTCTGGCGCACACCCATTTGACAGCTAGGGAAACTGAGGGTGAGAGAGACTTAAGAGAGACTTAAAGCTACTGGCCCAGGTCGCACAGCCTAGAGAGTCGATTGGGACTACACCCTGGTTTCTCTAACCCCCAGCCCGGCACTCTTCTCGTTTCCTTCCACCCCATGGTGGACAGGAAGAAGATGACGGCAGATTCTTCAAGCCTCCAGGGAATGCACAGTGCTCTGACATTCACTTCCACCCAGAAACAAAAGTTGAACCCTTCAATTCAGCACACTTTGAGCATCTACCCTACACCCAGCACTCTGCCAGGTCCTGTGAGGTAGAGATGAGTCTGTGAGCAAATGGAAGCAGGGATTGGGGCACTTTAGTGGAGGCAGAAGATGGTCATAGCTGACTAACCAAAGGCTGACTATCAAGGGTGAGGGGAGAGCAGACTTACTGGAGAAGGTGACATTCAGAGTGCAGTTAGGGTCCTAACGGGGAGGCGGTGGTGGTGGTCATTCAGAAAGTCTGGGAAAGCCATGGTGCACACTGGAAGGCTGGCTCTAGGGAGGCCTGAGAAGGAGATGACTGGGAGGCCAGGTGCACAGGGAGGCTTGGAATTCCAAGAGAAATGTGAACTTTATCTCTCAGGTAATGGGGAGACATGGATGCTTTTACAAAGAGGGTAACGCTATTCAACCCCAGACAGGGCGGGGCTCCATCAGCCCCTACTGTAGCTTGCTAAACAAGATCGTCTGTCACTAAGGCTGTCCTTTCAGGGGAACTACAAAAGACAAGGACTGAAAGCAAGCTCCTTCCTGTCTTTGACATGTCCTAGCAGAATGCCAATTAGCCTTCCAGGGAGTGAAGGTGCTAAGAACCCAGCTTCAGTAACCGTGCTTCTCCATCTGCTGTGATGACACAGGACTGTCATCACCACTTAGGGACAACTCTGCTAACACCATGCCGTATCAGGACTAAAGAGATGCCAGGCATCCTACTTGGTTCAAAAGCAATAGAGGTAGGGACGTTTGCTCCTGAAAATTGGACTCGATAAAGTCACAGAAAGAGAAACATCTCTCTATTTGGGAAACAGTGAAATCTGCCAAAGGGCACACGTACGGTACGTACATATAAACAACTATAGCTGGGTCAGGGAAGAAAGAGCTCCAGACGTTGGAAGGGAACACCTGTATTTCCATCCTGGCTCTGTGACTTACCAGCCGCCTAACCTGCAGGTTATTTCACTTTCCTGAGCCTTGGTTTCCTCATCCGTTAAACGGAAAGAAATGCTCTCTTCTTTGCCCACATGTCAAGAAGCCTGAGGGAGAGAGGTGCTCACGCAGTGCCCAGGCCCAGGATGTAAGCAGCCAGAGCTACCCTCCTAGCACAGTCAGACAAGCAGCCTCCTGAAATGGACTCCCCCTTTGCAGACTGAGTCCCATACTGCCAGACTTGGGTCAGAGCTCCTGTCCTCCCAGCTCTGGAGCGACCACTCTCCGTTGCTGTTTATGAAATACGCTGCTGTCGTCCAGGTTTTGATTTCTGCTCAGTTGTGTTCCTTCTAGTTGTGCCTCCCTTGATCAGAAACCTACACTGAAACCACCTGAATGGGGTCCTCCCCACCGGCCAAGTCTCAGGAGACACTTTACCTCGTCCCAGTCTCTGCGATGGTCGGGCCTGGATACACAATGCCCATCGACACTCAAGTTTATTTTACCCTTGGAAGGAATGGGTTTAGACAATTTTTATTACCCTGAAAGGCTAGTTAGTGCTCATGTGGTTAACTCTCTCTATATTCCTTGCCTTGGTGTGAGCTGGATGCCCTCAATCATGTGGTTACTTCAGAGACATCAGCACCTTTTTTTTTTTTTTTTTTGCGGTACGTGGGCCTCTCACTGTTGTGGCCTCACCCGTTGCGGAGCACAGGCGCCGGACGCGGAGGCTCAGCGGCCATGGCTCACGGGCCCAGCCGCTCCGTGGCATGTGGGATCCTCCCGGACCGGGGCACGAACCCGCGTCCCCTGCATCGGTAGGCGGACTCTCAACCAGTGCTCCACCAGGGAAGCCCAGCACCTTTTCCCTAAAACCTTTGGCAATCTCCATTCACCTCTCCCCCGCGGTGCTGCTCACCTTGCCCTTTCCTGCCCTTTCAAAGACTGATGGGCAGATACACCACACTGCTAACATGATGCCAAAGCGCCCATGCAATCCAGAAACACAGGTGATGGAGGTAAACAAAATGGCAGCACCCACTTCTGTTCCCCAGCAGATCTCGCCCGTCATTTCTCTCCTCTGGCAAGTGGAGCCAGCAAAACCCCCTGAGGGAGACGGGGTGGAGGTTTAAGTGCCTCTGTGACAAAGCTCCCACATTCCGACAGGCTGGGGACCCCAGAGGGAGATGAAATGCTTCAACACCCTTCCCTACGCATGACCCCTTCCCCCCGTTAACCCCCAGGGCCCCATTCCAGCCTCTTCCTTCACAAGGACACCATTCACACATGGCCCATGTTTCGCCTAAGAAAGAGAAGTCTGAATAAGCAAAGAGCCCCTCTTCGATCTGCAGGAGAAAGTCTACCTCCAAGCCTCCCATCCCTCAGCCAGACAGTTGGCAACCTCTTCCCTCATTTCCTCCAGAGGGAGGGCAACAAGATTAAAGCTCTGGCCCTTTAGTTCTCAGTTGGAACTTTTACAATGGGTGATTAACACCCTCTTAACCAGAGTGATCCTCTACTCACCAAAGATTTGACTGCTAAGTAAATCGGATTCAAAAGTAAAAGAAACACATGTATTCATTGTCCTACTTCCTTGGGAAGCTCAGAAGTTGCAGACTTAAGTGATGAGAAGCCTAAAGAATTGTAAAAGAAGGATTATGGGGTGAATGGCACTTTCTTCAAATGACATAATTTACTGAGTAAGGTTTTTCTTTCCATATGTAATTAAGAGCCAGGGAAAAAGCAACTCCAACCACTTCATTCCTTACTAGTCTCAGGAAGCACATCACACCATCCCTAACTCAGGCAATGGCCTGTGAGACTATGGTATAGGCAGCTGTGTGCATGGGACCTTGATCCCTGCAAACATTTTTGTTAAATGCCAGTTAATTTAAGCTCTCCCAGATGACCTGATTTCAGGGTTCCCTGAACCCCTTTATTTGGAGGTAGCAACCAGAGCCCAGATGCAGGGAAAACTAACCACATGGAAGCAGAGTCTCCGGGAATCCCCTGGGAGAAGCCATTCCTGAGTCTTCACGGTCTCAGGGTCACAGAGCTGGAAGGAACCTAAGGCTTTATTAGTCCCCAAGACAATCGCACAATTATTTGTCAGAACAAGATCCAGATGATTGGGTCTCAGAGACCCTATATTACTTTGCTGATTAAGGGTTGAAAATAAACTCACAATCAGGCAAAGGCATAGGCCCTCCATTTAATTTTCCAGAGATTAAGAAACATTAGACCTGTCAGACCCAATCTTTTGGGACATGCTTGACAAACATCAGATTGCTCCCTCCCTAAAGTCAACCAAAGACAGTAAAAAGAATAGGGGCTTTTGAGTAGATTAGAACCGATTCCCAATCTTGGCTCTGCCACTAACTAGTAGTTAGGCATCTCAGGAATGGTGTCTCTCAAAGGGTAATTTTCCTCATTATGAAATAGAAATAATATCCATTTTCATGAAGAGCTGGGATTAAATGAGATAGCACATGACAGGATGTTTCTTGATACATAGTAGGTACTTCATCTTCCTTCATTCCCAGGTTATACAACAATGGAACATAACCTCCCAAATGAGAGTTCTTGCAGGACAAACAATTCCCAATTCAACACAGCAGCACATCAGTTGCTCAGACTTTTTACAGACTCAGTACCCCATCCACCTAGTCAGCAACTTACTTTTCACTGACTACAACATCCTAAAGCTGTTTGCAGAGCACTGTCTTCCACGGATCTAGACATAGAAATGATTATTTGGACACTATCTGAAAAATGTAAACAGTTACATCCATTTAACATGGGGTTGAAATACTCTAGCTGATTCACAGCAGGCAAAATTGATAAACAAATGAAAATTCCATCAACCAGATTCAAATAGAAACACCATTTGGGCTTAGTTTCAAAGTACTGTACACTCTCAAAAATAAAATATAACCAACCAAAATACATTTATGTCTACAGCTGTGACATTAACATTAGCGGCGGCTTGTTTACATGTCTCAGCCAAAAAATGCTCGTCCATCTGGTCACATACCCAGCATTACGCACATATTTTAAAGTTATGCAAATATTTCCTATATGAAAACACAGAGGTTATTTCGTGTAGACAAATCTGGAAGAAGTCACGTGCAAATATGCTGCAAAGATGCTGCTTAACCCACAAAAGCTGACATTTTCCTTTCAACCTGCCAGTTAAGTGCCTGCTCTGCTTTCTCATTCATTCACCCACCTCTACGAACATTTGCATTGACATTTTGCCAAAGAGTTATCCCACAGATCCCTAACGGGGAGGGGAGAAGGGAATACAACAGTTATACATGAATTTCAAACACTGGAGGTGTCTTCAAAAATATTCTGGCCCAGAGAAGGCCCAATATCAAGCCAGATTTTTAAAAGTGACATCAGTACTTTAATATTATTATACACTTATGCCACAACAGGTTGTCCATTCATATAGGAGATAATTCCTGACCCACTTCCTACTCCAAACAAAGTAAGTTGAGATTGTGACAGACCCACTATTTTGCAGACTAAAAGTATACTTCTGAGTTCATATTTCTAACCTGAGGAAAACCTTGTAAAATGGAATAAGCCAACCTACAACAGTTTAATACACTAGCATCCAGGAGCTACATACTCTGTGTGTGTGTGTATATATATATATATATATATACACATCTCTATTTCTTAAAATATACACTTAAGGCATACAAGTGATTCAGTACTAATGGCCAAATCTTCCTAGAATAAAATCCAAAGCCTGGTCATGTACAGCCAAGCAGCAGGAAAACCCATCCCCATGACCATGGCATTGGATAAGCTTCTGCTATAGAAAGTATTATTTCCCCTTGAGGCTCTGACTGACCACAGACAAGGAAAAGCAAGTGTATTCAGAAGGCCCCTGGGAGCCTAACAGAGAACTCTAGAATTCCCCAAGTTCTGGGTCCACCACAGTTATGATTTTTTTATTTCTTGAGTAGTTAATCTGTCTACACAAAGAAGTGTACTTAACGTATTACAGATTCAATACCATTATAAGATTCTCAGTGCTGCAGCCAGAGAGGTCATTTTAAAGCACACGTGCAAATGTGTCACTCCCCTGTTCAGTCCTGAAATGCCATCCCACTTAGAGGAAAGGCTGGAGTCCTCCCAATGGCCAGAGGGGTGACAAGCCTTGTTTTCCCACCACTTTCCTCTGCTCTGCTCACACCAGCTACACTTGCCCCTTGCTGTTCCTTGAACATCTTCAGAATTCTGCCCTGGCTGGAAGACTCTTCTCCAATGTTCTCACAGCTCATCTTTAACCGTCTGCAAGTTTTTGCTTAGTATCACCATCTTACTCTGTTCAAAATTGCAACCTCTTCCCATTGCCTTTTACCCTGCTCTACTTTTCCTTTTTTTTCATGACACTTAACTGTATTCAATAAAAAACAAAATGGGACTTCCTTGGTGGCACACTGGTTAAGAACCCACCTGCCAATGCAGGGGACAGAGGCTCGATCCCTGGTCCGGGAAGATCCCACATGCCGCGGAACAAATAAGCCTGTGCACCACAACTACTGAGCCTGTGCTCTAGAGCCCGTGAACCACAACTACTGAGCCCGTGTGCTGCAACTACTGAAGGCCGCACACCTAGAGCCCATGCTCCACAACAAGAGAAGCCACTGCAATGAGAAGCCCGCACACCGCAACGAAGAGTAGCCCCCGCTCGCCACAACTAGAGATAGCCTGCGTGCAGCAACGAAGACCCAACACAGCCAAAAAAAATTTTTTAATAAAAAATTTAAATAAATAAAAAGCAGAATGATAATTTATTATCATGTCAATTGTTTACTGTCTGTTTTCCCCCGCTGGAATGTTTAAGTTCCAAGAGAGTGGGAGTCGTTCTCCAGTTCGTTCAATGATGTGTGTCTCAAGTGCCTAGAACACTTCCTGATGCATAGTAGGGCCTCAAATATTGGCTGAATGAATAACTAACTGAACTGCCAGAGACGGAAGTGTTTTATGACAGAACGACTCCCTGGGGCTCTGCTAAGGCAGAGACTAGGCCTGAAGATTCCATCTCCTAGGGCGTTTACTCTACAATGCCACAGGAAAGGACCTGGACAGGACTCCTGGAAAGGACCCCAGGAAGATGCTGGACAACAGCTCAAGCAGAGTAACAGAAATATGGACAGACTTGGACAAGACGTACAACGCCCAAAAAGCAAGCATCTCATCCCTGCAGGGTTCAGCACCTCCCAAGGCACCCTACTGCATGGATTCTTCAATTCGAGGTTCAAGGCTCTCCAATCTGACACCCGGCCATGGTATCTCATTCACTCCGTCACTCATCACATGTGTGGTGAGCCAGGCACCACCCTTAGCCCTGCATGTACTCCTCTACATGCCACCGAAAGAGCTGCCTGTCCCTGCCTGCCCCCAGCCCCACCTACGTGCACAGACTGTCTGAGAACCTCAGGCTCTGCCCCGCCCATTGCCTGAGTCAGCCATGCGGCCTGGATCGCTTTTGCTGACCTAAATCCACGGTGCACCATCATCCAAAGGGCATGTAAGAACGATTCAGAGTGCAACACACATTGTATCAGCCACCCTCGAACCACGAGCCACCCCGGACTCCGAGCTACTGACCCATACAGCAGCTTAAGACTTTTGCAACCTTCTTCCATGTTTATAATCACTTTAAAATGCTTCATATCCTCTGACTTGTAATGCGGGTGGGGGTTAAGAGCACAGACTGTAGTTAAAACAAGCCTGCTCTGCCAGTTACTAGCTGTGCCAATTACTAGGTTTACAATGGTGATTGCAAGCGTACCTACCATAGGTTAAGCGTGAGGACAGACGACCTTAAGAAGGCAAAGCTCGTGGAACAGTGAACATAGAAACACCCCAAGCAAATACTCAAGATACTCCCATAAACGAAATGAAGTATATCTACACAATGGAATATTATTTGGCTATAAAAAGAAATGAAGTTCTGATACATGCTACAAAATGGATGAACCTTGAAAACCTGCTAAATGAAAGAAGCCAGACACAAAAGGCCACATGTTATATGATACCATTTATATGCAATGTCTAGAATAGACAAATCTATATTCAGAAAGTAGATTTAGTGGTTGCCAGGGGTTGCTATGGAGGAGGGAAAGGAAAATGACTGCTCATGGGTATGGGCTTTCTTTTCAAGGTGATGAAAATGTTCTCGAATTAGAGAGTGGTGATCGCTGTACAACGCAGACTAAAATCACTGAATTGCACACCTTAAAGAAAAAGGGCATTATCCCTCCTCTTCCTCCTCTACGGCCTCCAGAACTATGCCCAAGTCTTATCATTGTATCCCTCAAAGTCCCCAACAAAAAGCAAGACAAACTAAACGTCAGATAAACTAACCAATGACAAATGCGGAGCCAAAATTTTCTAGGAAACATCAACAAAGACTAGAACAACTGAGCAGCTACGAGGAATGATTGGCCAACTTGGGCCAAGTTTGGTATCCCAGGCATTTGGAGTCATGCCAGCACACACTCATTCACTGAGGCTGAGGGTCAAAGCAGGTTGTGTCAACAGGGGAAATGATCAAACAACAGAACTTGGACGCATCAGTTCAGGATTAAAAAGGGGGCTGGGGAGGCGGAGCCTATCTCATCCTTTCAGTTGGGGTCATAATCAGAGTCCTCCATCAGCATGCCCAGCCTCAATTTTCAACATGCCTCTTTATACCACCTCCCTTTAATCAATGTAATGACTACAAAAATAAATGAACTGGAAAGGAGGGTTGTAAGGACAGAATGCATAGGAAACAAACTGGCACATATTTCAAAGCAACAGTTTCTTTCCTGGAACCCGCGGGCAGTGAAGAATTCTTAAATATATTCTAGCACTCAGCTGAACCATCCTTGCCACCTGCCCCATACACATGTTCTAGAGGTCATTTTCCCCACAGAAATTTTTTAAGGAGGAAATAAACAGAGGAAGGGGAAATGCGCTATAGTCTCAAATAAGAAAAGGAAAATAGTGTATTCCTTTTATGATGGAGAGAAAAAATAAATGTTCTTTCTTGCATTTTCCAGACTCCAAAGGCTCTACATATAGGAAATTTAAAACAATTAGAACAAAGAAAATGTGTCAATACGGCCAACATAATTAGAAGATGGATAAAGAAACAGGTGAAGCCCAGTCATCCAGCAAATCCTCAAACTGTGCCTTAGAATTTTCAGAATTAACTCCTCACCATAGACTCTCTGGACAGTGTCTCCAGGTCACTTTCATCAAGATGCCCATTTTCTCTGCCTGTAGCAATCTTATTCCATTTCCAAATTACTCTGGGTTTGCCTGTTTCTATTTTCCAGTGCACTCAGAAATCCAGATTCTTAAAAGTGCTTCCATCTCATCATCTCTGATTTCTCTCAGCTACTTTTCTTTCCCATTATCACCCTGAATCCAGCCCTCAACATCTCCCTCCCCCTGAGACTATCTGAATCGCCATTGACCTGGTTTATCTTACTGTATAGCTCTTTGATCTATCTTCTACACACCCCAATATTTATAAATAAATGAACAAATAAGCAAATGAATGAATACATGTGAGCATACCTGAGTGAAGCCCGAAGTCCTCAGCCTGACCTTTAGACCAATCACACCCACACCCGCTCCTCTACCACTTAAGGCCACTTGACTCGTCACCTCCACACCATTCCACAGCCATTCTATTCCATCACGACCCTGTCAGAATTCAACACTCCTTTCTCTGCAGGGCACTTCTGTGGCAAGTCGTTTTTCACACTAAGGTAGCATTTAATGCAATGAGACTTTTATCATTTGATGCTTACCAAGTTTCAGTTCACCACAAATGCAACCATGTCTTATTTACAATTCCTTATTGAGTACCTATGATGGGCCAACACAAGGGTTACAACAATAGTATCGGGGTTACAACCTGAGCGCCGTTCAATACATGCCCACTGACTATGTCAATGAATAAGGGACCCCAACAGAAATATGATGTCTGTGGACATTTATTTTGCACTATGCTAAATGACGGGCATTATACTAAATGCTTCACCTACGTTTCTGGTTTTGTTTTTCTGTGTGTGTGTGTGTGTGTGTGTGTGTGTGTGCGTTTTAATTAAATCCTCAAATGACCTTTCAGGTAAGTACCATCATTTCCATTTTACAAATAAGGAAACTGGGGTTCCAGCTTCTAAGATCAGAGTCAAAACGCAGCAGTGCCAGGATTCTGTGCAAGGTCTGTTGATTCCAGAACTCATTCTCTTGAACATTAACCTCCTCTCCCTCTTGCCCTCCCCCTTCCCCACCCCCTACCATTTAATGGATAGAAAATGGAGAAGTTGTAAAGCAAGACAAAGACGGCAGAGATCTATGCTCAGAATAAAGGAAATCAGAAGAGCTTCTGCTTATACTCAGGACGGGCTGCCCCCACCACGTCTTACGAGAGGGCAGGTTTGAGGAGGTGAGATGTGGGATACCTTCCTTTAGCACCAGCTCTGGAGCCTCCGCACTTGGCTTTAACCCCCAGCCTCCAGACTTTTTAATACTGTGAGCTGGTGCAGATCACTTCAGCACTCTGCGTCTCAGTTACGTCACGGGTTCAATGAGAATCCCAATGCCTATCTCACAGGAGAAATGAGGAAACACGAGGGAATCCAGACCCTAAGCACCACAAGGAAAGAGATCCAGTTTACCCTTTTCACAGCTCTACCCCTGCCCCTGGCATTGCACTTGGCACATTTTCTGAAGTCTGAATCATGGTTTCTTGGGTGTTTCTCTTGTCCACTAATAACCTGCTGCCTACGTGATATCTAAAAATAATGAAGACATCATCGTCATATTCGTCACTATCATTATTATTACCACCACCCTAAAACATAAGGAAAAAAAAAATTAAGCAAAAATAAATTTAAAAATAACATCCTACAGCAGGCAAACAGGAAAAAGAAGTATTTGCATTTCATTACAGCTACCATGACTGCACACTTTCCACAATGGAAGAAAAGAGAAAGGCAAAAAGAAATATGAATAAATAAAGAAATCTAACTGATATCCTAAACGTGTAATCAAAAAGAACAGGCCTTGGAATATAAATTGAAAGATCTGCTCAGAGAGAACCGATTGAAAGCCCAAATTGAACAGTCTCAGCAATTTGTAGGAGAAGAAATATTCTGAAATGGCATAACCTAGGAACAAAGAACAAAGCGTTTTTATCTGGCTCCCAAACAATTAAATGAACCTGCCAATTCCACGTGGAAGATGGGCTTTAAGGAACTGCAGTTGAGCCGAGGGAGCATTCAAAGTGAGTTGGAATTCATTAGACGCCAGAGGAGAAGCAGCCGCAGATTTCCGAACAGGCATCTCCAGCGCAGGCCAGGAGGAGCCCGAGGCAGCCCAGAGCTGGCTGAAGACTCAAAGGAAAACCACTCTTTGATTAACCCATCCAGCCTGTGCATCTTACCCAGCTCCTGGGCTGGTTTCCTCCCATAGGCATTGCTAGTCCACATGTCCATTATCGCTGAGGAATTACAGAAATGTGGCTAAAGAGGAAAAAGCCCTGGCTGCATGAGATCAATTCTCACTCTGCCCCTCATGCAGAGAGAGGAGGCAAATTCTTCCCTCTGAGACAGTTTCCTCACCTGTGATGTGGGAAAAGGCAGGAGGAATACATCACACCAGGATATCGGTTCCTAAGTCAATGGGCAAAAATCAAATATGTTAAAAGCAGCCCTGCACATATACAGACAAAACTATAACTGAAAAAGATACATACACCCCTGTGTTCACAGCAGCACTATTCACAATAGCCAAGACATGGAAACAACCTAAATGTCCATCGACAGATGGATAACAAAGATGTGGTGTGTATAATGGAATACTACTCAGCCATGAAAAGGAACAAAATAATTTCCAGCAACATGGATGCAACTAAAGATTATCATACTATGTGAAGTAAGTCAGAAAGAGAAAGACAACTGCCATATGATATCACTTATATGTGGAATCTAAAATATGACACAAATGAACCTATCTATGAAACAGAAACAGAATCACAGACACAGAGAGCAGACTGGTGGTTGCCAAGGCAGAGGGGGTTGGGGGGAGGGATGGAGTGGGAGGTTGGGATTAGCAGATGCAAACTTTTATATACAGAATGGATAAATAACAAGGTCCTACTGTATAGTACAGAGACCTATATTCAATATCCTATGATAAACCATAATGGACAAGAATATTTAGAAAAGAATATATATATATTATGTATAACTAAATCACTTTGCTGTATAGTAGAAATTAACACAATATCTTAAATCAACTATACTTCAATTTAAAAAATATTAAAACTAAAAAAAATTTTTTAAATAATTAAAAATATTAAAACTGAAAAAAAAAAGCAGCCCTGGATATCCCTACACTCACCCAGATGGTAGGGTCAACATGTCTTAATGCATATACCAAGAGAGCACATGGGACCTGAGGCCAAAGGAGAGCGCACACTTCTGTCTCCATCTGCCATCTTCTGCCCCTGAGGACACTGCCTCCTGGTGGGACTCCAGACTCCAAGTCACCAGCACCATTTAAATTGCTTGCCCTCTTTCTATTTTTTTCCAAGTCATATTATTACACTTCTGTAATTAAAGGGCACAAAATATAACATCATATTATAAGTCCTGCCTCGATCAGAGGGATGTCTAAAGACCAAGAAGGTAAAAGAGACGTGAAAGCGCTGTGAAAACAACCAAGTGCTTTACAGTAATATTATTCATCTCATATGCTGTGAACTTCCAGTGGACTCACGGAGGAGTATTTCCAGGATCTAACACAGAGGCTGACAGGTTTTCCAGGCACTCAATAAATAATGGAGATCAATGGATAAAGTTATGAATCAGCTAACCCTCAATTTAGTACCATCTATTGCAGGTTATAAATGGGACAAGATATTTTCCTGGACCTGTCTCGTAAGTACTCACAATCTAGGTGGAGAAGACACGCTCTCAGGACACACAGGGCTGAAGACGATACACCTGCAGATGCTACCTACAGGATACAGACCACAGCATAGGCAGGGGAGGAATTTGTGAGCTGACTCATCCGCAAAGGATCCTACACAGGATGACACTTGAACCAGGATTTCATGACACAGAATGGGTGGACTATGGATCTGGGAGAGCTCTTAAAAAGTCAGTTATTCAACTCTATTATTTTAAGCTTGAGAAAACTAAGCCTTTGGAAGGGGCTCTTGGGTCTGGGCTCACACAGCAATGGCAGCACCACCACCAAAGACCATGGACCCTCGCTGAACAATACTGCACAATACAGAATTGGTCTCACTTCACCTCACTGGGAACAGCAGTAAAACAAGCCTGGCCATCAAGCTTTACTCCAAAGTCACTTATTAACCACCATGAGACAAAATGCTAGACAGCGTGGCAAGTGTGTGCATACACGGACACATACACATGCTCTCTCGTGTTTCTTTCTTTCTCCCTCCTCCCTCCAGCCCGCAGAAGGATTCCTTGCCCACAACAGAGCTAAGAGAGTGCCTGAAGGTCAGTCAGAGAAGAAGGCAAAATTTCCATCTTCATATCCCAACTCAAGTATCACCTTCCCAGTGAGGCCCTCTCTCCTGGACCAATATGATTAAGGACAACCCCATCCCTGCTCCACCATCTGACACCCTATGCATACATTTTTTCTCTCTCTCCCCTGCGTAGGATGGAAGGGCCATGGGCAGTGATCTCTGTCCGTTTTCCTCAGAGCTTCATCCACAGCACCAAGCGTGTATTAGACACCCAATGAAATGTTTATTGAAAACAATGAATAAACACAGAAATCAGAGGCTTCAAGAAGAAAACATCATTTGCCCTCATCCTGAAATGATGGATGGTATTCAGGAAAAAAAAAACACACCAAAAAACAGATGCTGACATGAGTAGGTGTCAGAGTAGACATTACAGGTGGAGGAAGCAGTGTCACACCAGTGAGGGGTTCCTTGTCCTAAATGCAAGATGATTAAAGAGATACCGCACAAGGAAACCCAAAATGTCTGGGACAGTGTATACACATAATTCTGTATAAATAGAGCTGGAAGGCTACCACCCAATCTCAGGAGGCCACTTTGGAAGCCCCAATCTCACACAGACCCTGTTAAAAAGCAATTCAGCTGGGGAGGCGGGGAGGGTAGGGGGAGAGAATGATGCTTGAAGCCACTGAATGTAGCACAGGCCTTCAAGCTGTTGTTCACGAGGCCAAGTGTTTTCCTGAGCCAGAGCGCTGCCTCGCCCTTCACTCTGCCTTGGCCACAGCCCAGAAAGGCCAGCCAGGGTCTCTCCTGCATTGTTTTCCACCCCCATTTCAGGTTCATGCCACAAAACCGGGCAGAAACTCACGGGGATGCAAAGGGCTTTTTTTTTTTTTTCTTTTCTAGTTATTTTATTCATATATTTTTTAACGCTGCAAAGACTGATTTGGGAAACAAGTAAATCTGAAAAGGAGAAAAGTCATTAGCATGCATAAAAAATAAAGGCAGTAGAATATTGATTGTGGCAATTTAGGAAAGCTGGCACAATGTACCTCTCCAATTCACAGGAAATTGAGAGAAAATACAGTCCACATTGCATATTAAATGGAGAGAACATGGCCTCAGTTGCTGAGTGGGCACAGACAGCCTCTGTGCCCTGTCTGCCTGCCCACCCCAGGAGCCAGCACTGCCAGAGCCACCCAGGACAAGCAGGCGACATTACCAACGTCTACCGCAACTTTTTCCACTTATGTCCCTGACTCAGAAGGCAGCCATTTCCCACAAGTAATCTAAACACATCTGAAATAAATCCATAGACACTCAGAGGGATACAATCGATGTTCTAATGAGGAAGGTTTTAAATACCAATTGTATTTCTCTCTTTATTCTGTAAACGAAAGCAGATTGGTAAATAAATAACGTGAGCTGATGATTTCTGAAGCGCTGGAGTGGTTTAGAGGAAAGTGTCTTGAAGGAAAAACCAAAAGGTTAAACTTCGTTCCTGCTTTGGGGCAGCGCACACCAAGTGACCTTGGGCAGATCATTAGGCGTCCTTGGGCCTCAGCTTCCCTTCCTGACTGCATCTTACTGAGAATTAAATGGATACTATTAGTTCATTGAATTGTAACGACCCTCTGAGTTGATACTATTTATTAACCCCATTTAACAAAATAATTTTTCCAAACTCACAGGCAAGAGGAAGAGCCGGGCCTCGCTGGACATTTGGTCCTGTCCAAAGATCCATAAGACATTAGGTCCACGCCAAAAGGTCCTTAAAAGCTGGTCCTATCCAAAACGTCCATGAGCATATTTGTTCCATGCCAAATGGTTTCGGACAGGACCAAATATCAAGAACCTTTGGGTGTGGATCAACTGTCTCCATCTCCGTGGACATTTTGGACGGGACCAAATATGACCGAATATCAAAACCCTTTTGACATGGACCAAATGTTTTATGAACCAAACGTCTTGTGAGCATTTTGGACAGGATCAAATGTCTGCTAACTGAGCCAGGACCGCGAATCTGCCTGATCCCCAGTCTCACGTTCTTAATCCAAACCCTATACTGCCCTCAGGTTATCATCTCCAAGCCCCTTCTGGTTCTGATCATCTAAGGCACTCATTTATTCACCTGTGTAAATTCATTCAAATAGAAAGGGTTGAGGCCACCAGAGTCTACTTGCATTCAAATAGCACCCAAGTATGGGAGGAGACCTCCCACCTAATGGTATGAAAGGTGTCTGCCACCTCAGTAACAAATCAGAGAAGCAGTGAAAAGCTCCTTAAAGCCCCAAATAATACCTGGGTTCTGTTCTGATTAGCTGTCTGGGGTCAGAGAAGCAGCACCATGACCTCTAACAAAAACCCGTTTCTAGTGACAGCCCCTCCTATCACCCTCCCCCATCACAGTCCATTATCGTCCGACATTATCAGCCAATGTGCAATGACAACTCTGTGATAACAGTTGTTTCCATAGGCTGGGGCCACAGGCCAAATGCAGCAGAGAAAAGTATAATTACACTAGGGCCAGGCCCTGCTCTAGGGGCCAAAATGCTACATGAGAAGAACAGAGCTTAGCAGCACCACATGCAACCGAGAGTAATTCAAATGTTTCAAGGGTGTGTGTTGACCACTAAGATTGTGTGACTGAAGCTGCACGAACAGAAGTGGATTCTCTGGAAGTAGATGTGTCTGCTTTGATTTGTGCCCACACTACACCTGGAAGGTTCTCATTTCATTTCACCCAACGTACTGACAGATAGCAAGTTCCATTAGTGTGGAGGAAGCTTGGTGATGAAACTATACCTGGACGAAGACTTGAAGAAACTGGGAAAATTTAGAGAGGAGAAGCCTTGGAAGCCAGGAACACCATCTTCAAAGCATGAAAGCCCTCCCTCCTCCCTCGAGAGGAGGACGCTTATTACTCCATGTTCACCCTGATTGCTGAATGATGGAGATGGCGGGAGGGAGAATGGGCCCCCATTAAAGAAAGAAATTCCCCAAAGGTTGCCACCCAAATATAGAAAATTTGCCTCTGGAAGAATCACTCCCCAGGGCTAGAAGCACTGAAGCAGGGGCTGGACAACCACTGAGAAAGGAGGCTGAGGAGTTAAGGAGTCATCATTCCATAAGAGGTCAAAGTGCAATTTGGGATGAACTGTGTCCTGCTAAAAAGATCAGGTCCTAAACCCCCAACTCCCTTATCTATGAGCGTGCCCTTATTTGGAAATAGGGTCATTGCAGATGTAATCAAGTGAAGAGGAGGTCCTTATGAATTAGGGTGAGCCCTAAATCCAGTGACCAGAGGGAAAGCTGGACACAGACACACACAGAGAAGACGGCATGTTAAGATGGAGGCACACACTGAAATCTTGCAGCCGCAAGACAAGGAATGCTAAGGATGGCCAGGGACCACGAGAAGCTAGGAAGAGGCAAGGAAAAGATTTTTCCTTAGGGCCTTCAGAGGGAGCACGGCCCTACCAGCTCCTTGATATCAGAATTCTAGCCTCCAGAGCTGTGAGGGAATAGATTTGTTTGATGCCACCCAATTTGCAACAATGTGTTACTGCAGCCCTTGAGAATTGATAAACGTAGAAATCCCTGAACCCGGTGACATTCTATCTATGTCTTAGGAACTGAAAGTTGTTTTCCAAGCGGGAATTTTGATGGAGTAATAACATTAATTTGTGAATCAGAAGGAATGGCAGGAAACTGGTTTAGCTAGGTTTTTTTCTTTTTTTTTTGCAGTACACGGGCCTCTCACTGTTGTGGCCTCTCCCGTTGCGGAGCACAGGCTCCGGACGCGCAGGCTCAGCGGCCATGGCTCACGGGCCCAGCCGCTCCACGGCATGTGGGATCTTCCCGGACCGGGGCACAAACCCGTGTCCCCTGCATCGGCAGGCGGCCTCTCAACCACTGCGCCACCAGGGAAGCCCTAGTTGGGTTTTTTTTTAAACTCATTCACTGAGTGCTTAACATGTGACAAAAATTCTGCTAAGCCCTGAGGACACAGGATAAAGGAGACACGATTTCTGCCCTCAGAGAACTCACCATCCACCTTCCACCATAACTTGACAGATGCCTTTACATCAGTGATGGGTGCTGTAACAGAGGCATTTATAAACACAGAGGTAAGCAAAAGAGTAGAATGTCATCCGTGACAGTGGGAGGCAGGGAAGACTTTTTGCAAAGGTTACATCTGCACTAGATCTTTAAAAAGCAGATCTTTAAAAAGTAGGTGTTCTCCAGGTGAACCAGATAAGGAAGTGCTTTCTAGACATGACAGCCCAGTACAAAGGCCTTGGACTAACTCCTCCAGATACGGGTAGATGAGGGCCTAAGAAGGGACAAAAAATAAGAGCTAAGGGGAAGCACCTTAACCTGTACAGGACATAGTCTAGGAAACCTCACAAGTGCTTGGACAACCCTGACTCCAATTTTTAAGAGTCCTATTCAATTACCGCCCCTCACACCCAGAATACTATGTCATGTTTATTGTTTCATTTTAGAGTAACTGGAGTGCTAGATTCCTTCCCCCATGGCTGGTTATATACCACCTTGTAGTTTTGTTTTTCTTTTTCTTTTTCAGGGTTTTATTTTTTTTAACTTTTTCTTTTATATTGGAGTATAGCCAATTAACAATGTTGTGATAGTTTCAGGTGCACGGCAAAGCGACTCAGCCATACATATACATGTCCACCTTGTAGTTCTAATGGGGATGTCAACACTTAAAATACTCATGGATGAAAAGCTAGACGCATCAGATGGTTTCCCCCACCAGATTTTTTTTTTTTTTTCAGTACGCGGGCCTCTCACTGCCGTGGCCTCTCCCACTGCACCCCATCAGGTTTTTAATCCATTCATTTCTCCTCACTCTGGCATATGGAGATGGGAGAAGCAGAAATGAAACTAACAGCTGCTTCTCAATACTGGAGGAGCATAAGAAGACGTCAGTGTGTCACACATGACAGCTGTGAGCACTCTCAGAACATAATTATATAACCTCTGGTGTAGAGAGCTTCCCCCCTTCCAGAGCACTCTCACGTGCCACTGGGTTTTATTCTTATAACAACCATGGGAGCCGAGTAACATCTATGAGGTTAAGAGGTGGCCCAGGGGTTAGGTGAACTGCAAGTTGGAGGCTCCCCCAAGGTTAGACCTCGGTCTCCTGACCCCAGGGTGCTCCTGCCTTTGTAGCTCTGTGCATTTGACTTTTTTTTTTTGCGGTACCCGGGCCTCTCACTGCTGTGGCCTCTCCCGTTGCAGAGCACAGGCTCCGGACGCGCAGGCTCAGCGGCCATGGCTCACGGGCCCAGCCGCTCCGCAGCATGTGGAATCTTCCCGGACCGGGGCACGAACCCGTGTCCCCTGCATTGGCAGGCGGACTCTCAACCACTGCGCCACCAGGGAAGCCCGTATTTGACTTTTGAAGCATGTAAAAGGACTCCTAGGATGGTTCAGCAGGAGTAAACGGAAACTACTCAACTTACACGAAGAGTCTACTGGAAGGGCAAAAAGAGCAAGTCCTGCTTTCCTCCATCTTATAAGTGAGAGAGATTTCATGCATACCATCAAAATAACTACATCTCGGGCTTCCCTGGTGGCGCAGTGGTTGAGAGTCTGCCTGCCGATGCAGGGGACACGGGTTCGTGCCCCGGTCCAGGAAGATCCCACATGCCGCGGAGCGGCTAGGCCCGTCGGCCATGGTCGCTGAGCCTGCGCGTCCAGAGCCTGTGCTCAGCAACAGGAGGGGCCGCAACGGTGAGAGGCCTGCGTACCACAAAAAAAAAAAACCCAAAAAACTACACCTCCACATTCTGAATGTGGGTGTCTTAAGAAACGACTTGAGGGTAAAGCAGGAATTGAAGATGTGGGATGCATATAGCTGTGATAGAGCTCAGGGAGCAGATCTGGTCCAGCAGACCCCTCTAACCCCTTCCCTGATCTGCCACCCCTGCCATGCTCCCATGTTCAATATATGACTTCTGTGTCCAATAGATGACTATATCTGCCTCCTTTAAAAAGCAAGGGAGGTTGCTTGAAGTTGTTGATACCAATGGTAATGAGGAAATCAACTCATCAGAAACTGAGAACAGAGTCATTGACCCTTGTGCCCATGGACTTTTCCTTATCACTCTATTAAGCTAATTGTTCATATCCAGGGCTCAGAATTGCTCCCAAATGCTCAAGTTAAGAAAGTAACTGCAAAATTTAAATACAGACTAAAGCTGCAACATACAAGTGTAAACCAGAATCACATTCTTCCTGAAAGAACTGAGAATACTACTGGTGTTGTCTCTTTATGAGGATTAAAAAAACAAAAAGAACATCAATTAGATCTCATCTTCTGGTTTTAAGATGTCTCTCTGATTAAAAAGGGAATTAATGCAAGGATATAAATGAAGTTTACATTTAATTAATCTCCTTACCTCATCCTATCCCGTAGCCCAGTATGTGTGTTTCAGGGATTTATTTTTGCCTAATCTATAATGTTAAAAACACAATGCATCTCAGCATACATGAGCGCATGCACATATACACACGCACACACACACACATGCTCATATCATTCTGAATTGTTATGTATTCTTTTCCAGGTGCCCCAGGTTGTAAATGAATTCTGAACTAACTTAATTGTCTTGCATTTCCATGAAGGCAGCACCTGCTTTTGAGGCACTTGGGTGATCGCATGAATGAAACATAAGGATATAAAAAACAATCTGTCCTCATACTAGGTATGAGATAATTCAGAAGGAGAGAAGCTGGTTCCCATCTTTAGAGGAGTCCACTGGTTTCCTGGGAAATTGCTGAAATACTAAGCACAACCATGTTTTCCGACCATCTTTCTCCTCCAACCCCACATACCTAGAAATAGATGTGTCACCCTGTGTGCGGAAAGGTTGTAAATTTTCCCTCCTCCCGGAAGAGAAGGGAGAACACAGAGGGATTGGAGAAACCCATTCCCCTTCCCCCTCATCTCCTCTCCCGAGCACGTACACACACAAGATGGTGTGAAGCCAGGGGTTGCAGGGAGACAATAAACCCAGAAACTATTGAAATATTAGGTGATGAAGTGACTAACTTTCAAACAGGAATGTCAGTGCCTCACTAATTAGTGGGAGCAGCGCTGGGGTGAAAGGAGGAAAAGGCAGCTCAGATAAGCCAAGCTGTGGAACCCTCAGTCCCTCACACCCAACGCCCACAACCCTTGCAGGGAGGAAAAATGCAACAAGGAATCCTCTGTAGCACAATTCAGACGGGCTCGTGGGGTCATGCTCCTGCCGTTGGCTGAGGAAGGAGTCCCAGCAGAGCCAAGCGGCCTAAGGCTGATGTAAAGTGGCTCCCCAGACCAACGAGCGGCATTTTGTCAGCATCTTATTTGCAGAGAGGAAACCCTATGCCCTGGCTTCCCCTGCTCTGGGCCCCATGGCTCACAGATGGCACAAGGAGAGGCAGCAAAAGGTGGTGACGGCAGGCATTCTGGCTGGAGAGGGTGTGGACTTGGTCCTGGTTGTTGTTTGTTTCCATGTTATTTCTGGAAAGAGGGCTCTTGAGAAATGAGGTCAATCACTGCTTCCTTTAGGGCTTCAGGTGTTTTATTTTATCTATGAATGGAAGAGGACCTCTCCCCTGGAATCGAGGCTGACTCTGCCACCACTTGATCAACAGAATACCATGGAAGAAGGCTCTGTGGGCTTTCAGGCCCAGGCCTTAGGAAGCTAGCAGCTTTCACTTTCAGCCTCTTGGAGCATTCTCTCTGGGAACCTTCATCTTCCGCATAAGAAGTCTGACTTACACAGAGTCTGTCATGCTATGACATAAGCCAAACTAGTCACAAAGACTAGAGGTGGGGGAGAGGCTGGAAGGAGCAAGGCAGAGAGGTGTCTGGCCAGCTCTCAACTGAGGTGCAGAAACCATAGAGCAATTACAAGCCATCCCCTATGTACAGTCTGAATTCCTGTCTCACAGGGTCGTCTAATACAAAAGTCCTTACTTCAAGCTACTAGGTTTTAGGGTAGTTTTTCATGCAGCAATCAGTACCTGAAACAGAGACCTGTAAAAGCCCTTCCAGCTCGAACAACTCTGATACTGTGACCTTCGTGCATCTTGGTGGTCCTCCACTTCCTACCCCATCCTCTCTAGGACAGCCAAATCCAGAAGCTGGAAGGGTTGGGTGCGTGTTCATGGTGGACCATCACCCTCTGCGTCCATCCTCCCCATAGCCCAGGAACAAGGTTTTCATTTGAAGAACCACCCCTTCTCCACTCTCAGTCCACATAAAAGGAAGGGATTCACCTTCCATTGCTCCAGGGGTAATCCCACCCCCTATCTATGCCCATTAGCCTGATCATCCCTCTGATGACAGTGATTGCTTCAGGAGTGGGTAACTGATTTACTCAGAGCCAATGAGACATAAATAAGGCAGAGGTTCCCTCAATGAACTTGAAAGAGAAGAGGCAGGTAGAGCAAACCTACCCCTGGACTTGTCAGTGATGCATGTCAATAAATTCACATTTTGCTTAAGCAGCTTTATGTTGAGTTTTCTGACACTTTGCTGCTGCTGAAATTCCTAACTACCAGTTAATGGAGAAAGGGGTATCACTGGCCCTTGCTTTCTTCCATTCCTAGCCCATCAGGCATCAGTAGCAGAGAAAGACATCATCTTGGAGGTAGATGAAGTAGGGGGAGACATACATGCAACATTTTAAAACACATCAGTAGAAACAATAAATGCTGGAGAGGGTGTGGAGAAAAGGGCACACTCTTACACTGCTGGTGGGAATGTGAATTGGTACAGCCACTGTGGAGAACAGTATGGAGGTTCCTTAAAAAACTAAAAATTGAACTACCATATGACCCAGCAATCCCACTACTGGGCATATACTCTGAGAAAACCGTAATTCAAAAAGAGTCATATACCAAAATGTTCATTGCAGCTCTATTTACAATAGCCCGGAGGTGGAAACAACCTAAGTGTCCATCATCGGATGAATGGATAAAGAAGATGTGGCACATATATACAATGGAATATTACTCAGCCATAAAAAGAAACGAAATTGAGCTATTTGTAATGAGGTGGATAGGCCTAGAGTCTGTCATACAGAGTGAAGTAAGTCAGAAAGAGAAAGAGAAATACCGTATGCTAACACATATATATGGAATTTAAGAAAAAAAATGTCATGAAGAACCTAGGGGTAAGACAGGAATAAAGACACAGACCTACTGGAGAATGGACTTGAGGATATGGGGAGGGGGAAGGGTGAGCTGTGACAAAGCAAGAGAGGCATGGACATATATACACTACCAAACGTAAGGTAGATAGCTAGTGGGAGGCAGCCGCGTAGCACAGGGAGATCAGCTCACAGGGAGATCAGCTCAGTGCTTTGTGACCGCCTGGAGGGGTGGGATAGGGAGGGTGGGAGGGAGGGAGACGCAAGAGGGAAGAGATATGGGAACATATGTATATGTATAACTGATTCACTTTGTTATAAAGCAGAAACTAACACACCATTGTAAAACAATTATACCCCAATAAAGATGTAAAAAAAAACCCAAAAAACCCTATCTTACAAAAAATAAAAATAAATTAAAAAATAAATAAAACCCATCAGGACCTCACTTTCTGGTCTTTAAAATGAAAGATTGGACTGAGCTATGTTGAGGGAAGGAAGAATTCTTTCTTTCTTAGGAAAGAATAATCCTAGGAAGAACATCCCTGGGATTCTGTGAGGGCAACACTTCCATGCTATTCACTACATCATATAATCATTAAAAACTGAAGGTAACCCAGCAGACTGGTATTAGTGGATAGCTATGCAAACTACCATAGAAAGCACAGTGGGAAATGACAAAGGCAATGAAACAGAGAGTTTGGGGACTGTGTTACTAACTGAAAATGTGTCCATCTAATAAAACACTAACTGATTAAGTAGGCCACAGACTAGCTGTTAAAATAAATGTACTGTATTTAATAATGGGATAAGAGGAGGAAGAATAATGTGGCTGGATTGGGTGGTGAAGGAGACAAGACACAGTGAAGGAAGAGATCCAGAATCTGAAAGCTGGCTCCAGCTGAGGTCTGATGCTCAAATCCTGTTTCCCACATCACTGGAATAAACCCCAAGCACAACACAGTACGTGGCTTACACTGCCCAGACTCTAATCACAGTTGGGTTTCCTGGCTGTGCCAAGGGAGAGTGAAGGCTGCCAATTACCCAGATGAGACACTTCACTCTGCAAACCCCACCCCAATAGCCCTAGACGTCGGCTTGCACTTGGGGTGATGGCCAGTTCCACAGGAAAGAGAAGTAGCTGCACCCCTTGCCACCAATGAGTCTATTCCAGCCTGCACAGGCCAAAGCAAGAGACCTGCCACTAACATCATGAATAATGGAAAAGACCACGGCTCTCTGGGCAGCCACCAGCACTGTCTACAACTGCCGAACTTAGCAAGGAAAGGGAACTGAACAGCAAGAAACAGGGCAGCTGCAGCACTCACGTTCTATTAGAGGCATGAGAAGCAATTCCCAGAGGAAAATAAATTGTACAGCAATAGTACTTGGATGGATGATGCTCGAGTGGAACAAGGGCCTGAGATTTGTCAGAATGACCTTCTGGAGGAGACCGATTAACAACCATCATGAAATACATTCATACAACCAAATCTGATGATCTTGGCCCAGAACTGCTCAGGCACACAATGATCCCCAAACCATGCAATCAGGGCTGCCCTTTACTCTCAAGTGCCCAGAGAGGATTTCCCCAACATGAGTCAGGAAACCTGGATCTGAACCTCAACTCCATCCCCCCAACTGAGTCTCCCTGGGAAATGATATCCTCTGACTCTCAGCTACTTATCTGTAAAATGGGTAAATAAACCAGAACGTTTACAGCATAGTGAGGGCAATGAGTGAGTGCCCTAGATCAGTTGGGTGTTTTGACCACGCTACCTTTATATTTAAAAATACAAAACCCACATTGAAACAGGCAGGTCCAGGGATAGCTTCTCATCACATGCCTTGCTTAGGTTAAAATATATTACTTCCGAACAGAATGGTATCCTTCTATAACTCCATACTGCTTTCTTTCTAATCAATGTGGCCTAATTGGTCATCTCCATCCCCAGAGCAAATATCCAATGTGACTTCTCAACCAGACACTACTCAGTTACCAGGAACATGTCTTAGTTGTAAGATGTGGATAAAGAACTTTCAGAGGTTATTATGAGGCCACCAGTGCATATTATACAAATAAGAATTTCCAATTATAAAACTTTAATTCACATGGAAGGTGAGCATGTTCATGAGTCAGTCACTTCTATACACAATCCACCTTCTGCCCATGCCACCCATGCTGACAGTCCCCTAGCGTGGAAAGTTACAACTATTTGCAGATCGAAGGTATCCAGGTTCTTTGGAAAAGGAAGGGTACTAACTTATTAAAAATTATGGTTATCTAGGAGGTGATGGGACCTACTAAACATGGATGAATAATCTCAGAAAAAACCTGACTATTGTAAAACATGCTTCCTTTTTCTCAACAAAAAGACACTGTGCAGGAAGCTAGGCATACAATGGTGCCAATAACAACACAAAACCTGTCCTCATGGGGAGCATCTTCTATGGAGAAGAGCTGACAAGTACAGGTACAGATGTGGGAATAGAACCGAAAAATCTGGCCTCATCTGTGGGGTCAGGGAAAGACCTGAAGAATAGGAGAGAGGGAGAGAGAGAGAGAGAGAGAGAGAGAGAGAGGGCAGAGAGAGCATGTTCCAAGGTCTGAAGTCAAGAGGAAATGAGTCGGGTTAAAGGACCTTGAAGGAACCCAAGTGGAGAGCACCAAGAGGCTAGAGGCATGAGATGAGGCAAAGAGAACAAAACAATGGACGAATAAATAACCTGATAACATTAAAGACCCCACACTATGTCTTTGAAAACAGAGGCCACAGCCAAGGTTTCCCTGTTTCAGAAAGACAAAGGTGCGTGCGCGCACGCGCACACACACACACACACACACACGCACAGCTATTAAACATGCCATTGGATCCTGACCTCTATTGCTTTTTCCTTGAGGCTCAGCCTAAGTGATTAGCTCCCCAAGCCCAACAGATCCTCAAACGGGCAATGCTCAGCAAAGCAGCAAGCATGAAATTCACCAGTTTAGAAGACACAAACCGCAAGGAAGCAACCCCCCACCCGTCCTATACACCAAGAGTGGGGGGCAGTGCTTATGTGCTTCGCTCCAAGCCCTTCCCCCTGGCACCATCTGCCTCCCCCCACCTCGACAATGGAAAGCCACAGTACAGGAAATAACTATTGATATGATTACATTAGAGTTGAGTAATGGTCACCAGCACTCAAGGGTGTCAGTTCAGACACCTCAGGGAGAATTTCTAGAATGACAGTACTTAACTCAAAGAGCCCCTGGATACTTCCCAGCGTCACCATGTCACAGCACACAGAAGAGAGTGAGTATGATACTGGGGTGAAGGGGAAGAGGCTTCCAGGACCAGAAGTCCCAGGAGGCCTCCACGCCCATTCCCCCTCCTCGTCTATAACCCGTCCATTGCCCCAGTCTGAAAAGCTCTGCCTGAAGGAACCACCGAGGTCAACCCAGGCTTCCCTCCCTTCTCTTCCCATCCCCCCACGCCCACCATTCAGCCAATTTCACAGCTGAAGAAACCAAGCAGCCTCTTAGTGCCTCGCCCCTGTTATCCTTCCCTTACCGCTCTCTGATCTGCTGTCCTGCTCTGTGAGCTCCACTCCCTGGAAGCAGAAGACTCCCCTAGAACATTCCCTCCCTTCTCTTCAGCACTGGGCACAATACTGGAAGATGCTTTTTAAATGTTTACATTTAAAATGTCTCCTCCTATGGCCCCTTCAGGCAAACATGTGCTTTATGGTCCCCAGCCCTGGAGTACTGCACCATCCTGGGGGTTTCCTACACGCTGACCACACCTTTGTAAATTTCCCTCTAGGAAACGCTCCTCTGTGTTCCCTAATTTAGGTGTGCCACCTGTTTCCTCCTGAGACCCTGACTGATACCATGTTGAACAACAAGAAAGTAGTTATGTTACATCTACAACATGAAAACAACAGCCTGCACCATGTTTAGTAACTCAATTGTAAGTTTTTTTTCTATTAGGTTTTGTTACTTATTAATATGTTACCCACCAACCATTCCCCTATTCTCCAAATGTCAGCTTCGCGAGGACTGATGCTGCTGTATCCCCTAACACCATGCAGACGACCCGGCATTTAGAAGATACTCAGATGCTTGCCAAGGAGATGGATGAATGAATGAATGAATGAATGAATGTATGGATGGACAAACGAACAATATGGTAAAATATCTGATGGAAGAAAAAAGTCAGAAAACTGAATATGAATTAGAATTACCATATGGATATAGAGAGCAAAGAAGTAAAAGAACATAAAGCTTGATTTTTTTGTTGTTGTTATCATGGAAAGACTGTGGGTGGATTTTTAATTTTTAATTTTTCATTAAAGTTGCAGTGTTTATATAGCAATAATACTCTAAAAACAAAATATTTTTGTGTCACTGAAATCTGGAATGAGAAGGGAAGTGTAAAGAAATATGCATTTATATATTTTATGGGTACACAAATGGAATACTAAAATAAGAGACAGCCAAATGATTAAACATTAAAGCTGACTCTCCCTCCACACATAGCATTAAAGAGTAATTAAGACTTTCCACTGTGTTAAGCAACCACTTGCCTAACAAAGTTGCCATAATCATGTTAAGTCAAGGCAGATGGAAGCAAATGAGATGCAAACAGGGCATAGTCCCCACATGGATTTATGGCCCACATTTTTACTGCCAGCAGTTCTTCCCAAGCAAGGGACTACATGGTTATACGCATTTATTTACTTCTATACATTTTTCAGATGCTACAGTCAGAGTGGAAATACTTCTACACAGATGCTGGAGACTTAGATACTAGGCCCAGATCAATCAGTAAGTAGCTGTGTGACTGACCCTCAGCAGGTTGTTCTACCACTCTGGACTCCACTTCCCTGATGTGGAAAATCAGAGGATCCATGCCAAACTTGGAAGTCCCTATACTTGTGACATTCTGCGCTCACTACCTGGAGTGTTAGGACACCTGATGGTAAAGGTGGAATGTCAATACAATTACTAGGACGTTCCCGAGGCACTGCCAACTCAATAGGACCAATGCCAACCTCTCTATCTCACACAAAACCTTGCTCCCCTTTGCTCTCTTTCTTTGCTGTGAATGCCTCCACCATGTATTCTTGCGCCCAGGAGAGCAACCTGGCCATCACCTTAGATTTCTGCCTCTCCTTTACTACCCACATCAAACCCCCTCAACTGATCAGTTTCACCTTCTCTTTTTTTAAAATAAATTTATTTACTGTTTTTTTTTTTTGGCTGCACTGGGTTTTCGTTGCTGTGTGCGGGCTCTCCCTAGTTGCGGCGAGCGGGGGCTACTCTGTTGCGGTGTGCGGGCTTCTCATTGCGGTGGCTTCTCTTGTTGCGGAGCACGGGCTCTAGGCTTGCAGATTTCAGTAGTTGTGGCACACAGGCTCAGTAGTTGTGGCTCGCAGGCTCTAGAACGAGGGTTCAGTAGTTGTGGTGCCCAGGCTTGGTTGCTCCGCGGCATGTGGGATATTCCGGGACCAGGGCTCGAACCCATGTCCCCTGCACTGGCAAGCGGATTCTCAACCACTGAGCCACCAGGGAAGCCCCCTGTCTCTTGACCCTCTCCTGTTTTCACCATAATTGCTGCTCCTACTCCAGCTCAGGCTCTCGTCATCCCTCTCCTGGACCATTGCAACACACATCTAACTGGTCTTCTTCAGTTAGTCTATTCAATGTTATCAACATGGTAGCCACGGTGGTCTTCCTAAAGAGCAGTTCACGCCCCTGCTAAAAAAAACCCTTCAATTGCCCTTTATCTTAAAGATAATGCCCCGGGCTTCCCTGGTGGCGCTGTGGTTGAGAGTCCGCCTGCCGATGCAGGGGACACGGGTTCGTGCCCCGGTCCGGGAAGATCCCACATGCCTCGGAGGGCCTGGGCCCGTGAGCCATGGCCGCTGCGCCTGCGCATCCAGAGCCTGTGCTCCGCAACGGGAGAGGCCACGACAGTGAGAGGCCCGGGTACCGCAAAAAAAAAAAAAAAGATAACGCCCTATATTTCCAGGTCGGTTCACAGGCTCTACATTATCTAACCCCCGTTGACTCTCAGCCTTGCTTCCGGCCACTTCCTCCTGTCTCTCCATTGTCAGTCATTCTAAGCTATTTGCGGCTCCCCCAGGGACCACGTTTTCCTTGGGCTCGTGGCCTCTGAACACAACATGCCCTCTGGTTAGAACGGTCTTCCTTTCCACATTTTTCCTACATGTTGGTCTGGCTACTTCCTACTCCTGGTCCCTAAGGCTCCAGCTTTCTCCGAAAACTTCCTTACGGCTCCAAATCTGGGTTAGATGGTCTCCCTATGTTGCCCTTGTAGCACCTTATGCTTATTATTCAGAAATACAATAGCCTGTTTTCTGAGTGAAACTCGAGAGGCTTTCTCATCACTTATTTCCAGAATCAAGAACTATGTCTGCCCACAGTAATTAAAAATGCTTATGGATGAATGCATGAAAGAGAAAGAGGGAGAAAGAAGAAAGAAGAGATGAAAAGCAACTGATCTGTAGGCAAGTCTAGGACCCTGTACCACACAGGATTCATGTTAGCCAGGACCGCACAGATTCCATAAAGGCCTTGGCTGCACACTTAACATTTTCTCAGAGTTCTAACTTAGGAGACGGAATGAATTCTCAGAGATTACTACATCTATTATTTTGTGCTCAAGCTGTATTACCCTCAAATCATTCCTGATGATTCCAAGCTCATCTTTAAAGTAACATTCATAACTATCTAGGCCATAACTTTTTTTTAAAATCTGAAATTAAGCTTTCAAAGTAAGGAAGTCTGACAATTATTCTGAGTGTTCAGAACCATTTTAAACTAGGCATCCATCACCAAACAGGTGATGTATGTACTTTTTCAGTATCTGAACCTTTCTTTAGTGCCATTCCCAGTTCTCCACTCCAAGCTCTGCCCATCTCAAATATAAACTCATCCGCAAAGGCTTCTCCGGCCACCCATGTCAGTGAGAATAAAGGTAGAGTTTACCTCACTGTCCCCCACAAAGCTTCATACAGAGATCTTCTCATGTTCCACACTCTTCATCTGAAATTACTCAAATATTGTTTATTTGTAGTTACATACTATACATACAAATTTTACAACATTTATCTGTAGTTATTCAAATGCTTGCTCAAACTCCTAGCCAATGCATCTTTTTTTCTTTTTTTTTTTTTTTTTGCGGTACGCGGGCCTCTCACCGCTGTGGCCTCTCCCGCCGTGGAGCACAGGCTCCGGACGCGCAGGCCCAGAGGCCATGGCCCACGGGCCCAGCCGCTCCGCGGCACGTGGGATCCTCCCGGACCGGGGCACGAACCCGCGCCCCCCGCATCGGCAGGCGGACCCCCAACCACTGCGCCACCAGGGAAGCCCCCAATGCATCTTTATTAACAAGAATAAATGACAACTGAGGGACACCAGGCTACTCATATGCAAGTATTATAGACTGATACACAGGTTTTACACATCTTTCTCTCCAGGGTTTTCCATGTCAAAATTCTGATGGGCATCTTTGTTGTCAGAACTTGGAAGGACCAAAGATACCAGTTGTTGGGAATTCAGGGTTCCCAAGTAAATCATAATGTCCTTTTCACACAAACCTACTGTTGCAAAAGAAAAAAACCGCAGAGAGGCAGCATGATGGTGGAGAAAAAAAAACCTGGAATTAGGTAGGGACTGTCCCCCAACCAAATGTTTACCGTCCCCCTTTTCCCATCTCTCAACATCCAAAATGGTGAATGTGAACTAAAAGACTTCAAAAGGCTTTTTGACGCTATGGGGTGCACCATCTACTTATAAGTTCTCTTCCCCCAGGCAAATTCAGTGGCAGGACTAAGTTATTAAAAAGGTGGACACAGGTGAGTGCCTTTATAGACCTTTCTCCCCCTATAGAGAAAACTAGACAAGAAATAAAAAGCTCAACAACTTCTTTGAAACCAGATTTTTGCCTATTACCTTCTATAGAATAAAGACTTATTCAGCAGCATCTTCTGGTCTAGTCTGCCCTTTCATGAAAAACTAACTTTATTTATAGACTTAAAAAAACATCCGTTAGGCAAGTGAGGCTTTTGAATGTCTGCATTTATATGAACTGTGTCTTGCAGACCTTACTGTGAGAATCCCAATTCCACTCTTCAGCCCAAGCTACACGCATGCTGATCACGTGGTGGGCATTTTGTGCTGAAGAACAGGATCACTGTGTCAGCAAAATACGAAAAGACACCTGCCCCAGCCCCCCACCCCCGGGGAAAACAAGAGACAGAATAGGTAGTAAAGAAGCAATGACCAAACCTTCAGCATGCATTCCTTATCTCCCTAAAATTCACAGATTCCAAAATGCACACAGCAGTTGCTGGCTAAGGCTGAAGATTAAAAGCACCCAAAAAACTGCATCTTAGGGGTTAGGAGGGGAGAGATCAAGAACGGCTCTCTCTGCCCCCACCAGTATTTAATAAAGAGAAAGGAGAAATTCAAAGGGACCACACAGCACATGTGGCTCTTTTTAAGCCAGATGCCACCAGCACAAGGGCTGGCAGCACAAACAGCCTTGAAATTAAAAGTCTCCAAGGGGACCTCAAGAAGATGGAGAGGCGGGACCCACGGATGCTCCCAACAATAACCAAGACGACACAGCATTTGAGCAAAGGCAGTGACTGGAACAAACCCCCATCGGGCCTCGAAAAGGCATTCACTGCTTCCTCCATCTCCATATTCCCTTCTAGCTGATTAGTGAGATTATTAGTTTCTCCCAGAAATGAAAGAATGATTGGAGAGATTATGCAAATAGGAAAGCTCAAGACAGGAAGCCGATCACCGTGCAGCAGGTTGGAAGAAGGGGGAGAGCTAAAGAAAGGGGTATCTGCTGGAGGCAAAAAAAAAAAAAACCCAAAAACAACAACAAACCCTTCTTAATCAACTCTTAGGCAGGAGCTTTCAACAGTTCTAGAGAAATTTCTCCCAAAGCAGATGAATCTTTTTTTTTTTTAAGTCTTCATTGAATTTGTTACCATATTGCTTCTGTTTTATGCTTTGGGTTTTTTGGCCACAAGGCATGTGGGATCCTAGCTCCCCGACCAGGGATCGAACCCGCACCCCCTGCATTGGAAGGGGGAGCCCTAACTACTGGGCTGCCAGGGAAGTCCCCAAAGTAAATGAATCTTTAACTGACTAATGTCATAAACAATTAAAATAGATCTTTATTGCAGAGAATACCTCATAGCAAGAAAGCCTTTAAGCTTTCCCTTACACCCACCGAGCAGTGAGCTCGCCCAAGGCCAAATTCTTCAAATGCCAAACCTCTGAGGAGGGGTGAGAGGGTGAGCTCCCTCGGAGAGGAGGAAAGAATGAGATTCCTGAGCTCCCTAGGATTCCACTGGCTCCCAGGAGGGGCTGCAGTAGGCATTCCTGCTGCATCCATGATTACCACGAGGACAATATCCACAGTTGCAAGTTGGGTTCTCCAGAAGCAGAAGCTGAGATGGAGTTTGCGGTTCAAGATGTTAATTAGGGGTCAACCCTTGTAAGGGGAGGAGGAAGCAGGATTGGGCAGAAGAGGAGGCAGCAAGGCATCCAAAGCCTCAGCCTATCAGGGGGTGTTCTGGTCTCTGGGGAGACCTCATACTCCTTTCCTATCGCCTGATGTCACCAGATATCACCCCAATGCAGGTGGCCCCAGGAAGACATGTCCTAGGGTGAGCAGCTCTCTGCGCAGCCCAGCCCAGGGGACCCTCACAGAGCTGACAGCTAGCACAAGGCTGTCTGCAGACCACGCTCTTGTGCAACTGTCAGCCAGCCCTTCCCTCAAAGGGGACCTGAGTGGCTCATCGCTTCACAGCCACCTCTTCAAAGACATAACCTGCCTTGATATTTATGATTAAATTTAAGAATAGTAAGGATATAATTTACATTACTGGGGATATATTAATATGAGTAAAATACAAACCAATAGGAGAATATTTCCATCTGCACTTAAAATAAGTTGATAATCATTTTTCAGATTAAAGGAAAAATAATTGCAAGAAAATGTTGCTCTTCCCATTTACTGAAAATTATAAAGAATTACATACATCTCTAACTGTATACTAAGACAGATATAAATGTATAAAATTATATAGAGGATTGCCTGGAAGGATGTTCCCCAATATGAACATCTCCAAAATGTTCAGTATAATTATCTCCGGGTGCTGGGATTTCAAAGGATTTTTGCTTTCTTAATATCTTTCAGTATTAATTGAATTTTCTGTAACAAGCATCTGTCTTTGTAAACAGATACAAAGATGCAAACTCAAAACAAAAGCAACCTTTCTGGACTTCTATATCCCACCCATGAATCCAAGTGAGAACCACCATAATAGAAGAAGGAACCTAAGACTAGAGAAAAGTCCTAGATCCGGTAGTGACTCACCAGGAGAACAAAGGCTAATTTCCAGCCACTCTGGACCTTGGTTTCCCCACCTGTTAGCTGGGGAAGGGGGAAGCTGGAAGATCTCTACAGGTCCTTGCAGGCCAGTGTTTTATGGTTCTAAGAGAAACGTCAGCCACTCCCCCACACCACTATTTTTTGAAATGAAAGATTAAATTTAACTGACAAACTCTCCAAATACCCTAAATAAATGCATACCTTTGTTGTAAGAAAGCTGTACTGACAGTCATGAAATCTGAGCTGTCAGTTACCAAAACCCTGTTGGGAAAAAGCAGGCTCTCCAGCAGGTCTTTGCTACAGAAATTGCTGAAGTTTATGTCACAAACTGGTTAAATTAATAAGCATATCTGTACCTCTGGAGGCAAACAGAGGGAAGCCTCTGGAGAAACTTGGCAGGACGGGCCAGTGGGAGCCCTCCGAGTCAGATGACAAAACCTTGATCCTGTGGAATTTTATCACTAGAAAGGTATAAATGTGATGTAGACAAGAAGAAGTGGCATCAATGTTATCTGCTCTTGTCCCCAAATGTACTGAGCTCTGGTTGTCATTCTCTGTGATATTTGCCCTTTATCCCAGCCTTGTAAGCACTGAGACGTCAAGGGACTGAGAGCCAACAAAGATCATTCACATTGCTTCTAATTCCTGAAAAGAACTCCCTGCCTCCCTTTTAGGATGTTATTGGAGTAGCCTCTGAGGTCCATGAGAGCAAGGGTCATCTGCCTCATTCAGTTGCACGTCTCTAACGCCTACCCTACCGCTCGGCACAAAACTGACATTCAATAATTATTAAATAAATGAACAAATGAATGTTTCTGAGCTCAAAAAACATCTGATGAATACCTAAATAAGAGGACAAATCCATGAATCACTTAGAGATGGGAAAGGACAGAGTATCATTCCTACTCCAAAGAGGTAAAACCTGGTACAGAAAGATTTAGTGACATGTGAGAGCAGAGAAGCAATTCTTCTGCTACGTCTGGCACGATTCAGACCCTTAAAAGATAATTATATATGTTTCTGGAAGATTAGACATATTTGAGAGTTGAGATAAGAGCAATAAATATGATTAAGAGGAAAAAATTGGTTCTGTGAGGCAAATAAAATCATAGTAGCAAGGGTTACATTAGACCAGAGGCAGACCTTCGGGCTGTCTTCAGATACCAATGTGACTACAGTTGTGATCTCCATTTAATTACAAACAATAAAACATCCACAACGAAGGGATCTTGCCTCTAGACAACCTCAGAAATAGCACAGTATTTAAACTCTTGGGAAGACATATTCTATCATTTTTGTCAATGTGGCTCAATTAACAACGTGTCTGCTCCCACCCCCAGCAAATGTATTTTGGTTTAAAAGCCCAAATCCTCCTCCTTTTTGCCAGAAAGAAGATCCACTATGATCAGTTTCAGTTCTATACTCTGATCATGAATAAATATCAAGTTTGCGACCTTTATCACATCCTCTAGGCAAGGATTATTATAATGAGACCACTGATCAGTGGTCTCCACTCGCACAGCAGGAAAACCCGGATGTGAGGAAGGCCATGCCAAAGGGAGAGGTGATTAAACATGAAACAGTCCTCCGAGAAGCCCCCTTTCTCAGTGATCTTTAAAAACACCATCTGTCTCAGAGGACTCAGAAGTAGTGCTATCTAGGGCTGGGACAGCAACAGATGAAGGTGAGAGCAATATGCAGGCTCTGGGAGTGTAAAATGCTTTCAAGGCCACGGCAGAGCTGGGACTTTGCCACCTCAAAGCTTCCTCAGAAGCAGCAGAGCTATAAATTCCAATAAAATCAAAATGGGCCTGACCCACCATTATAACTCTTTGGAACGTCACCAGAATCTACGTAGACAAGGTGGGCAGGGCACAGACCAGCGGAAATTTGAGACAAATTTCCCACACTTCACAGTGGTCCCTTTTCACTTTTTTTGTCTTGAACCCCACCAGTTAAATCATTTTCATAATTTTTGTCCACAGCATCCAATTTTTCGTGATGAGCTGGGTGCATCAATAAATCACGCGAACATTTTTGAGTACCTGAGTTCACAAAATATGTGTACATACATTGACCAGCTTTTTAAAAGCCTTTCTTTTACAATATTTCCAAACGTACGTAACAGAGATAATACCATGGATACCCATGTATCCATCAGGCAAATCTTGATACTTTGCCACATTTCCTTCAGATTTTTTTTTTTTTTTTTTTTTTGCGGTACGCGGGCCTCTCACTGTTGTGGCCTCTCCCGTCGCGGAGCACAGGCTCCAGACGCGCAGGCTCAGCGTCCATGGCTCACAGGCTCAGCCGCTCCACGGCATGTGGGATCTTCCTGGACCGGGGCACGAACCCGTGTCCCCTGCATCGGCAGGCGGACTCTCAACCACTGCGCCACCAGGGAAGCCCTCCTTCAGATTTCTGAATAGAGAATATAGATACGATTATTCCATTCCATTTAGTGTGCTGATTCCTACCCTGAAATGTGCAGGTGTCATTCTCAAGCGTGTGTTCATGTGCTTTTACTTCGTGTGTAATCATAAACAATGCATAGTATTGTTTTTTGTTGAACATTAGATAAACAGTGTTGTTGTACAAACCGTTCTGCAACTTTCTCTTCTAAACGTTATGATTTTGACATTGTCCTGTGTTGAAAATATGACTCTAGTTCATACATTCTGATTGCTATTCGGTATTAGAATTTAATTCAATTTTCATAGTCATCTTGTGCCTGAAATGATAACAGGGTAAATATTTTGCCCAATTCTACGAAGCAGTGATTGACTCTGACTTAATTCTTCTTATTCAAAAGTCCCATGCTCTTTTTACTGCAAAATTCTTGATACCTGGAAATAGAATAAGATTAGAAATTACAAAGTCTTCACACAAAATCCTACCCAGCTTCAGGTTGGGAAAGGAGAAAAACCACTCCCACCATTGTCTCGAGATTCTTCACTGAACAAACTAGGCCACCAACTTCATACAGAGAAGATGCCAAACTGAATGCCTTTGATTTCTTTAAGCTAAACTACACTCTGGGAAATTTGAGCACTGCTGGGGCATTTGATGCTATTAAGGAATTAACGGAGCATCTTTTGAGGTGTGATGGTACTGTGGCTATGTTAAAAAGGCAAAAGATGTTGCTTAATGTTTACAAAGTTTCAGTTTTGCAAGATGGAAAGAGTTCTCGAGATTGGTTGCACAGAAATATGAATGCAGTACTGAACACCACTGAACTGTGAATGGTTAAGTTAGTAAATTTTATTTTCTATATATTTTACCACCAATTTTGAAAAAGGAAAAAGAAATCCTTAGGGGAGAATTATATGTCTGGGATTTGCTTTAAAATAATCCAGGGTAGGATGGGGGTTACTGATGAAACAAAATCAGCCGAGTTGATAACAACTGAAGCTAGGTGATAGGTAAATGGGGATTCATTTTACTAGTCTCCCTGCTTTTATATCTTTGAAGTTCTCCAAAATAAGAAAATTTAAATAAGGGTTTAGCCCAGCCACAACCCCCCCCCGCAACTTGCTTAACCAGTTGTTTTGCTTTTAAGTAGAAATTAAAAGCAGCATATTTTTCAAACGCTAATGGTTCTGAGACCTTTTTCACCTGTTGTAGTTCTAGAATGGACAGTGCCTCTCCAAGTTGAATGCATGTGCATATGGTTCACCTTGAGACCTTGTTCAAATATGGTTTCTGTTTAGCAGGCGTAGGGAAGGGCCTGAAATTCTGCATTTCTAACAAGTTCCCAGGTGATGCTGCCGGTCCAAGGGTCACACCTTGAGTAGCAAGGCTTATAGGCAGCAAGCGTTTGCAAGGGGAGAAGTCAGCAAAGCTTTATTTAGATTGCTTCTCTGGGGAGTAGAAGGGCACCAACACTACTGCCCTGTTCTTGAGCAAGGTCTCCTCACTCCTTTGCACCCCAGCACCAGGCACCACTACTTACCCAGTGGTAACCACCAAAACGGACAGGACAAAAACAGAAGAATCCCAGGAATCAAGTTTGTTTTTTTCAGGGCCAGTGCTGTACACCTAAACTCATTAAATAACAATGAAAAATTCCTGCCCTGATAGTTTTCTGCTTTTAAATCTATTAAGTAATGACTAAACCAAAGAAACATGTCTAGAAGTCAAAGCTCAGAGGCCAAGGCAAGACTTGGGAATCATTAACAAGCTGTGAGGTTAAAAGAGCAAAATATCTTAGAAACTCTAGTAAATTCCATCTGATAAAAGAAACAAAAATCCATTTAAGCGTGCATGTTCCTAAACAACCATCAATCTCTCAAGAACCAAAAAAAAAAAAAAAAAAGAATTTCTACCTGTAAAAATCCTACCACAAAATCCAATTAGTTTGTCTAATGTTTTATGGTCATCAGGTAAACTTGAGGACAAAGTCTTTGGTCCTCAGAGACTATTCTATTACCTGTTAGACCAGCCATGCCCAGAGGGCAGGGATTATAATTTATAATCGAGGATTCCCTCCTTTAGCCAGTATGATATGTGATTAAGCCATTACCATATCATCTCACAGCTCCCTGAGAGCTTGCTAAGTGCTAGGCAAGCACTGAGCAGTTTATATGAATTATTTCACTTCAAATGCTTTGTCTTCACTCATTGTCTTTTGCAATCTAATTACAAGCTTCTAAATCCCTCGCCTCTTTGCAAATATTTTTCCTAAAAGGTTCATTCTTGCTTTTCTCAGCAGGGAATGATGCTGCACAAAAGGCACTAGCTCTCTGCCCTTTGAACTCCAGATCCAAGCGATCCAAAGTCTAGCGGAAAGACTCAGAATACGCCCCTCCCTCACCATTCACACAGGCAGAGCAGGGACCAGCCACAGGAAGGGTATGGAAGAAATCCACACCGTCCCTGCCTTCAACAAACAGACAAGTGGAAAGTCACCAGCAGAAAAATTACAATATTATTTATTCACTCCCCCCTCACACATGCACATCCTATAATTCTCTTCAGAGGAGGCAGAGGGAATCCTTCTGACGAGAGGATTAAGGAGGTCTCCATTAAGATGGTTTTCAGGCTGGGCCTTGAAATATGGGTACTTATAATACATGAAGGAGGAAGACAACCTGAGCTTCCTGCAAGATAATTTTCTAGGTATTGAAAAAGTCTGTTTTGTAAGAAATGAGTAAAGAAAATACCTTACCTATAAAGTTAACAGTTGGCAAACCATGCCTCTTCCTGACTGCAGAGGATCATAAATTCTGAAAGCCATGAAGCCAAGTGATTGTGCTATCTTGTAAAAACCTCTGAAACAAGTGAATTTCAGCAAAAACGATATATGACATGAGAACATGGCGTGAAGTCATAACGGCCGCCCTCATATCTCCCATGGCAGGTGGTTATGTTATAGAATGTGCAGGCCTCTCAGAAATATCAGACCCAGGCAGAGCAATGGGGAAAGGAAGAATGGAGATTTTAACATATAATAATAAAAATTCAAAGAGTGTCTTCAGTGGAGGAAAAATGATGGTGACATGCTCAAAGTTGTACTTTTAGAGGTCATTTTCTCATCATTTCTTAACAGCTTATCTCAAAGAAAAAGAACACCACTCAGGGGAAGATGAAACAAAAGATTTATTTAGACTAAAAAACACACATCATCTTCTGACTCACAGAAAGTTCCACTGGAAGCTTCCTGCTCAAATTAATTGGCTGAGCCATTTTATTTCAAACAGGCGAGTAAGGTCCTGCCTTGATGGTCCTAAACTTACTGTCTTAGCTCCCTCCCCCAAAGAGGCAACTCAATCTTGGTCATAGTAAGTCCACGTCTCCTCCCCCACTCCCCTTCACCCTGTCCTTTCCCACCACACTCCCACATCAGGAAGTGTCAGCACCAGCTCCACCCCGCATGGCTGGTACCTTTGTCCTATCTCTCTGGGCTTCCATTTCTCTTCCATAACAAGGATGGTGGCCATTTTTCTTAGGTACCAACTACACATCAGGCGTTGGGCTAAGAATGTTTTATACTTAATTCAACCTCACAAACATCCAGTGAATTGCCATGAGGGTCAAGGAAGTTAAGACTCATGCTAACATTTAGATAGGAAAAGGCAAAGCAGAAATTTAGACCAAGGACTGTCCAACTCCAAAGTCCTTGCTCTTTGTTCTTTCCACATCTCTACACAGCTTTCATAAAAAGAAAGTGTTCAGCCTGATGACTGCTAAGGGCCCTTCCAGATCTGACATTTTATTTCCAATAGTCTTCATGTCCAGGTCCAGATTTCCATACGTCTGAACTCATCTTGCCCGTGCCTAATTATTTGCCTGCAGCATGCTCTGGATGGGAAAAGACACGGACCAGAGCATCAAGGGCAGCTCTGGTACAAGTATGAGTTTGCTCCTCTCTATCCAATGTCTCTCACGTAGCTGGGGCTCTGTGGTTCCTGTCACCTGCCTGCCAGCCCTCAGCTCCCTTCATCCAAGAATTTAGATCATTTTCAAGCCTGCATGCAGGAGAAAGGTTTAAAAACCAACCTAAACTAAAAACTGCAAGCTGTCTAATATACACGGACACTCTGCCTGATGCTTTACGTGCATTAGCTCGGTCTCAAAGATGTGTGCATAAGGTCTCAAAAATCACCATATTTATTTATTTATTCATTCACTTATTCAGCATATATACTGAACACTTTCTCTTTGCCAGGCACTGGCAAAGGGGGGAGGGAGATAGCATTAGCCACATTTACATACATTTGTGGAAATGGCTCAGAGAGGTTAAGTGGCTTGTTGAGCCAGGGACAAAGTGGCAGTGAGCAAAGATTTCAAAGGCTAGCTTGAGCTTGAAATGGTAATAAGGGGATAATGCTCTCCAAACATCTCCAATAACTTATTGGTTTCATACACAACAATATAGAAAGGGCTTTCACATATGTTATCTCATTTGACTCATCAATTCTACCATTTGTTGTAAAGAAAATAGTTTCCTCATATTTCCAAAATGCTGGGCAGTATAATCAAGTACTTTTATTAAGAGCAGGTCTGAGTATATCTTTATCTGAGTATACCTTTTAAAACTTTTGATGAGTCACAGACCTTCAAGGAGAGGGATAGAGCCCTTATTCCCTTACATAACAGATTAAGCCCTATATGCCCACCTGCGCAAAAAGTACCATAAGAACGAGTCACCTCACAAATAGCAAATGTTCTGTTACCAAACTAGGCCTATTTCTTAAGCCACCCACTTTAATTCAACTCAACATACACTTACTGAATTTCATCTCTATGCCAAAATTTACTTATTTTTTCTCTTGCATAAAGTATATACTCCTAGGGATCTCAGTCTAGTAGTTAGGAGGGGGATGGAGAAAGGAGATAGGGAGAAAGAAATGAAGATCATTTCCAGGGTAAAGAGAGCAGTCTGAGATGCTACTCCCTTTCTAGTGTGTGGATAAGCAGATCCCATATTGCCACAATTTTACATGAGAAACCAGAAATCTAGATTTGTTTTATTTATTTTTTAGTTACACAAAAGATTTATTACATAATCTTTGACTTTGGTAATAGAAGGCAGGTCATTTAGGCAGTAGCAATAAATTTATCCACTTCGCTCCCTTTATTTTACCTCTATGCTTGAATTTACACCTTTGAAGTCTGGATTCTCCTTATATTGTTTATTAATTTTTTTAACATCTTTATTGGAGTATAATTGCTTTACAATGGTGTGTTAGTTTCTGCTGTATAACAAAGTGAATCAGCTATACATATATCTCCATATCTCCTCCCTCTTGCATCTCCCTCCAACCCTCCCTATCCCACCCCTCTAGGTGGTCACAAAGCACGGAGCTGATCTCCCTGTGCTGCTTCCCACTAGCTACTAGATTTGTTTTAAATAGTCGCCTGAGATGCTGTCATCTAATTCAACGGTGTTTGTTTTTAATACAATCAGGGCCAAACACGATAGGTCTACAAGCAAAATTCAGGCTGCAGACAGCTGACACAAAACATCTGGATTAGAATAACAAACCTAATAGGAGAGTCAGAAAAGCACTGACTTTTCCTGTTTCCAAATCAGTAAGAGAAAAGCAAAAGAGGGATTTTGAAAATCAAATCGACCGTGATAGAGGGGCAAAGACAGGAGTTAACAAGAAATGTCAATGTTAATGTTTTTAGTAGTTGTAGTAATAGTATAGAAAAAGCTCGAACTGGTCTTCCACATGAGCTGTGTCACCTTTGGCAAGCTACTTAACCTCTCTGTGTCTCACCTTCCCCATCTATAAAATGTGCTAGCATAGACCAAGCTTCAATAAATGTCAACTATTGTTATTGTTACAGAGGTGATGGGAAGCCCTTCCCGAAGTAAAAATGCGCTACATGAGAAAAGAAAAGCTCCAAAAGCTGTGAACACAAGGCAAAAGTTTTAACAAATTACTTTCCAATAGTTTAATCTGATTTTAGGCATATTATTTAACCCATCTACACCTTAATTGCTGGGTTGGTAGGAGGGGAAAAAACAAAACCACTTACCTCACAGGGTTTGGGGGTAAAAGCACTTTGTACACTATTCCCGTGTCAAACAAATATTACAATTATTAGCCCAAATATGAAATATAATATTTCTCTTCCACAAAATACACACATAAGAAGCACATGAGAAAGTGGCAGCTCCTTGTTGCTCAGACAACCCCCACTGCTTATCACATGTACGATCCATCATGAGCTTCCAAAGTACCTACCTTCACACCCAACAGGCTCGCTGGTCCTCACACCCATCAGTGACTCGGAGTTCAGAGACTTTTGTCTCCATTTTACAGATGAAGATTTAGAAACTGAGCCTCTGAACTCCTAACCCGAAGTGCATCCCCATGGACCACACTGCTTGCCTGTAGTAGCACATTCTGAGGGAGAAAGCCTCAGAAAACTCTGTTGAATTCTTTTTAATTTTCAGTCATTGCTTATTAATATGGCCAGTCCGGGCAGACTGGGGGCTAATGTTACGGCAATTGAAAAGCAGAAAGTAGCTCTATAATTACCCTAATGCTTCTAATAGAGCTACACAATGGGCACAGAATTACGTACAGAGGGGGGAAACTATATTAGACACCTCTGAACCTTTGAAACTGTATTACTTAAAACCTTGGCAGATGAGCAGGAAGTATTTAAAGAAGATTAAGATGAGTTTCTCATTTGGTGTCCTACTTACTTCGCACAAAAAGATTTGGCTGTCACCTCCAGTGTAAACTGCTCCCTTGGGGCCTTCCATAGCAACGACACAGGCTGCTCAGGAGAAAGCCCTGAGCTTTCGTACCACTGACAGCAGAAGGGGCCAAGTGACCAAACCCTGACAGGGGCTAAACTCCCCCTGGAATCTATAAGTCACTCTTCTGAGAGCCACAGGAGGGGATCTGGGCTTCCCCATATGTCCTGTGACATGACACCGGGACTGCCTCAAATGAGAACAGAAACTGCCCTCCAGACACTCCCTCGAAAAATAAATAACTGTCCCCAAACCAACCACTGCAGCAAATCTCCACGTCTATCCCAGGATTCAAAAGTAGAGCTATTTGATGCAAGTTTTGGTATCAGTTAAGAGGGAGATGATTCTACTTACGGAATCCTAGCATCACAGACTAGGGCAGCTCAATTTCTTCATTTGACAGTTGGGGAAAGTCAGGGCTGGAGAGAGGAAGTGCCTTGCCAAAGATGAAGACACACAGTAACAGAATGAGGTATCCAACGCCGGTCATATAAAACCATACTCCATTTCCTGCAATGCTTGGGAAACGTCCTTAACAATCCTTAGCCTTGTTGAGGCAGGCTTCGCTGACCATCTCTCAGAGCCCAGCCCGGGCTCTTCTCTCCCCAGCTGATTCTGGAGTACAGCATAGTGCCGCCCAGCTTTCTGACCAACCCTCTACCTGGTTTCCCTGAAGACAAATACATGACCTTTTTCATCCTGGAAGATCTCAACCTCTCATCACAACAGAGAGACAACAGGTAAATAGAACACCAAACCCAAGAACATTTAAAAGCTGCCAGAATCCTATAAACTTGTTGCCCATTGTCCATAACGTACAGTCTAATTTTTTTCCTGAGAACATTGTTAGAGTTTCCCCTTCTATTCCTCAAACTGGAGATGAAGCTCCACCTCTCCGTTCTTTAAGAAGCCCTCTTCTCCCCACCCAGCACCCCACCCCTCCATCTCCCACCTGAGCAACAGGAGCAAGCATTCTGACCAGAGATGCCCCCATTTCATGAGGCAGCTATCCCTCAAGGGGAAGACCCCTTTAGGCTTCTTCTCATCCAATCACAATGCAAAAAGGTAAGACTAATAAGAAAGATAAGGATTGGTAAGAAATCTCTTCTTTGTCTGAAATCTCAGAGCACATTCCCAAGCCCTTCTCAGTCTCTTCAAGATTCTTCTTGGTATCCTTAAAAAACTAAAAATAGAGCTACCATGTGACACAGCAATCCCCTTCCTGGGCATATATCCAGAAAAAATGAAAACCCTAATTTGAAAAGATACATGCACCCCAATGTTCATAGCAGCACTACTAACAATAGCCAGGACATGAAAGCAGCCTACGTGTCCATCGACAGAAGAACAGATAAAGAAGGTGTGGTATATACATACAATGGAATATTACTCAGCCTTAAAAAAGAGTAAAATAATGCCTCTTGCAGCAACATGGATGGACCTAGAGATTATCATACTAAGTGAAGTAAGTCAGACAAAGAAAGGCAAGTATCATATCACTTATATGTAGAATCTAATAAAAAAAATGATACAAATGAACTTATTTACAAAACAGACTCACAGACATAGAAAACAAATTTATGGTTACCAAAGGGGAAAGTGCATGGGGAGGAGTAAATTAGGAGTTTGGGATTAACAGATACACACTAATACATATAAAATAAACAACAAGGATCTACTGTATAGCACAGGAAACTATATTCAATATCTTGTAATAACCTCTAATGGAAAAGAGTCTGAAAAAAAAATATGTATGTATGTATATGTATAACTGAATCACTTTTGCTATACACCTGAAACTAACACAACATCATAAATCAAGTGTACTTCAAGTAAAAAAAAAGATTCTTCTCCATATCCAACTCATGATCAATCCAATTTCATCAACCCTCTCCACACAACCAGCTGGCCACAGGGATTTCCTACAGATGCAGGAAATGAAGAGAACTGGGGGGTGGGTGAGGGACTGGGGGACCTGCTAGGGAATCTCGCCATGGCCCTCACTTCTCAAGGGACGTGTAGGTGGGGATGCCTTTTCTTAATACCTTTACTTCCGGTCCAGTGCCCACCTTCTTCATTTCACCAGCAGGTGCGCAATCTCCAGCACCACCCTAAATTCTCAAAAGGATTAGTGTAACCTTAAACTCCATATGCAGACTTTTGAGTGAGAGTTCCACATTCTCCCACAGCTGAATACACACCCCAACCATCTCCAAGTCAGGTCTCCCCTAAACTATCTCCCTCTCTTCTAAGTGAAAATTATTCATATAAGCATCAGATTGAAAACCTCAGCTTTACTTCAATTTCTTTAATCCAGCCAAGGGGTGTTCTGTTTCCCTTGCAAAGGCCCCTCGGGCTGGGTTCACAGGGTGGCCACAGTAAGCATCCTGCTGGTCAGTCCTACACTTTTGGAACCGTCTGGGAAACTAATAAAGGCAGAAGAAATTTCTTTGTTTCCTGGAAAACCTAGCTTTTTATTTGCAAAACTTAAAAAAAAAAAAAAATCAGTAGGAGCTCAACTCTACCTGCTCCGTGAAATGTTAAACCAAAAGGTTTGCGCAAAGAAGTCCACTAGACCTTTATGCAGGCAACTTTATGTTCTGCTTCCCTGCTCACAGGCTGACCTACTAATCCTATATAAAGGAAGTAAAAAAGGATTTTCAGCCAGAAGTTGGAAGAGGGGGCAGTTTCGTGTACTGTGTTGCTCATTTAACATATTAAACATGCACTAATTTCATCCTTAAAACAACCCTATGAAGTTCGCATTCTATTCAAAATCCTTAAAAACTAAAACTGAGTATAAAATTAAAACATGAAATACATTCTTCTATCCCTGCTTTATGAATGAAGAAGAGCATCAAAAAGGCTAGTTGGCTCAAGGTCACACAAGCTAGTCAAGGTCACACAGCTATGCAGTAACAGACCCAGGTCTGCCTGACTCCAAAGTCCCCATTTTTGTTTTCCAGGATCCACCCTGCTTCTTGTAATCTCAGAGGCTGACACTCCTATTTATTTCCTCTTTTGTGGTACTGATGCCTCCTCTCCCTTCCAGATCCAGAAGGACAAAAATAACCAGTATGGTTCCCCTGAAACAATGAAATTTGTTTGTTCCACAAATCTGGCTACAAGGATATTGCCACTAAAAACGACATCCTCCATGTTAGCCTGGTATCCTGTTAGTATTTCATAGATGTGAGCAATGACAGAGCAGGCTAGTTACTGAGCATCTCCACAGGCAATCAGTAGGCTCCAATTCTTTGATATTTGGAATTCAACTCTGGGGTGTCTTGGATGTCACAAGCAGGAGCTTGCTTATGGCCATGGGACCCCCAGCAGGAGTAGATGGCATGGGATGAAAGGATTAGAGCTGCCTCCAGACATGATGTGGATAAGAAAGGGTTGGGGAGAGAAATCAATAGCTCCCTTCTCATATTTCTCAAATGAATATCAAGGTGCAACAAATAAATGGTAGATTCCTCTATAACCGTAAGAGGAAAAGAAAGACAAAGCAAGAGAAGATGAGGGAGTTAATAACAAACATGTTCCATTAGACTAAACAACTTTCCGTCCAGAGATCCAACAACTCGGTGAGCCTTAAGAGGTATTTACTACAAAATGACAAATGACAAAACTGAGGTTCAGAGAAGTTATGTAGCTTGTTCAAGGTCACCAAGCTAGTCAGTAACAGTGAGCAGACAAGGATTCAGGTTTCCTGCCTCTGGGCCCAGGACTCTTTCTGCTCACAAGCCTCTGTGGAGATGGAGTTGGCCTCACTCGCTCACATCAGGTGAAGTCACTGGGTTTCTAGTCCCCATTCTGCCATGAACTTGCTATATAGCGACAGAGATAGAGCGAGGACTGTGACAAACTGGAGAAAGTGCGGTGCCTCTAAAGGACACAGCTGCTATTCAGTACCAGGAGATTATGGCCATACAGGAAATAAATGTAGTCCTTCTCATTTTTCAAGCTGGAAATCTGGCTTTGTGAAAAATCTCCCAACTTCTAAATGTTTGCTCTAAATATTTAAAAACACCATGTTGGGCTTCCCTGGTGGCGCAGTGGTTGAGAGTCCGCCTGCCGATGCAGGGGACACGGGTTCGTGCCCTGGTCCGGGAAGATCCCACATGCCGCGGAGCGGCTGGGCCTGTGAGCCATGGCCGCGGAGCCTGCGCGTCCGGAGCCTGTGCTCTGCAACGGGAGAGGCCACAACAGTGAGAGGCCACAACAGTGAGAGGCCCGCGTGCCGCAAAAAAAAAAAAACAAAAAAACACCATGTTGGTCAAATCAAACGCATATAGGGGAAACCAAACCCACAGGTAACCAGTTCTAAATCTGATGTAAATTTGCATAATAAAGGGCGAGACCAAGTGGATCGTTCCTAACTAAGGGACCACAGGGCATGGAGTTATTGGTGCTAGAAATCCATGTGCCCACCAAGCACTACCTCTCAAGCCTACATACTACTATTTTTCAAGTATATATAGACACTATTATGAAAAAATTCAAAGTAATTCACATGGTTAGCTAAATTCATAGTAGCTTTCTATAACTACTCATTTTTTCTCCAATAAACTGATAGTAAAAATATAACCACTACCATTTGAGTCCTCATCATTTTTTAATTGAAAAAAAAAAAAGACCCTCATGTTTAGAAAAGGTTGGAAATGACTGAACTAGATAATTTCTAAAGTGTACATTTTTATAATTCCATGGCTGTAAGCTGCAGAGAGGTGGGAGTGTAGGAACAGAAGTCCCCTGAACACACCAAGGTATGTCCTTAAAACTCGGCACACAATGACTAGCTCAATGCCTATTGTGAACTGTGTTTTACCTAACTGTTCAAGTTCAAGAACAAAAGCAAAGTAGCCAACCACACTAGCAATGTTTATTGAACAACTGTGTTTCAGGCAAGTAGAAAAAGACAAGCAAGAATAGGTCTGAGATAAGCTATCACTGAGCCTTCATGACAATGGGAAACGTCAGACATCAGCAAACTCACAACGGATCAGTGCAACTAAGACACCTATGAAGATAGAATGCAGGTTTAGGAGAAGGTGACCTGTCCTGGGCTAGCCTGAAAGGCCTCCTTGAGAAGTGACATTTGGATTGAGCTGGGGTCATCTAGGGAAGTAGAAGTTAAGGCGTTGGTTGCATGGGTGTGTGGGAGGAGGGATGGTGCATTCCAGCAAAGGGCCTCAGTGGTAGGGATATGGTATTTCCAAAGAACTGAAACGCCTGTGTGGCTGAAACCAAGAGAGTGAGGACATCTGAGGTTTGAGATGGGGCTTGAAAAGGCCTTAGGAAACAGAGCACTGAGTCCTTCTAATCCTGTTCAGAATGTTTAGGCCTTTACTTCAAGAGAGATTGCAGTGTCAGCACCTTACAGAGCGCCCATCTCAGAGCAGGTGTATAAGAAACATACAGTGAAACTGAAGGGGTAGCAGGAGGTGAAGCCAGAGATGTGAGCAGGAGCTGGGTCTCCAAAGACTGTAAAATACACTAAGGAGTTTAACTTTACTGTGAAGAATGATGGGTTGTCCCCGAGGGTTTAGGCCTATTTAAAAGGTGACTCAGCGTGGAGAATGGATTTAAGGGACTGGAAGCAGAAAACCCAGGGAGATTATTGCAGTAACCCAGGAAACTGACAGTAGTGACCCTAACTAAGGTGGTGACAGTGGGAATGGAGAGAAGAAAACAGAGCCTAAAGGATGAGGCAGAATGGACAGGCCTCAGTTGCTTTTCAGCTTCGGGGTAGGAGGACGAGAGAGGGCCTCAGGATGATTCCGGAGTTCCCGTCTTATGACTCTAGTGAAAGGTGGTGTGGCTGATCCAGGAGGAGCAGGCTTGAAGCACAGACAGATTCACTTTGGACACTCAATTCGTGGCACCTTTGGGTCAACCAAGTGGACTTGTCCAAGAGGCAGTGAAGCCCAGGCTGGGGCACAGGCTCGGAAGGCAGCAAGAGAGATGGAAAATGACACTACGAGAGGATCAGAGAAAGCGTGAGGGGAGAAAAGACGGAAGGATCACCAAGGGCTGGACAAAGAAATACAGATCTGTCCCTTACACGGAGACTGAGGAAAAGGAGAAAACCAGCAAGAGTATGCTGGATGGAAGCCAAGGGAAGAGAGTTTAGGAGAGAATGGTCCACAAGGTCAAGTTGGAGAAGGAAAGACAAATCACAGCACCCTGTTCTGTTCTGGTTGGTATTTCCTTCAGGGCATTAATCATAACCTACAACTTTTTTTCACTGTCCATCTCCTTCTAAGACTTGTAACCAAATATGAAGGTTTGTTCCCCACTGTATTCCTACTGCTCACAGAGGGCTTGTTGCACAGAAATCCTCAAAGATCTCTGTTGAAGGAATATGGAGAATGCACGTGTGAGTGTTTAAGAAGGAATCAGTAATGAAGGAGAAACTGCAGATAAAAGGGGCAGAAATAATCCCCAGGCAAGAAGGCTGGGCCGGCAGAGAGGATGGGACCCAGGAGACAGGAACAGAGGTAGGTTGGTCCTGAATGACACAAAGATACTCAGAAAGATCATTTCCCATCCATCCTCTTCCCCAAGAACCAGAGATGATAAAATTCTCTCCCATGAGTTTCTACACTGTCCAGATGGGCTTGCCCATCCCGGATGCTCCATTCCCCTGAGATTTTATTCCAGGAAAAAATGAGTAAGTAGGTTGGGGATGAGGCTTCTCTGAGGATTCCAGTTCCAATCCTCTGCATCACGAGCACCAGATTTTCAAGAAGTGATTTCATCCCAACGACTGATTTTGTAGCATGAAGCCAATGTGCTTTCAGTGCTGTAAGTCAAGTCAACGTACAAACATCTGTCCTTACAAAGCAGGGCAGCTAGATCCAATTTTTACCTAAAGAAGTATTCCCTTTTCAAAAGTAGTCACTTACTGCACTAAAGAGTCAGATCCCTTAGTTCACTTAAAACCCAATTCGATTTATAAATTTTGATTTCACAGTAACTGTCTTAAGAGTGCGTTTGGCATCTGCCTTTCACTGAAAAAAGATGAGCTCCCATTCCCCCCACAATGATAGACTACATTAACTATGTCCTAATTAAATGTTCTAAATCTGGAATGACATGGGGGGAAAGAGGGAGGCAGAGCCTGTACCTTCATAAGACTTGCCCTAATTTACTTAGCATCAAGGGCCCAGTGGACCTTTATAGAGCCTTAAATCAATCAATTAGCTGAGACACACCTTCTTACTTTCAAAATGAGGAGATGGCATGGATAAGATGGTATTTCACACAAAGGACTCTCAATAAACATAAACCACAAGCATCAAAAGAATGTTTGTCCTGAGGGCTGCCAAGAAAGGCCAAGTGATAGAATGAAAAGAGTCTGGACCAGGAGCCAGAAGAATCATATTAGCAACTGGCTCGCCGGACAATCAAACCAACCTCTTCTCCACTCTGCCCACTATTCCCTCACTTCCATCCTCTCCCTCAACGTTTAGCATCACCTCATGTTTTACGCCAGCAACGAGCACAGCGCCTGGCATGGTGATGGCGCTCATGTTATTGAAAGGTACACGGGGTTAAGAGCTCAACTGCCTAGATTTGAATCCAGCCTCTCACCAGCTTGAGCAAGTGACTTAACTGCTGTAGTTGCTTTACAGGTAAAGCAGGGGGGTGGTAGCAGTATTGTTACCATCGCAGTATTGTTGTGAGGATTACATGGGTTAATGATTACAAAGCACGTGGAACAATGCCTGATAAACAGCAGGGAAGAGTTTCCCAATACAGTCATTATCATCATCACCACCAGCTTCACCTTGAGCAAGTTACTGTCCTCTGTGGGGTTAAATTTCCCCACCGGCGACATGATGGGGTGGATGAACTGGTCTCAGGAAGATCCCCACCAGCTTAACTCCTCTATAATTCTTCGAATCCTATTACAACTCTCTAAATCCTCCTAAGGCTCTGAGGTCTCAGCAGCAGCAGAGAGGGAAGGTCCATTGCCAGGAGTCTTACTAGCCCATGGAGCTTCAACTCCTCCCAAACACAGGCTGGACCCAGCATCCCACAGTCTACTCAGCCAGCCCCCTTCCTTACTGTAGATACAGACTGTTCAGAGACAAAAATATTCATTGTGATACTCAAAGCTGTGTAGACAGCAGAGATGTGAGAAAAGGACACATGTCACGGGGTGGGTGGCAGGGGGAACCGGAGAGAAAGACAAGGAACAATCAGAAGACAAAAAGCAAACATGACACACCAGAAGTAGCGTGCCCACCAGGTTATTTATTCAGCATTCTTCACCTAGTAGCTTAAAAAAAACTTCAAACTACAAGGCAGCTCTGTAGCAGGGAAATGTTCCCTATCTAGAAGCACAGCCCTCTCAAAGTGATTCCCCTTCACTTTAAACCCAGGCAGATGCTCCCCAGGGAGCAGATGCTACTGAGTGGACAGTCTTAGGTACAAACACCTTTCTCAGGAAGCAGTCACTTGCCAGACATTTAACTCACCTCCACTCTGCCCAAAAGTAAAATCAGTGTTCAGGATGATCAAGTTCCCTTTCCCTTCTGGGCCTCAGTTTCCACTTCTGTAAAATGGAGGAGGGAGCAACTCAGGCCACCTAACTTCCAAGTTTCCTAACAGCATTAAAACTGTAGTATTCCAGGACTTCCCTGGTGGCACAGCGGTTAAGAATCTGCCTGCCAATGCAGGGGACACGGGTTCGATCCCTGGTCCAGGAAGATCCCACATGCCACGGAGCAACTAAGCCCTTGTGCCACAACTACTGAGCCTGCGCTATAGAGCCCACGAGCCACAACTACTGAGCCCACGTGCCACAACTACCGAAGCCCGCGTGCCTAGAGCCCATGCTCCATAGCAAGAGAAGCCACTGCAATGAGAAGCCCACACACCACAACGAAGAGTAGTCCCCACTCGCTGGCAACTAGAGAAAGCCCACGTGCAGCAACAAAGACCCAATGCAGCCAAAAATAAATAAATATATTTTTTTAAATTGTAGTATTCCATCAATGATTTCCACTTTGCAGGAGGAAAGGTTTTTTTTCTTAATGATGTAAAAAAAGATCCACAGTTATTTGCTATTTTTTGCCTGAAGCTAGGTTTCCTGGGTTCAAATTGCCCGTCTACCACTAGCTTTGTGACTTTGGGCAAATTGCTTAATCTCTCTGTGCTTTGGATTGCTCATCAGTAAATAAGAATAATATCTTCCTCATAGGGTTGTCGCTAGGATTCATTTAGATAATGTACATAAAGTATAAAGCACTTAGAACTATCCTTGGAACATGGAAGACATTATCTGAGTGTGGTTATTATTATTTTCAGTTACACAGATAGTTTTTCATTCAAAGGGAAAATTTATTTGGAAATGGCATGATAGAAATAACACCAACACACACACACACACACACACACACACACACACACACACACACACAGCAGGTAGATAGGAAACCTGGGTTCTAACTATGATTCTGCCCCCAAACTGGCTGTACAGTAGTGGATGAACTATGACCCTTCTCTGGGGCCTCAGATTCCAAATCAGAGGTGATAAACTGGCAGCCACAGTTTCACCTACAAGGGAGGTGAGAGGTGAGCTCCTTCACCAGTGCAGCCCCCTACTGCCTGGCATCCCTGACTCTGACATCAAGAACCAGCTGGCATCTACCACGCGGCACACTGCACACACTTTCCTTACCACCCAGTCCCTGGTGGGCCTTTGGCTCCCTGGTTCGGATCTAGAGGGACGGCCCCTTCTCACAACTGGGCTGTGAGCCCCTGAGGCACCATATGCCAGCAGGATTCTGTTGTTCCAGATCAGAAACACAGCCTGTGTTAAAGCAGGCTGCGCACACCAAGGGCACAGTTGAGAACAAACTGTTGAGATTTCTTTATTCATCACAGCGTCATCCGGACAAGCAGCTGCTATCAGGAACAGCTGCAGCTGCGAAAAGGGTGATCTCGAAGCAGCCCAGATAAGTGCTTCCAAGTTGCACACCGACAACAGGCACGTGCAGACCTGCAATCTATCGGCTTGGTTCTTCCTACCAATCCTCAGTGCCTCTCTCTGGACCCAAAATCCTCCTTCTTCCATGCCCTGAGGTGACGTGGGATAAGGGAGGTTTCTAGAATCAGCCTAATACAAAGAATTTGGGGTGAACTTCAAAGGATTTCAATTTGATTCCACCTCAACCATTCAGTGACCTTGAGTGAGTTACTTCTCTTGACCATGGGTTTCTTCCTATGTTAAAACAGAGACAATAATAATACCTACTCTATATGGTTGTTGTGAGAAGTCAAAACTAGAGTATGCCTATGAAAGTATTTTGTACACTGTGGAAGTCCAGATGAAAAAATACAGGTTTATCATTTTCCCATGAAAACTGCAGTTTGACGCATAAACCATCTAATACAGAATTCACTGTTGTTAGCTTAGGGCTATCAGAGGTGAAATCAGAGAATTACATGGCTACAAAGGGCCTTTTGAGGATCTGTAACCCAACCTTTCTACACTGTCTCCCGCTCCTCCAGTCCCTGAATGCTATCAACAAGAGCCTAGCCAAAGGGTGGCCCCACTTGGAAAACCTCCACCTGCAGGAAACTCGCTATATTCCAAGGCAGGCAGCCCATTCCTTCCACTGTGGGCCTAATCCAAACATAGACCATTCTTCCTTGTAGAGACCAAATCAGACTTGCTGTAATTTAAAGCAGCCTTGAAAGCTGCTTTCAAATGGACCCACCCCAGGGCCTTTGCACATGATGTTCTACCTACCTGAATACACTTCCGTCAGTCTTCAGGTGGCCAGGTCCTTCTTATCTTTCCAGTTCAAATGTCTCTGCTTCAGAGAGGCCTTCTCTATCACTCTTCACTCCATCCTACCCAATGACCTTCCATCATAAGGGTCTGTGCTTTTTATTTTTTTTTAAGCGCACATCCCTATTTACTCATGTGCTTAAATCTTGTTGAATCCCCCAGAGAACATAAGTCTTAATGAGGTAGTGACCTTGCTTCTCTAATTCACCACTCTGTACTCTTACAATACAGTAACTTCACCACAGTAATTACACTAGTCCATGGTAGGCACTCCAACATATGTTGAATGAATTTTATGAACTAATGAATGCTCAATTCTATGCACACTGTAAATATTCAAATACTCATTAGAAGAAACAAAAACCTCAACAAGCCTTACACCAACTCCCACTACTGACTTAACTCACAAGTATTAATGTCTTCCTGTGTTGAGGGAAAAAAAATATAAAAAATAAACAAACTGAACAACAGCTCGCCGTGCCAGCTTTATTCATAGCAGCACTGTCCCTAGTAATCTGTCTCTTTATCTTGTGCAGAGGGAATTCATGAAAAGGCACTTAAGTGGACGAAAAACAGATAGCTGTTTCCTGGAGACAGGGCCTCACATAATGGCATAATTATGAACTGTCCTTAAAGAGATCGCTCAGCTGGCAAGTAGTCACCCAAGTCCATTGTGAATGCTGTCACAGGCCCTCAGATACGCGAGGCTAACAAACAGACATGGAGAATGCATGCCTACAGGGTATGTACTGAGCCATGCCGCCCTCAGCCAGCCTTACCCACTGTGTACCCTTGGCCCAGTAGAGAGCAGAAAAGCCAGAGAGGTATGAAAGCTGCTACCCTTGCCTGGTCTGGGAACACAGACTCAGCCCAGCAACCATGAAAGATACCTGGGTAGAAAAGCCATAAGCTCTTTGCAGGCTATATGCTGGAGCAGAAGACACCGGAGATCTGGGTTGAGTCCTGTTCTACAACCTACTTTATAACCTCCAACTAAGTCATATCACCTCCCAGAGTCTCAGTATTCCCATCTGTAAATGGGGGTTACTAGGTCCTTTCTCAAAGGCTGGTCCAAAGAATAATACCACACCGTATCAGATGCTAATGTGTATTGAATCTATAAAGCACTGCACAAAGATAAAGTATTGATGGCAAATTAGCTTATAATCATAAATAATTGCTGCAATTAGGATGCCAGAATAGCCATCCAAGCACCTGGAGGTTGACTGATAAGCACAAGGAACACCTTCATGAGAAAGATGACTTATGCTTTCTGTGCATCCTTTAAAGCCCCAAGTGTGGGAGTGCAGGAGGTTCGCAAGTACCCCGGATGCCCAGGGAAGAAAAGTCAGGGTCTACAAGAAAGGAGGATTTCCCACAAGTCACGGTTTGCCACTCTTGGTCAACAAGCTACAGCAATTAATTGGGACATTTCTTAAACTGCCCTATGATAAGTCTTAAGGATGTTATTATTGGAATCTAGGAAAAAACTCCCCTACCACATGAGGAGATCAGATCAAGATTTTCTTGACTCCAGAGACGGTGACGGAATATGGCTTAATGAGGGGAGCAACCATAAAGAGACAATGTCAGAAAGCGCTCATGTCTTAAATAGAGCCTGAAATCAGAAGCTGTGCACAGAAAGCCTCTTTTAAAATGCATGAAGTCACGTAACACTCTGTTGGCACCTACTGTTTACGTAAGCCCACTGGGCGCTGCAAAGGTAAATGAGCAGGGATTATTTAGCCTACAGCGTGGGGAACATGTGGTAAGGGCTATGAAAGGGGACCAGGTGTTAGGAGAACACAGAGGGAAGGGAAATTTTTCTCATTGGAGAGATATAGGAAAGCTTCATGAGTCAAGTGGTATTTGAGCTGGGAGAAGAAAACAAAGCAGAGATGAGATGTCAGAGTGCTGAGACTCTTAACTGCTTCTGTGACACAGATGTCTTGACAGGCTGGAAAAGCCTGGCGACCCCTGCAAAAAAAACAAGTATATTTAAATGAATGATAAAATGACACAGGACTTCAAAGAAAATTGGTATTAAAACACAAAATGCAGTTAAAAAACAAATTTGTGATAGAGTACCATATGTGATTTTTTATTAATGCATTCAATAAAATCTAGCAGCAAGTCTAACATCTCCCATAATTTCAAAGCAGCAGTGAATGGCTTTTTGAGATGTCTGTAATATCTGTAATGTGAAGTGAAAATATCTGTGATTTCTATTGGCAACAAAAGCAAAAAACAGAGGTACTGCTAATACTACTGTGGTTTGTTACCTACTTTTATAATGAAAGGAAATGCAATATTGCAGTTAGCGGTCAATAAAAATAAAGAGGTAATTTTTCCCCAATCAAGTTCACAGATTCCAAGTTTTTGTTTCCACAGGTTTTGTTTCTTCCAGGTTAAGAAATCCTGATAGAGAAAACAGCCCAAGCAAAAGAAGAAAGTGAGAAATTCGGGTAATGTTACGAGACCATGTAGAACATGCAAAGACATAAATAGGAGATGACATTGAAAGGAGATGGCCAAACCCTCAGAAGTCACCAAGAAGGTTCTTCATTCCCCAACCATTAAACCACAGAATGTGCTCTAAGTTCCAGAACAGTATCTTCTTTTCAAATAAAAGATGAATGAAAGAAGCAAGAAAACATCTTAACACAGGTTATAGCTCCTTTCCAAAAGTTAGTAGATGACAGCACATTGATAAATTTACTAAAAAAAAGCCCACATATCCAATAGGATTATGTATGTAAAACTGCAAGCATGTAAGTATGAGTGGGTGTAAGTGTGGTTGTTTTTTTTTTTTTTTTTTTGCAGTACGCGGGCCTCTCACTGTTGTGGCCTCTCCCGTTGCAGAGCACAGGCTCCGGACGCACAGGCTCAGTGGCCATGGCCCACGGGCCCAGCCGCTCCGCGGCATGTGGGATCTTCCCAGACCGGGGCACAAACCCGTGTCCCCTGCATCGGCAGGTGGACCCTCAACCACTGCGCCACCAGGGAAGCCCGTAAGCGTGTTGTATAAACATAGACGTCCAGAAAAAATGTACATCAAATATTAACAGTAATTAGAATTTGGAGGTGATTTTACTTTCTTCTTTGTATTTTCTACAATTGGAAAGTGGGCAAAAAAAAGGCCCAAAAATGGTTAGGTGACTTAGGGTAACACACATTCCACACAGTACAAAACAGAGCTTTACTAGAACTCAGAAATGTCCTTCTTTTGTACCTTCATCTTCAGAATTGAATGCATCTGAACACAGGAGGTAGGTATAATTATTTGCCCCAACTTACATATTCAGACTCTGAGACTCAGAGTCTGTTAGGTGACTTGCCCAAAATCACAGAGCAAGTTAACTGGAGGAGTTGGGGCTAGAATCCAGTTCTCCTGCCCCTCTAGAAGGCAGAATAGTATCACTGTTGAAAGCAAGGGTTTTCCATCAGCCTGACCTTGGTTAAGTCCCAGCTATACCACTTAGTTGCTAGTAAATTTGGACAAATTCCTGAATTTTTCTAATCCTAGAGTTCTCCATTCTTCTTTACTTCAAAGGGTTATGGTGTCCTTGGGAAAAGATCCAATGATGTGAAACCCTATTACAACCTCTGACACAGAGGAAACAGACTAATAATCCATCTCAATCACTGTGCCTCCCTGTCTCTGTCCCAGGGGGAAGGACTCCAGCTTTACCAGAAGCCAGCAGACATATCTGCTCATTAGACGCAGCAGCCCAGTTCTAGTCTCAAAAGTCAACTGGGATCAGCTCATTGTGTGCACAAGCAGCTCTACTGGACAGGGAACGAACAACATCACGCCTAACACGGGACAGAATGTCAGAGTGCTGAGCAGCCAGTTTGGGGATCTCTAGGGATTCGGATTCAATAGGTCTAAAACAAGACCAGAGGTTCCAAATTGTTAAAAAGCTCCAGGAGAATCTAAAGAGCTAACATTCAAGGACAAATTCCTAGTTTGACATGAGAGACTCCACTATTTCTGTGAATACAAAAGGGACCCAGTCTAATCACAAGCAATGCATTATCCAATGGGTGGCCCAACAAGGCATCATAGGAAGACCAGGGATCATCAATGGTTCCAGGGCTCTTCTGTCATGAAGGGCAGCAAACGCCCAGAACCATGGAGGGAGAATTGAAACCAACTCAAACCAGAAGCAAAAATAAATGTTCAGAGGGACTTCCCTGCCCCAGATGCATAATGTTTTCAGAGCTGGAACAGACTTCAAAGATGATGTCCATTACACAGATACCACAGCACATTAGTGACCAGAACACTAAGGAACGTACCAAGACTTGGAGGCCCACAAAGCAAAGATTCACAATAAATTCCCTCAGTAAAGATTGCTGGATGAATTCATTAAGGAAAAGTGACATTCAAACACTCAAAAGACAGGGCTTCAAAATGGCCTACTCTGTAGATATAGAAAGTACCTAAAAAAATGGTAGTTCCAACAGCACTCAGAAACACCACAACCATGGGCCTGAAAGGAGACAAGAGTCAGCAAACTGTTCTCTTAAAGTTGATGGGCAAAGCAGAAGAGGGAGGGGTCTCCACAGGCTCATATGAATTAAAGTTTTTGCTCATTATTTTATCCTTAGGACCCTGCATACTGCTTGGCAAACAGTATAACATTCAGTAAATATTTGTTGAACGCATGAAAGTAAGAAAGACAGACCAAAAGAGACCATCTCTGCTCGTGCAGGCTAAGCAGGGTACTGAGTATAGCATTCCCCACGGGGTGGGGCCTTTTTGGTTGTCCGGCCCAAGAGTGATAGAATCTGATTGCCCACACAGTGGAAGGAACATGAGCTTTCGAGTCAGGAATACTTGGGTTCAAACTCAAACTCCGTATGATCTTCGCATAAGTACTTGACCTCTTTGAGCCTCAGTGTTTCATCTTTAAAGGGGGATTAATACCACCTACTTCACCTCTAAAACAGGCATGATGGTATGTATCCTTAAAAAGTTTCTGGAAGAAAATTACATGAATATATTTATGCAAAGTAGCTAGCACAAGGGCCAGCATACAGTATGAACTTAACAAATGGCAATGTGGGTTGGAATTAATCATGCCCTCTCCAGCCAGAGCCTGTATTCTCCTAGGTCACCTCTAATCATTCTCTATAGTCTTTCTGATAGGAAGCTGCAGAAATAATTCCAGTGTAGGTTCACTAGATTTTCTAACAATGTCCATTTCTTTAAATAATAAAATCATGTATACATTCCTTTTCAGTTTACAAAATAACTTCATATTCACACACATAATTCTGAAACAGTGCATTACTATTATTCCATGTTTAATAGATAAAAATACTATTATCTGTGTTTAATGGATGAAAAACCTAAGACCACCTAGCCAGCAAGAGGCAGACTGAGACAGGAACTATAGATTTTAACATTTTATTCTAATGACCATCAGTGTCTTAACCTGAAATTCAAACGAATGATCTTTCTACGGAATAAAATACTCCAACTCAGACTGCTCCAGAACTCGTGTCAAATGCTGATTGGATTACCCTAATACAGCTGAAAGCAGAAACAAATTCTGAAACGAGAGACAATTTTTTTTTTAAACAAAGCCCCTCCTCTGGATTTAATACCTCAGTTCTTGATAGAAAAAGACTTAGAATCGGGCCAAGAGAGTTTTAGCAACATCTCTTCCATTTATCAGCCATGGGACCCTGGATGATTCTTAACCCTAGTAAATTTCAATATCCTCATGTGTGTAATGGGAAAGCAATACCACTCCTAAGGTTGTGTGAAGTTCCTGACACAGAGAAGGCAGTCAGTAAGTGATAACTACTCTAATGACCACACCATGGTACCAACCATTTGGACTGAAGGGGAAGCGACTTCTTATTTCTTCCTGGCTCTTCTAGCTTCTTCATAACCCCTGTTCTGCATCTGTTCAATGGGGACACAACCAGTCTTCATTCGACCTCACCAGGGAATGAAGATAACAAAAGAGCTGGCAGAGACATTATGCAAATATTATTAAAATATTAATGAATTCTGGCAGTTTCCCTGAATTCTGATAAATGGTGTTTATTATGCACTGCCAGCCTCTCCCACAATCTGGGCTCTCACATATTAACTAGATAATAACAGCAATCATTCTCCTAAAAGACCAAGGTGTAGAGAAATAAATAGTGAGTCTAGATGACTCCCGCAAATACCTGCCTCCAAAGGAATCAGAATCTCCAGACAAGCAGAGAAGGTCAGGACAGGCCACGGACAGCTGGGTGACCAGTAGCAGGCTCAGATCAACTCCACAGACTATGCAGACCCCTGTTTTGATAGGACAATGGAGTTTCCCCGTGCTGACGGGTCACTGTTTATGACAACAGCCTACCACAACTTTGCACTTCTGCGTAGTAAAGTTGCCTCCAATCTCGATAAAACAAAAAGCATCTGGGAAGCCGGTGGGCGGGGGCTTTAGTCCAGGCTAACAATCTCATACAGAAAGTGGCTGCCCCTGCCAGCTGCCTAAAAACAGAGGTAGCGTTATCCACAGCTCCATTAAAGAGGTTTGCACCAAACTCCTCTGCCATTTCGTTCTGTGTGAGGGGATAACGTTTTCAGGCTGCTGACAATCCTCAGGTGCCGCTCGGCCAGAAGCAGAACAAAGCCAAGAGGACTCACACCCACCGCCAAAAGCTCCCAGAAATAAGGGCCTGGTGCCACCCCTGTTAACACCTTAACAAGCTGAGGGTCATTAAGACACATCATTCGCATATTCATGAAAGACTGTGGACTGCAGCAAGTGCAACAAAGTGCACAAAAAGAGATTTTGTTTTTTCAAGCCAAGCGAAAATCCCATTTAGGAAAAGTAAATCCACACAGGGACCCTTGCTGTCGCCAAACCTTCACTTGTCTAGAGCAGCCAGCACCTCATTAAAGGAAAGCAAGCAACTCACAAATGAATGCAGCACCACACACAGGCAAGCTCATTTCGCCATCTGCCTGCTAGTGTCCAGAGGGGCAAGAGGCTTAAACAACATTCTCCCGAATTTTCTCTCCCGCAGGTGGAAACATCAAATTCCCAGGGGGCAAGAAAGACTTCTCTTGCAAGATCAACTGGGTAAAAATGAATAAAAAGGGAATTTCGTTTACCTGTCAACACCATGCCACTCATGACATTAAATACAAAATAAATTAAGCACCCTGCAATAATTCACCCTTCGTAAAGGCTTTGAGAAATCAGCGTATCAGCCGTGGGGTTAGCACAGGATTTCCTCATGAGCTGGGCACTTAAACTTACCCTTCCCCACAGCCTCCCATTTTCTGTTCCATGACTATCCTGACTGATGGTGACCGAGCACCTTTTCCTAGTGAACGACCTAGGACAGGAGACATTGGAATTGAGGCCGGCGCTATAACAACACAATGGCAGACTTCCATTATATACGTCAAAGAGAAAGGACATGATTAAGCAACTTAAATAACTTGCTCTGAGCCTTCTCTGTGTATCCCCACCCTTCTGACAATCACTGTGCTGGTTTTCAGATCTGAAAGCTTTGTAAGCTTGTAAGCTTCCCACCGCAAGGTTAGGGAGTTATTTAAACACGCGCGCGCACGCGCGCACACACACACACACACCCCACATTTAATTCAATATTAGTTGAATGGTCGAATCTCTCAATGGAGAGCTTTTCAACCCCATACACAACCTTGGATACACTTGGGGAGTGTGGAGCAAAAAGTAAAATCCAGCCCCAAGTTTTAACATGCTTCATCCAACTTCCCAAAGCGTTACTACCCACCGCCTGAACACGTACAATTTGTATTACCCCCAACCTGGGCTGTGGGGAGGAAGCAAACCGAGAGAAAATACCCGATGATAGAACCAGCAAGGACAGCAGACAGCCGGCTGAAATCCAAGTAGACGGCAGGAGGAAGGCAAAAGCTCAGTCTTCCTCTGTGGTCCAAGACCTATTTCAATTAAATTTCCCACTACCTGGAAAATTGCCTACAAATGTATTTGTCGAGCGCACAGAGACACGCGGTGGGGCAGCGCTACACTGGAGTCCCAGTTCTGCGGAGTGTTCACCGCCAGGCCACGTACTGCATTCAGGCAGAGTTGCACTGGTGGAGCCGCAAGTACGCGAGAGGCTCCCAGCAGCGGACACTCACAGCACTAATCCGAACGACAGGACACCTGGGGAGGTGTTCGATCTCCCCGGCCTGACTCAATTATTTTCCTTTACACAACATTTAGCTGTGTAAGGAACTGCAGGTGCCAGGCTGGGGGGGTGGGAGGGGCGGCATTATTCTAAACTCGGACGTCGCCGGGGTTCGAAACCCAGGACAACCTCTCTCGGCCGGTGCATAGACAGCACACAAAGAGGAAGGGGCTGGCGCTCCTCGGGGTCAATGATCTGAGCGTGGTCGTTTTCGAGCTGGGAATTAGGAATTCCGAGCTCAGCGAGAAGCCCGGAGAAGCACCGGAAATGCTTCCGACCGCTTCAAGGCGAAATCTACTTGCAAATCAAAGTTGCAGGAACTCCCTGCGCCCAGCCTACTTGAGCGGGTTACCAGGGAACACCCAACAAGTTTGGCCACCGGGGGCCCGGCTTGACAGCGCCGCGCCGCAAGCGAGACTAGAGAGCAACTTGTCGCTCGGGCGCCGAGCCAGAGCCCCAGGCTGTCTCCGCGCCCCGAGCTCTGGAGAGGACCCGAGACTCGGCGTTGGGAAGGAGCAGGTCCTTGTCTTTGGAGACAAATCCCTTAATTGAAAGGCGCAGCCCGTTCTCACCTGGACCGCGCGGCTTCCAGGGGCTTCCCCCAAACAGTGAGACGTTTCACCACGAACACTTCACCTGCCTTCCAGGCCCCCGTCGGTGATTAATTAACAAAAGAGCCAGCGAACTGGGGTGGAAAAGGGACCCGGCACAAAGTATAGTAGGGAGGGGAGGGGAGGGGAGGGAAGGCAGCTCAGGTTGCCGCGGAGAAAGAAGGGGAGAGGCGGAACAGAGATGGGTTATACCCCAGGCACCCGGCGGCTCCGGGAAGAAAATCAAAAAGGAAAGAGCGCGCGAGAAGGGGGAATGGGTTCTTTACCCCGCTTCCCATCTCACACACACACTCACAAACACACACACACACATCCCTCCCTCTTTTTCCTCCTTACCCAGCATGGAAAAGATGAAATCCTTGGCTGTGTGAATCTCCAGTGCTCTCTGGTCGTCATATTCCCGTTGGTCGTGCTTCGTGAATTCTTGGATGAGTTTGTTCAATTCCTCCACCCGAGCTCCCGACCTGAAATCCAGCTCCGGGAACGCAGGCTTGTTGTTACAGCCCAGCGAGGCTGCCTTGCTGGCGGTGGGAGCCGCCATCTTCATACAAAACGCGCCGAGTAGCAGCTCCGCGGCGGCGGCGGCAGCACCCACCCCCGCCCCCCCACCCAGCCCCCCTGGGTCTCCTCCCCTCGCCGGCTCCCTGGCTGTGACCCCGGCCCGTGGGCGGGCTGGCGGGCGGGCGTCTAGGCGGGCGGTTCCGGCTCGGTGCGCTCCGAGCGTCCGGGCTTCAGAAGGATCTGGACTGCAGCGAGAGTGCGTGTGTGGCCCCGACACCCTTCCCTGCGGCCCCACGCCCGCCCAGATGCTGCAGGTCTCTGCCCTCCCCTGGACCTAGCTGGCAACTGCGGTAGCGGTTGTAGAGCCAACCCGAGCCTCCCCCGGCGAGGAAAGTGAAGTGGAAACAATGTGAAATTCACCAGCGCTGAAATCAACAAGCTGCCGGCTCCGGTGTTACGGAGCCAGCACCAGCGTCCCCCATTTAAAGGGACAGCGCACCCAGTGGAAAGAAAAATAAATAAATGACAGAGGTCTGCGCGCCTATGCCACTTGCCAATCTGTACTCGGGCAGACGAGAGAGGTGTAGACCTGTTCTTTCTCTACCTCCACCCCTTTTGGGGGCAGGGCTTTCCAAGCGCGTTCATGAAGGGAGCCTTCCTCTGTCTGATTTTAAGGGCGGTGTCCTGGGCGAGGGCATCCCTATGGGAGCGTTTCCATCTCTAGAACTCCAAAGACTTTAGGTGGTGAAGGAACCTGCCTTAAGGAATATAAACCAATCTTCTGCCATTTCTGCACAGATTGCCAAATATGATATGATTAAGCGTATCAAAAAAAAAAAGAGAGACAGTGCCCACCCCGTCCCGTATAGACACGCCCATTAGCCACTAAAGTATCCCAACCTTTGCCCGAGGTAATTAATTTTTCCTGGATAACAGCCTATTAAACTTAACATACAATGACTTAATGCGGTTTAGCCCCCTCCAAAATAAAGATAGGAAAACTCAAGGGTAGGTATGGGGGAGGGGGAAGAACAATGAATTGCCCCAGGTTCCAATGAATGTTGAATGACAGGTGAAAATTCTCTCATACAGCAAATACAATTCGAGCGTCCACTATTTGCCAGGCAGAGTGCCAGAATCTCAGTGGACAGGGATAAGCCAAAGGACATGGTTCCTGAGATGGAGTCATACTCACTTGACAAGGCAAATTTTACTAAGTCATGGTCCTTTAGACAGAATAGGATCTCAGAGGTGTTTTCAGTGGTTATGAGGTTTTTGACTCAGACACTAAGGAGACCTATTTGTTCATAGAAAAAAAGGTTATCTTCTTCCCTAATTCTCCAAAATCCAACTCATCTCTATCCCACAGTCCCTGATATAAGATAAAAGCTTTTTCTTACCTGGGTTCTCATGGCCAATAATACAAACTCTTTTGTTCATCCAGGCTCTGTCGTGCCTTTCCCTATAAAATGGAGATGATAATTCCTGTCTCATATGTTGTTTCAAGGATTACATTAAATAAAGTGGGTCAAGCACTAAGTGCAATGCCTGACATAATAAACATTTAATTAAATGTTAGCTGCTACTATTGTTGTTATAAACTTAACTCTTTCCTCTTTCCAACCGATCCACATTGTTGCCATGGTGATTTTTACAAAACACAGATCTGGGTATTGACATCCTCCTGGATTTTTCTCCTCTTTACTCCCTTCCCAACTTTGTACCAAAGCCAATTCCATAACATGCATTTTTCGAAAGCCTTCCCTAAGACCCTCCCCCAAGCTGATGGCAACATTTTCCTCCTTAGAACCCCCACTGCACCCTTTCAGAAACTTCCATATGCCTCTGATGAATTTTGACCCTACTTTATCATTGTTAATGCAAGTTTCAAACTATGAGCTTCCCTAGGATAAGAACTACATCTTACTCATCTTCAGATTTGTCCCTGCAGGAAGGTCCTCAATGTTTATTGAACCAAGTGATGAGTGAAGAACTTTGGCATAACCAGTTTATTTCTTTTGCTTTTGGTTTCCTTCTCTTCGAAACAAGCTTTCTTACCTACTCAATATTAAAGAGGAAGGATACATGTCCACATGAACGCTGGTGCACTGATGAGGGAGCTACTTAAAACTCTGGCTTTTGCAGGTCTGCTATGCTGCCCTGACTTCTCATCTGAGAGGGTATTACCATTAACTGGGCAGTGGGATAAGCTATGCAAGCGGTCGGAACTCCAACACAAATCCATCCACTCCCATCTGTCAGTGCTTCTCTCATGATCAATGGTAGGCATCTGTGAGACAGCTGGCTGAGGCACAGTCATTTCACGGATCAAGAATGATTCTAGTTCACCCATGCAAGCAACAGCCTCCAACTTAATACAGTTTGAAAGAATTCAGGCAAAAAAGTCAAGACACTTTTTCTTTGTTAATTTCCAAAACTGTGAATGAGGCAATGCTCCTCCCTTGTGACACTTGTATTCATACAGATAAAACAAGTAGTTAGCAGGAATTGTGCCTTATTGTGCCTCAGCCCTGGGTTTTGGATGTTTTGAATGAGGGAGTCAACAAATGGTCTCTCTGTTCTTCTACATTTTCTGTTTACTTTCCATCAGCCAGATCTGAATTCTATGAATCACTGACCTTCAGTGAGTCTATATATTTGGAGAATGTCCTGAATAGTAAACTAAATACCTTTTATATGCTCTTATACAACCCTGATAAGATGATATAAATATCCCTTGTCCAATTGTCAAAATAGGGAAAGAGGATCAGACTGTAATTTCCTGAATTGGTCTTTTGGGAGACTTTTTTTTTTTTTTTTGGTTTAAAATTTTTTTTTAATCAAATTACAAACTAAATACCAAAAACATCATAATCATAAAACAAAACAGGAAAACCAGACATAACAGGAAATAAATAGAAGTCTAATTTCAATAAATCAAGAAGTAGAGGTATTAAAATTACAAAGATATTCTTTGTAATAATTAAATATAACTAACAAAAACTGAGAATGTTGTGGAAGATGGGATGTGAATGATATTGCAATTGCACTTAATACTTCATATCCCATAGTGAGGAGTCAATAGATGTTACCCAAAGTTGATAAATCAATAGGCAGAAATTGTAATGGTAACTACGATAAGAGTTAAAGAGAGAAACTTTCAACAGTGATTACCTATGAGTGACTGGTTATTTTGTATTACTCCCTTTCTACAATTCTTTACATGTGCTTGTATTACTCTTCTAATTTAAAATAATTAGTTTTAAAAGGTTTGGATGTTCTTCACAATCCACAGAACCAAAAGAAAAGATCTCTTTTGAAGTATCTTGTTTTTGCCAAAGATTGGTTCATCCACCAAATTGGAATTACTTAAGCTGTAAGAAAAACCCATCACTGACTGGGTAGCCTCCCTTCATTAGGCTGTATAGCAGAATGAAAGCTCTCAGAAGGTCCAGACCACTTTACATGGCCAGCTTCTGTCTAACATCCTTCCAAATTAATGTAGTAACAGGGCCAATGACCAGTCACAGGACAGTTCTCATAGTGAGAGTCCCCTTTTGGGAGACTTTTTAACCTAGTAGACTGTGAACTCCTCAAGGGGGAGTGCTGTCTCTTCACCTTTGTAAACACCACATTTAATACATTTCCTGGCTCATCTTATGACCTTAATTAATGTGTTTGAAGGAATGAATGAATGAACAAATTAATACCATCTCTTAAAGTCCAGGAAGTCAACATTTAGTTGATTTTTGCTACAATTAAATATCTCAATGCAAGCTATCTATGGTTTCCCAACAATCACTTGAGTTCTTATAAATGTAGGTATTTCTGCTTAAGTTTAATGAAATGTTTCTATTTGTGTGCCTTTTATTTTTCCCTGTGTATGTTATATGGCCTAAGAGAAGGAAGGGAAATGGAGAGGAAGGTGAAGAGAAAGAGAACATTATTAGAAGATACTAAAGAGTGTCTCGGACTTGTAATAAAAGTGCAGGTTTCTAGAGTTTTGACAGATGACTCAGGAAAGGTCAATGGAGTGTACCATCTAAGTAAGCACTAAGGTAGGTCGTTCCTTTACTTGCTTGTGTGGCATCAAACAGACCAAAGAAACTCACTGCCTTTCCAAACTGCTGTCCCACTTAGAGGCAGAACTTGGCCCCTTACTTTCCCACACCCAAATTGTATGAGCTTGTGAGAGAAGCCTTCTGCCTGCTTCTCTGAGGCTGTTTGTTTTTAAATATGGCTCTCAAGCTCTGTGGCAAACTCTCAGCCATGAATAACTGGGCTGTGCAGCCCATGCATTAAAAATAGTAAGCTCCACACCCACATGATGGATTAACAAAATATAATTTTAAACAAAGATTCTCTGGTCTGAGAGCAGCCCAGGCTACAAGATCTGGCCTTCTTGGGCAGTTCCATTTTCAATAAAAGTCTAACCAGGGGAGGTAGCCCGAGCTTCTTATGATTTGAAAATGTAGGCAGGAAAAAGAGAGGCAAACACCACAGACATGTGGAATGTTGACAGCAGAAGGGACTTGGGGGATAAATTCCATCCATCGCCTTCACTTTGAGATAGGAGAACTGGACACAGCAAAGGAGAGGCTTGCCTATATAGTAGAGGCAATGCTGTTCTATTTCTCATACTAAATTCAAATTTAGTAGCTATTTCTTATGTTTCCAGACCACCAGAGGGGTTGTGGAAAATGCTAGGAAATTGGACCAGAATCGTAATAAAAACAAGAGGAGAATGGTCCTTGGGCAAAATGGACTCATTGATCTTGAAAGTTTAAATTTTGATATATCAGGAATTGCTGACATTTGGAATTACTTAGCTACAGCTTTTTGCCACTAACAGGTAGTAATCCAGACTAGAGCTGAATTTCCTGGGTATCTCACAAAGTCCTTCAGGTGTACATGACCCCATCTGGGGTAAGCTGCTAATTTTACCTCTTGTGAGATTAGGCCAGTGAATTGTTAGTGAGGTCCCCAGAGCAGGGTGGATAAGTCATGACTTAGTCTATTCAGTTCTAACAAGGTGACCCCAGAGTGAAGCCCCACCCCTCTGACACTCACATGGTTCATGGGGGCTCGTTTCACCCTCTCCTTGAACCCTGTGCCCTAATAGCCCCTGGGGACCTAGGTGGTCTAGCTGTGCAGAAACTGCATATAAATCACCCAAATCTGTCCTTTTATTCTCTGCTCCTGCTGTGCCCCAGGAAGCCAAATCTGTACCTGTGGAAAGAAGAAAATGGACTCTAGGATGGGAGATAACAATATCTGATAACAATTATTAACAATTGTCTTCCTTCCAATGATGGAACACTTTCCGGTTCAAAGCACTTATCACATAAATCTGTTTATCCTCACAACCTCCTACTGAATAAAGCAGGTTGGTCCGGATTGTGATTATTATTCCAATTTTAGAGATAAGAAACTGAGGCTCCGAGAAATGGTGATGTTTGCGAAATCATCTGACTAAATTGTTGTCTGTCAGCTCTCTATTTAGACATCATCTCCTGCTAAGGGCTTTTCCTGAACATCTTACACCCCCTCCCCACACCCATGTAGGTCCTGGAGGCTCCTTATAGACTCATTGCCTTTGACTCTATCACTTCGTTGTAGCTGCCTCATAACTTGTCTGTCTCCCTCACAAAAGTGTACGTTCTATGTGGGCAGAGACTATGTCTCTCTTGATCACCAACGTGTCTGGCACACAGTAAGTGTTCAATACAAGTTTGATAAAGGAGAAAGTAAATGAATGAACCATGTGGCTGGCTCAGGCCCCAAACTCAGGTCTTTGATTTACGACCCAGGTTCTTTCCATCAAACCTCCCTGGTGCTGTTATCAGCAACCACCGAGCCTCCAGAAAAACACCAACAATCTCTTTTATTTTTTACATCTTTATTGGAGAATAATTGCTTTACAGTGGTGTGCTAGTTTCTGCTTTATAACAAAGTGAATCAGTTATACATATACATATGTTCCCATATCTCTTCCCTCACTTTTGAAAGCTTTACACTTTACCTAGCATTTCGCATACACAATCAGCTCCCAAAGCTCAAGTTCCATCATGGCAAACAAAACCTTTTCTTCTCTGTCTTTTAAAGTCTGAGCGAAGGCCCTCTGTTGAATAAATTTTATGACAAAATAACTTACAAAAAAATAAGTCTAAATATTCAATATGTCCTTCTTTTGGGGAAACTTAAGTCTACTTGACCTCCACACATCAGGCAAGAAAAAGCAAATGGAATAATTGCCCTAGAAATCCTATTTCTTTACAAATGGCTTAACCTCATCCACTGTTCTGGGGAAACTGTGGGACCCCTCTTAGCAATCCCTGGACACTGCACCATCCCCATTTAGCCCTTGAACTTGCCAAAAGGCCAGGCTCTGGGTCCACTACACCAATCCATATCCTGTCTTGTATGTACCTTGGGTGCTGGGTCAGGTACTGACGGCGGGGGGGGAGGGTGCACAATACCTTATCAGTGAAGACTGGAGACGTTCGGTTTGGTTTGCTGTGAGCAATTAAATGAAGTGTGTCACAGGGGAAATTAATTTATATTATTTCTGGGTGGCTACAGAGGATGGAACCAGGAGAGATGGGTGGCAGTTACAGAAATGCAGGCTCCAGCTCAGGATACAGAAGCATTTTCTATCCACGTGAGCTGCTCTGCACAGAATATGCTGCCTTCTGAATTAGTAAACTCCCCATCACGGGTGGTGTTCAGAGAGCCCTGTACCCATCTGTCAGGGTTACACCAGAAGAGGTCACCGAGTTGGTAAGGAGCATAGGCTTTGACCCCTGAGGTGCCTTTCAGCTCTGAGAACCTAAGACTGTGATACTTTTTCAATTAATGCAATAACTGAGAACTAGTTTCCTGTAAGGATCCACCTCAAAACAGAACTATATTCTGCACCCTGAACACAAGGTGTTTTATATCCATTTTCACATAAGTTCCCAAGATAAAGGATTGTGTCCTTCTTTTTCTCGGCTTAAAATATCCATGGATTTCGTTGTTTCTGGCTTTCCTACTGTCCAATCTAGCAGGCAATTTCATTCCACACCTACAAAGAAATTCTGTTGGTATAGACACCTGTCCCACACATCAAACACAAATTCCACACCCAAACTCACATTCAGAGAAGCTCTCAGTACAAAGAAAAGAAAGGGATTTCCTTGAACACATTTATTTACATACATCGTATAATGACAGAAGCTGGCTCTCTGAGCGGACCTGTAAAATTGAGCAGGGAATGGAAATGATGCCTGTTTTGTTTTCTAAAGTTTGTCAAAAAATGATTCTCTAAGCCCTGCACTGTAACAAGTTTATTTGAAAACTTTGGCTTTTTTTTTCCTTCAACTATGCCCAGCACAGTACATGAACAGAAGGAGTTGTCTCCCTTTGTCCGAGACCCAGCGTGTTTAGCTGTGGTCCAAAGCTCATTTTAAATTCCAAGTTGCAAAACCTGGAGAGAGGGCATTTAAGGAAAATGCTGACACTCCTTCAGCTCTGACAACATTATCACACACAACCATAAATATACTTCCTGGACCATGTTTTCTCATTCTACTTTCCCTGTTTGTAGTTTCTAAGCAGAAAAAGAAAAAACCCTCAAACCTCTTAAATAATTATCCAGTGCTTCTACATCATCTAGTGGAAAAACAAAAGAAAACAGGGGGGCTTCCCTGGTGGCGCAGTGGTTGAGAGTCTGCCTGCCGATGCAGGGGACGTGGGTTCGTGCCCCTGTCCGGGAAGATCCCACGTGCCGCGGAGCGGCTGGGCCCGTGAGCCATGGCCGCTGAGCCTGCGCATCCGGAGCCTGTGCTCCGCAACGGGAGAGGCCACAACAGTGAGAGGCCCGCGTACCGCAAAAACAAACAAACAAAAAAAACGGGCAAAAAAGGAAAGAAATATAAAAAAGAACAGAAAAAACCCCACAGCCCCCTTTCTCTATTTAATTTCTGATGAATCATGTCTATTTAAACTACCCTGCGAATGTGAGTTATGCACACCTTATTGTGCCTCAGAATTTTTGCAGGGGGTGGTGGAGCCATATAGACACACATTATGGATAAATACATTCATATAAAAGCAAAGGGCCAGAAGTCAGGTGACAGATGCGAATCTGGATTTTGCCGTTGGTTAGTTCCATGATCAGAGGAAAATCCTCTCCTCTTCTCTGAAACTCCTTTTCCTCAAGTGTAAATGAATAGAATAAGGTGTCATCCAGCTGTGATGTTCTGAGACTGTGACTCTGACAGGAAAAGACAAGCAAAGCAATCCTGTGCTCAGTACAATTTCTAGCACATTTTGTTTGTTTATGTTTCCCTAGTCATTCCCTGCACAGTTGGACACTCCATAGATGGACTTCCTAAGAATTTTGTTGAGGTTCCTAGCTTTAAAAGAATTAACCTGAAATCAAGAGAGGAGAATCTGTAAGTGCATGGAGAACCCCTCCTTGGCATGTCTTGGCTAATAGCCTCTTATTCTCTGTTGGGGGGCGGGATAGAGCAAAGCCTGCTGTGGAAACTCACTCAGCAGCTTGGCCCTGAGGCACAGATAGATGGCCTCTGGGCTCTGAGGGACCAGCCAGGGCTCAGCAGGTATATTCAGACTCTGGAAATTTTCCCTTCAAGATGAGAGGAAACAAAGGTACCCAAAGAAAGTACCCTAGGAAGTATTTACAAGAGGCTGCAGAACAGTTATAAAATAATTTTCTGACCCTAAAATTAGAAGCAAAGGTTTGATGTTCTGAAGCTCAGGTGCAGGATGAATGTGTACATGGGCCTTTATAGCCGGTTTATAAAGCGCTTGAAGACAAGGAATTGTGGTTTTGGCAAAAAGCCTTAAGGAGGCTTTTTATTTCTTTACAACCAAGATATAAAAGAAGTCTGGTCCCAGAAATCTAGGCTGAAGTTTTCTTTAGGTACTTTGGAGAAGAGCAAGTTTCTAAATTTCAGGTAGTAACTGATGATAGCATGATGAGCCATGAAAGAAATAGCAATCAACACATAATAAATAATATTCAAATGTGTATGATAACAAAAATAGATGCAAAATTAGCGATATTATAGCCATGCATGCAAATCACAGGCATGAAAGAAGGGTAGGAGGGAGTTCAGAATTCTACCAGATCAAAATCCTAATCATTCAGATAAAAAAGATGATGCATTGATACAAAGAATGCATGTGACTGCCTATGGGAACACACTGGATGGCAGGGCTGGGATCTTTTCTGCCATATATGTCAGCACAAGAGCCAAAGTATGTAAGGGCAAGTTGAAACCTACTACATAGCCAAAAGTGGTATTTTCCATAAAGCAGTCTTTTTTATTCCTTCATTCTTTCAGCAAGTATTTCTTGAACTTCTATTATGTGTCAGGCACTGTTCTAGGCACTGGGAATACAGCATTGAACAAAGCAAAAATTCGTGTCCCCTCAGAGCTTACAGTTCATGTAAGTCACTTAAATTTTTTTTCCAGGTTGAGTAGAAAATGTTACTTGGAGAATAACCGTCTATACGGATATGGATGAGATTTTTTGGTAAGTCACTTAATTTAAATGATAAACTGGATATATTGTGCTGCAAGTAACCTCTTTATCTATATCAGTCAGGGCTCTCTAGAGAAATGGAGCTAATAGTGTATATGTACATAAAGAGATTTATTTCAAGGAATTGGCTTATGCGATCCTGAGGACTAACAAACTCAAAATCTGTACAGCAGACAAGTCCTAAATCTGTAGGGCAGCCTGGCAGGCTGGAAACTCAAGCAAAAGTTGATCCTTGCAGTCTTGAGGCAGAATTCCTTCTAGAAAACTTCATTTTTGTCCTTAAGACTTTTCAACTAATTCAATAAGGCCCATCCACATTATTGAGGGTAATCTCCTTTACTTAAAGTCAACTGATTATAGATATTTACCACTTCTACAAAATACTTTCTCAGCAACAGCTAGATTAGTGTTTGATTAAAGAATTCGGTACTATGGCCCAGCCAACCTGACACATAACACTAACCATCACACATCTACCCTATAAATCTATTAAGTGCTGATCACATTCCAAGTTCTGAGATACATCATGCACAGTCCCTGCCCTCTGAAGGAAGGGCATAAACCATTTACTTCAATAAATACATAAAAATATGAAGCTCTATACATCTATAAGAGAGGTAAAGAACAAGTGCTCACTTTGAGGGCCTGGAAGAAGAAACAGTACTTTTAGGTAAAGAAGTTGGAAAAAGCTGAAAACACAAAAGGCAGTTGACCTTGTCCTTAGAGAATGGGTAAAATTAGAACAAGGAAAACAGGAGGTTGACTTCCTAGTGGAAGAAATGGCAAAAGCAAAAGTGTAGAGTCAGGAAAATGTGTGATGTATATAGAAACATGGAGTGGTTCAGTTGGGCTGGAAATAAAAAGCATTCATCAAAACCTCTTTTATTTAGCTAGTGATTACTCAGTACTTGTTCAAGTACTTATTCCAAAGATATTAAAACATTTGCAGATGAAACAGAGAGATCAAGAGTCTCCTCCAAAGTCACACAGAAAACTTTCACATACAAGTCAGTGCCATTTTCTTTCAGAAGCTACAGCTGACGCTTCAAAAATGATTTTTACCATCCCTAAGAAAGGAGACTATGCTTTATCTTTGTTATTTCAATTTACTTACCTTTGAAAAAGTCATGTTATTCTTTAATAAGTGGAAGAAATTTATTAGGTCCTAGCTTTCATAGGGATCGATGCCCTGAACAAGATGGTCAGGGATTTATATATCATAAAATTAAAACTTGTTGCTTTTAGCACTCAGTCGAGGGTATTTCTTGGTTTGTGCTGTAATTAAATTGCCATGGTCAGGGGAATGGTATGCAGAAAGCAAGTACATATAGGAGCCACTGTGTTCACCAGAAAGTCAAGTTCACCCAGGACTCCTGTTATTTCACAGTTGTGTGCTTTTTATATTCCACTTGTTACAGTTCCTTTCACCCATCACGTTTCCATGCCCCAAGCCCCTCCCTTATTTCAAGGAATAGCTGTTGGTCTATCAAGTCACTATGAAATAGATATTGCCTGTGCCTTACTACACTACCAGCCTCCCCCATCCCTGCATTAAAGTCAGTCATCTTTTTGCTAACCTAGGAATTCATGTTTTCTACTAATGGCCTCACCAGCCGTGGGTTTGTTCCCCAAACTGATGGTTTTATGGCACTCAAAACAATGTGCCTGGTTTTGAGACTAGTATTGCATTTTAAAAAATTAAGAGAATTATAGGAATTAGAGGATTCCAGACATTTGCCAAGCAAGTCTTTACTCAGTTTCATATCACGGTGAATTGAGCAGAAGCAAAGTAGACCTATCTTCCCCCTCTGCCCCTCCTACTTTCCGCTTTATGAAAGGGAAGCTGAGGACCCAAACCAGGAAGTGACATCATCAAGTGTCTGGTTTCATATCTCCATAACGTACATTACTTTAATTAAATCTATCAAAGAGGCTAGTAAAAGGGAGGCTGGGGAGAAATGAGATTATTGATCAAAGGTATTAGATAAATGGACATCACCAAGGAGTGGATATTCGCAGATGTGTGGACTGCTCAAGGGGGATCAAAGTTCAACTTCCTCAGTGGATAGCCTGGACATTTGTCTTGTGACGATGTCCTATTATTTCCAAGGGTGGGGAGAATCAGAAAGTGTCTAAAGATTTAGAATCCCATTACTTTAAATTTACACAATGCTTTAGATGTATTGTGTACGATATCATCTTATTTCTAATCTCCACAACAATCCTGTAGGACAGGCAAACCATAGCCTCACAGGCTATTGGATTACATTTTGGAGGGCAGAGTTCAACCCTCCACAGCACATGAATAACCTGGTTAGCTGTGTGTCTAGGAAGGTACCTGTGTGTATTTCAGAAGGGCTGGTGTGGAGAGATAGACATGGAGCGTCTTGGTGAAGATAAATGGTAATCACACTAACTTACGGTCTTCGTTAAATAAAATTTCTCCTTCAAGAGTGGGTTTTAATCTACTGTGACAAGGTTTAGCTTATTGTTTTTCACTCTGGTCTCAGGATAAGGTCACATCCCTTCAGATAGAGAGAAGAGTATCCCCTGAAAAGAGTGTACATTCTCAAAGACAATCATCAGGGTAGAGGGCCTCAGAAAAGTACAAAAGTCAGGGCTGAGGTAGGTAGAAAATAAGAAGCCTCACCTGCTTGATATTGGAACTAGAAGAGTATGAAAAGTCAAAAGTCACTTCCGGATGGGTCAGGCTTCCATCTGTGGGGTGGGCAGGGGTGTGGCAGCCAGGGGAGGCATCTGTTTCTTCCAGGACTTGAGAACACCACAAAGCTGGGTGGGAAAAGCTGCCCATGTAGCTGATCATTAAAGGAGGAAGTGCTGTCACGTGGGGAGAGTGCAACAAGTGCTTTACCAAGAAATTCCTTTGGGAATAGGAAGTTCCAAGTGGCAATGGGGTTAGCAGAGATCCAGCCCCTCCACCCCGGGATTCTAATCCTGCCATTGCCCTCCTTGGGAGACTTTACTCTGAGTTTGTTCAGGTGGGTTCCCTTGCATATTCACCGAGGGATAACATTTCAATGATAAAGCCATGGAAGGGGGAGGGTGAATGCCAGCAACTTCTTGATGTCCTCCAGAGAGGGAGCATTTCTCACAGTAGCGGTCCAGTCCTTTACAGTGCCTCAGATAGACACGATAACTAGTTGATTTCATCCAAATGGAGATCGAAGTCCAGTTTTCAGACCTGTGTAACCACTCTCTGTACCTGCATGACTCTTCATTTCCCCAACAACTTTGTCCTTAATAGCTAGTGATTTCCAAGCTCTTGTTGAGTCTCAGACAGCATGTCATTCAAGCCTCACGATCTCCATAAAAGGTTATTGGATTATTCCCATTTTTCAGGGTAGAAAACTGAGGTTTGAATTGATCATGTAACTCGTCCAAGGCCACATTGTGTAAGCAGCACACCTGGACTTTCACCTGTATCTACTTCAGTAAAACTCTATGGTCTTGACCACCACACTGGGCTGCCTTCCTGGTTGCCTCCCAAAACATGTGACGACCTAATGGAGAACTTGATTTCTTTTTTCATGTTTAAAAGACTGCTTAGATAAGCTACTGGGAAACCCTCTCTGAATTGCTATCTGAGCTATAACTGTGTTCAAAATGAAATAAAGAAAAAGGTCACCCTAATGCTAACCTCCAAGAAGGTTTCAGTCAATTCAGCACCTTTTTCAAGCTGTAAATTTACTCCCCAAATTGTCTACTTAGATAGTCATTTCCCTTTCAGAAAGAAAAAAAAAAATGTAGACTGTTCAAACTTTTAATGTCTGCATCCCAAATAAATATCACTGTGGAAAAGTAGTTCAACAAGTATTTGCTGAGTGTTTTATGGGTTCTGTACCACACTAAGAATTGAACTGTTGCAAGCGGTAAGGGTGTAGATGGCGATGTTGACTACCATTGTCTGTGAGACCTGGTCCCTGACGTCAGAGCAGTAATAATTTCCACAGGAGCTGTGCTAACAAGTGGAATTTTAGAGGTTGAGACAGGTTAAAACACCTGACCAAAACCAGATGTCAATATGAGAAAGACATGCTTGGGCATTCTAAGGTTTATGTTCTTGGATTAGGGAAGGTGAACACTTTTTGTGGAAGGTTCTGAAAATGAAGCAGAGGAGATTTAATTTGGCTTTGTGGGCAATTAATGAGGCCATTAAAGGTTTAGAATGGTAATATGATGAAAAGATATGAAAAATCCAAATCAAGTGTCACAGGACATTTTTAATTTTGAAGGCTTTACTATCAGAAATAAATCAAATTAAGCAAAGTAAGAAAAAGTGTAAGTAGAGAAATTTATTGGCTCATATAACAGGAAGTTCAAGTAATGGACTTCGGTGTTGGTTGTCCAGGCATTCAAATAACATCATCAGCTCTCTCGATTGGCTTCATTCTTAGTCTATCTCTGTGTAATATTAAAATGTCTGCCAGGCTTACATGGGTTTTAGAGATTATGGCCCTAGAGAAAGAGCCTCTGCAGAAAAGGCACCAAAGTGAGCTCTGATTGGCCCAGCTTAGGTCACATGCTCATCTCCGAAAACTCACTGTGACCAGAGGGATGAAGCTGCTTGATTGGCCAGGACTGGGTCACATGCAAGCCCTGAGGCAGGGAAGTGACTCTGGTCAGTCCTTCCCCCACCTCCTTTAACTGCAAGAAGTAAGATATTTACAGAATGAGGGTGGAGTAGTTTCTCAAAGGAAGAGATAGTGCCCCCCCCCCCCACGTGTATCACCCAAGCTTGACTTGAAGACATTTACAGTCTAAAATAGAGCACCTCTCTTTTCTTTAAACTGTAGTTTGTTCCTTTAAAAATTACTTTTATTCATTCATTTTATAGGTATTCAATGCTGTGAGACATAGCTCCTTTTTTTTTTTTTTTGTGGTACGCAGGCCTCTAACCGTTGTGGACTCTCCCGTTGTGGAGCACAGGCTCCGGATGCGCAGGCTCAGCGGCCATGGCTCACGGGCCCAGCCACTCCGCGACATGTGGGATCCTCCCGGACCGGGGCATGAACCCGTGTCCCCTGCATCGGCAGGCAGACTCTCAACCACTGCGCCACCAGGGGAGCCCCATAGCTCCTATTTTTGAGTACCTACCACAGAAGTTTCCTATTTCTCTATACATAGATAGGTTGGGTTCTGAAAGTTAGTTGTAAATACTTTTGTTCATAACTGAATCAGTAGGTGTAGCAAAGCTAGATAATTGGCCCCCAAAGACTCCTTCATAGTGTAAGTTTGTCACTAGGAAGTGATGCCCAGCCTGGGATTATATTTCTTGCTCCTTCTCCTGTGCGTCTGGAGTGGGAGGCCTCTGGTTAGTTCTTGCCAATGGGAAGCGTGAGGAAGTGATGTGTGTCTCTTCTGGGTGGGATGGTTAAGAGGTGGGCGTGCCTTTTCCAGAGCCCCTGTCTCTATCTGTTAACTGAATGGAGAGGCTTCTAGGATCTAACGGAGAGCTTAGTCATGAGAAACAGAGCTTCTGGCTCTCTGCACCTGAAATGTCATCCCACAAGCATCACCCACATTGAATTCTTACATGAGTGAGAAATATACCTTTATTGTGTTAAACCAACAGGAATTAGCAACTTACCTTAACAAATACAGAAGAGGTTTAAACTTATCGTCCACATCCTCACTTCTACCACATACAATCATGAGTGTGATCTTCAAAATTTAAAGCCAAGTATTCACTTCTTCTTACAGATATACCTTTCCTTCAGCATTGTTTCCAGAAATAACCAATTTATTTCATATGCAGGAAATCTGTTGAGTCAGGCCACCTCCTTCCTTGATAATTCCTCTAAGTATGGGGAATCCTTCAGTAGTTATGGTGCCTACACTCCCTCCCTCTTCACTGAGATCCTTCATCCCACACACTATTCATAGCTTGTAACAGATGTCATCAGCAAGTTTACCCTGCTTCCCCTTTAAGTTCTTTTACGAACTCATGGCCTTCTCTGTTCTGAATAAACACATTGCCACTAAAACTAGAGTCCTACGCTCAAGTGATATTTTGTTCATCAGTCACTTTCTATTGCTCTTAGTGATTCTTGCTGATTGCCCAGGTAGACACAGATCCTTGCACCTGCTTTGTGAATAGCTCTTTGTCTTCAGAAAATTTTCTGCAGTCTTGTGAATTATGTCACTTAAAAATTTTAAATATACCCTACCTCGTTTACAGAATTATCATGTGCCTCTTCTTATTAGCACTTTCAATACCTTCCTTGCCTTTGCATTTAGTGAATATGATGGATTAATAATCTTTGCAAAACAGCTTGAAACCTAGGCACATAAAGCAAATATGCAGTAGAATATGAAAAAGAATGTGTTGACCCCACCCCAAAGACAACAACTGATGTCCTCTGTTGATGGTGAGCCCACCTGATATATTTTTATACTGTTCTTAGTTTACTAACAGGGTGAATGCTCTTAGGTTGCAGAGTCTTGGAATGCCAAACCTAGAAGGGTTATCTCATTCAGTTAAATACTTACATTCTACACACACAAAAAAGAGAGAGGTTGAGAGGGGAGAAAGAGATTCCTTATCACATGACTAAAACTTTAATGCAAATGAGAAGCAGACTTGAATAATAAATGAAGGTTTTCTGGACACCCTCCAGTCTGCCCTGCCAACATTTCATAAAGACATTTTATTTTTTCCAACACAGCTTCTCCTCTCAGCCCTTTAAGAAAATACTATGTTTGCCTCACTCCCAGGAGAAAGTGTAGAGAGAGATTCACCTGGAGACACATCGGATGTGATGTGGATTTATCTGTTTCATCAGTTCTTAGGCTCTGGGTAATGGGGAAAAAATAGGAGAAGCTGAACAGATCTATACGAACAAGACCCATGAAAGAGAAACGGGGAAAATGTTGGTGTGGGGTGAGAGATGGAAGGACTCTAAAGAAGCTGGTGCTTCTCAGAGAATTCAAAAAGTGAAACCTATCACTTCCCGTTTGCTCTCAGAATCCAGGGCTGATTAATTTGACAGCCATTTTTGAGTTAGAGCGAATTATTCCAACCATCCCTGAATATTCCAAACATCATTGAATAAATTATGCTGTGCAAAATGCTGCTTTTCAAACTTTTATTTGAAATATCCCTAATGTCAGTGGAAAGAGAAGTTTTATCCCTGGGCCTGAGGATAAAGCCCAAAGAAAACATTTGTTACCTTTAAAATGTGTTAGGTTAAACCATATGCAGTTGCCATTTTTATAGGTCAAAAATGGTTGAATATTGGCAATTGCATAAAGTCCAACATAAGAATTTTAGTTTCTATTTACAACATACATGTGTTTATTTTCATCTGAAGATAGAATTTTAAGCTCCTTATCTTTGAGTAGAATGTGTGGACCAGGAAGATATGTCATGTTCAGCTGGTGATTTGAGTACCCTCTGGCAGTTTGAAGGTGGGAGAAAAGCAGCAGACTTCTCAGAGACACCAAGCTAGGCAACTTAAGAACCACCAGGGAGGGGCTGGCTTGATTCAAAATCAAACTTGATGGTGGGGTTTGCAGGATGATAAGAGATCTGGGTATAAGAATGAGCAGAATAAAGTCCCTCTAAATAATCTGATCCCCTAGTTATTTTAGTCTTGTCACCTCCATAGCACTGAGCGCCCTGTGTCAACCATTCCTAGGAAAATTTAGAGACGCCCCATCTGGAGTTTTCAGAGACAAAGGGTGTACTCATAGCAGCCAGGAACATCTATTTTGTCTGATTGCTTCTGTGTGTGTGTGAATGTAAGTGTGGCCGGGTAATTTCCGAGGGTGGAAATTGGATCATGATTTACTGGAATAATGAGAGCAAAGGATAGAAAGCAAAGGGTTAGAAATCAACACTAACTCTGGACACTAGCTCTATGTACTTTGCAAGATGCCAGAAACTTTCCATCTTTCCTGTATAATTTTTCTTAGCTAATAACTGTTCCTTATTCTTTTTTGGTAGTAAAACATTTAAAATCAGAGCTCTGGTGGCTTGTCCAAGGGGTAGAGTGGGAAGTGGTGGGAACCTTTAGAAAGGGAGAGACAGTAGTTCTTTGAGGTCTAAGGCAATGAAGATGAAAAAGATCCTGGGTCTGAGGACTTACTGTGAGAAAAAAACATGTAGCAGGGGGAGGGTTCCTGAAAAACCCTATAAGGGTATGAATACTTCCAGATGCTCTGGTCATAAAAGTGAAAATATATCCACAGGCTCATGGATGTTGCTGGTTGTGTGGGTAAGAGCCCTAGGACTAAGAAATCAGACCTTTACAGGACAGAGCAGAGCATATGCTTACACAGACTCTTGGCTCCAACATCCACAGGTACCAATGTCCACAAAAGAATAGGGAAGGGCAGCCTCATGAAAGGAGAAAAAGACGATCTGAAACCCAGCTAGTAAGAGAAGAAATCAGTCACTGATTTCCTCTTAAAGATCCAAATTAATTCAGGAAGTGGGTTTCTCTGTTTCCCAGAGTAATCTGTCAAATTTTTCCACCCAAATCTTAAAGGAGGGGACCACATCAAGAAAATATTTTATCTATTCCAGAGTCAGTCCAAACATTAAGTATTCAGGTCCTTATTTTATTTCAGAATGAGTTCTTCTTGATTCTTGGGTAAAATTCAATACTTTTCCTTTAATACATTTTCTTGGTCACTACCAGGACTTTAGAAAGAGCTCTCATTTGATTTTTAAAAGATAATTAGCAAACTGGATATCTATACAAAAGTAATTTTTTTACCTCAGCAAAAAGGTGTAGTCAGCAGATAATTCACTCCTGTGGCTTTTCATTAGCTAACTCTCCCTTAGGGCAATTTAGAGGTTAAGGCCCTTCTCATCCACTCTCTTAGCTGATGTTAGAATTATGGCAGCATTTCACCAGGCAAAGAAGAAAAAAACAAACAAGCAAACAAAAGACAACTCTCGCCAGAACTAATCTTTGTAATTAAGGTAGATGTCATTTATTGAGTATCTCATATGTTATTCATTTTAGGTATATTATTTAATCCTCTCAACAACCCTATGAGTCAGAGCTCATTTCTATGTGAACAGGAAAAAATCAGGTTTGGGGATGTTAAGTAATTTCCCACAAATCACACAGTTAATAAATGGCAAAGTTGTCACAGTCTTTGTGACTCCAAAGTCCATTACGTTTCTGCTCTGGCCTTAGAGCATCCTTATTCTTTAATCTCACACGTAGGATTAAAAAATCTCAACCATCATTATAGCGCCGGGGATTAAGAGCATTTAAGAGGAAATGCAAATACTTCATTTCCAAGGGCAATACAGGACCCCAAGGCTACAGTGGTTTTCATAATTTTTTAAATGCAAAAATAATCTTATCCAGAACTGACTTATAAGATAGAAACACATTATGTTAACATATATTTATATGGTAAATCCAAATATGTAGCATTTGCTTAGTATAAAGAAATGAGCTGTTTTTATAAATATGAAAATTTGAAATTAGGAGTAAAGATGGCATTTTAATTTTTTATCAGCTTGACTATTAATGAAATACTAAATTTTTGCACACCCCCTAAAGCACCTTCTGAAATTATTACTTTCGAATATTTCCTTCTTCTCTTCAAAATGTACAATCTTCTCCTAAGAACCAGAAACTTGGGGAATGAGAAAGGAATTCTGCTCTTAAGAGCTCATGTTTTAATCAAAAGAGAAATAGCATGATCACAAATAATGTAAGGATGAAAAGTGTCAATTGACGTACAAAATATTATGGGGGTTTGGAGCAGAAGTGCTATTCTGCCTGTGTGTGGGGGGTGGGGATCTTGGTAGACTTTGGAAAAGAGGTAGATTGTCAAGTGTGAAGGAAATAATACATCCTGTGATCAAGAGAATGGCTTTTAGATGGAGAGAAAGACATGATGACGGAGGAGGAAAAGGGCAGATGGTAGAGCTAAAGGATAATCTGAATTGTGCACGGGGAAGAGTTGTGATGTTATGACTGGACAGGAGAGTTGGCATCAGGTGGTAAAGTCTGTGAATGTCTTTCTGAGGAAGTGCAGCTTCTATGCTATAGGTAATGGAGGCCATCAAAAAGTTTTTGAGCTGGGAATCAAAGACAACAAAACTGTCCTTTTCATGAGGTTAGTCTGACAGCAGGCTCTGGTGGAACATGGATCGAAGGAGGGAGAACCGATTGTCAAGGAGAACAATGAATATGCTCATCATGACTCCAGTAAGAGGGGTCATTCTGGGGGAAGGATTCTTCATGATGAGGGCAGGAGACAAGGTCCGAAGCTATGGGATGGGAGGAGTAAGGATACAGAGATGTCCTGAGGTGCTGGGTTGAAGAGTGTTCCTCCCAAATTCACATCCACCTGGCACCCATGATTGTGACCTTATTTGGAATAAGGTCTTTGCAGATCTAATTAAGTTAAGATGAGGTCATATTGGAGTAGGTGGGGTCCTAAATCCAATGACTGTTGCCCTTACAAGGACAAGAGAGATTTGAAGACATGAAAAGACAGATACACAGAGGGAAGAAGGCCATGTAACAATGGAGGTAGAGATTAAAGTGATGTTATTTCATGCCAAGGAACACCAAGGATTATTGGCAACCATCAATAGCTAGGAAGGGGCAAGGAATGATCCTTCCCTAGAGCTTTCAGAGAGCATAGCTCTGTGGACACCTTGAGTTTGGACTTCTAGCCCCTAGAACCATGAGAGAATAAATTTCTGTTGTTTTAAGCCATCAACTGTGTGGTAATTTGTTACAGCAGCTCTAGGAAACTAATCCACCTGGTAAATCTTAGAGCGAATGACGGTGATCACTGTCAGGGTCAAGGAGAGATTTATAAATACTCAATATACTAGCAAGGAGAAAGCACCTTTCTATGACAAATTCCATAGTGAGCCTTTGTTGGTAGCACAGAGATAGACAAGGTATTGCATCTAACTCAAGAATCTTACATATTAATTGATGGGAGATCATGAATAATCAATAAAAAGGGACTGTAATCATGGGAACAGATGAAGAAACTGACCCTCAGTGGAGAGAAGGGATATACTAAAATCCACAGTGCTATCAAGTGGCGGTAATGAGCTTGAACCCATCTCTCCTGCCTCCTAGTTTAGTTCTGAAGACAGGTTTTCACAGGAGAGAAAAGCAAAGAGGAGGAGCTTGGCAGAGTGGAGGAAAAGGCTTAGAAAAAGGAGGCTGGAGCTCTTCAAGAATCAGCCCCTGTTTTTTTTTTTTTTCCTTTTAATTCTGTCCCAAAATGGAAACATGGTCATCTGCTCACAGATTCCCAATCCCCAGGGCCCAAACTCCCCTAGTGTCTGAGAGTCTTGTCCTATTTCTTTTAAATCTCCAAAGAATGACAACAATGACTTCATTGCTTTGATCATTTTAATCTCAGCTGCTAAAAGAATGAAACTTAGAATAAGTAGGTCACCACAAGTTCAGAACAAATGTGTCGAGTGTTTCAGAAGCTCTAGGCTTAGAGAAAAACTAGAAGTCCTAGCCAATGGAGATAACCACTACCTTGGGAAAGGCATTTGGTATGTGTTCTCATCATACAGTAATATTACAAACTGTTCAGATTCGGGGGAAAAAATCACCATGCTGGTCATTTAAGTTCATCTGTCCTTCTTTTAGGAAGGACTAACATAGGAACCATTCCAGAAAGAAGAGATCTGGTTGACCAAGACATGTCTTAGAGTCTGGTCAAGGGAAATCCCTACCGGTTTCTACACTTGTACAAAGATGGAAAAGCCTTCCCCTATGTATTTGGAGAATTGAAGTAGGACTTTGGTAGGTATTGTCTCACTTAATTCTCAAAGCAACCTTAGAGATCTCAGTCGCCCTTCTCATTTGAGAGATGTTAAAGCTGATCCCCCAGAGAGAGGAAATGACTTGCTAAAAGTAAATTAACACAAGAGGAAATGACATGAAAAACACTTGGAGGCATGTTTGGCTTAATTAGTCACTAAAGAAATAGAAAACAAAGCAATCTAGTGACACTACTTCACATCTATCGAGTCACCAAAAATTCAATATTTTATATATTATTATATTTTATCTTGATGATCAGGCAAAGAAAGAGGCACATTCATCCACTGAAGATACAGTAAATGTGTTAAACTGATAAGATTCTTTTCAAAGGCAATTTGCTAATTTAAACCGTGAGTCATAAAAATGGTCCTAACCTGGGACCCAGTAGTCTAATTCTTACATCCTAAAGATTTGTAAATTTTAAAAGACTAACATTATTTGTTCAAAGATTTTTAGAAGAGTGTGATTCAGAATTCGAGACCTCTAAGATCATGCTGTCTGAGCTCTTTCAAAAACATATGAGCAAATGGAGACTCACAGAGAAATGATTATCCAAGGTTCTGAGCCAGGGTTGGAATCTAAGATTTCTGTCCAAGAATCTTTCTGCTATGCTCTGAGGCATTTCAGTGAAAAGCTAAATACAACCCAGATCTCCCCAAATCAAAGAACTAGTTTAACATATTGTTAAGAGCCTGGCTTTCTGGGTTCAAATCGTGGCTCTACCAGTTACTGGCTAAGTGGCTTAGGGCAGGTACTTAATCTCTGTGTTCCATCAGCTAAACCAGTGCAGTAAGAGAATCCCTTATGTATTCCACCATTGCTGCCCCACCAGGTTTACGCAGGCTCTGACTGACTCCGTGACTTTGTGCAGGCAAACTACAGAGTACCTAGCCTTAAGCCCTCAGAGTACCTAGCCTTAAGCCCTTAATGCCTCAAGAGGCATTAAGCCTGCCTCTTATCACCTACCCTGAGGCTTCCCTGCTGATACTCAAGTGTGACATGTGCCAACCCCAAAGTGTGTGGCAATAAAAAGTTTCATGTGACAGATGGGAACTGGTGGATAAACAGTTCCTCCTTCCTCTCCCGGTATGACCGTCTGAGATGCAATTTATGCAGCTTTTTGCAGGATGGTCTCATGGGAAGACCGTCTTGTTAGATGGAGCAATTGGTCACACTCGATGGTAACCAGCTCGATAACCCACCTTCAAATGGACTCTCCCTGCTTCCTTACCTCATTTCACTTTTCCCTCATCCCTGCTTCCTTGGGATTGCACCCTGAATAAAGTAGTCTATGGAACCCTTGGCTTCAGGCTCTACTTTCTTTTGAAGCCAGGCTAAGATAGACGGTACCCACCTTGGAGGGTTAAACGGAAGAAACATTAAATGAGTAAAAATAGGTAAAGTGCTTAGAACCGTGCCTGACATTATAGTAATTACTTTGTAAGTATGAGCTATTTTTATCTACTGCATCACTGTGTAGCTCTGTAAAATGGCACATACTTAGATGGTGCCGCTATATGAAAAAATGTATGTGAAACAATGGTAAGCAAAAAACCGCACTAGGAAGAAAGCATCACATGGATTATAACTCTATAAAAATTATATATACCCCCTGATGGTAGAAGGGATGACATTGAGTTGGAATTGTGACTCTATAATGGGGAAGAGGTGCTGTGTTTATGTTTCCCCAGAGGTGGTTATTTATCCAAAGTGGAGTTTAAATAAACAGACTGGACACAGTCTCTTGGAGACTCTGCACACACCTCTGCTCAGAAATTCAATCCAGTGCTTATAACTCTTCATAGTTGGAAAACCCTTCCATGCAGGTCTTCTCTTTTTTATACTGCAGTTTTAAGCCAATTTCCTATAATTCACTGTTTCTGAAGATTGGAAACCATGAGGCAGTTGCTGTGATGAAACAACTACCCGCGAACAGGGTTCTCTCTTTCTACTTTTCATAGGGCTGTGACACAGCAGGCTCCTGCCCCCGACTCAGGGACCAATCTCCTCGGTAGTGGGTTCCTCAGCAAGTCATCAGTTCAGCGAGAGACTGACTTCTCCCCTCTCTTCTCAGTCCCCTTGCAGTCTAGGCTAGGAAATGGTGATATGCAAATTATGAGGATTGAAGCCCTGAACTTGGCTTCTTTAGAATCTCATGCACATCACCCTTGTACAGAGAACAGGTTAATGTGAGCAGGGAACATGTTTCTGTGGGGATGGGGATTGGGGAGACTCATTCTACTCCCTTTCCCCATTTGTTTGTCTGGGAGCCCAGGTCTGTCTTTGGTCACATGACCCATCTTGGTTTAAACTCTCTAATGGTTTCCCAAGGCACTTAGAGTTAAACCCAACTTCTTGTCTCAGTTACAAAGCCCTTCCTCAACCTGCTTCTGTTACCTCTCAGTCCTTATTTTATACCCCTCTCCCTGGCTCACCCCTTCCTAGCTCTACCAGTCATTTTTTTGTTTCTTAAATGCACCAAGCTTGTCTTCACCTAAGGCTCTTCAGACTAGGAGCCCAGAATACTCTTTCCCTCTGTGTTCACCCATTCGATTTCCTCTTGTCATTCAGACCTCTCAAGAGAAGCATTCCCCTGCCATGTGGTCTAAGATGCCTGAGTCACTCTTTTGCGCATGGCCCCATTGCAGTTCTTTGGAGAATAGCCATCCAGTGTTGTTCTCGTGTTGTTATTCATTTACCATTTGGCATAAACCTCACAGGAGGGAGAACCATGTGTGTCCTGTTCTCCTGTTCTTCCTCAGAGCCTACAGTGGTGCCCAACACAACACACTTGACAAATATATGACACGAATGTGTAATATGTAGTAAGTGTGTTTGGCAGGAATTTCCAGGTGGTTCAGGCAGAGGAAAAGCTGCAAATGACAGCCTTTCTTCTCTCTCTTGAGCTGGAAAGTAGGCCAGGTACATTGCTTTTCTACCCCTTGGTACACCAAAAAATATGTTATTAACACCTTCCAGGCGGCAAAGAAAAGGAGGGCACCAAGGCTGATCCACCTGTGCCTTGCAGTTTGTTGGCTCAGAATAGGAACTGGCTGAAGAATCACACATAGCTCCAGATTTAAAGAAAGACTTACTATAAAGCTATAGGAATTAAGACAGTGTGGCCTAGACTGGTGATAGGATAGGCACATTGATCAATGGAACAGAACAGAGAACCCAGAAACACCCATACAAATATGGCCAATTGATTTTGGCAAAGTTCCAAAGGCAATTCAGTGAAGAAAGAATGGTCTTTTCCACAAACGATGATGGAAGAATTGGATATCCATAAGCAGAAACATGAACTTTGCCCTAAACCTCATACCTTATACAAAAGAAAACTCAAAACAAATTGTAGAGCTAAGTGTAAAACATGTAACTATAAAACCTTTAGAAGAAGTCAGGATATTTTTTTTGACCTGGAGTTAGGTAGAGTCCTTTTTATTGTGGTTAAAAATAACACAAATGTATCTTACATTTCTGGAGGTCGAAATCTGGGTTTCACTGGGGTGAAATCAAGGTGTCAGCAGGGTTGCAGTGCTTCTGGAAGCTCTAGGGAAGAAACTGTTTCCATGCCTTTTCCAACTTCTAAAAGATTCCTTGGCTTGTGACAGAGACCAAATCAGTTAAGTGCAGAGGTCAGCGTGGGAGGAGGGTGTGGCTTCGAACATGAGGGCATTTTTCAGGGCAATGGAACTGTTCTGTATACTAATTGTGGTAGTGGTTATATGAATCTATGCATGTGTTAGAATTCATGGAACTGTACACCAAGAAGGTCAATTTCATTATATGTTAGTTAAAAAAATTAAATTAAGAAAAATGTGAACTGATACTGAGACCTTGAATCCAGATTCCATTGCTTTCTGGGTGTGCTATATTGGACCAGGTACTTTCTTTAAACCCCAGTTTTCTCATTACCTCAAACACATATATGAGTATCCACGTTTCATAGGGGTGTTTGGTGAACTGAATGAGGCAATGCATACAAAGTTGTGTGTGCAGTGGCCCTATAGTGAGCACACGACAAACATTAGCTGTTAATATAGGGTCCCAGTTTTCAGAAAAAAAAATCTTTAGAGGAGGTTGCACAGCATGGTAAAAAGAACATGAGCTTTGTGGACAGTCAAGACTTAGCTTTGAAGTGCTTATCCTCTTGCACAAGTTAATCAACCTCTCTGAACTTCAGCTTCCTAATTCTAAAAACAAGTATAATAATATTCACTTTATTGTATTGTGGTAAGCATAACAATTAATATATGTAGAATACCTGGAACTTAGTTGGTGCTCAATAAATGATAGCTGTAATTATGATTTAGAGTGTTTCAATAAGTAAAACATAATGTCCCCTGACAGTGAAAAATTATGCTTACAAATGGGTAATCTGCAATGATTAATTATGCAACCAAAGAAAGAGCTGACATTATGCAAATGTTCTAGTTTATACTGGACTGGCCATTCATACATATTTTCCTATTCATAGCCAAAATATTAATTGGTTGAAATGAACACTGTTGCATTCTAATGAGCTCTTAAAAGGGCAAAAAGATTTTTCTAGCACGATGCAGAATAGATTTTCTGATAGTTTGTATTCTTCCATTTTGTTATTTTATTTTGCAAATGGAGTCCACAGTTCTGTAAAGTGACCTTCATTTTATAATACTTTCCAACTCTTATCTCATGGGTGTGTCTCAAAGTAAAGTAGGATACAAAGGAACCTAGAGTCAGCTACAGGGTCCTAGTGGCCTTTATGGGCTAGGTGTCCAGAGACAAGCTGAAACCCTTCTGGATTGATAATTTTCTAGGTTGCTCTCATAGTCATTATTACTGTTGGCATCACTGTCGTATCATCGACATCACCCGCCAGGCTCAGGTTATTAAAAAATCACTCTTTGGTTCTATAGCACCTCCAATCTTCCTGAATATTATTTGTCTTATTATTATTTTTTTTAACTTTCTTCCTTTGTTCATTGATCCATGAAAAGGGAAACTGTTGCTTTAAGGAGATAACTCCTGCACAAAGAAATGATGTCACTCTGTCAGCCAGGAGTATAAAAACACACCTTCAGCCAAAGACATTTCTCATGTTAGATTATTTTTCAATGTTAATAAAAATGTTCTAAATGGGTGATATTGTTTTATTGTTGCTTATGACATTATGGAGGTTACTGATGGGAAAGGAAGAACAGAGTACTCGAAGCACAAAGCTGGAAAAGATCTTAGAAATTCTAGCCTAGTATCTTTATTCCATCCATGGGGAAAACGGAACTCTAGAGAAGAGCATCGTAGGCACGTGTGACCTACAAGTGACAGGCTGAGTCAGGATGGGAACCCAGGTGTCCTGCCCACAGGATGGGCTAGTGAGCTCTATCTTCACCTCTCCAACAAGAGCCCTCCCTGTTTTCCTTTCTATTCTTTAACCCTAGTTTTGCAGAATTTACTTAATTTATAGTCACTGGTTCATAGAATACTATCTATCATCATTAGTCCATGCAAAGACTGTCTCTTGTTTTTTTATGTTTTCTCTTTCATTCACAGCTGTCATTTCTAGTCCTTTTTCTCCCTTAGATGCTCATTCTACTGTATTTGATATTTTCTTAGCTATGCAAATACTGTATTATGTATGTATTTTACTTAATTATTTTCAGCTATAAATCTTCATTCAACATTATGCTTTTGGGCTATGTGGCTATATATTTATTTGGTTAAATAACTCTAACCATAGCCTAGTATTCCAGAGTATTAACTACATTTTACTTATCTATTCTCCTCTGTGGATTGTAGGTAACTTCTATTTTTGATACTGCAAGCAACTCAACAATTAACATCCTCTTATGTATCCCTTAGTGAACTCATGGGAGAAATCCTCTGGGTACACCCATTAGTGGGATCGTAGGGTCATAGGATACATCATTCTTAATTTGACTAAGCATTGCCAGATTCCTTTCCACAAGGCCATACGTTTTACACTAAAACCAGCAATTCCTGATTTTTCCCATCTCCTCAAACCCTTGTCAACATTTGGTAGTATCTTTCTTTCTTACTTTGCCATTTTGGTGGGTGTAAAGTGGAATTGCATTGCTATAGTTTGCATTCTTCTGATTATTAACATCTATTCCTTTCATTCTTAAATGACCTACTTAAGGTCTTTCCTTTTTACCAATTACTGTTTCATATCCTCTGACTACTTTTCTATTTGTTTTTCTGTTTCTTTTTTTGTTGACTTGTAGGAGTTCCTTACATAGTCTAGATATTCATCCCTTGACTGTTACAGATGTCGCAAATACATTCTTCCAGTTTGCCCTCAGTCTATTGTGTCTTTTACTGAGCTGAAATTCTTAATTTTGATGGAGTCAAACTCATCAACTTTTAGCTTTATGGTATGTACTTTGGGATGTCCCTTTGGAAGACTTTCTTTATCTTTCACAAAAATATCCTACATATTCTTTTGGCAGCTTTATAGTTTTATCTTTAGCATTTAGGTCCTTAATCTACCTGAAGCCCATGTTTGAATATGGTATAAGGTAGGGCTACAGTTTTATATTTCTTCATATAATACTACTATTCCAGTTTTCCTACTGCCATCTAAGCAATCCGTTCTTTCACTTACATTCCACTCCAGTCTCACTTGAAATGCTTTAGGATCTAAATATTTTCCACTAAATCCAGAAGATTTCCTGAACCATAGATACATTTGCTAAGTTCTGAGAAGAATAGTGCTCAACCTAATTAGATATTTTATTGGTAACTGAGGCCAAGATCCAGGAGTCAGGATGCAGAGTTTAAAGTCTCCAGAGTCTATTAACAGCATTGTAAGACTCAACTTATTGCAATAATGGAGCCTGTAATTCAACAGGAAAGCACAACCTTTCATGACTACAGATAAGAGGACTAGACCTAATGGAACGCTATGAACTGGTTTGGAGGTGCTGGCCAATCTTGAATCCTATCTGGACATCAGCTGTCTCAATTAGGAAACGACTTTTATTCGATGTAGCAGACTGCCAAACAGAATTTTATGTGAGGAGTTTTTGAAGCTAAAGAAAATTTTAGAAAAACCACTGGTATAGATGGTCTCATGAGTTTCTCTAAATTTTCCTGATAGGGTACCACCTCTCCATTGAACTTTAGTTATCATCCATTATTAATATGAACTCCTCTTTAGTTTTATCTCTAAGTTGGCTATTCAGAACAATGGGTAAGAACCACTATAGTATCCTGTGCTTTGCATATTGAGGGTCAACAAATATTTGATGAGCAAAAGAAGGTTGATGATACCAGGTGAACGGAAAGGGTCATTTTCATTTTTTACTGTCAGTAAACCATGGAGGAGAAGGGTAAAAAAAATTTTTTTAAGTCAATTGGTAATTTGTCTTTTTTCTTTACAAATTAAATAACACTGAGATTCTTTCTGAGAATGTTGCATTAAACGAACTCAATTTTATGAAGGTTAATGTTAGAAATGTTTCCCATGGCTACCCAAAGATGCTTGTCGTGCCAGGCTTCTTCACTTTACTTACATGTGTATCAAAATCACTTGAGTCAGGCTGGGATGCAGCTGTTTTTGGAACAGATGATGGTGTGTGTGTGTGTGTGTGTGTGTGTGTGTGTGTGTGTGTGTATGTGTGTGTGTGTTGTTTGGAGGAAAGGAGTTCTGTTTAACAGTTGTATGGTCATAGGAAGTTGGAAAGAAATGAAACTTCAACCCGAGCAGGGCACCGTCTCCCAGAGGGAAATGAGGAAGGTTGTTGAGAAAATGTGGTTTCAGTTCGTGAAAAGCCTGCTGTAAACCCTTGGATTCCTGCAAACAAGTCAAGATTTATTCTTCAGCAAAATACCTTGGGATCTTGAATCCCCATCAACTTCTTAATGAGATCTGTAGCCATCTGGGTAGCTTAGTAGAAGGGCCCAGTTCTGCCCTTAGACATCTGTGGAGAGAAGCCACCAAAGGCAGGAAAAGGAGCTCAATTCTTGGGATAAAAAGAAGGAAGGAAGACTTGTGCAGGAAGCCTTCTTCAGAGACTGTCAGAAGTCAAATTCTTGGACAAACTGTATCTCCAGCCACTGAGGACTATTTCCCTTGAAAGAGTTTGGCAGATGTTTGGCATCTCAGTTACTATGGCAGATGGAGAAATGGAACCAACCAGGAGGCACTGAACAGGCCAAGGGACCGTTCAGAGCCTGTAGTGAAGGCTCCGTATGGAGATCTGAAACCAATGTGGTGAAAGATCAGTTAAATAATTCCTATCTGCTGACTTGTATGAAATGTTTTGCTGAGGGTATGAAAAGGAGGGCTCCAGTTTCACCATCTCAGAGCCATTGGATCTGGAAGAGTTAAGCCTTCTCCTGAAGGGATATCGAGCTGTTACAGGAGCCCGAGGCAGGCATGATTCCTCTGCTTCCCATCCTTTACTCAAATCCAACAAATTATCTTCTGCCTGAAACGCTGCCTCAATGTGCTTAATCGTTCATTCATTTACTCAATGTGTTTTGAACACCTACTATGCATCACGCACTGTGACAGGAGCTGGGGAATCGGTGGGGATAGGGGCTGTGCCCTCAAGAGGCTCACGTGGGTTACAGAGGCAGATAAAGAAACGTGCCATTGAAGGATTTCTACTCAACAGGGGAATAAGTGACAGAGCAGGTGCAGAGGCGTTTCATATACTGTTCATGTGCATCAAACTCTGGCAGCCTCAGTTCACGTCCCAGCTCTGCCATTTATTGTTGTGTCATTTGGAGCAAGTTACTTCACGTTGCTGTATCATAGTCTCCTCACCTGTAAAATGGGGGTGAAGCCAACCTCATAGATTTGTGTGTGGATTTAATGAGTTAATACATGTGAAGTGTTTAGAACAGCACTTAGCATGTAGTATGGGCTCAGTCGAGGTTAGTAATGGCTGTGCTTTAGGTATTAAGGGAGCACAGGAGAGGAGCATTAGCTCATCTCGGGAGCAGGTGGCAACCTACATTTATTCACAACATCGAGATGTATAGAAACAACTTTTCTTGTGGGTGAAACTTCTTACAGAGATCCCAAACCTCTTTACCAGACCACAGTATGTTCTTCCATGAGATTGATCAGAAGCAGCCCTCAGAGAACTGAAAGGCCAAGGATGGTTTTGCTTTTGTTTTTGTTTCAGCTGTACCTCTGACCATTGCTCTCTTCTTCAGTTCTCAGCTGAGTCCAGCAGTTTCTGGGCAGGATGAGGAAGAAACAGAGACTGACACTTCCCCACCAAACCAAAGGGAAATAAGTGATTCACCCCAGCGTCATGGAGTCTGAAAGGGGATTTCTCTTTTCATCTGAAGGAAATTGGGCAGGAAAAATAGGCTAAAAACTATTCCCCAATCTAGGCAGCTCTTGGAAAATAATTTGTTCGTTTCATATTTCTACGAACTTTATTCAATACTTACTGTATGCAGGAAACTGTGGGTTACAGGATAAGAGCCTGTATTTATTGATTGCCCTCCTGTGTGCCAAGCACCGTAGAAAGTACCTTATGTACCTAATCTAATGCTCACAGCACATCCTCATGAGGTAGGTTCATTTTTATTTGCAGCAAGAAATTGAAACCTAAAGAGGTTAACTAACACCTTGTCCAAGGTTATACAGCAAGGTAGGAAAAGGCACAGAGATTTGAATTTGGGCAGAATGAGCTGAACACCCAAATGCCTAACTGCTATGTTTCCCTGTCTCAACAAGACATAATCACAGTCCATGAGGAGCTCTCACTCTTGTGAAGGAGACAGATAATTAATATACAGTGTAATCTCTGCTCCATAAAGGTGTGAACGGAGCACTGTGGGAACTCCGAAGAGGGAATGAATTACTCTGCCTGGAAGAATCAGTTTCTGTAGTCAGCAAAGTGCTTAAGACCGCACAAAATTTCCAAAATAGATGCAAAGCTGGAATGGTGAAAATCTGTCCCAGTGAAAGAAAAGCTTAAATTCTAACATGACTAAAGACCATAAACAGACTAGGTGCTCGGCCTCTAAATGAGCAAGAATCAAACTTCAATTTTTAAGAGTCTATTATGCCAGGTATTGTAGGCTTACTACTGGTTTGCTGTACCACGCTTGACCTCGCCAACTGTCAAAAATCATGCACTTTTAGTCCCAGCTCAAATTCTGTCTCTTAGAAGGTAGTGACCATGATTTCTTTATCTTTATTCATTTTAGCATCCCCTGTCCTACCCACTCCAGGGGTCTAGGTCACTGCTTGGCTTAAGATAGGAGTTCAAAAATACTCATGCTGAATCTTTCAGAAGTTGATTATTCTACCTGTGGTTAGACCAAAGCTTTTTTTTTTCTTTCTCACCTTTCTCCCTTATCATCTCACACCTCATTTATATTTCTCAGATGTTGCAAGGAGGAAAACTCTAAAATTCATCCCTTTTAATATTTGGGAAAGAGTGCATCAAAATGAGAACCTAAGATAAATTCTAGTGGTAAGTTTTGGGTTTTCTTTTATCCATTATCATAGATTATCTTCATCAATTATCATAGACAGATAAAAATTAGTGTAAACTTGGTGGGAAAAAAGTTCCCATATTGTTTTAAGATCTGTCCTGAGGGTATGAAATGTTTCCCATGGCTACCAGTCGCGTCGAGCTGGGGCTACTCTTCGTTGCATTGCGCAGCCATTGTCCATATTTTTGTTAGGTTGTCTTGTTGTTGTTGAGTTGTAAGAATTCTTTATGTATTCTTTATGTATTCAACACTTGTTATTTTCTGTTGTTGTTGTTTTTGTAAATTATAGTCATCTTAGTGGGTATGAAATGGCATCTCTGACTCCCTGCTCGGGTCTGATTTTGTGAACAATGGGTACCAACTAGAACACATCCTTCTTCAACCCTTGGCAACAAAACTATCTGTTGAACTAGAGGGAGAAGAAGGAGAAAGGGGAAGAAGAAAGTGGCAATGGATGAAGGTCGTGAAAAAGATTCTGTCCGTCTAAGCTCAAAAATAAATGGAGGATACAAGGATGTCCTGCAGAACGCTGCTGATAACGTTATAATATATCAGCACTTCTGATGAAACCGAGTACACTGTGTCCCCACAGAGTCAGTGAGGATTTGAGGAAAAATATCAACCTTCAGTAGATTTCATCCTTTCAAGTTCAAGTCAGTGGGTATCATTATGTCTGATCAATCACAAGTCCAGGTGTAGCTGAGGACTAGCTGTTACCTACCACACTGAAAGCATCAGATTTGTCAGTTACTCTGCCCAGGAGCCCAGTCATTGCAGAGCTGCTCCCAGTAACACAGACTTTGGCTTTGATACACGTCAGACACACTTCCAGGACATCCAAAAGGCCTCATATCTCTCACTGTGCTCATAGCAGACCTCTGATACCCAAACACAGCCCTGCACCAACTGTCGTCATACATTTTTCTTGGTTTTTCATAGTTTTATAATAATTTATATCTTACGGTTAAGATAAAGTGTCAGCTTATCTCAGTATCTTGTAATAAGTTGTAAGTTTATTTTAAAACATTTTTACAGCATGTATTAAGAAGAAAGGGAACTTTAATTTCTTTAAATTTTTGGCTGCGTTGGATCTTTGTTGCTGCGTATAGGCTTTCTCTAGTCGCGTCAAGCGGGGGTTACTCTTCGTTGCATTGTGCAGCCTTCTCATAACGGTGTCTTCTCTTGTTGTGGAGCACAGGCTCTAGGCGCGTGGGCTTCAGTAGTTGTGGCACGTGGGCTTAGTTGCCCCTCAGCATGTGGGATCTTCCTGGATCAGGGCTCGAACCCATGTCCCCTGCATTGGCAGCCAGATTCTTAACCACTAAGCCACCAGGGAAGTCCCAAGAAAAGAAACTTTTTAGCCTGCGATTTAAAAAATCCAGATTTATTATATACTTTTATTTATTTTTGTTTGAAAATATTTCTTACGGCTTTTTAGTGCCAGAATTTTTATCTCCAACAGCTCAGATCATAGCACCAGCTAACAAGCAATTTTGTTTAAAAAGAGGCATGCTTTTTTTTTGAATGTTAGTTTTTTTAAACCAATAATTAAATAGGGCCTCATAAAAATGTAGTTGAGACTTAAGAATGAGGGCCCCAGATATTGTTTCAATTGAGATGAAATTTATATAATTTAAAATTAATCATTTTAAAGGGAACGATTCGTTGGCATTTAGTACATTCACATTGTTGTGAGACCATCACCCCCAAATGAAACTGTGTACACACTGAGGTCTTACTCCCCATCCTCTCCTCGTCCCAGCTCCTGGCAACTACCAATATGTTTCTTGTCTCTATGGATTTACCTACCCTGGATATTTCATATAAATAGAATCATACAATATGTAACCATTTGTGTCTTGCTTCTTCCACTTAGCATAATGTTTTTTAGGTTCATTCACATTGCAGCATGTTCCAGTGTGCTTCATTTCTTTTTATGGCTGAATAATATTCCATTGGCGTATTTACCACAATCTGTTTATCCATTTATCTGTTGCTAGACATTTGGGTTGTTTACACCTTTTAGCTATTGTAAATAGTACTGCTATGAATATGCATGCATTTGTTTGAGCATCTGTTTTCAGTTCTTTTGGATATATACCTAGGAATGGAATTGCTGGATCATAAGGCAATTCTATATTTACTTTTTGAGGAACTGTCAAACTGTTTGCTATAGCAGCTACACCATTTTACATTCCCACCTGCAGTGTATGAGGTTTCCAATTTCTTTGCATCTTCACCAACACTTGTTATTTTCTGTTGTTGTTGTTGTTGTTTTAAATTATAGTCATCTTAGTGGGTATGAAATGGCATCTCATTGTGGTTTTGATTTGTAATTCATTTGGCTAAAAATGTTACAAACCTTTTCATGTGCTTATTGACTGTTTGTATATCTTCTTTTGAGAAATGTCTTTTTAAATCCTTTGCCCATATTTTTTTTGGGTTGTCTTGTTGTTGTTGAGTTGTAAGAATTCTTTATGTATCCTGGATACTAGACCCTTATCAGATATATGATTTGTAAATATCTTATCCTGTCCTGTGTCTCTTCATTGTCTTGACAATGTCCTTTGATGCAAAAAAGTTTTTAAGAACTACAGTTTTAAAATTTTTTCTTTTGCTGCTTTTGGTGTCATATCTAAGAATCCATTGCCAAATCCAAGGTCCTGAAGACGTTTCCCTATGTTTTCTTTTAAGAGTTTTATGGGTTTAGCTCTTATATGTAGGTTGTCAATCCATTTTTAGTTAATTTTTGTAGTTGGTGTGAGGTAGGGGTTCCAACTTTATTCTTTTGCATGTGGATATCTCACCACAGGGATTTGGTTTTGTGTACATATATATGCTATGGGAGAATTTTAAATGAGAGATTAAAGAGCTTTATGGGGGTAGATAGAGACTGAGCAGGTCAGAACCAAAGTCTGGTTCTCACCGGTAGGTAGGTAACAGGCCTTCCCTTGCCCTCCTCCCCATCCCTGCCAGCTGCCGATAAGATACCTGAGAGGGAACAAGTCTGTTCTGAGAGGACAGTTACACTAGCTTGATAAGAGGAAAACAGTTAAAAGTAAGAAGGATGGGTCATTGAGATTATCTTTCAAACTAGTGTTTTGGGCATGTATGTCAGAACTTTGGAAATTGCTTAACAAAACAATAAATAAATAAACAAAAATTCAAAACAATAAACCTAAATACCAAATGCATCTCTGTTTGGTGGCCTATGATTGGAGAGTTGGATGAGAAGAGCGAAGAGGGAGGAAATCTGTGTCCTGCTTGTTGCTCCTTCTTGACCAGCATGAGCCATTTTCTTCCTCTGCCTGGGGGAAGGGAACATTTGGAGGCTTGGAGGAGCCTACTTTTATGCCATGATGGTGGCTATAATGAAATGGGGGAGTGTCTATGGAAAATCCGGGTTGCCAGATGACAAGAAGTGCATCAGGAACTGAAACTATAGCCAGGACCACGTGTGAGATGGAGCAAATACCACCATATGGGTGAAATGGCTGACCTGGCTCTTACTAGCACGTGTGAGTCACACCATGAGGACCAGAATGAGAGACTTAGAGACTGCCCTCCAAGGATTTCACTGAGACAGGGAGTTACTGATATCCCTTTCAAAAATTCTAGTCATATAAAAGTAAGTTTTACAAGTGACATCTTTATACTATAACTGTGGTGGAGATGGCCAACTGTTCTTCAGACATTTGTATTCTCCTCCATGGTATAGAGCTGTTGCTGAAAGCAGCTGCCCAGTAGAGGACTACATTTCCCAGCCCCCTTACCTTGAAACGGGGCCACGTGACTGGTTGTGGCCAGTGGAGTGTAAATGGAAGGGTAACCTCACCTCCTCCAGGCTGTGGTGCTTAAGAAGCTGGTGCACCATCTCCATGCTCTCTTTCTTTCTGCCTCCATTGGATACAATTTCCCGGGCAGTCCCAGAAGCCACATGTTGAATCTGGCAGAGCTCTGTTGGCCTAGGTGCCTGAATGACTTTGTGGACCACCCATGTTACACTGTTACACAAGTGAGAAATAAATGTTTAGAAAGATTAAGCCATTTGGTATTTCAGTTTGTTGGTTACTGAAGCTGGTGACACCCTAGAGCAGTGATTCTCAAACTTGGGGGTATATTGGAATCACCTGAGGGCTTATTAAGACACAGATTGTTGGGCCCCAGTCCAAAGTTTCTGGTTCAGTAGGTCTAAGTAGGGGCCCAAGAATGTGCATTTCTAACAAGCTCCCAGGCGATGCTGCTGCTGTGGATTCACCATACTTTGACGATCACTGTGGGAGATAATGCAATAAGACAGAAAGGAACTGTGTAGAGAATGTTTAACGATCTGATCTGAGGATTAACAACATTAAAACAAGCATTAATTTAACAAGTATTTGTTTAACTGCTTTTTGTGCCAGGCAATATGCTAAGTCCTGGGCACAGAGTGATCAACTCCTTGGAGAACTTACCATCTAGTGGAGGAGATATACACGAATCAGCACAGCTATATGATAGTGGACAATAGGTACAATGAAGGGAAAGGGTAGGGAAATGTGAGACCAAATAACAGGGAACTTCATCCAGTTTGAGATGGGGGGTTGCAATGCTCAGAAAAGCCTTCTTTAAGGAAGTGTCATTTAAGGCAAGATTTAATGTCTGTGAAGGTAGAGATTTTATTTTATTTTTACTTTTTAAGGAGGAGGGTGTGTCCCAAGGGAAGAGAATGCTTGAAGAAATCAAGAAACTGGAAGAAGCCCAGTCTATCTGGAACAGGGCAGTGAGGGGAAGAATGATAAGGAATGAAATTAGAGAGCTGGAGGGGAGCCAGATCAGGCATGGGATGGTAAGCCACACAAGGATTCTGACTTTCATTCCAAGAATAGTGTGAAGTTATTTGACTGTTAAAGGAGGAGAAACAGAGTTCGCACTCAGAGATATTTTTATTCCCTTCTCCCCATTTTTCTATGTAGTCTTTCTTTAAATTAATAAAATTAGTCTTTTGTATTTTATGTGTTTTGCTAATATTTTTCCTTTGTCATTTGTTTTTGACCTTCTTAATGCTATTTTTCCACACTCAGAAATTTTAATTTTTACGTACTTAAATTTGTCACTCTTTTATAATTCTGGGTTTCATTTCATGCTTCAAAAGAACTTTCCCATCTCAAAATTATCTTTTCTATACGTTCACCATGTTTTTTCCTAGTACTATATAAGGATATACAGTTTAAAAGCACAATGATATATAAAATTTCACCTACGAAAAAGGCAAAGATCAAAACTTTTGATAATACATTGTATTAGTTGGGTGATGAAGGGCAGTAGACATTCCCATACTTTTGATTGAATTGTTAGCATTTGGTAGATTAACTGTGGGTGTATGGGCAGTGCACCGAGACAGATTTATGGTGTCCTGATCAGCCTCCCCTCTGCCTGCATCTGATCTTCAGCTACACCCGTGGGTAATTTCTTTCTCAATCCATTCACACAAGGGCAGTTTGGCTTGGGGGGCAGAAACAAACTGCCCTTGTTGATCAACTCTTGTTGATCAAACACACAAGAAACCCCATTCAGATCCTTCTTTTGTAAATGATTCCACATGATAATTTATTAATGAACTCATAGGTTCTACTAAGTCATTTTTTTAATTTTTATTTATTTATTTATGGCTGCGTTGGGTCTTCGTTGCTGTGCACGGGCTTTCTCTAGTTGCGGAGAGCAGGGGTTACTCTTCATTGTGGTGCGCGGGCTTCTCATTGCGGTGGCTTCTCTTGTTCCAGAGCACGGGCTCTAGGAGCACGGGCTTCAGTAGTTGTGGCTCATGAGCTTAGTTGCTCCGTGGCATGTGGGATCTTCCCGGACCAGGGCTCGAACACGTGCCCCCTGCATTGGCAGGCAGATTCTTAACCACTGCGCCACCAGGGAAGCCCTATTAATCTATTAATAAAATTAGAGGTTCTAGCCATTGTTTTGGATACCTACAGGCAGTGGCCAAAAGAAGAAAGGCTCTCCTTCCTGACCTCCACCCAGGAAGGAGTGGGTCCCCTCCACCCAGTCAGGGGCATACCCTACCCTGTGAACCTACACCTCATAACCGGAGCTCAGCACATGTTGGGCTTTCTGATTGGCTGCGAGCCTCACTAGCCCATCCTGTGCAGAGATTGAGCCCCTGGTGATGGGAAGTATATGGAGCACTCTACAAGATGTTTCCATGAATTTTCCCAGGACTAAATCCTCGACCTCTTAGTCTGCTTCTTCCAAATCAGAAGGGATTTGTGGCTTGGCATCCTTCCTCAGTCTTTTTTGGTTTTTGGGAATGGGACAGAGTGAGAAGCTGCACCATTCTGTGCCAGAAACTTGCTTCTTTCCTTGGTTGTCATTTCCTGAATTAATGGCCTGGAGTTAAGTTTCCCTCCCTTGTTTCATGGCTGATCCTGAGCATTTTTCTGATAAACAAACAAACAAACAAAAAAACTGTTAAAATGTGACTGGGGGACTTCCCTAGTGGTCCAGTGGTTAAGACTTTGCCTTCCAATGCAGGGGGTGCAGGCTCAATCCCTGGTCGGGGAGCTAAGATCCCACATGCCTCAGGGCCAAAAAACCAAAACACAAAGCAGAAGTAATATTGTAACAAATTCAATAAAGACTTTAAAAATGGCCCACATCAAAAAAAAAACAACAAAAAAACTGATTGGGTAAGAAAGCATCTGTTAGCTGGCTTCATTCAACCACCCTATAAAAGGCAGGTCAGTTCCCCATTTGTAAAATAAAGATGTACCACATACATCAGAGACTAAATAAATATGATTTCTTTCCCTTGTCTTTCTTTCCTTTCTACCTTCCTACATTTCATATGTCAGATACGCTTTAGGATAAATTTACTATTTTATATATTAGAAAACAGCATACTCCTATTTTAAAAATATTAAATGCACTTTATATCTCAATCTATTTTACATATGGAGGATTATTTTCAAGAGTCCAATTAACAAACTGATTTACTTATTAGATTGAGAGACATAGCTTATCAAATTTTATAATTAATTGTTTGTTTTTAGTTGTCAAATGTTATCTTTTTTTATTGAAGTATAGTTGATTTACCATGTTGTTAGTTTCAGGTATACAGCAAAGTGATTCAGACATATATATATATGTATATATATATATTCTTTTTCAGATTCTTTTCCCGTATAGGTTATCGCAAAATATTGAATATAGTTCCCTGTGCTATATAGTAGGTCCTTGTTGGTTATCTATTTTATATATAGTTGTGTGTATATGTTAATCCCAAACTCCTAATTTATCCCTCCCCCTCTTCCCCTTTGGTAACCATAAGTTTGTTTTCTATGTCTGTGAATCTATTCCTGTTATAATGTAATGTTTGAAAAATGTATATTGGCTACATCTGGGGTTTTATATATCAAGAGAACAGAGAATCCAAGAAAAATACAAAGAAATGCCATCTGATGATAATCGAAGCTTGAAATGAAATAAAGTTGAAAAGAAAAGCAGAAAAGACAGAGAAATCCCATTAAAACATTAAATGCACCCTGCTTTCTACCCCCGGGGGTAAAGGCTGGACAGGCTCTGTTAAGCCTAGAGACCTCTCTGGGGAATCCAGTTCTCCAGACTCTTGGCTCCATCTGAAGCTGTTAGTCCAGCTGTTTATTTTCCCTCACACACAGCTGATATGTATTTTAACAATCTTTAAATGTATGTGAGACTGAAAGCCCTATAAGCAAGTTAAAATCTTGGTAGTGCCTTTACCAGTTCCACAACTTTCTCTGGTCTCTCCTGCTTCTTCCAGGGACGGAAAATTTCTATTCCTTCTCTGCTCCTGTCTACACCAATCCTGCCTCTGGTCTGGCCCTTGATCACTGGAGGAGGGAAAGAGTAATTCTCCCAGAGTGGGATGACTGTCACTTTGCCCATTATGATTCCAGTGGTATCTTTTTGTACTTCATTCTTCACATGGATGAGGTGATAAGGACATAAAAATCAAATCATAGCTATGTATATTAGACTCCAGCAATATATGAGAAACTTAGTTAATCAACTTCGTTAGTTTTCCTTTAAGGACTGCGTTTGAGGAAATATTTCTTAGTGGAAGCCAAGGTAGCTCATCCAGAACAATATAAAATAATAAGATTTCTATAAAACTATTTGTGGGTATAGTTTATAATATACTGAATTATTGTTTTTTTAAAACATTAAAAAGTACAGATTCTTAAGTTCTTTAATATTGCTACATTAATGGGAAAGATGTAATATTCAAAAAAAAAAAAGATGTAATATTCAAAATATTCTAATAGGTGAGGTATGAAATATACCTTACAGTTCTTGGAAAAACTTAACTTTACACTTCCCCAAAGGCTTAAATCTTGAGCAACTTACTTGGAAAAAAGAGTCAGTTGAATTTAATGAGTATTCTTACCTGAATAATTTTCTGCTGACTGCTGTAATCACAGGTCTTTTTCCTTTGAATTTTTTAAGTAGGGAGAAAATAGTTATGCTACTTGTGAAACAAACCAAGAACACTGTACATCTGTAAAAGATGTGATTAGTTGTTAAAACAATAATCATGGTAATTATTGTGATACATGATAGCTGGAGGGAAAGAAGGACATGGTCCTTCTGGGAAAAGCACTGGCTTTGGATTTGTAAGACCCAAGTTATAGGACAGATCCTAGCAACATAATGGCTATGTGGCCTTGTATGTGAACTTTTATGAATAATCAGCTTTCACACCTGTGAAATAATGCCCATAAGACCTTCCATCATCTGACATGGTAAGAAGTTAGATGTAAGTATTACATAGAGTAATGTATATGAAAGCATTTTGTATACTGTAAAGTACTATATAATTTTTCAAAAACTTTTCTTGCTTATCTATGATGATAAAATGTCAAAGAAAGTAAGAAATGCAAACTTTATTAAAAATAAAAAACTAAAATAATCAAATCACAGCTATCAAACTTACTGGTCTCTCCCAGTCCTAAGATTCAATTAACACAAGCATTTGAGAAATTTCCTCTTTTGGAACTAAGTAATGTAGGAGGATTTGAATCAGTTTCCAATCTAAAGAAAATATACATTTTCTCAACCTCAATTCAATTGACATTTTTTGAGGACTCAAGTGTGTAAGTGACAGTAGTAAGAACTGAAGGAGATACAGACCCTAGTGAGGAGCATATAATTCAATGGGAGAGGCAGGAGCATGTCTCAACAACTTATATCTAAAGCAGAAAAGGGAGGATTAGAATAGGGTGACCAAGAAAGAACTCTAGAAATATTTGAGAAAATATAACAGCTCCATTTCCTTGGTAACTTACAACAGAAAATTTAATCAATAAGATGGAAAATTTATTGAGGCAAACTGGATGGTTCTCAGAATGGAAGGAAGAGTTGATAATGACAAGGTCTTGGAAAGACAGAAATAGAATATCTTTAAGATTCCACTACTGAAATAACAGAAGACTCAAGAGCTCACAACTGAACAGCTCCCTGCCCTATGATTAAAATTCACATTCTCAGCAGAGAGCCTTTTTGCTTGGCTTGGACCACATGTCCAACTTTGGTGCTTGTGTGTAGTGGTGATGTAGAGCTTAGGAGGGCATAGAGAGGGAAAAGTGGGCATTGCATTTTATTTTCCCACTAAAACCATTCGGCAAAGATTTATTGATACCATAAGAAGAAAGAAAGAAAAGAAAGAAAGAATAGAAAGAAAGAGAAAGAAAGAAAGAGAAAGAAAGAAAGAAAGAGAAAGAAAGAAAGAAAGAAAAGAAAAGAAAAGAAAGAAAGAAAGAAAGAAAGAAAGAAAGAAAGAAAGAAAGAAAGAAAGGCAAAAGCTACAGCTGTCCTCTGTAGACATTTGCCAAAAGGAACTGGGGAGGATTTTGGAAGGGAAAGGGCTCAAGTTAGGCCTTGATAAACGGATAGGACTTTAAAGAATAGATTTGGGGGACTAGGAAAAAGAGGGCATTCCAATCAGAGGGAACAGCTTGAGCAAAGGTATGGAACAAGAAAGAGTCCAAGTATAAATCATGATCTGCGAATGGGGAGAAGTCCAGTATGTTTGGAGTGTAAGAACATATAGTGAGTAAAATGGGGAGGATGGTGCAGAAGGCATAAAATCAGAGTTCTAACTTATGTACAGGGTTGCAAAGATGATTGGTTGAGACAATGGATATGAAAGTGTTTTGTAAACTACAAAGTGCCTTGAAAACTATAAGGATTTTCACATCTATGAATTGCTTCAATTAAAAAAAAATCCTCGGGCTTCCCTGGTGGCACAGTGGTTGAGAGTCCGCCTGCCGATGCAGGGGACACGGGTTCGTGCCCCGGTCCGGGAAGATCCCACATGCCGCGGAGCGGCTGGGCCCGTGAGCCATGGCCGCTGAGCCTGCATGTCCGGAGCCTGTGCTCCGCAACAGGAGAGGCCCGCGTACCGCAAAAAAAAAAAATCCTCAGTAAATAGAGTTTTTTATACTAGCATTCTCTGCAATGTTTCATTATTTGCGAAATGAGAAATGTAAGTGGAACTGGCTGTAAAATTCTATAATTCCTTAATACATAATCCCCGATGAGATGTATGTCAACACACAATTACAGAGGAATTCAGATATGCTGATTTATGTCATCTTTCTGAAAGACAACTTTTTAATAAATCAATCTATTTTCCAGGGCTAATAGGCGCATTTATTTTTTTTTCAGAAGCATCTATGATTATAGAGGTAATTTACAAACATTATATGCTCTGCCATTCTCATTGACGCTGTGAAGTATTATCCCCATTCTTCATAGGAGGAAACTGGGGCTCAGAAAAGTGAGATCACTTTCCAAGTCATATAGCTAAAAAGTGGCAGAGGCAAGACTCAACACTGGATCTGTTTCTAAAGCCAGTGCTTCCTCCCTGGGCCCACAGTATCAGTGCTGCCTCTACCCAGTACGCCACCAAGCCCCATCCTGCTGTCTAAAGCCGCAGGAAGAATGTAAAGGCATCTAGCAGGAAGATGTACAGTACCTGGTGTGGTTTGAATCGGTGAGGGAGTAAGATGGCTGAGAGATGGGTGTCCGTGATTTCAAACACCTCGTGGAAGAGAACCAGCAGTCAAAGAGTTAGGCCTTGGGTCCAGTACTGTGCAAGATATTTCTGCTACTGACCCTCATAACACCCTGGTTAGGTGGGAATTATTCTGTCCATTTTACAGATAAGAAACCACTACTTAAAATATGCTAATTTTTCAAAGTAAGTGGTAGATCCAGTTGTTATTCTGTCACTCGTTCAAAATATTTATTGAGCACTCCAGGTCCTTGGGATACATTGTGAACCAAGCAAAGATCCTTGGGGGATCCTTATATTCTAGTGTGAAGAGTCAGGTAGTATGCAAAAACCTTAATACAAAGTCACAGAGTAAGTTATAAAGTCCTAAGCCCTATGGGGAAAAGAAGCAGTGTAAAAGGAGGGTAGGAAACAAGGAGGGATAACTTGAAAATTGGATTTTAAATAAGATGGTTTTATCACAATATCCAGCGGTCTAGAGGTTGATTGTCAAGGAATAATCAGCAAAGCTAAGGTCTTCCTCAACCTCGTAGTAACAGCTAGTGAACTGGCAGAACTGGAGAGGCTTTTTCACAAACAGTACCTTACAGGTACGGGAATTTCGAGGAACTAGAGGTCCCACACTCACTCCCACCTTCATTATTACTAACTACCACACTGATCTCGAAGATTGCCTGGAATTTCTTCTTTAATTCAACAAGCAATAATGTGAGAGGCCATCTGATGAACTAGAAAGACACTTTGCTTGGGAGCCGGGAAAACTGGGGTCTAATCCCAGGTGGGTCATTAATTAAAATTTGACCTTGAAAAATTTCTTTCTCCACTTGACTAATTTTCCCATCTGACAAATGAAAGTGTTGACATCTAAGAGCAATTCCAGGTCTAACACTTGTGGCTACAAATTTCTGCTGAAAAATTTCTCGGATGCCTTAGTTTAAAATTTTAACTTAATTTTGTTTTAGCAGAGAGATTGAGGCTCAGTGAGACACATTTATCTCTTCACATGTCCGGATGAGATTTCAGCATCAAACTTCTCTTTTAAAACCACCCAGAAGTGTCGGCTGCCACACATGAAGGTCCTGCCTTCTTTTGGGTGAACGTTGGGAGCAGAGGCTAGGCGGTGGATTGACCAGCCTAACAGGGCTGCCTGTCATTTCCAAGGGTAGCTCAAGGAGTTGGAATGACTATGCAATGCCCCGTATGGCTTGGGACCTGGTGACCTTAGCAATCACTTCCCTCCCCATGCTCCAGCTTATGGATCTCAAATCACAGCACCAGAAAATGAGAGGCAGGAGGTTTTCACTCCTTTTTTTCTTTCTTTCTTTTATTATATTTAAAATTTTCTAACAAGCCCTTGCATCTGGAAACTGCTAAATTTAAGACTTCCAGGCTAGGTGTATCTTTCGTCATTTTTACTTATTTGGTTTGTACATTTATTATATTACTTATCTGCCCCCAAAAAGTCTTTAATGGCATCCAATCATTCATGGAAACAAATCTGAAATTTTTGGCCTAGCTTTCTCTAAACCCTTCTTAATATAGTCCAACTCTTACTATCCAAACATATTTTCCATGCATCCTTTCAAACATGCATTATTTGCTTTCCTTCTATCCAAGTCTTTTCTTTTGTCCTCCAGTGAAAATCTGCCCACTCTGTAAAGTTCAGCTTACAGGCGATATCATGATCACTCCTGTTTTCAACTATGATTCTGAATATTAGGTCTAACTACAGTTAGAATAATTTTATTTCCCACTTATACATGCTAGTTATCCTTATCAATCTTTCTCTCCATACATAGATCAAAACACCTGGAGGGCAGGACCCATGTTTTATCTTTCTCTTCATATCCTCAGATTCTACCTAGTACACTGATGCTCATCACTGAGGGCGCCTTAGTAGGGAGTTTAGAAATCGTTGCTGTTACACACAATTTGACAAAATTGGATACTTGGATATTTTTCACAATACGCTTAGACTCATGCAATCTTAGAACTTCAACGCATTAGGGACCTCAGGGATTAATATACCATAATCTTCATTTTACAGATGAAAAAAACAAGATTTAAATGGAAGCAGTGAGTTGCCCAAATCTAAACTATATGTACAAGAAAAGATTAGACTTGGATCTAATCCCAAGTCTTCTGATTTGAAGTCCACGCTCCTTCCCCTTCCCCAGTAGTTTGAAACCCACTATGACACGTTTGATAGATGATGTTCACCCGAATGAGGCTCTCCCTTGGGCATAGCCAGGTTGTCTACAATGCTGGAGAGAGCAGTACAGCATCATCTATCCCTACCGCTCAAGAACGATGTCATAATGCAAGTGAGAGTCACAATCATGTGAGTATCATCTTGCGTCCTCTTTGATTTTTGAAAAGTTGCAAATGTCAGTACTTTAAATATTATTAGTATCAAGTGACTTGTAAAAAAACTGTTGCTTTGCACATGCTGCTATGTCTAAAACTGCTGTCTTTTGACCACCATTTGATAATATATCAATGAACCCACAATGATAAAATTCTACTCTGTGCCGTCAAATTGTTGAGAAGGTTTAGACCAGATCAAGCCTGGTGCTTACAGGGTCCTTTTACGTAAAAATTTCAAAGCACACAAGCAACATAGAGAGATGGAATGGCTGGGACAGGGAGGTGGGGAGAGGGAGCCTATGGTAGCAGGAAAGGGGAGCCCTGGGGATCAGATTTCAGGGCTGTGGTGGAGGACCCAGTGGCAGGGTGATCACAGCAGCAGTACTGTAGATAAACGGACTTTGAAAGTAAGTGGGAGGAGAAGCAGAGAGGAAGTTAGAATCACGTGGTTCAGGTACATAGTTTGAGGGTGGAAATTAGCGATCACTTTTGTGTAGGAAATGGTTAGAAAGGCAGAAAAGAACATCACTATAGAAGTGGTGGGATTGAAAGGCTGAGCAGCAGAGAGGAAGGAAAGATGGAGGGAGGGAGGGAAGGAGAGAGAAAAGGAAAGAGGCAAGGGTGTTTTTTGTTTTTTTTTTTTAGTGTAAAATGAGCTGGTTTCTGTTAGGCACTTCCACATTCTTTCTTTCATTCCAGAGAGGGAAGGAGAGAGTGTAGGTGCTAGAGGACAGAAAGGACAAAAAGGGGCTCCCCACTGGTTGCTCCCGTGTGTTTGTGACTGTGACACAGACTCCTGATTGCTCCACGGTCTCTGCTGGATAACTGCAGTTGTTCTACAAGTAGGAAACAAAAATGATAACCTAATTGTACCTGGAATGAAATTTCAAAGATTTCTTTTAAATCCCTCAGCAAAGCAAAAGTAAAACATTCTAAGTGTCTTAAGAGTAAAGTATATCTTAAGTATTTTAAAATGACTCTGTGCCTCAGTTTCATCATCTGTAAAAGGGGATAATAGTTTTATTATAGGGTTAATATATCTATATGATTAGGGATAATAATAGTACCTACATAATAGGATTGCTGTGCGGAATAAGTAGGTTAATATTTGTGAAGTGCCTGGCACATGGTGCTAAATACATGTTTGTTGAATGAATAAAAATAAAATAGCAGTAGACTCACAAATTGTCAGCTTTGGAGGAGAGTATAGGGACAAAGGGCCAAAGCATTCCTTTTAAGAAATGCAGCTGTGTTCCTAAGAGGGGAAGTAATTCACCTGTAGTCTTCACAGTTGATTAAGTCGATGGCAGAGGGAGTAGGAATACAGTCTCCTGATTTGCATTCGTGTCCTTTTTAGTAAGAAACACATGATAGACAGCAATATAGTACAGGTTTGACAAATCCTAACTGTAATATTTAACCAGATTATTAGTTCCTGGGGGGCTCTGTCTTGTCCATCTCTGCATTCACAGTGATAATCTGGACACCCTGAATACAGTAGCATCCTATAAAAGTTCATATAAAGTATGGGTAATCTGATTAATTAATTCACATTTGAGGCACTAAAAGCTCATTGAGGCTTAGAATTGATAAAGTAGAAATAATTTGAATGAAGCAGAAACTTTTCAGGTATGGCAATTTTTCTAACCCCTTTCAAATCTTACATGTAAAATCCATAGCCTAGCACACACAGCAACTCTCAATACATGTTGGCTATTATTTTTAGGCACTTGCTTACTAGGCCAATATATGGTGGTATAACTTGGCCACCAGAACAGAGGCACTGCCAAGTCTGATTCTCTTTCCTTTACAGGTGTCGGCAGATAGCAATTTGGGGAGAAATGTCTAACATGGCAGAAAGGGGTGCAAGTAGGTGATAAGCGGTTACCCAAATGTTGGTCACGACTCCATTTAACAGTAACTGATTCCTTTTATAGCAATGAAAAGTAATCAGTCCTGTAGGATTTCTCAATCCATATCGTCCTCTGTCCCCTTTAAAGTTTTAAGATGTTTGTTTCCTGTCAGCACTATTTTTATTCAATGGGATCCTGTCGGGGATTTTCATGTACTTTTCCTGTTTATTTTTCTTCCTGTTTCTCAAAATCAGGAATTAAAAGATAAAGATGAACAATTGTAAAGCACTTTGTAATGACCTTTACAAAAACTGTTATTAGGTCTTTCAAGGTTCCCACCCTTGCCAACCCCTCATCACACAATATTCAGTGAATAAATGAGAGGAAACGGAAAGGGGCTCTGAGACATCTGGGCTGCCATAAAAACTTGCTCTTGCCTGTCTGGATCCTTCACCACTATTATTTCCGTCACAGGAGGCATTTTCGTCTCGATTCGGGCATTCGGCTCTCTGGCATGTTTCTCATCCTACCTCTTGTGTAGCAAACGATTCCACTTTCTAGCTGTTTTTTGATCTTAGACGATGTCTCTTAGCCTCTCTGAGCCTCAGCTTCCTGTTATGAATGTAGGAAGGGTTCTATGATGAGGAAGTTAGGAGAAAAGTGGTAATGGGAGGAAAATGAAGGCCAGGAGGCAGAGAAGATATGACCACCATCAACCAGGAGAAGGTTGATGATGGCCAAGTCATCGCAATCAGATAGACTGGAATGGAAAGGGGCTCCTCCACTCACCAGATCTGAGGTAAATTCTTTAACTTATGCCTTTGATTTCAACATCTCATATACATTTCACTCTCTGATTTGACCTACTCTGGGGACTGCTCTGGGGATCACTCCTCTGCCCTCATTTCTTCTCTACTGATATTCACTTTCAAGGTGATATCATTCTGTTTCAAGGCTTTAAGTACCCTCTGTGTACTGACAATTCCAAAATCTGTATCTCTAGCAGAACCTCCCACATGAACTCAATATTCATTCAGCCAACTGCCCCCTCAAGGTCCACCTGGATGTCTAAGCAGCATCTCAGGCTTAACGTGCCCCCAGCTGGACTCTTAGTTTCCTTCACCTCACTGACCTGCTTCTCCTCTAGTCTTGTCCATCATAGTACATGGCAACTCTACCTTTCTAGTTGCTCATCGTTAAATCTCCTCTTTTCCTCATCTCTCATATCCACTCAATTAGCACATCTTGTCAGTTCCACCTTCAAACTAAATCCAGAATCTGACTTCCTTCTCACTACCATGCTGTTTTGCTAGCACCCTCTCAACACAATAGACATATGCAAGATTCTGTTACTTCTAGTCTTCAAACCTTTGAATGACTTTCCATTTCACTCAGAATAAAAGCCACAGTCGTGGGCTTCCCTGGCGGCGCAGGGGTTGAGAGTCCGCCTGCCGATGCAGTGGACGCGGGTTCGTGCCCTGGTCCGGGAGGATCCCACATGCCGCGGAGCGGCTGGGCCCGTGAGCCATGGCCGCTGAGCCTGCGCATCCGGAGCCTGTGCTCCACAACGGGAGAGGCCACAACAGTGAGAGGCCCGCGTATAGCAAAAAAAAAAAAAAAAAAAAGCCACAGTCATTAAAGTGCCCAAGGCCAGACATCATCTGGTCCCTCTCACCTCATGGACGTCATCTCCTGACACTCTTTCTCTCACTCTCTGATAGAGCCAATTCAACCTCTTGGCTATTTCTCGACCACATAAGGCACGTTTCAGCCTGAGGGTTTTGCACTCGTTTTTCTGCCAGGAATGCTTTTACCTCATAGCCTCATGATTTGCTCTCTCTCTTCCTTCAAAATTCAACTCAAATATCCTCTTCTAAATGAGGCCTCTTCTGTCCATGTTTCCTAAAATAGTGTATGTGTGCACATACATACACCTCCACCTTTATTCCTTACCCTGTTTTATTTTTTATGCGGCACTTACCCCTGTCTGATGTACAGTATATTTCCTGTTTATCCTTTTTTTCTGTCTTCTTTGCTTATTTTGCTCACTGCTGTATCCCTCTTATCTAAAATAGGACCTAGGAAGCAGCAGCATTCAGTAAATATTTAATGAATAAGTGAATGAATGGGGCTACTATGAGTGTTAAATTAATGCGTATGTATGTCCCAAAGTCAATATTTTGTCTGAGCATTTCCCAGGTTTTCCTGGAGTGTCCTCCACATCCCTTTAGCTACTCTTGGAGCTGCTGAGTTGTATAATGTGGCTCTGACCCCCAGGCTACAGTTGATGGTCTAGGGATGGACATCCTGGGCCGATTGTCTCTTCTTTGGTAATATGGTACTGGGACCAAGGGAACCAGGCCATTTACTGACACTTAACATAACTCTTCACAGCTGTTGCAGATCTTGTTTTCAGCCAAGAGGATCAGATGCAGAGGTATCTATCGAAAAGAATAAAATGATGATTAGAGAAGCAGACGTGACAGATTGCAAGAGAAGCTCTGCAGTGCTCTAGTTCCCATAACCAGGTGTTCCTCAGGCCCAAACAGATCCCTGAACTTCCTGCAACATTAAGGAAAACACCAGCTCAATGTCTGCCCTTGTGATAGGTGGTTAATAAATACGACTTGAATCTGAAACTTGAGGGGGAGGAATCATGTCTACATCTGTTTAATTGCAAAATTTTGCAATACATCAAATCAAGCTAAGGTGCAAAAATAAATATGTTTTGTGAACATTTGGCATTGAATCTAATCTGACAAAGAAGGGATTCTGTCTTTTGTCTTGGAAGGCAGCCTGATCTACTGGAAAGACAATTGGCCCCCAAGTAGGAAACCTGAGTTCTGGTCCAGCTGTGAACCTGGGCTGGTTATCATCCTTCTCTAAAGCCCTGCTTTCTCATCTGGAAAACAAAAGGAGCTGGATGAAGTTGTTTGTAGTCTATCTTCCAGGTCTAGATTTTAGAAGCTGGAGTCCTAAATGATATGGGACACTAATGGAGACATATTCTTCTCCTACTTATAAATACTTCAGATGTTTTAAATATTTATCTTTTTTTGTGACTGCAACATATCTGAACCTCTGCATCTGTGGTGGAATTTTCCACCTCATAAATCTTGGTGAGAGATGGAACTTGTCTTCCGCTGCAGACGTTGAAAAATCCAAATGTTCACTTTCCCATTTCTGCTGGGCCTAGAACTAGGTTACATGCTGGAAGCCAAGGCCATTTGTCCCAGCCACCAAGACCCAGTTGGGAGCTTGTGACTTGGCTTGGTTCAGGTGCAGCCAAGAGTCCAATCCAGAAGCAGGTGCTGGTAGCACCTGCTGGACCTCCCAGGGCTGACACTGTGATCTCCCACGTGATCAAACATGAAGGGTACAGTGGTGCCCACTTGGCGTCCAGTGCTCGTGGCAGGAGTGTAGGGTCCTCAGGGCACCGGATGGGTTACGTGATGGCTGCAGCCCTGGCTGGCCCCAGGCCTGGCGTCCCTTCCAGCTTCTTCAGGCTTCCTGTGGTTCTGTGAGGTACTCACTAGCCTTTCAATGAGCTCCTTTTTAACTTAATCTGTCACGTGGTGCCCCACCCCCAATTCTGCAAATAAGAACCCTGATTGAAAAGCTGGATTAAACAAGGTCAGGAAGAGTCCTAAGTCTTAACTTCTCAATGTGGTTAAGGTGACTAAACAAATGTGGTCAAAGGCCCTCTATGACTCCTGCTCTGTGATTTTCACAGGAAGAATATGGGTTTCATAAGAATAGCGGAACCAGAGAGGAACTGAGAGATGACTTCATCCAAGTTTCATCCAAAAAAATTCTCGTTTTTTCAGAAGGCCAAACCCAGATATAACGGGAAATAATTTGTATAGAATCACACAGTGAGGTCCAGAGGTGGGACCCATGTCTCTCTGACACCCTTTTCAGGATTTTTCTTACCATCCAAACTGTGCATTTGTTCCCACATCATTTTGTTTACTTTTGTTTTTTCAGTTTGAGTCTGTCTTTTGCACCTACGAATCCAGGGTTCTTACTTAACCTCCTACCCCAGCCCCAATATTCCTATCTCTGTAAGTTGCATTTGCCTAGGTAAGGTGTTTTGCCTTCAGGTTTCAAGGGAAAGCCAGTTTTCTCTGGCAAGCCTCAAGGACGCAAGGCGGTGAGCGAGATCCCTTATTCTCAGCGACACTGAGGGCTCCTCCTTCCACAAACTAGTTCATTGCTAGTTTGGCCTCAATACTGTCATTATTTATTTCTTTTAATTTTTAAAATTTAAAATTTAATTATTTTTTTAATTGAAGTATAGTTCATTTACAATGTTGTGTTAGTTTTAGGCGTACAGAAATAGACCTGCAGACATTGAAAACAAACTTATGGTTTCCGAAGGGGAAAGGGGTGGGGGAGGGATAAATTAGGAGTTTGGGTTTAACAGATACACACTACTATATATAAAATAGATAACCAACAAGGACCCACTGTATAGCACAGAGAACTCTACTCAATATTTTGTAATAACCTATAAGGGAAGAGAATCTGAAAAAGGATATGTATGTATGTATAACTGAATGTTGTTATTATTTAAATGCAGAGAAGATCTGAAAACTGCCAGCCCTTTGAGGAAAGACACAAAGTCATTAGAATTCTCTCAGTGTGCCTAGAGTTATGCTCCTTGGCTGTTCCCTCAGAAATGCCAACCCCGCCTGCTCTTCTGAGGGGAAGGGAAAGAACATCCTTAATAAGAGACAGCAGTGAAATTATTACCTGTGAAGCCACAAGGGGAAAGAGCTCAAAGTTAGATCCAGACATGCGCAGGCAGGCAAGGTACAATTCCTTGCAGCGATTTAGGCTCTGTCCCTATGAGGAAGCTGTCCTGATCCGTCCAGCCCAATTTCAACTGTGCTTATTATCTAATCAGCATTGAACTCTGAGCTGCAACCCATTGAAAATAATAAAAACATCAATACCTTTCTATTTTTAAGTGCGTAGTGTTTCAGAGTCATTTTTCTCTCATAAGAGTTCTGTGAAGTAGGCAGTGTAGGAACTATCCTCCTTTTAATGTTCTATTCATTAATTCAACAAATAGATTTTGAGTTCTTAGGACCTGCCGCGTACTCTTCCTGGCACTGGGGTACAGAAAAATCTGATAAGTTTCCTGCCCTCAAAAAGTTTATATGCTGTTAAGTGGTAACTTTTATATTGCATATATTTTACCACAATTAAAAAAATTTTTGATCTAATATTCATATACCTTTAAAAATTTATATGCTGTAGAAAGACAGTAGGCAAGTAAGCAAATAAAAAAATGATAATTACAGATTGTGATAAACTTTTAGGAAAGGAAAAATCAAGGTATGTAATAGACAGTAACTGGAGGTGCAATAGGATGAAGTGGGGATGTGACCTTTTTTATAATGGTCTAGGAAGCCTTCTCTGAGGAGGTGACCTGAAACAGAAGTAAAGGTCAGTTATGTGAAAGGTAAATTATCTGAGGCAGAGGAAACTATACATTCAAGGGCACTGAGGCAAGAAAGAACTTGGTGCATGTTATTTAGTTTCCTAATACTTAGAGACTTTCCAGAATTTTATGTTATTGATTTTTTAACTTAATTACAGTGTGGGCAAAGAACACACTTTCCATGATTAAACTATAATTATGGGTTTGTCTATTTCTTCTTTCAGTTTTATCAGTTTTTTAGCTCTTCTAAAGGTTGTTCTCTTTATCATTGGGAAATGATCCTCTTTATCCCTGGTAATATTCTTTGCTTTGAAATCTTCCTGGTCTGCTATTAAGCCACTCCATCTTTTTTTTTTTTCCATTTAATGTTAGCATGGTTTATCTTTTCCATGCTTTTACTTTTAATGTATTTATGTTTACACTTGTTCCTTGTAGGCAGCTTGATTGGTCTTGCTTATTAAATCCGGTATGACAATTTCTGCCTTTTAATTAGGGTGTTTAGACCATTTAATATGATTATTGACATGATTGGGTTTAAATCTACCTTGCTATTTCACTTCTATTTGCCCCATCTGTTCTTTGTTCCTCTTTTCTTCTTTTCTGCCTTCTTTTGGGTTACATGAGTATTTTATTTTTAAGATTCCATTTTATTATATGATTTTTTGCCAGATTAGCTATAACTCTTGTTCTATTTTAATGGCTTCTTTAGGGTTTATGGTATTTATCTTAAACTTCTTCCAGTCTATCTTCAAATGATATTATACTATTTCACATCAGGTATTTGAAACTTTTAAGAGTATACTTCCATTTCTCCTCTCTTGGCCTTTGTGCTATTGTTGTCATACATTTAATTTCTACATATGTTATAGGTCACACAGTTTATTGTTATTATTTTTGTTTTTAAATATCAATTATATTTACAGAGGTTTAAATAATAATAGAAATGTTTTTATATTTACTCCTTGTGTTATCATTTCCCCTGTTCAGAGCCCTCCCTTCTCACCACCTCCTTAAAGCAGTCTTAGAAGGAGTGGAATTTAAAAACTTTGGCTAGAATTTTCTCTTCTTGCTGTTGCCAGAGTTGACTTATCCTGCTTTGTCAATGAAACTGGGGAACAGCTGACTATTCAAAGCGCATTGGGAGTTGTTTATAACTCAGTATTGTAGAAGCAGTAAAAGGACTTCATCCCTCCTGATAATTACTGAGCTCTTCACAATTTGCCAAATCATTTTGTATCTCTTCTGTTTGCTGAAATACATGACGTTTGTAAAATACAATGCACCTGGAAAACCTTTCAGCTTTCCTTCAGCACTAGGGTGTTGGAAACTGCAAGAGGAGGCGACAAGATAATTTGGACATGCATTACCCCCTCAACTGTTGGCATTGTTATTATACCCTGGGAGTGCCAAGATCTTGGCAACCTCTGGATTTGGTGGTTTTAGTTGCAGGTGCTGTGGACAGACAGCCCAACAGATGACCATTATGAACCTGGCACCCACAGACCAGCTTTTGGCGAGGAGAGAAGATATAGTCACTCCCTACTCTCAACTTAGGCCTTGATACAAAATGGGAAGCTGGCACAGAAAGCTGATCTAAGTGGGCCAGGTGCCTGGTACCAGCTTTTCTACATTTGCCAGCTGTTTTTTCTTGGCTGACATCACCAGAAAAGCTTGCCCTGATCCCATCAGACACACGGAGGTATATGGACCTAGTGAAGCTCTGGCACAAGTAACACACCTCAGCTGGCATGAGCATAGGTCAGGGTGCCCTTTCCCAGTCTTGCCTGCACAATGAAAGTTACCAGGATTCTGGTTGACAATTCTATTACCATAGTTTCCAAAGAGGGCTCCTACAACCATACAGATACCGCCTAATGAGGAGTATAGTTGAAGCTGGAAGAGAAGCTACACCAAACCCAATTAACATTTAAAGATTGGCACAAGGCCTTGTGCCAGGGGCTAAGAGTAGATCAAAGAAGTATGAACCATGTTCTCTTCTTCAAGGTATTCAATCTGATTGGTAAGATACGACATAAATAGCAAAAGATGACCAAGAGATAAATGATAATAATAAAAGTAATGACTTAATGAGGCAACACACTCACTGCCAATGAGAATTATAGATGGGTGAATTTATAGAGATCAGAGCAAATACAGACTAGCTATACCTTGGTGGTTTTTAGAAGGCAAAGATGGGCTGATTCTTAAATGGAATAAAGTCCCCAGAAATGGTCAGTGAGTCCAAAAATAGTGAACCAATTTGCAGGAGATGAAATCATGCACTTAGGACGAGAAACCAAGTGTTTGAGGCAGAGGAGGCCAAAAGGAAGCTAAGCATGACCATAGTGGTTTTGGTACCTGAGAAAGTATTGGGGCACCCTAGGTGTGAAGAACATGAGTTCTGGAGCTCTGTCATTGACTAGCTGATGTAACTTTGGCCAAGTTATTTCACTCTTTAAATCTCAGTTTCTTCATCTGTAGAGTAGGAACAGTAATATTACTAAATTCCTTCAAAGGGTTGTTATAAGGATTAAATGAATTTATGCATAGTAATTAAGTACAGAGTGTCTGACACAGAGTAAATATTTTGTGTGTTTTAGCTACTAGTGGTGGTGTCAATGGCAGGAAAGTCGGTTGGGACCATACCTTAAGTTGAAGCCTGTGAACTGCAAGGTCTTAGTGACATCTTCTTTTCACACGAGGCACCTGAAGCTGAAAGATTATACAACTTGTTAGTGACCGGGTTTGTGGACCAGCTGGGGGCTCTGACCTCCTGTCTTATGCCTCCTCCCTACCACACTGCTGCATCACAGCCTATACTTAGACAGCCAGGCATGGTAGATGTGGCCAGTGAGGGGCTAGAAGGGGCAGATTTGCACTCAATTTCACTTAATTTGTTATCAATCTTTTGATTCTGGGTAAACTGTGATATTCTGTTCAAGATTCTTTATGCAGTTGCCTGCCAGCCTCTAATAACCAGCTGGGGGGGGGCAGCAGTGAAGGTCTGGCATATGACGGTGAAAACTGCCTAGTACATCCCACAAGGTTCTGGCAGTCAGCCCACACCTCGGCCAGGGCCAAGCGCTCCTGGACAGGCTTCAGGTCAGCAGAAATTGATTCATTTTTGTTATGCATTTGAAGAAAGCCTAGAATCACAAGGCTTTAATGAGCATATTCAATTGGGGCTTTTTCTCAGGAGAAGAGAACATGTCCTCCGATGTCTGTCATATGAGGAGGGAAGATGAGAATCCTAATGACCGGAGCACAGCAGGGCTCCATTTCCACCACAGAACTGTGGGCAACTGCCAGGCTCTCAGGAAGAGACGTTTCCAGGAGGAAAGTAGCCTGAGGAAGAAGTGCCCTATCCTTCCAGGAAGCTGGAGAGAAAAGCACAATCAGGACAGTTTTTCTTAGAGCAAGATGCACGTATTACTTATGTATGATCCAGGTGGCATTAGTTGGGTACTTGGGTATGATGTATGTTTTCCAAGGGACCAAAAACACGCAGAGACCTCTTGTTAGTTGGAGACCATAGCGTTCTCAGCTTGGGCTGGTATGTCAGGATCAAGAAAAACTGCAGATCTAATACATTCAATTCCATAAATGTTCATTGAATACCTATTACACACAGGCTAGGAAGGTGTTTGTTTGAAAATACTGAGTAAAAGTGAAATTGACAGAGTCCCTGACTAATAGAAACTCACAGTCTGCTTGGGGAAACACATAGTAGAGTGTAGTACACACTTTTGGGGGCAGCTGCTTTGCTCACGATGATTCTATACGTTTTATTTAGAGCCCCTCATGCCCAGGGGAAGGAGGTCTCTAGTGGGGTTACACAATGTGGGTAACCTTCCAACTCTCACAATAGCAAACTGGTCCATGGGTAGACACTGGATCCAAGCTGGACCCATCTATTCCCTCTCTGTCTGTATGTCTCTTTTTCAATGTCTCATTTAAAGCTAAGAACAAAAATGACAGAGGCTGGCTGTCATTGGAATCACATTGCATTAATAGCAGTACTCTGGGCAAAAGACTGATGAACCCCAGGAGTTTCTTTCCTTTCCAAAGTCAACACTTCCTGGGACTTCCCTGGTGGCGCAGTGGTTAAGAATCTGCCTGCCAATGCAGGGGACATGGGTTTGAGCCCTTGTCCAGGAAGATTCCACATGCCGCGGAGCAGCTAAGCCCGTGTGCCACAACTACAGAGCCTGTGCTCTAGAGCCCGTGAGTCACAACTACTGAGCCCACATGCCACAACTACTGAAGCCTGTGCACCTAGAACCCATGCTCCGCAACAAGAGAAGCCACCGCAGTGAGAAGCCCGCGCACCGCAATGAAGAGCAGCCCCTGCTCGATGCAACTAGAGAAAAGCCCGTGCACAGCAACGAAGACCCAATGCAGCCAAAAATAAATAAATAAGTAAATAAATAAATAAATAAATAAATAAATAAATAAATAAATAAATTCAAAGTCAACACTTTCTTCAGTTCTGGAAGTCTTTTACAAATCTTCCTAATGATTTTCCTTTGCCTTCATTAGTTTGCATTGGTTTTCTTTCACCTGCATTTAAAGAGGCCCAATTCATTTAAGTAATATGATTTAAGAGGGTGATCCGTAGAAAATCTATGGGAATAACTGGGGGGAGGTGGGGAAGGGGGAGGAAAGGATAGCCAATATCTCTCTAAATGCCTCTAGCAGAAATAAAGGGAGGCTACACATCTAGTCACCCTCACAGAACAGAGCTCAGAAATCCAAAGATGTTGAATATTTATATATTTCTTGATATTTAAGGAATCCTAACTTGGAAGTCAGAAGTTATTTTTTAGTTCTAGTTCTAATAAAAACCCAGATGACCTTGGTCATATTATTCCCTCTCTATAAGTCTTAGCTTCAATATATGTAAATTATAGAGGAGAGACTTAGTCACCAAGACCTTTCCAACTCTATGACCATTGACTTGTAGAAATGATAGATCGTGATATCCATCTACATAAGCAATAGTGAAACAGGCCCAAGATCCCAAAGGATGTAGAAAAGCACTATGTTATGCACAAGAGATCAAGAGCTGGATTAAGACAGAGACCCTGCCAACAGTTGGAGGTTTTCTACTGTTAATTCTCACAACAGATTATTTCTGTCCATCTCATTTTAGTGGATATGCTTGATAGTTTTTCAATCAAAGAGAGGATTGCCAGAAAAAATTATTGATGGTAATATTAAAAATAACAAAATATCTTGAGGGCTTACTGCTGCCACTGTACTAAGTGCATGGCTTGCATGATATCATTTAATCCTCTCAACACTGTAAGGTAAGAGCTATTATTTTCCACATTTTATGGATGAAGAAATTGAGGTATAGGGAATAATTTACCCCAGGTTACACTTCACCTCAGGTCGGCCTGCCCTCAACATCCATGATCTTAATATACTTTAGTGAACTACTTCAGAATGATAACCATGTCAGACTTACTATTTATCAAGTATTCACTATGTGACAAAGTAGGCTAAGAGTTTATAAGTTAAGGTAAACTTTTGGAACCTAGGTAGGAAGACAGATTTTGGACTCATGCTTATTTTTTTCATTTTTATTTTTTGACTGCCGTGCAGCACACGGCGTCTTATTTCCCCGACCAGGGATTGAACCTGTGCTCCCTTCAGTGGAAGCACGGAGTCTTAACCAGGGGATCACCAGGGAAGTCCCTTGGACTCATGCTTCTTAAGAACTTTCTGACTATTGAAGCTATCCAGAAACAAAAGGGATTGACTGAAGAAGTCATGAGTTCCCTGCCACTGAAATGTTTTCCCCTGAGTAGGATGATATGTAGAGAAGTTTTAAGAAAGTGTGAACAATTGTGCTGGGGAAAGAAGATGAACGTGGGCAACCCATGATATTTCTTGAATTCCTGATCTATGAAAAGGCTGAGGTTGGCTGTTTAAGATATGGCCTGGGGGAAAAAATTACTCCTAGACCTGTTAGAAAGCCTGTCAAGGAACATGGAGTATTACTAGGGAGTTATTTACTTTCCCAGCACAATTAAAACAAGAATGAGGGACCATGGAGTTTGCAGCCACCCAGGGTTCTCTCAATACTCTCACACTCCTCAAGCCCCACTCCACATGGCTGAGCCTGAACTGTGGATGGAGCTGGATGACTTGCCTACATGAGCACTGAGAAGGGACCGGAAGGGGCAAGTTTCTCAGCCCCTAGGATCAGAGCTGGAGGAAGTGTATGGTTAATTTGGGATGACTTCTCAGAGGATTTTGAGGCTCTGTGCTTCTTCTTTAGCCAATCAGGGTAGGATAAGGCAAGGTCTGAAGCATTGAATGGCTGATGTAGGGAGAGGTCTTAAGAGCTTTTGGACATAGCTGAGGTAAGAGCATGTTCTCCAAGCATGAATTTTCATAAGGGATTATTCTTTCTTATGAAAGAAAACGAGGAAGAGGTTTGCACAGGCAACTAGCAGATGGAGGGATGAGGAGAAATGTTAGGACTCCAGGTAGAAGCTGAAGGAACTGCTTTTCTGAAGTTCTGCAGGAGACCAATGAATATAAACATCCCTTCTTTGAATCCAAGTAATGTAGTGGGGAAATGAGGCAGATTCCTCAGCGTCTATGAGGACCCCGTTATCTCTTTATGCATCTGGTAGCTTGAAAATGCAGCTTTGGGAGTCCTAAGAGAAAGGGCCTAGGAGCCTTGGCCGAGGACAGAGGCAGCTGTGGCAGAGGGAGGTACCACGTGACAATCAAGGAGCTTTGTGGGCAGGGGACTACATTGATAGGAATGCTTATGAGTTCACGTGAGATACCCGTTTGGGAATGGTGATGGGGAGGGGAGGACTTTGTAGGGGGTGTGGGTTTCTCTATCACGCTTGTAGATGCAAGAGATGGAGAAATATGGGTTATTAAGGTTAAGAAATAGTGAAAAACATGAAATAACATAGGTTGAAGAGGCACTGCCCCTCCCTCTTTCTCCCTTTCTCAACTGCCCAAGGCTGCTTTTCAGAAATTTCTCCTTTTCAAGACTGTCCTTGCTGTCCATTGATTTTTAAATATGTAGTTAAAAGGTTATGGAGAGGATAAGTATATGGTGTGATTTGCCATCAGCTCTAAGCCTTTCGGTTTACGGCCTGCTTGCTTTTAAACATTTAAAAATTGCATTTCCTTGCTATCTACAAATTTCAAGTCTCTATAATAGATGCTGCAAAGCACACAGCCATGAATAAGATAAGGCTCCTGGGCTGCAGAAACTAACAACACAAGAAATGGGAGAGAGGACGTATTCACAGCTGCTGCCATAGAAGGCTGTTTGTGGCAAGTCGCTTGAACGATACCAAGGATGCATTTTAGGAATTGAGGCAGGAGGAAGCATATCTTGCTGGTGACAGCAAGGAAGACTCAATGGTTGAGCTTATATATTTCTTAGACTTAAAACCATCCAGGCAGTAAGATTTATTTTCACTGCAATAAAAATATTTTAATTACATTAAGTGCATACAAATTTCTAACAATAGAATGTTTATTTCTATAGTGCATTTGTTCAATAAACCCTAAAACATATGCTGATTTTCTTCTGATTTTGAACACTTCTTGGTAGACAGGTGTCAGGTGGTTATGCCCCAGCAAGGTCCCAAGAAAATTCTGCCTCAGTTTACTATTTGCTTCATTATACTTTCAAGTCCTCATTTAACGAGTAATTACCATGAGAGGCATCATCTCTCAGGAAGTGATGGAGAGGGAAGTGGGTCTTTAGAGTCAATTATTTCCTTAGGGTATGCGGCTAGTCCATCAGTTTGCCCCAAACTGTTAGATTCTCTTTCTACCTCGTGTATGTGTCATCCCAGGTTCTGATCAGCCCTTCCTGTTCTGAGTGGAATTCCTACTTATTCAAGAACTCTCTGGCCTACTTTAAATTCCATGGATCCCTCCTTTCTTACTCCTATAGCTAGAGAGAAATATACATCTATTCTTTGTATATAGAATACCTGCATACATCTTATCCTCAAACTCCACAGCTTACAGCTAGATATATGCTTAACAAATGAAACGAAACCTGCACATGTGCTAAAAAAATATACTAACATGTTGTGATGGATGAACGTTTGTCCCCCCCAAATTCATACGTTGAAGTCCTAACCCCCAATGTGATGGTATTAGGAGGTGGGGTGTTTGGGAGCTGATGAGGTCATGAGAGTAGAACCTTCATGAATGGGATCAGTGCCCTTATAAAAGAGACCCCAGGGAACTCCCTAACCCTCTTTCCTCCGTGTGAGGATAGAATGAGAAATTGGCAGTCTGCATCTGGGAAGATGTGCCGCCACAGAAACTGACATTGCTGGCAGCCTGCTATTGGACTTCCAGACTCCAGAACTGTGAGAAATAAATGTCTGTTGTTTATAAGCCACCTATTCTACGGTATTCTGTTATGGCAGCCTGGTAGCCTGAACTGACTGAGACACAGTTAATGTCTGTAAGAGCCAAGCAGTCTAGTCTAGTCTAGTCTATCAGGAAACCTGAGTTCAGTCTCAACCAGCTGTGCAATTTTGATAAAATACTTCAGCTTCTCTGGTTCTTGTTTCTTTCTCTAAAATAAAGGAGTATGATTCTGTTATTTTTGAAGTCAATGGGTAGGACTTACTGGCTTAAGTATTATGTAAAATATTAAAATTAGGCATTATACATTTTTTGGTAAAAATTCAAGCAATATTTGAGTAGAATAAAGAGCCCAAGCCCACACCTTCTTCTCCACTCCAGATGTAAGTTTATTTTTATAGATTTGTTTACATATGTATTCATCTTTGTACTATACCACTGTTTCCCATACATGAGATTATATTATATGTAATTCTATAGATTGACTTCTGTTTTATTAAAGATTTTTTTGGATGTGGACCATTTTTAACATCTTTATTGAATTTGTTACAATATTGCTTCTGTTTCATGTTTTGGTTTTTTGGCTGTGAGGCATGTGGGATCTTAGCTCCCTGACCAGGGATCGAACCTGCACCCCCTACATTGGAAGGTGAAGTCTTAACCACTGGACTGCCAGGGAAGTCCCTTGACTTCTTTTTTTTACGAGAAAGTATAGTACTGTGATCTCATTTCACAACACTAGAACTCTCTATCGACTACTGTCATAGACTTTATGTTACGGATAAACTGTAGCTTATCAGGCACTCCCTTTTTTGTGAATATTTAGGTTGGTCTCAGTTTTTGCTATCACAAACAATGCTACAATAAATATCTTAGTACATGCCTCTTTACACATATATGTAAGTACTTCCTGGAGAAGAGACACCCAGAAGTGGAATTTTTGTTCCAAGTGTACAAATATTTAAATGTAGATAGAAAACAGAATGGGTGGGATTTCAACAGTGGTGATTGGAACACACTCTCTGCTTTATGATTCATAGTCATCAAAACTGCTCCTTGACATTTACACGTGGGTGTTCCACAGGTATTTCAATGCCCAAAATATGATCCCATTTTCCTCCCCAACCCTTTCTCTTTCCCAGTCTTCCCTACTTCCTTAGATGGTGCCACTATCATCTCAGTTTTTAAGTCTCTAAACCAAAAGGCATCCTGTATTGCTTATTTTCTCTTGTCTTTCATGACCAAACACTCTGTAAGTGTTTTTGGTTCTGTCTTCAAACTATTATTAGAATCCATTCACTTTCTTCAATCTTCACCATTACCACCTTGGTGCAAGGCAACATTCTCTCTTACCTGGTCTATGGCACTAATTTCCTAACAGTTCCCTGGTCTATGGCACTAATTTCTTAACAGATCTTCCTGCTTTTATTTTTTCCCCCCCAAGTCAAATGTTGTCTCTCTATTGCAGCCAGAGTAATATTTTCAAAATATAAATTTGATCATATTATTCCTATGTTTAAAATTCTTTAATCACTTTTCATCTCACTAAAAATAAAACATAACCTCCTTCTCATGGCCTTGTAGATCCCATATGACCCTATGCAATCCCACCTGTCACTTGGAATCACTTATTATATTTTGGCCATTTTGTTTCAATTCAATTGCCAAAATTTACCAATTCCACTCCCACCACAGAGCCATCACATTTTCTCTCCTCCTGCCTGGAAGCTCTATTTCTGTTCTTTGCACTGCAAGCTCCTTTTGATTCTTCAATTCTTGGTTTAGTGTCATCTTTTCAGAGATGCCTTCCCTGAAGCCCTGCCTCTCTGCACCAGCTACTCTCTATCACATTGCTCTGTTGATTTCCTTCACAGCTCTTCTCAGAATCCAAAATTATCTTGTTTTTTTGTTTACTTGTTTATTACCTGTATACCCCACTTACAGTTAAGCTCTACCAAGGCAAGGACCCTATCTATCTTTTTCTCTGCTTTGGGCACATAGCAGATGCTCAACAAATGGATGCTGAGGGAGTGAGGAAGCCTTTCCGGCAGAGGTACTACCTGCTATGGGAAAGGCACAGAAAACAGGGAATGCTGGGTGAGATCTGGACCAGAGAGAATCCAGGGTAATTGAGCGAGGAGAGCTGGGCAGGAGATAACAAGAAAAAGGCTGGAAGGAAAGTCCCCGCCAGGTTACAGAAGATCTCCAGTGATAGAATTGATCCTCTGGGTCTTCTGAGGTTGGCTCTCCATCACATCACATTAAACTGCTGTCAGCAAGAGACTCAGGCACGAAGCGCTGCCCATGCATCCTAGCATTTGAAACTTGGTCCACGGTTTCATTTTTTGAACGTAGCTCTTGGCGCATCTGCTTTATTATTTTTTTTGCGGTACGCGGGCCTCTCACTGTTGTGGCCTCTCCCGCTGCGGAGCACAGGCTCCGGACGCGCAGGCTCAGCGGCCATGGTTCACGGGCCCCGCCGCTCCGCGGCATGTGGGATCTTCCCGGACCGGGGCACGAACCCATGTCCCCTGCATCGGCAGGCAGACTCTCAACCACTGCGCCACCAGGGAAGCCCCACATCTGCTTTATATTTCACTTTCAGGAAGGTTCAGTACCTTTTTAAATTCACAACTTGTTTTTCTAGATTTGTCATGACTTCATTTGATCGCTTTGAATTGGAAGAACTTAATAAAATGGTTTCCAATAATCTAGTGGGCCATTATCTATTTTCTTTAAGTTAGCAAAGTTATGGATTTCTCTAACAATTAAAAAAAAAAAAGTCTACAGTGACTCCAGAACCATTAAGGTATGTGATAATCTCATTAAATTTCTTAGTATAATTAGCTACTTCTTTTTCCCTAAGGAATATTCAGATGCATTTCAGTTAAAACATATTTTTAGGCTTTCTGGAGTATGTGATATCCTTTGTAAAAGAAAAAGCTCTGTTTCCTTTTTGTCATTTGAACAAAACCCACGTATCCCTTTGAATTATTTTAGGTGTATGTTTCTTATTTACTTAGAACTATAAACTATGACATTTAAAGATCAAGGAATGATTTATTGATAGCACTGGTATCTCACGGAGAAGGTGCCAAGACTTCTGAGTTTCACCATCTGTCTAAGGTCAAGAGCAGGGCCTCCTTACATTGGGGCTTGGGTTCAGACTGAGGCCTGAGCCTGCTTCCAATCCTCGGGGGAACTTCTAATCACCCCGCTTATCACTGGCAAGAACTGCTAGAAAAACATATTTTGTTGTTAACGTGGAAATCAAAAGAAAAATGTGCTTTGCTTTATAGGTAGTTTCTCAAGAGCACTTACCTACAACGGAGGTGCCTATCTTTATTCGATATATTAGTGGGGTTAGTATAGGAATTCTCACCATAAAAAACCATTTTATTTTTGTTGTATGAACAAATTTTAAGCAAAACATAGTTTTAAATATCAATCTATAATTACCTTTATAAATATATAAATATTCTAAACGCTACAATTTAAGCTGCGTTTTTCATTCTCATCCCCAAAGTTTGTTCTTTGCTGTTAATAGGTCACCATTAGATTAAAGAAGCTAAAGTGATTGTAATTGAGATGTTATTTGGTTCTTATTTTAGCCCAAAGTTAGCATATTAATAAAGCAGCATATAAGTGTCCTGCTGTGTAAACTATAAACTAAATTTTCAGAATGGGCTTGTAGCCCAGTAACAACTGAGACTTACTGGAACATCACTAACTTTCCTCTATCATTTAGGCCCTTTGTTATTGTTTCTCTTCTTTCTATTGTTTGGAATAATCTTAGAATGTAGTTTTCAAGATGTAATTTTGGGGAAGAGATAAGGACAGGAGGAAAAAAGAAAAGAAAGTATGAGAACAGAAGGAAGAAATAAAGGAAACCAAAGAGGAGGGACAGAGAAATAGAGTAAAGGAATAAAAAGTAAACCAAGACATGTTTTGTTTCTCTTCTCAAGGCCCTACACTGCTTTCTGAATCATAGTAACATTAGAATTATGAGGTTTCTTTTGCAACAATCTATTTTGGTTTCTTAGTTCATTTTAAAAAAACTCAGTATTTTGAAATAATTATAGATTCACCAGAAGCTGCAAAGAGAGTGTGAAGAGGTTCAGTGCATCCTTCATCAGTTTCCTCCATGGTTCCATCTTATAACTAGAGTACAATATCAAAACCAGAACGTCAGCATTGGGCCTGTGTGAGTGTGTAGTTCTATGCCATTTTATCACATTTGAGATTGATATATAACTCCTGCAATCAAGATTCAGAACTAATCCATCACCACAATGATCTCCATCTTTCTACCCCTTTTATATTCACACCCTTTTCTCCTCTCCACCCCTCTCCTTCTCCTGCCCATCTTTAACCCCTGGAAACTGCTAATCTGTGCTCTATTTCTATAATTCTGTCATTTCAAGCATGTTATATAAATGTTATCATATGGTATAGAGTGTTTTGAGATTGACTTTTTCCACTTGACATAATTCCCTTGAGATCTATCCTTCTGTGTGTTTATCAGTGTTGTGCCCTTTTTATTGCTGAGAAGTATTTCAAGAATTATGTTTAAATCATTTGATGAGTGCTAAAATTGCTCTCTATTCAAGAAGGCATTGTTCAGACAATTCTATGCTAACTCTGAGAAGATTAGGAATCCTATATGATATGGTCAATTACTTTCCTTAGGGTTTCTGATCCTCTGCACAGGCCGCATCATCTCCTAGAAGTGCCCTTCTCACCTTGGCCGCAGTTCAGATTTCACCTTCACAAAATCCGTTGCTGAACCTCATAGTGGTCTGTTTGATTCCTCTTTCCCCTGTCTTGTCAAAGAAGCAATGGCATACTTGCCTCCCTCAACGCTCTCACTGCATCTGTTCTTACCTTTAATGACCATGTGTTGCCATGTTTTTCTCCTTCAGTAGACTGGGTGCCTCTTGAGGGTAGGGAGCAAGCTCTGTGCAGCTCCTGATAATAAATGGCCTGTTCTCAATAAATGCTAGTCATACCGATTCTGATTTTAAGTGAATTAGGTTAGGAGTTCTCGCTTTGTTGGCATATGGGAGTCACGTGGAGAAATTTTTTGAAGAAATCTGATGCCTGGGTCGCATTCTCAGAGATTCTAACTTAACTGATCCAATGAGCAGCTAGGGCATTAAGGTTTTGAAACCTCCTTAGTTGGTTCTAAAGTGCCACCAAAATCTAGAACTACTGCCTGGGCCAAGATCAAGAAGTGATTATTAGAGAGGATTTAATCTCTAAAGGAGACACTGTGGAAGGCTGTTTTTGTTTGTTTGTTTGTTTGTTAACTTATCCACAATATTTTTTTGTTAAAAATAAGCATTTACTCACATTTGGATGTTTAGATGCCTCCTATATGTTAGAAAAATTTTGTGTATGAATCAGAATATGATTCTGTAAATTTTGCCTGTCATGTTGATTCTATGGAATACTTTCTGCAAACAGAAAAAGTGTGTTCTCTATTTTCCATAAAATTTAAATCGATTCAAAACACATTTCTGAGGCTTCTAAAGAAGTCATTAACCAGAGCCTCTCAGCCTTGGCTGCCCATTAGAGTCAGCTGCGGAGCTTTAAAAATCCTAGTGCCTGGGCTGCACACCACACACATTAGATGGGACTCTCTGGGGATGAGGTCCAGGCATCAGCACTTTGTAAAGCTCCCTGGGTGATTCCAGTGTGCAGCCAAGGTTGAAGAACCACTGTTCCAAATTGATGTAGTTCCTTTTGGACACTGCTGATTTATCTTTGTAAACATATATGTTAATTCTTTTTGTTTGCATGAGTTAACTTTTACATTAATTGGGTGAAAAGTAAGAAGTATCACTTATTCTACGCTCCTGCTTTCAAAAAACCTTAGCTGTCACAAGTATATGCATAGCATTTTACTGTTGACAAAATGCTTTCATGTCCACTAGTTCAATTGTTTCTTAAGAGACAAAGCAAAACAAAGAAAGCGAGATAGAAAAGAGCAACGACTGTTAACTTTATACTCCAATTTTACAGGTGAGGAAACCAAGACATAGATAAAGTGTTGTAGGCCCCATAGGTAGATAAAGTGTTGCAGGGCCTGTGATGAGTCAAGCAAGGCACCTAGAGCTTGAAGGAGGCCCTCATTCTCAGGGTTGTGCAAGTACAGGTTGGCACCTGAGTGTGAACCCCACCTAACGTTGTGTTCCCTAGGTACCTCATCTCACTCTACTCCTGGCTCTGAAAGTGAGTTACCCCCATGCACACAGTTAGGCAGTGGGAGGAGACATGTTAAGATCAGAATCTGGGGCACCTGTGATTTCCTCACCCCACCATCTTTATAGGTCAGGAAATGCACACATATTACGAAGTGCAGAATTGCCTCTGCCTGAACGTAGTGTAGTAGGCTGAATAATGTCCCTCTCCTCCCAAAAGAAGTCTACATCCTAATCCTCAAAACCTGTGAATATGTTATTTTACATGGTGAAAGGGACTTTGCAGATGTGATTAAGTTAAGGACTTTGAGATGAGGACATGAGTCTAGAATGTTCCAGTTAGGCCCAATGTGATCACAGGAGTCCTTAAAAGAGGGAGGCTGGACAGGCAGAGTCAGAGAAGGAGATGTGACCATGGAGGTGGAGGCTGAAATGATACCATTGTTGAAAGGAGGCCGTGAGCCAAGCAGTGCAGACGGCCTCTAGAAGCTGGAAAAAGCAAGGAATGATTCCCCCCTACAGCCTCCAGAATGAACGGAAGTCCTGCTGACACATGGATTTTAGCTCATAAGACCCATATTCAGACTCCTGACCCTCTAGAACTATAAAATAATAGATTTGTGTTAAGTCATTACGCTTATGGTAATTTGTTATAGCAGCAATAGAAAACTATTACACTTAGTTTAAAATTATTATTTGCCTGCCAAATATTAGTAGTTTGCCAGATGAAGTAGTTGGCTCAAGTTTAGCTGCCATGTTATACCAAAACAAGTCATCTTAAATAATTAAAGCATGCTCACTGTGGTAAGCTGCCTCTGCTGCGGGAGATACCTGGGAACTGAGCCAACAGAGAAAATTGATTCTCAAATTATCCCGGGGTGTGCACTCACTGGGGCAAACGGCAGACAGAATCACGAGCTTTATTTAGGATGGTAAATCCTTCTTGCTTGGTATTCTGTTTTGCTCTCCCTGTCTCTGTCACTGTCTCTGTCTTTCTGATAAGCACATGTAACTGACTTTAAAAAAATTTAAAATTCAATGTGAACATGATGCTACTCCTTCATAAAATTAATTTTTCATAGGGACCAACACAACATTAGAGATATTACTTGTTAGAGTTCTCATTGGTGGAAGGCAGACTCTTGAGAGGTGAGGGCTGGGAAGATGATGACGTAAACCTATTCTGTGAGCCACCCAGACTTGGTACCAGGACCAGAGGGTGGGAATTGGAGACACAGACTCACAATGTGTAAGAACTTTCTAACAGTCCAAGTATTTCAGAAATAAAAAGAAAAATTTTTGGAGATGATGATCTCCCCAGTACCCCAGGTATTCAAGCAGAGTTCAGCCAACTACAACGTGGGGAAGAGATTAAAGCTCTGAATAGAAGACGTGAGGGGTGTTAGATGCATTTATTACTGAAATTCTCCATCATGAGATTTACACTGTTCCATTTCTCTTCGAGATTTGGTCCTCTCTTTCCAAGTAGATAAAGTAGCCACAAGTAAAAGATTACACCTAATTCTTTAAGTCTTATTCTTTGGTAAGATTCCTTGCTCACTTTAGAAATTCCAAAATGCTATAGCACAGGCTTCTTCTCATGTAAGACACGATGCCTTGTTAAATAACAGTTTTCCTATAGAATGGAATTTAGTACCAGATGTTTCTTTGCTGGCCCACCCAGTGGGGTCTCATGTGAATTCCACCAAGTCCCCTTGTTGTGAGGTCTAAATTTTAATACATGAGAAGCAAAGGAAAGTGTTACAGCAAGACTTTTGAGATGCTCCCTATTTCTTTCCTTTAACGTCAGTGCCACAACATTTTCCAACCACTAGGTTTTGTTTTTAAGAGACCGTGAAGGAGGAACCTTCTCCAGAGCACTTCTGGGGCTGGCTGCAGTCCACGCCCGTCAGGGTCCTGCCATGTGTAAATCATGCATCCAGATACATACAGAGAAAACCCATGCATCACAGGCTGGAGGTGACATGGGTCATACTGTCTGTAAATCCGGTGAAAATAATGTATTTGTGCTGTGACATGACATCCCATAATGAGATTGTGATCCATAGCATGTGATTTGCTATTTGTGGCAAAGATGAATTTCACAGTGAGCACAGCTGCTGAGAGGCTGCTGGGCCTGGTGGATGCGTGTAATGGAAAGGCCCATCTCAGGCCATCCAGTCATAGCTCTTCTCTACTGGAAATAATTTCTTGGGACTGCCAAGAACGAGTTGCCAAATTGAATTTTCTCTAAAGGGTAGCTGAGTATTTAGGCCAAGCAAAATCTCTAACGGGAAAAAAATGTATAGAAGTTGTTCATCAATATTCCATTTATTGCATTAATGGTTATGGTAATAGAAGCCAACAGTCCACAACTGAGGTTATGTGTCAGACTCCTGCACCTTCAGCCCACGCAATCCGTGAAAGTAAACACTGCCTTTATGTTCAAAACAGAATAAATAACCTAAGATGTTCAGATCCTTATTCCTAGAGTCGTATGTGGAAGCTTTTTAGACTTGCATCATTTTTAAGGGTCCTAAGTTGTCCTGAGTCCTTGCAATGTCAAGTATGGTCCCCAGACCAGCAGTATTGGCATCACCCTGGAGCTTATTAGAAATACAGACTCTTGGGTCCCATTTCAGACCTGCTGAATTAGAATCTGCTTTTTAACAAGCTTTCCAAGTGGTTCTCAGACACATTAAGTGTGCCGATCAGCACCAGTAATAAAGATGTTAATATAAATATGTGTGTATAACTTTTTGTATCTGATGAGAAGCATTTTCACAATGATTACCTAGCTTGAGCTTTCCAATAACCTTGCGAAGTAGGTAGTTATCATTATTCTCATCTTACAGTTGAAGCAATTGAAATTCATTGTGGTTAATAGTTTTGCCCATGATATATGCAGGTCAGTATGAAACCTAAACTCAAGCTCATGTTTTTTCTCTCCAAGCCTGGTATTCCTTTCTTATTATTGGTAGAGTGCATGCTGTGAGTTTGTTTGCTTCTGTCTTCAGGAGTGATGGGAGACTCCATGAAGCCACTCGTACCCTCTCAGTTATCCCCATCGTGAGAAAGAAGAGGCATCTGTAAATGACAAGCTGGACTCAGTGTTACTGTGCATGGCTAAGCCTATGTAGAACTTTTCTCTGATTCCAACAAGATCAAACCTGACCTCTGTCATATTCGTTCTAGATTTGGACAGACCGAACATCAGACGCTCCACGTTACGGCTGGACTCAGAACTGATCACACCAGTCAACTTGGTGATACTCAGACCTGTGACAATCTATTAACTCTACAACTCCTTTAAGGACCCTACTGCTCCAGAAAGATTTCCCAAGCCAGCCATTGAAATACAGGACAATATAGCAAGCACTCTATTACATACCGCCTCTGGCAAAGCCTCTCAACAATGCTTTTGATGATGATGGCACGATAACTAGCCACTAAGTGTAATGTATAATGTAACCGTTGCCTCTGGGGGACTTTCATGCTTCGGTCCTGGCATTCTCACAGAGGGCCCTGTGACAGGATGAAGCCAGGAGTCAGGGATGCTAATGAGACACAGGCTGAAAGAGTTCTTCAGCCTCTCCTGGCACCTGGGACCCTCTGAGGAACCCAAGGCTACTGGAGAAACCCCCGGGCTTGTGAAAGCAGGGGCAGTGGAATAAAGAGAAAAAGTTTCAGGGCAGGTGTGAAAGGACAGACTGAGAGTATTAGATACAGATATGTTGTTACTGTATTGCATAATATGCTATTTTTTTCATAAGAGCTTGATATGAAATTTTTAACCATAAAGTTTAGTGTCAAAGAGAACAACCTGATGTATGTATCTGGGGGATTTTGAGCAGAAAAGTAAACTCGTTCAGCTCCTCATTTAATATTCTTAACTAACATCTTTGAAAATTAATCAACTTCTCTGTATAATGGCTAGATAGGCCCTTTCAGAGATTTTAAAGTTAAGAAGGAGCTGTAGAGAGCACTGAATTTTTTCCTGAACCTAGGAGTGTATGTTGCAGAATATATAAGAACAGCAATGGGAAAAGTAAACTGATGCTAACTCAGAACTTAACCTGTGTTCTTATAGATCAGTGAATCTCCCATTTGGCTTTTGGAGGATTCAATTCCAACATGCATAATTCATGGAAGGTACTTTCTTAATTGTAGACAATCTGTATGGTTTTTTCCAAACATAAAGAATTCCCTTGGGAGATTGAACACTAATTCTTATGCTCTACTGGCTCCCCATTTCTTTCCTGTAATTCTGAGATGATAAAAATCAAATTGTGACTGCATTTCTATCTCCTTCCTTCTTCATTGTCCCAAAGCCTAATCATGCAAAAACTCACAGGCACAGCCTCTCTGATTTATGGGATCACATTTTGTCATAATGTTATTTATGCTCACGTCCTTGTTAAAATATTAAACATGGTGACTGACTTCTGTGTCACCTGCAGCTGTGCTGGGGGAGGTCTACCTTCATATCTGGGAATGATTATTTTTTCTTTGGAAGCTGACTTGCCTTACGAATTCTCATTTATCCTTTTCACCATTTCTTTCACGGAGGAGAGAAAGGTCTCAATCTATAAGAGTCAGAGAGAAAAGAAATGCTGTGGAATCTTCTGTATAGTATTTTCTGTGACCAGTTTCCTCTTCATTAGAGGAACAGCCCTGCTCAATGCAGTGTGTGTTTGTCTAGTGCAGATTCTAAAACACAGCTAGTCCATTGCCATTTCATCACATGGCATCTAAAGGAAAGAGGCCAGTAAAGATATTATTCATATTAAAAACAATAATGATTTCCACAATAAAAAATTGGAAAATATGATGTTTTCATATGGATGAAGAAATTATCCAAAATTTCAGAGAAGACTAGAAAAGGTTGGAATGCCCTAAAAGACATAGCTATGCTTCAAGCTTTCCTCTCTTTTTTGGCTTTCTGATTAGGACGTCACTATAAGTCAGGTACGTTTATTAGTCCAACTTTAAAGTTGAGAAAACTTAAACTCAGTGGGGTTGGGTAACTTGCCCATGGTCATGTCATACAGCTAGCTAGTGGCAGAGCTGGGGTCCAAATCCAGAACTGATGTTTTTCTTATTTTTTTAAAATTTCATTGAAGTGTAGTTGATTTACAACGTTGTGTTAATTTCTGCTGTACAGCAAAGTGACTCCTTTATACATATATATATTCTTTTTCATATTTTTTTCCATTATGGTTTATCACAGGATACTGAATATAGCAGAACTGATGTTTTTCTACATTAGAGTGCCACTCACAAGAGACGCTGGGTGAAACGTGCTTTGTAAACTGTAAATGTGCACAGTATGAATTGGGAATTGGCAAAACTTCTGGCTCTCTTGTGTGTGTGCTCCCACCCCTTCCCTCGTGGCTTTTCCTGCGTTCTGGAATGCTTCTCCACTTGTCTCCACCTTTTGAAAACCTCCTCCTCATCTTTCAAAGAGCTGCTCTAAGAAATTCCTCTTCTTCATGTTTCCCTTATTTTCCTCATTGGTATTAATACCTCTCACAAGTGACACAGAAATATACATTGCTAAAAAAAAATTCTAGGAATACAGAAAAAGCTGAATCCCTTCCTATGCCTCTTTCCCTGAGGTAACCACGTCAGTTTTTGCTAGGCATTTACTTGCATTCGTGTACATAAAAACACATGGTTTTTTTTTGACATGGATACTCTCCTTTAATATTATTTTGCAACTTCCTTTTTTCATTTAAAATGTCTTGAAGATCTTTACATGTCAGCGTGCGTGGAACTAACTGCCTCGTTCTTTTAACTGTCACCTGTAACTGCTTATTGACAACGAGTCTTCCCTCCCACAGATACTGATTTTCTCTCCATTTATTCAGGTCTTTATTTATGCACTTTAACACATCATGTAGTACTCGCGTTTCTAGCAAATTTATAGTTTTGGTTGCTGTTGTAATTGCAATTTTTATTTTATATTTTCTCATTGGTTTTGCTAATGTTTAGGAAAGCTATTGGTATTAATTTTAACCACATTGCTGAACTCTTAATCTTCATAATTTAAAACATAGATTCTCATGAATTATCTGGGTAGCTGATCATATTATCTGCAAGTAATGACACTTTGTTTTCACTTTCCTTTTCCATAGTTAATACATTGGCTTGCCCCTTTATTTTGTCTTATGCCATTGGGTAAGATCTCTAGCACGGTGCTGAATAAGAGTGGACTGTGGTGTGTGTCTGTAACTTGTTTTGTATATAACTGGGAATGTTTCTAATGTTATCATAACATTTATCTTTGGTTCCTGGCATATGGTCTTTTTCTAGCTTGGGAAGGTTTTTGGAAGTTTTTTGAAGTATTTTCCTATGGATTTTAATCAGGAATAGCTGTTGAATTTTATCATTTTTTTTCTCTGAACTAGGTTCTTGTCTGTTGATATTTTCTTATGCTTTAACTTCTTTTCTCTGTTAATGTAGTGAATTACATGCATGTTGTCTCTGCTTTGCCATTTTGTACTCCTTCTATAGACTTATCAGTTGTAACCTTTTTGCGGGCCTCTCACTGTTGTGGCCTCTCCCGTTGCGGAGCCCAGGCTCTGGACGCACAGGCTCAGCGGCCATGGCTCACGGGCCCAGCCGCTCCGCGGCATGCGGGATCCTCCCAGACCGGGGCACGAACCCGTGTCCCCTGCATCGGCCGGCGGACTCTCAACCACTGCGCCACCAGGGAAGCCCAGTTGTAACCTTTTTATGTTACTTTTTTGCATGCCTGCCACACTCCTGTTCCCTCCAAACAACCTGAAGTGTCCTTGAAAACCATATCACTTTCTCATTGTGGATTCTCAATTAATGTTGAATTTTATAAATATCACCTTTATCATCATCTTTATACCAGAATAAATCATCTTTATTAAAAAAATCACAACTCTTACACCACCTAAGTGAGGAACACTGGAGCCGGTGCGGTTAGGTGTCATTCTTAAATTTTAAATATGTGTAAACCGAAGCTCAGGTTCAAGAACTAACACCAAGTTAGGACCAGAGCTAGGTCTCAAATTGAAGGTCTATCACTTTAGGGCAAATGTTCTTTTTGCTGACCCATGGGTGATAATTGCCCTAGCTTGGTGACATCCGTCATCAGAGGCAGCATTCTTATTTTCCACATTTGTTGGGGAATCTGGGCAGCTTGGAAATGGAGTTTTCACTGCCTGAATGGTGCTTCCTAACTGGAGGGGGAAGGAGTCTTCGTATTTGGTCCCATTATTGAGCAATGAACAGTCAACTAACTTAATTCAGGTGCTGATATAAATACATACAGCAAAAAGGATTGCATGGAAAAGGCTCTCACTGCTCCTTGCAGGGGCCCGATACCGAAACCAGGTCAAGCACCAGAACTTGACTTCTCCCAAAATCACAGAAGGTCAGAGCTGGCAGGGACCTCAGAGATAGTCTATGCCATCTCCTTTATGTACAGATGGATAAAATGAGATTCAGGAAAGAGAAATTACTTTTACAAGTCAATTTGTGCATTAGCAAATGTCTAGCAAAGAGCGGTCTAGAACTAGCTCTTTCAATACGGTTTACTTATTTGTTTAATCCCACAATCAAGAGAAATGCCTGGCTAAATAAATCTTTGCTCCTTATTTTGCAATATCAGGCCACTTAAACTGGATCTTAGGCAAAAAGCAGGTACATTTTTAAACAAATTTAGAAATGAAAATAGTGGCAGTGGTAATGACACATTTCATGTACTGCAGGAAAACTTTTATGGACTTGGATTCCTAGATTGAACTATGAATGAGGTCTATGTCTTTCCAAATCGAATGTACTGTCAACTTTAGATTCATAGGCACAAGACTATGTGCTACACGCCAATTCCTAAAACTAAAAAAATCTTTCACTGTTCCAATGTTTGATTAATAAAAAAAGCATCAATCAAATTATACTTCATAGTCAATTTGGATTTCTTTACAGCACCAGCAATATTGTACTATCATCGTTGTCAGGATGGAAAGCAAATGTAAGGCTAGGGAACACTGGTTATCCAAGTTGAGAATTGGAAAGCAATTTTTTAAAAAGATGGTTAAAGCTGTTCCTAGGTTTGACATATAATAAATCTCTACATTATCAACAAAACTACTTGCCACAAAGCTATTTTGTTTTATTAGACATGCTACAGAGATGTTTGGACAGATGTTCTCTGTTCTCTGAAGCTTTAGTTTTTCAATATATCCATACAATTGTCTTATATTATTATGAGAAATAATATATTTTAACAACATCAAAAGAAAACATTATTCTAAGAATATACATCATGTACATAAGTAGAGCATTTTGGAGAATGGTGATGTGTAGGCTGTGTTGGGTTTGTTTGGGGCATGTGTGGGGTGGGATAGGTTGTGAACCATCACAAAGAGATTTTGATTTGAAATCATATGTAGACCACGTTTCTTCTAGAAGCTTCATCACCTTTCTCACTCTGACCATTTCTGCATTTGCAAGGCCTCTAATATTCAGCAGGTAGCACCTTTCTTTGTTCATGTTGTTATGCTATTTTGTAACTGTTTTTGAGACCTTTTATACTTGGTCTTCCCAACAAGACTGACTGTAAGATCTTGAAGGATACGATCACTTTTGAAAGGTTCTGCAGATCACTTCTGCAACGCTCTGCAGATCACTTCTGCAGCCAGAATGTGTTCAGTTGATGCATGTTTGTGTATGTTGATGTGGATTAGCAGTTAGGAAACGAGGCAATCAGATAAAAGTGTTAATCAGATCCATAAAACCAAAGTACAAGTCCATGCTTCCAATACCAGGCAGTGACGATGGCATTCAAAAAAACCACAAACAGGGCTTCCCTGGTGGCGCAGGGGTTGAGAGTCCGCCTGCCGATGCAGGGGACACGGGTTCGTGCCCTGGTCTGGGAAGATCCCACATGCCGTGGAGTGGCTAGGCCCGTGAGCCATGGCCGCTGAGCCTGCGCGTCTGGAGCCTGTGCTCCGCAACGGGAGAGGCCACAACAGTGAGAGGCCCAAGTACCGCAAAAAAAAAAAAAAAAAAAAATCCATAAAAAAATGTGAGGCCTGGAATGTCACATACCCTGCAGGGGTGGGTCCAGGGAACAAATGCTTTCTCCTTAATTGAGCATCTAAGAAGAATTTGCTTCTTGTAATTTTTCTATATATTAGTTCTATATATATTCTCTATATTATATATTTAGACTATAAGTCTAAAACAAACCAAAATAAGACAAAAAGGAAGAATCAAACTCATATACCTCCCCATGAGATTTTCACGGTCACCTGAAGAAGTGTCTAAAAACATACCCCGCTAGGGTTAAGATATACCTAGCAAACAACACACTGCCACCTTCTGGTAAAATAGTACAGAATATTTTTTCTGTTTCCACTGAAAGAACAAAGAAAGAATTATTACAACAACAATAGTATTAGCTTTACAGTTAAACACTTTCACATGCATTAACTCGTTTAATGCTTACAAGATCTTTATGTGGTAGGTACCATTACCCATATTAGACAGAGAAAAAAAAATCGAGGTTCAGAGAGGGTATGTAACTTTCAGAAAGTCACATAGTGTTTGGCAGATGCAGGAATTAAGCCTTACAAGTGAAGATGCATTATGCATGAACACAGTTGAAGAGTGAACTATTATTCCATGCCTTGACAAACATTAATCAGAGCTGCCAAGCATTCAGCAGAAACGTGTGGATTCTTTTGTCTAATCATCTCATATCACAGCCTTATAATATGTGATGGACACATAACTCGTGCTTTCTGGCTCTGCTCAGTGCAACAGTATCCTCCTGAACTGGGCTTTGGTGGAGTGAAGTAGGGACCAGATCCTTCTCCTCTATCACTCTTGAACAAGGCAAGATATATTTTCTTCTACTCTTTTTATCTCTTACAGTTTTTTCAGCAATCTTTTGATAAAAACTGAATAAAAAAACTTTTGGTGGCTTCCTAGTAATCCCAAATCCATATGATTCCCACACCAGGGTTCATCTCCCACAACGCACCCCATGCATCCTATCTCATCTGACCCTGGACATTCCTTTCAGATGTTAGGTATTTTTAGCAAATTTTCCTCTGACTCAGCTTAGCAAAATACCCTATGTATCCTTCAATGCCACCTCCTCCATTAATGATGCTTTGATGTCTTGTTTTAAAATTTAAAAATTGAATTATAATTTATTTAAAATATTTTATTAGTTTTAGGTGTACAGTATGGTGATTCAGGATTTTTTCAGATTATATTCCATCATAGGTTATAAGATAATGGCTACAGTTCCCTATGCTATACAGTATATCATTGTTGCTTGTCTATTTTACACATAGCAGTTTGTAGCTGTTAATCCCATACTTCTAATTTGTCCCTCCTTCCCTTCCCTCTCCCCTTTGGTAACCACACGTTTGTTTTCTATATCTGTGAGTCTGTTTCTGTTTCACATACACGTTCATTTGTATTATTTTATAGACTGCACACGTAAGTGATATACAGTATTTATCTTTCTGTGTTTGACTTATTTCACTAAGCATAATATTCTCTTCACTAAGCATAATATTCTCTAAGTCCATCCATGTTGCTGAAAATGGCAGAATTTCATTCTTTTTGTGGTTGAGTAATATTCCATTGTGTGTATATATATATATATATACACAATGTCTTCTTAATCCAATCATCTGTTGATGGGCACTTTGGTTGCTTCACTGTCTTGGTTATTGTAAATAATGCTGCTATGAACATTGGGGTGCATGTATCTTTTTGAAATAGTGTTTTCGTATTTTTCTGGATATATACCCAAGAGTGGGATTGCTGGATCATACGGTAGGTCTACTTTTAGCTTTCTGAGGAAACTCCATACTGTTTTCCATAATGGCTGCACCAATTTATATTCCTACCCACAGTGTACGAGGGTTCCCTTTTCTCCACACCCTCTCCAACATTTGTTTTTTGTAGACTTTTGGTGAGAGCCATCCTAACCAGTGTGAATGTTGTTTCGATTTGCATTTCTCTAAAAATTAGTGATGTTGACAAATTGATGCTCTGATCTCTTTAATGTTTATTCAGTACTTTCCCAGCCACCAGTGAGCTTATTTCCTTCAGTTTTTGCGATAGCTCTTTGTTTTCCTTTCTGTTATTCTGTCTCACTAGTTTGTCCACCTAGAGGGTAGGAACTCATCCTTATTAATTGCCGTAACTTCCAAGAAAACTTTGCATATGTTAGGTGCTTAGTAAATATTTGACTTTAATTGAATTTTCACAACTCCAGAAAACCTCAGGAAACACCACCCTGATTATAGAGACAGTGGGGGACATGGGGAGACAGGTGCCCATGTCATTGCTTATAAAATCAAAGAAGAGATCACCAAAGACAGGGACCTACCTCCACTCCTATATTTGCTCATCTCTGTGCAGGAGCAATACTGTTTAGAGAGATTTTTCTTGTAGAACATCCTTCTCCCCTCCCCCACCCCTACTTCTGTACCAAATCATCAAATTCCTGCTAACAGAAAGTATTTATGTTAGGGTCACTGTTTGATTGATGGATTTGCAATCAGAATATTGATCTCCAAGACAGCTTGTCTGGTCTTGTACCTAAATAATATTGGCTGCAGAGCAATACTCACATAAATATTTAGAGCTATTCTAGCCTTGTTATGTGCTCTCCCTCTCTCTCTTCTTAACTTTTATTTAAAAATAACTTTTAACTCAGAAAAGTTGTAAAAATAGTACAAAGAATCCCCATAGTTTATTCCCATTAATTTATACTACAACATTTTGGAGGGTATTTGAATCTAAAAAATGATTTGCCCAAATACAAAGATATCAGAAAATTTCTTTATGATAACAAAAAATTGGGAATGACCTAAATATTACAAAATAGAAAATTTATTACACAATGTTATCAAAATAATGAATCTGTAGCCATTAAAAATCAAATTCTTTAAGAATATTTACCTGGAAATGCCCAGTGTGTTAGTTTGCTAGGGCTGCCATACAGAATGCCACAGACTGAGTGGCTAAAAGAACAGATATTTATTTCTCACAGTTCTGGCCTTGCATTGCATATAACTGCCTTCCCCCTGTGTCCTCATGTGGCCTTTTCTCTGTGTGTGCATCCCTGGTGTCTCTTCCTCATTTTATAAAAGGTACCAGTCATGCACGGATTAGAGCTCCACCCTTATGACCTCATTTAACCTTAATCACCTCTTTAAAGGGTCTTTCTCTAAGCATAGTCACGTTGTGGGTTAAGGCTTCAACATCTGAATTTTGAGGAAACGTATTTCAGTCCATAAAACCCAAAATATCTTAAGCGAAAAAAGTACATCATAAAACCATGTTTATAATGTGACTTCAATTTTTAAAACACACAAACATGTATGCAGAGAAAAAATAATGTGAATGTTTACATGTCAAAATTTTAACAGGCGATGTTTCTGAATTGTGAGACTATGAGTTGTATTAATTTACTAAATATATTATTACAGCTTTGAGATTTTCCATAATAAACTACCATTATTTTTATAATCCGAAAGATGTATTATAAGTAACATAAAAAAACTTGAATAGCTTGCATGTTCATTCATGTACATTAATATATTATATTTGAGCTCTGCCACTATACTGTGAAGTTGGAACAGGAATTACATTTTTCAATTTATAGATGACAGAATTGAAGCTTAGTTAAGTCACATGGCCAAATACTCAGCCTAATAATCTGGATGGATCTTCTACTATTAATCCAATGATTGCTCGATTATACCACAATTCTCCAAAATACTTCCTTCAATAAAGAAGAGTCTAACCATACTCTATGATTATGCCCAACAAGTTATTAATGATACTTATAAAAGTAGAAGGAATAATAATAATAACAACAGCAGCAGCAGCAATATTTCACGGGGATTATTTGAGCTGTCTTAGTCTCCTGTGGAAAGATTTGGGTTGTAAATAAATACAAATGAACAGTTATGGGTTGCAAAATTGTCACTGATTTGCTTTTTTTCTACACCCTACTCTTAGGATTGTTGTACATTTATGAAAATAAAGCATAATTGTAGGAGCAGACAATCCACCAGCTATGGAACGGAGACTGTAATCTGCAGGAACGCACGCATGTGCAAATCCTCTCCCTCAGAGCCTCCGGATCTGTGGGAAGCCTGGAGGAGGTGGATGGAGAACTGGGGAGACTGAGGGTTACGACATGGATTCCAGAGATCTGTAAGTATATAAAGATCTTGCTATTCCATGAATACTAAAGCATGACCACAGTTCTGGGTGGAGGGGTTTCTGAATATGAAGTGTCCTTTAATTTAAAAAGATGTGAATTATTGCTCTAGGTCCATAATATTAAAAAGCCCCATTTATGATATATTCTTTTCCACTGAAGTCTCCATTCCTATGATCAAGTCAACAATCACAGTAATCACCATGTAAACTGATATTTTCTTTTCTTTTCTCTTTTTTTTTCTGCGGTACGCGGGCCTCTCACTGTTGTGGCCTTTCCTGTTCCTGTTGCGGAGCACAGGCTCCGGACGCGCAGGCTCAGCGGGCCCAACCGCTCTGCGGCATGTGGGATCTTCTGGTACCGGTGCATGAACCCGTGTCCCCTGCATTGGCAGGCGGACTCTCAACCACTGCGCCACCAGGGAAGCCCCTAAACTGATATCTTCTGAAGTGAATTCTTTGTTATATTTCTGAGTGAGTCAAACTCAATCAAGACATTGAACAACTTGAACCCACAAGTTGTAGAGCAACTAACTGCACTGGGCATCACTCAGGGAGGTGGGGAAGAAGGCGCTCTACTGGAACCTCTTCTTCAGTTCAAGACGTGATGCTTTTCTAACACCTACTATGGACCCAGGATTATATGTGGTGAACTTTTTTGCATGTGGCCCGTGGACAGAGCTTTGGGGCCAGACATGAGTACCTGCTTTAGCGGTCAGAGCCTCCTTGCTCTGTGCTCACTGAGCTTCATCCAGACATTGTGGATCTCTGTCGATTTGCGGAACGACAGACAGCCTGAGTAAAAGAAATGACAAAATGTATTTTAAGACTTTCAAAAAAGTTCCATTACTTGGGGCTGATTGTCTGAAGACAAGCAGCTGGGCATTCCCTTCCAAAGAGGCTCCTGAACAGCTGTCAGGCCTAATCCTTGTGAGAGATGAAAGAGTGACCCAGGGGTTAAAGGCTGCACAGTCTGCTGCAAATCCCCTGAGTTACCTAATCTGTCTAGCAGCACAGACTTTCTGCAAAGGAAGTGCTATTTTATAGCTGCCCCTTTATCAAAGGGGAAATAGCAACTGTTAGTAAATGCAGTAAGTAGTTGTTCTGGGATTATGCTGCTGGATAAATCCTTATAGAGATTTTTTTTTTTTAACTTTGAAAGGATAGATAAATATCCGGAAAGTCCACACAGACTATGAACCAAGGCATTGCACTGTAATGTGGATTATTGCCTGGGTTCCTAAAGGGACACACATACACACGCACATACACACACGGAAGGATACCACAAGCCTCAAGTTCTGGACACTGGCCAGCTGCCTCCAACCAAAATTCTGCCTGGGAGAATCAGAGTCTCTGCTGTACTTGTAGAAATTTGGGTAAGTCTTTCTCTGGGCTTCAGGGTTCTCATCTGTAAAACAAAACCAACAGTCAAAATTAAAAGAGGGGATTTGGACTGGATGGTAAATCCATAACAGACATCATTGATTGGTCATGGCATTTCCCCCAACTCTGGTGCAGCCTCAGAATTATCAACAGCAATCGATCTGAATTAGCGGCCGAGAGGAAGGCCGTTTGACCTACTTGGAATTTAGTGATGTCTCTGGTCCTTTTCATCAGCATTCTCAGCAGGCTTAGTGGCTTTGACTCAGGGTGGCACTTCCAGCACAACATAGTAAAACTGCCATCAGCAGGCTGTAGTGGGAACAGTAGCTCCATGAGAGTGCTTAGAGGAATCCTTGGGTTTCAGAGATGACACATGCGTCACGCCAGGGAAGAGGAGCGCATATGGGAGCTAGAACCTGAGAAGCAGAGCAGAAAAACACTGCAACCAAAATGGGATGTTTATGAGCGTATGCCTCAGCGAACACCCAGAATACCAGGAAAGAGGGGGATGGAGCGTCTGCAATAGCAGGGAGGGGTAGAGTTAGAGAAACAATCTTTACATTGTTAGTGATACCCTGCCCCACTGCCCCTTTAAAATCTGGGCTGGCATATTCTGACATAAAGATTTTATTTATATGACTATTTGTATTATTACTAACATAGGAATCACTGAACTAAATTCTTTTTTTTTTTTTTTGGGGTATGCGGGCATCTCACTGTTGTGGCCTCTCCCGTTGCGGAGCACAGGCTCCGGATGCGCAGGCTCAGCGGCCATGGCCCACGGGCCCAGCCGCTCCACGGCGTGTGGGATCTTCCCGGACCGGGGCACGAACCCGTGTCCCCTGCATCGGCAGGCAGACCCTCAACCACTGCGCCACCAGGGAAGCCCTGAACTAAATTCTTAAATCAAATTTTGAGAGCTGGAGCAGACCACAGAGATCATCTCTTCCATTGGTTCCCAAATGCTTCTACCTGCACCAGGTCCAGGCTGGCTTCATAAGATCCCTTGAACATTTGTTAATAATAGGATTCCTGGGCCCAGTTCTCAAAGATTCTGATTCAGGAGGTTGGTCTGGTTTAAACAACTTCCCTAGGTGATTGCAATGATTATCCATAGTCTTTCTTTGCCCCTTACTATGGCTGTAACTTGTCAGTGACAACTTATCTCACTTCCAGGCTGTGATTTTTAAGAGATTCAGGGGCAAAGAGACTGTTGACCCTCATCTGCTGGCATTCTGTACGCAGCTGTCTTAGGGTGGGTTCCCCAGAAGGAGACCCTGAGACCGGGAGTATGTGTAAGTGAGTTATTAAGACAGTGATCCCAGGAGAACCTAGCAAGGTAGCGAGGGAATTCAGACGTGGAAGCTGAAGAAGTGAAGCAATTTCTGGCCACGTCCAACCCCAGCCTGATTCCATAGGCACACTGGAGGGTAACACACATCAGATTGTCCTACTGGGGGCAGGGGAGCTGGCTTTCATACTTCTTCCCCAGTCTGGCATTGGCCAAGGGCCATCCTAGGCAGATGTGAACTATAGATATTCAGCTTCCTGCATGAGTAAGCAAGGTATGTCTGAAAACAGTCACAGGTAGGACTCTTTAGAAGCAAAAGCACAATGGAACTGAGGGAAAGAGTGTGCTGAAACAGTAGAAGGAATCCAAGGGAATCTGGCCAGAGCACCGACAGTGTCTGGCATGGCAGGTCTAGGATTTATTAAAAAAAGGGGTGGGGTCGTACATTTTAGGGCATCACAAATCACTGTAAGAGGCTGATGCATGCATTAGACTATTGCCTCAAAAAAAATGCAAATGTTACACTAGTGAGCATTCATAGGTCCCCAAACCCACGAGGCCTGTGTTAAAAATAGCAGTTCTAGTGTGTCTTGGAGGCTTCAATGAGGTTGTCTAACCTAAACACTAACTTCCTAGGCCTCTGTTCCTGCAATTCTGCCCTCCAAGGAAATGCCATATGCTGAGCTGCATAAGTTCAAGTTACTTCATTACTCTCGTAGTTACAGAGCAAAAGGAGAAGGCATTTTTCCAGGCTGCCTGGTTCAAAGATGGAGTGGCACTGCCATGTGACCTCAGGAAAACCTCAGTCCTATTAGCTAGAATGACATGAGGATAATGAATAATAACCTTTGTTAGCTGAGAAACATCCCTTGGGAGAGAAGGCACACAGACTCGAGACCCGGAGCATATGGATTGCACGTCTCCTTGGAAAGTAGGGGTAAACTCCGAAAATCAAAACTGAACCTGTGGGTTCCACTGGCACATATGTGGCAACTTTTCACCAGTTACCTCTTTGCGGTTCACTTATGAACTCCCTGGGCTCCACATCTATTTAATTAACAAAAGAGGCAACTTCTCCTTCCTTCCTCATTGTGGAGAAGTCCATGGAACCTTGTCTTGACAGGTCAGACATAAAATGACAGATGGGGCTAAAGTCTCACTCCCCTTTCCCCACCCCGTCAGAATTCCTCTATTGCCCGCTCTCCCGACCTCGGAGGACACAGTCTTATTACTAGGCTGCTGCCTTTAGGAACTGTGGGCTCCACCTGATTGGAATCTTGATGCCAATTAAGGAAAAGACTATACCTCATTATTTGTGTTTGCACTTCTAGAATTATTTATATCAAAATTGATTATTTCCCCTTTATTGTTTGAAGATGTTATAAGCTTATATTGTTTTACTATCGTAAAAAACTACTGATATTAAAAATAAAAAATATATAAAACAGAATGCAGAATATGGTTCCCTTCATGGAGAAATACGTTTAAGTACGCTTATATAGGCATTAAAAATCTGAATGCGTTCCAGCTGTCTGCTAAAAGTAGTTACCCCTTTGGGGGGTGAGATTATTCAGGGATTTTTACATTCTCTGCATGGTTCGGGTTTTTAGCAATGAGAAAAAAAGTACAATAACATTTTCATTAGAAAAAGAATTTAATATTGTCAGTTTCATAAGGAATTTTATCTTTATTCTTTTTACTTAACCATTTACATTATTCCTTGGCCTATTTTAAATCTTTCCACGTGTAACCATTACAGTAATTATAGAGTGTATAGAATAGCTTTTATTTGACTTTTCCACTGAATGTTATTTCATTTGAACTTTTCTAAGAACATCGTCTGCATATTTTTATTAATGGATACTTAATTGTCCATTGATTCAATGTCTATTTTTATGGCATAGCTCCCTTTGGAAATTATAGAGTAAATTTTGCCAATAATATGTGAAAAGAATGGTGACTGATGGGAGAGAAGGTCTCAAATCTCTGAACTGTTATCACCAGAAAAAGAGGTGATAGATCATTTGGAAAATGCCCTTCTCTTGTTTCAAGCACATCTTTCTTGATTTCCAGTAGATATTCATTGGATACCTACTACATACCAGTGTTGTGCTTGGTGCTTCATTTATATTCCTTGAATTTTAGTATCATCCCAATCCCCCCTAGAAATCGAAATGGTGGAGGTCATCTGAGTCCAAGCAGCCAACCAACCAGCTGCAAGAAGTAGCCTGAGTTCAAAGGCCACCCTGTAACTTCTTTGACCATGTAAACCACGTAAGTGAAAGGAAAGGCAAGAATACAGTTCCCCAAAGGGTGGGGACAAGATAAACATCAAGCATTATCCTTTCGTGACTATTGGCAGGTTCTTCCCAGAACCAGGCCTTTCTTTGGGCTTGTTGGAGTGCTTCCATATTCTCTCAGCTTTACAAAGTCCACCTTGCCCTCCCTTTGCAATAGTTGTTCAAGAATATATAACAGATCTCTCCTCCCTCCCCTGGATTGCTTCTCCCTTTGGCAACCAATCCACTCAGCATCTGAATATAGAGCCATAGCATGTGGCCTTGTGTGGGTCCTATGGACCATTCACTTCAATTTATAGGTAAGAACAAAGATCAAAGAGAGAATATAACTTGCTCAAAGACACACAGCATCTGCCAGCCCTGTGTATGATGGAGGCTGGGGGAACCTTCTAAACTGTGCAGTTGTGTAGGGTATCCACGTTTGCTGGTCAATATGTATCTCCGCTTTTACATTTCTATATCAGGCTGTATCTGGTCGGTATTATAAAAATTCTCTCATCTCCCTAGCTGCAAGTTAATTCTCTACCAAACAAACCTCATCTGCACTTCTTTTGTGACACTTACTACTTTTTGCTGGGTTATGATTACTTTTGCATCTGTATAATCTCTACATCTAGATCCTGAGTTGCTTGAGGAAAAGATCCATGTCTTACATATGCATGCCCTAGAGAGATTAATAAAATAACTTATTTAGTTAATGCTGATTGAAGGAAATTATATAGCTTTTCTTCTTGAAAGACTCACACATTTTTTTTGTGTGTGTGTGGAACAAATAATATAAAGGCTTAGGAAACTGGTCTGTCACATTACATTTCTTAAAGCTTTTGAATCTCAAAGACCCATTTTGGGATGACAGTTCCACACTTAGTTGCTGTATGTCTCAAGCAAGCTATTTAACTCTATCCTTGATGACCTTATCAGAACATTAGAGGAAGTAACACCTACTTCATAGGCGTTATCACTGTTTTAGATGAAGTAATATATGAAAGTAATTAGCACAGCTGTTTGCATATGGTATGCTCTTATTAAATTATATTTATTATTATTAATTACTATTAGGGAGTGGTAGTGTTAGTAACATGGTTTGCTGAGCTCTTGGGCTCACACACACACACACAAAAGAGCCCGAGAGCATTGGGCTCAAATGTTTAAAACAGAGACAAAATAAAAGAAAGCAAGTGGCTCTATTCTAACACCTGCTGCTACCTGCCCTGGCCAGTCCCTTTGATTCTCATTCTATTCTAGAAATTAACACCTTAATGCTGACTATAGATACTAAAGTAGTGGTAGGACTAGATTGGTCACTTGCCAGGACAAATAATATCTTTCTTCTCTACTCTTCATTCTGTCACCTAAAAGAGGACAGCCTGGAATGTGCTACCATGGACAGAGATGAAATTGTTCCTCATGGGTTGTTCCAAAATGCTAGAAAACTTCTTGTAAGAAGTGAAGTTGGACACCAGGGTCTTTTTCTTTTTCTTTTTTTTTTCTTTCCCTTTTCACCTCTCTTTTTTTAAGTGTTAGAAGACAGACCGTGCTTAATGATAAATGAGCATGCCCCTCCTCACTCCAATGTGAGAGAAGCATTCGATTAATCCTAAAAATACATGCGAAATTACCAGAGAGAAAATGTATTCCCTGGAGGAAGAGAGATAAGAATGCTCATGCTTACTGAAGTGCTATTGCTTGTGGATTTGTAAGGTTGATGGAATACTGCTGTTTACATTAAGAACAGCTTGCAACTCTATTGGAAACAAATGCTTACCCTTGCATTACTGGAATGAAGACATATGCAATAAAAATGTTCTGCCCAGAAATATACAGTTGCATAACAATTATTATCATTGTGAGAATTTAACTGCATGATTATGAAACTCCAACTTTCAATAGACAATGAGAGTAGGAAGCATTGTCATGATTTAAATTGCAATAAGCAATAACATTAGATATTAAAACACGAGAGTAAAAAAGACTTTTAGTTAGCATAGATGCTACAAAAGCTTCCATTAGATAACAATTTTTTCAAAAAATACTGATATTTATGAACAAAATTTAAAATTAAATTATGATGGAGGAGGGGAAACAGCCAGAAACCCAGGATCCTTGAACCCTAACCTCTTATAGCCCCACCCCCATCTTTCCCATTCTCTGTAGAGGTTCCCCAGGGATCTGCAGGAAGAGGTCAAAGTTACCTGCTTTATTACCAGGACTGTTTTATTTCAAACCTCAGTGTAATTCCTTGTGATTTTGTTTATCCAGACTTGAAGCAGAATGAAGCTGTGTCTTTTTCATCTTAGCATCAGCAAACTTTTAATGGATATCGGTGCATACATAACATTCTATAAGCATCTTTTCAATAAGGTAAATAGTACATAAAGTATAATAACTAAAAGTTCATAATAATTGCTTCATATCAGTATAATGGACAATATAGTTTTCTATCCTTCACCAAAGTATCAGTACATGGACACCTGGATCTATGATAAATGTACCTTGAGCTGCTGGTCACATTTCACATCTACTTGGTTTGTATTCTTAATTTTTTTACAAAATGAAAATAAAAAATCTCAATTTACAATTATAGGTCATTAGAAATGGGAGCAAGTGTTTGGTGACTCTGTCAGATAATTATGGGTATTGAAATCAGTGAAGAGCCCAGCAAGATGGGGAGACATTTCATTGAAGGCTACTTTCAACATTCTGTCATGTACTAACTTGGAATATCATGCCCCAAACTGGAAGGCTGGATGTTTTAACTTGGGCGATGGCAGGAAGTAAATTAATGATCCATTCTCCAGTTGCTTTAATTCTTTTTTTTCTTACAGTTTTATTGAGATGTAATTGACATACAATACTGTATAAGTTTAAAGTGTATAGCATGATGATTTAACTTACATACGTCGTGAAGCAACTACCACAATATATTTAGTGAGCATCCATCATCTCATAAAAATATGACATTCAAGAAAGAGAAAAAATGTTTTTCCTTGTGATGAGAACTCTTAGGACTGACTCTCAACAATTTACATATATAATATACAGCAGTGTTAATTATCACTTGCTTTAATTCTTAATGTATTTATAGTCTTCTGCTATGGCATTTAGATGTGTTTTTAAAAGATGCTCAATTATATATTATTAATTTTTTTTTGCTGGGAGGAAAAAACCGTCAATTCTGGGAAAGACCCAAATCCCTGATGGCAAAGCTGGCTTCATCATAATTCAGTCTTTTTAATAAATGTGATATATTTTCCTAAACATTAAAAATTATATTTTATCTCTAGGATAATAGAATCAAGGTATTAGGCTCTTGTGTATAATGTTTCAGGCAAGTCACTTAAAATTGCAGAGATAGTCTTTGCTAATTTTAACAATGCCATGAAAAAAATGTTTCATGCCTTAGTCAGCCATCCATTGTAGGCACCTTTCCCCTCAACAATTGGCAATTGGCAACAATTTTCAACATGAAATCAAGATCAGGAGGTATGTTATTGACAGCCACCTGTTCTCTGTGAATAAACTAGTGTATGGACTGGCACCCAGGAGTGCTCTCTTTTATCCTTATGGTCAAGCCCTTCTTTGCTGCTACACAGCTGGTGCCTCTTCAGTTCTGATCCCATTGTGCCATTTCCAGTCTACCACATGGCTCACAAATCAGGTGTTATCTAAATAAGAAATCTCTCTTCTGCAGAGTGTGTTTTTAGGGATAATCAGAATAAGAAACTATTGGGTACTTTTCTTATTGAAAGTACATATACCAAAAGCTGATCTACACTGTCCTCAGAAAAAATGTTTTCATCTCACTGTAAAACGTGGCATCTCCTAGCACGCCCATGGGATGCTGACTGCCCCATCACATCATATGCCATTGACAATATATAATGTCTAAAAAGTACTATTCGATAAGCTTGCCAAGAATTCATTCTGTTTTCTCTCCAAATAAAATATTGTTGATGACTTTGCCTCTGGTTTTACATACTTCTTGGAAATAGAGTGACTTATACCTACTTTTCGCTATATGTAATAAAAATTACTTATTTTGATGCCTGAGTAGTTTAGATGCATGAGTAATATTATCTCATATCCAACTTTAGTAACAAAATCAGTCAATTGGCTTGCTATTCCAAACCATTATTTTGTGCTCATTCCAAGAAACTGTGATTGGTATACTAGAGAGGCTGTTGTTCCGTTTTAGAATGATGTGAAATCTCATCGCTTCACGCCACTAAATGACAGTTTCAAAGACAACTAAACGGGACAGGGAGCAAATGGATCACTTCTCCAGTTATATTTGTTTTTCAAATATTCACTCTTTCCTTCCTGTGTGGATTTTCCTTTTTCTGGATGCTCGGGTAAAATCATCACACCTTCAGGTTCACTACAGGTGTATTTACATTCTCTTTTAAATGACTGTTTTAATGCTTTAATGACTCAATTTTTAGCTGTTTTCAAAGAAATAGAAATAATTAACACCATTAATTTTATCAAAATCAATAACATGTAAACAAGGGGAAAAAGGTTTTTTAAACAACACTGCACACTGTTGATTGAGAGGAACAACCGACCTTGCTATTAGAGCACATCGTGTAGGGGTTAGGAACGGAATTTGAAGGATGTAGCATGATTCCTGGGAAAACTAATAATTTCAAATATAGGAAAAGTATATTGTTTCATCTCTTTTTTCCTTTGAAACCGCCAGCTTGATAGGTCTAAATAACTAGAGACCACCAGTGGTCAAAGGATCACATTTTGTGCTGCCTTACATCCGCTCTGCTTACCATTCCCCCATGAGGAGGAAAAGTGAGAAAAGCAAGCCAAGGAAGGGAATTTCTCTCTAAGTTCCAGAGCCGGGCTGGCCAGAGGTATATCAAGGGCTGGGCTCAGGGAATAGTCAGTCTGCCCCTTCCAGCTCAGGACAAATATTTGATTATAGACATTGTTTAGAATTGCTGGAATGTGGTGATAATAAACAGATTTAAAGTTGTTCTTATTATTACTTTTATCACTACAGATGATTCACACCTTTATTGTCTGGACCTGGGGCAGCTCACTCTCACCTCCGGCCCTTGGTAAGCTGCTTAGACAGACCTAGTAGAAGCTCCAGAGTCTCGGTAGGACAGGGAGAACTGAAATGGGAGTAATCCTAGGCCTGTCTTACTTTGGTAGCCTTGAAAATGAAGAAAGAGAGAGACTACCAAGAGGGAAAACACACACACACAAACACACACGTACATACAGAGAAAGAGAGAATGTCTTGACTAGCACGAAAACTGGTACATAACCTTGATCTTAACCGCTTCATTTCCGCACCATTTCTCCTTTTTGCGGGGTGGGCTGGGACATCACAAACTGAAGGGTCCAGATGAAGAAAAGGAGAAGAGAGGAGCTTGGAGATTTTCGGAAAGACAGCAGGAGGAGGTCATATAGACTCTGGGTTCGACATGATTCCCAAACAAAGCGTAAGCACGGATACATTTTTCACATGATTTCAGAGAGGCAACATCAACTTCACCTAAGTTTATGGTGGTAAGGATGTGCTTAGTCAACAGAGTGTGTCAAATCCTGAACTTAGGTGACATGGGGAAGTCAGAATGCAGGTGTTGATACTCGGGGACCAGGCTGTGTGTCCAGGAAAGTAGCCATAGTACACATGGGTTCACACATCAACCTCCTCTGTCTTATCCTGCTATCCCTCACGCCTAACACAGTGGATACGGCCAGGACAATTAGTGGACAACTCATAATGCACTAGAAATCCAACTCGGAAAATTTCTATTTTTAAAAAGCCTTTTCCATCCAGTCATTACCACATTAGGTTTTCCTAAAGTGAGGTACACTCAGAGTATCCACCAGCAACTGAAGCTAGAGTAACCTGCACTTTTTGTATTTTCTTGGGGAAAACTGATGACCTGGGAAATTGCTTAGTGATTAATGGCAAGGTGTTTTGTGTCCTCTGTGGAAGTGCTCCAACCCTGTGGTGAGCAGACATTAAATCAGAGCTTCTGAATTCAACTAATTCAATAAATATTCACCAAGCAGGAGCCAGACCCTAGGCCAGGAACTGGAGTTATGAAAATGTATTTCATAGTCTCTGCGACAGATGTACACAATTAAATATATTAAAAGGCAGAAATCTACCAGTGCAATAAGAAAGGGATAAACAAAGCTACTGGAGTAAGGGCTGTTTGGGAGGGGTCGTATCGTTTTCTAACCTGACCTCTCTGTGAACGCATTTATAAATAATGCAGGTAAGTTTAACGATTTCTGTGAGGCTTACTTAAGATAACAGTGCTTGGAAGTTACAGGTTCTGCAAGAATTACTTTTCCTCCTTCCTCCTCTCTCCTTTCCTTCCCACACTATAAACATATTACAGGCAGGGACTGAGTTTTGCTGTCACTGTGTCCTGTATATCTATTCTAGTGCTTTGCCTTGATTATGCTAAATAAATATGGATGGGATAGTTCACTGATTGTGTTAGGAAAAGACCAAAAATGACAAAAAAAGGAAAAAAAGGAAGAAAGAAAAATAGAGGGACTTCTCTGGTGGCACAGTGGTTAAGAATCTGCCTGCCAAAGCAGGGGACACAGGTTTGATTCCTGGTCCGGGAAGATCCCACGTGCTGCGGAGAAACTAAGCCCGTGCTCCACAACTCTTGAGCCTGCGTTCTAGAGCCCTCAAGCCCACGTGTCACAACTACTGAAACTCACGTTCCTAGAGCCCGTGCTCTGCAGCAAGAGAAGCCACCGCAATGAGAATCCTGCCCACCACAAAGAAGAGCAGCCCCGCTTGCCACAACTAGAGAAAGCCCGAGGGCGGCAACGAAAACCCAACGCAGCCAAAAATAAATAAATAAAATAAATAATTTTTTTTAAAAAAGAAAGAGTTGACCTAAGCTCTGTGAGCAAAAGACAAATAATCAAGTACCTAGGCCCAATAGAGGCACGTAAGCAGATGGAGAAAGATGTACTAAACAAAAGTACAAGACAATTATAAGTTATCACTGTGAGATAATATTGTCCACTTTTCTCCTGTCCGTGTTTGGCCAGCTGGTTCTACTGAGAACACACTAATAACGTATAATCAGAAATGACAGTTTACTGTAGCTCGTAATATAAAGCTTATATTCTACCACATTTATCAGTGACACTCCCTACATCTTTTAATTCCTATCTCCTTCCTCTGAGATACGAAATGAGTCTCAATCATTTAAAGTGAGATTTCCTAATGTCACCAGATTATACAGATAGAAGAACCTGCAAAAGTTGAAAAGGGAAATTTTTAGCGCAACAGTTACTGTTTTTTGTTTTTATTTATGATACCAAACAGTAAATCTGGCTGATTTTACCTCCAGAGTAAACTCGTTATAGAACAGGCAATTTTTTCAGTGTTGTGAAGATCTGGTTTAAGAGGATTATTATCTTGCCTCTTAGCAAATATTGCAGCCACCACCAAGCCCACACCTGCCTGGATTACCCACACCAATCCTTATGAAAAAGAAGTCAAAGCAGCTCCAAATGGAAAGGCAGACTATAGTTCATCTCTCTTCCTAGTATTTTAATTTTTTTTGAGGCCAACGTTTAACATTTTCAAGTTGCATTTTTATGAAGCTATTTAAGCTGATAGAAAAAATTCTTATTGACAAGATCAGAGCCTGAAACCAGGGCCTTTTGCGGCAGCATTCAGCATCCATTTGATCTGGAATCCTGTCCCAAACCTGCGCAGACTCTCTAACACCCATCAGGTCACTGGGTTACAAGACTGGAGCAGCACCCTGGCTTCTTTCCCTCTTCCCCCCGCCTTTACCCCAGTTCCGACCTTGAGTCTGCTATTCCGCTGGTGGCCCTTTAGCATGTCCCTTGCCCAGCTGCCTTGAATTATTTATTTATTGTATTCCTGACCAGAATGTAAGTTCTTTGGAGGGCAGAGACCATGTCTCATTTACCTTTATATTCCCTAATTGCCCTTTGCGCAGAGACTTTGAAATATGATAAGCATTTGCTAAACAAATATTCAGTAAAGTAGGCCACATCATTTATCATGAGTGAGCATCAGATTTCTAATTACATAACAGAGGATTCATTGTCAACTATTTTACCTTTCAAAAATTAATCCTAATTCGAGTCGGTATTATAATTTGAAAACCACTCAGAATAAAAACTAATGTTATATATATATATATATATATATATATATATATATATATATATATATATATATATATAAATGTTGAATGGGGCTTTTCCTGGTTCATTGCTCACATGTTAAAGTTGACGTTAAAAGAAACGAGAGTTTAGGGCTTCCCTGGTGGCGCAGTGGTTGAGAGTCCGCCTGCCGATGCAGGGAACATGGGTTCGTGCCCCGGTCCGGGAAGATCCCACATGCCGCGGAACGGCTGGGCCCGTGAGCCGTGGCCGCTGAGCCTGCGCATCCGGAGCCTGTGCTCCGCAACGGGAGAGGCCACAACAGTGAGAGGCCCGAGTATACCGCAAAAAAAAAAAAAAAAAAGAAGAAAAAATATTTTAAAAGAATTTGGTATTTGCAATAAGTACTGAGAAGATAACATTAAACTGCTACAAGTAAATTTCATTAGATTGGAGTAAATCCCTATTTAAAGCTGTAACATGTTAAATTATAATATTTATATTGTCAGATAATACCATACCGAAGAAAAATTACCCATGTTAGCCAGATAAAAGTATAACGTATATTATTCAACTCTAGGGATTCGAGATACGAGAGTAAAAATACCCCTTAGCATTAACCTACACAGGAATCAGAAGATCAAATGCCTACCCAGGCCAGGCCAGAAACCTAAAAGCTTCTAAGTAGGTCAGTGGAATATGATGGGGAGGAATAAGCCTCCTCTAAAGGGACAAGCCCACAGCAGGTCCAGGTTATGGTGCCATGTGGAGATAAAGGCCTGTATTGTCACTGAAGAAGAGGGGCGTCAAGTCTAGGCATTTACAGGAAATATCTTTAGCTTTAAATGGCTTCAGATTTTATTTTGGTGGGGAGGGGTAAAAAACAAGTGTAGATCAAAGAAAACCTATCTGTGAGTCAGATTTAATTCTATAGGTCTCAATTCTTAGAGAAATGAGAGATTTTGATCCTGTTGCCTAGTACATAATTTAGTTAGCAAGAATTTTTCCATCTTTTCTGCCAGATGTTGACTGTCTTACTCTTACTCAAATTATTAAGCCTTCGTGTAAATGATAAATTTTAAGCTTTTATGAAGAAGAAGGAGGAGGAGGAGGAGGAGATATTCCAGAGAACAACTGATGGGCTTAATTAACCATGTAAAAACCCTGCCTAATCTCAAGCACCTCCATGGAGTCATTCACAGATTTTCATCTCAACATTTTGTGCCTCTCTTTTTTACTATTTTTTTTAACATCTTTATTGGAGTATAATTGCTTTACATTGTTGTGTTAGTTTCTGCTGTATAACAAAGTGAATCAGCTATACGTATACATATATCCCCATAACCCCTCCCTCTTGTATCTCCCTCCCACCCTCCCTAACCCACCCCTCTAGGTGGTCACAAAGCACCGAGCTGATCTCCCTGTGCTATGCGGCTGCTTCCCACTAGCTATCTATTTTACGTTTGGTAGTGTATATATGTCTATGCCGCTCTCTCACTTCATCCCAGCTTCCCCTTCCCCCTCCCTGTGTCCTTAAGTCCATTCTCTACATCTGCGTCTTTAATCCTGTCCTGCCCCTAGGTTCTTTAGAACCATTTTTTTTTTTTAAGATTCCATATATATGTGTTAGCATATGGTATTTGTTTTTCTCTTTCTGACTTACTTCACTCTGTATGACAGACTCTAGGTCCATCCACCTCACTACAAATAACTCAATTTCATTTCTTTTTATGGCTGAGTAATATTCCATTGTATATATGTGTCACATCTTCTTTATCCATTCATCTGTAGATGGACACTTAGGTTGCTTCCATGTCCTGGCTATTGTAAATAGTGCTGCAGTGAACATTGTGGTACATGTCTCTCTCTTTTTTCTTTTGGCGGTACATGGGCCTCTCACTGTTGTGGCCTCTCCCATTGTGGAGTGCAGGCTCTGGACACGCAGGCTCAGTGGCCATGGCTCATGGGCCCAGCCACTCTGCGGCATGTGAGATCTTCCCGGACTGGGGCATGAACCCGTGTCCCCTGCATCGGCAGGTGGACTCTCAACCACTGCGCCACCAGGGAAGTCCTGTGATTCTTCATTGTAGTTTTGATTTGCATTTCTCTAATGATTAGTGATGTTGAGCATCCTTTCACGTGTTTGTTGGCAATCTGTAAATCTTCTTTGGAGAAATGTCTATTTAGGTCTTCTGTCCGTTTTTGGATTGGGTTGTTTGGCGTTTTTTTGATATTGAGCTGCATGAGCTGCTTGTATATTTTGGACATTAATTCTTTGCCAGTTGCTTTGTTTACAAAGATTTTCTCCCATTCTGAGGGTTGTCTTTTTGCCTTGTTTATGGTTTCCTTTGCTTTTGTGTCTTTTCTGGGCTAGATCCATTCATTCTGAATGTTAACACTTTGAAAAGAAAAAATAAAACACATGAAATGGTATCCTTTATATTATTTAGGCCTCACATTTTCTTTGACTCTTTGTCAGGGATGTCACAGCTATAGGTACACGCCTGGAGAAGGCCTGTGGTTTTGACACAAGAGTCATTAGTTTGTTGGAACTCAGACACATTCACTTCCATGCTTATATTGACAACACTATACCTAAAAGCAGAGGTCAATGACCAGTTAATGTCTTTAAATGCAATTACATTCAAAAGCTACATAACATCTTACCACTTGGATAACTGTTGATTTTTAAATATATATGTGAAATAATAGCAAGTATTTGTACCTCTGAATCCCCTTCACCTCTAATGTACAGCACAGGAAATAGAGCCAGTATTTTATAACTTTATATAGAATATAATCTATAAAAATACCGAATCACTATATTGAACGCCTGAAACTAAAATAATATCGTAAGCCAACCATACTTCAGGAAAAAATAAAATAAAAGAAAAAAACACACAAAAGAAAAAATTAGCAAGTGTTTTTTTCTGATATCTTGGGAAGTTCTTATGCCACAGTCCAGAAAAGAAACTCTGAGGCTAGATCTGATAGCATGAGTTAGTTTGAGTGTTATGAATGGTTTGACTAGTCAAGGTAGTTTGGAAAATAGCTAGATGTCAAAATCGTCTTCAATTTTTCTTCAAATTATTCAAATCATGCTTCCTGACATCTCTGTAACAATGCAGCAGCCTCTCATAGCATACATATGCTTTCCATACCTTTCCATTAAATCAATGTAATCCAGTAATTAAGTAATTCAGCATTCTTTCAGTAAACAGTCTCTGGGTATCTACTAGTGAAGAGCTCTGCACTAGGCACTGGGGAGAATGAGGCAGATATGACACGTGTCCTCCAGTATCACAGAGTGTTGGGAGATTCCTGAAATGGAATACAAGGCCCTTGACGGCCTGCATCCTTCTTCATTCAAGGTGCCTACCATGCCCTGGACTATGATGGAGGAGACAGCCATGGGCTTGCCTTTACTGGACATAAAATGCCCCATAAAATTAAACAAACAATAAATTCTAGTATTCATAAAATTAAACAAATAACAGACTAGTTTTCAATACTGTTAAGGGCTATAAGGATTTCCTTATAGCCCTCTTGTCATTACCTTCTTACATCTTATGTTCTGTCAAAAGAGAACTGCTTATAGGTCTCTGAATACAACCCATTGTTTCACGTGCTGGTTTCTTTCCGTATGTTCGTCTCTCTACTTGGAGTCCCCCGACCTGCCATGACTTATCTGCCTGGCAGCTCCAATTCATCTCTTCAAAACCATCTGTATCAGCATCTCTTGTGCATGACTTTAAAATCTCTTGGCCTCACCAGTCTCTCATTTCAATTGCTACAGTGGTTCTGTGCCAGCTTTGACCAGCTTCCTGCAGGGGCAAGCTGACAGTGCCTAGCTCCAGGTCCCCATGTGTGCCTCTCACTGCCTATACTCAATGACCACCTGTGCAGGATCCAAAGGTGCCAGGAGTTAATGATCTGAGGAGCAAACCCTGGGCGACCCTGAGACAGTTTGTACAGCTCTTAGGGGATGTTTTGAGGGAAAAAGAAAGGAAATGAAGAAGAGAGGAAAGAAGGGAGGCAGGGGAAAAAAAGGGAGGGAGAGAGGAAGAAAGGGAGGGAGGGGTGAAGAAAGGGAAGGAGGGAGGAAGTAAAGAGATCTGCACACAAATAGCTGTAAGTCAAGATGCCATAAGAAAGATTCCAACACAGGACGTATACTGTGCGTTTAGGAAAAAAATCGAAGAGTGATAATGTGAATCCAATGTGATAACAGATGTTACTCAAACACCACAGTAAGATAAAAGTGATAAATAGTAATTAGTAAATGTTATTGACTGGCTAGAAGTTCTCTGTCTGAGAGGAAAGCCATCATCCCATGGTGTGAATACATCCAATCTGGCTGAGGGTTCAGAGAACAGGGAGAGACAGGAAACCATCCATCCTCAGGATTTGCACAAAGTGGAGAAATCCTTCGTTCCACCTCCTAGGGAACTGTTTCAAAGACGGTGCAGTGGTGTAAAGTATGAGCCAGTGATAGGTGCATGGGAATTGGCCGAAGTTACTTAAGACTTTATCTCAAGTGGTAATGCTATAAAGTGGGGTTAAAATTGCACAATACAAGTGCTTTTAGCGTACTGGTAAAAAGTGTGATTCTCCTTGCATTCTTTTCAGGTCTTGATTTTTTGTTTACGTTAAAAAAAAAAAACTTGACTGGTTAGCTCTGAGCATCTACGAGTGATAAAACCGTCAATTTTTTAAAGTGATAAACGTCCAACACATGCAGAAGCCTCTGGCAGTGATTCACAAACATTATTGACAACATAAATGCCAAGGAGCTTGTTAAAATGCAGATTTGTGAGCCCTAGTCCAGACCTTCTGAATCAGAATTTTTGGGGGTATGACCCAGGAATCTCTATTGCTAACATACACTGCATGTTATTATGATACAATCTAAATTCTTGGAATTTTGAAAAAACACTAGCTTAACACTTAATTATAAAACACTTAACTGTAAGCAAAATTATTGCTAATCAAAAGTACATTTGTGTATGAGTGTGCATGAATTAGTCTGCTAAAAGTAAATATGTGTAAAGGCCAATAGCTAATAACTTTTACTATTCACCATAATTGGTCAAAGAAATGAAATACCTATAATTCCAAAGAAAGGAAATAGCTTCTTTGACTCTAACATTAAAGAACAACTATTTGTTTTAAGATATTGGTCTAATCAGATGGAATGTAAATCTGAAAAAGAAAATCCTTAATTTGAAAATTGATCATCATGTTGCAGAGAAAAAAAGCTGAAGCAATAACAACTCCCAAAACCATCCAAAAAAAAAAATGAAAAGAATGAAGTAAGTTTTTGTTTATTTTTACTCCGTACTTTGTGGTTTAACGGTGAAAGCATTTCTGTTGCGTTCTTTAAATATTCTAGAGTTCCCAGTCTGGCAGTTCCCAAAATCACTCTAACAAGGGTCTCTGTAGGAAGTCCAGACTTTAACAAACCTAGCCTCCCCATGAAGTTCTAGAAACCCCCAGGGAATGCTTAGGTGTTCCCACTCCACCCAGGTTGCTGTCTGTCACCCCAGTTTCTGCTTTGGAGTGTTGCTCTCTGCAATCCTGAGAAATCTTTGCTCCGTTGTCCAGGTGGTTGCTCTCCCAGCACCACTTCAGCCAGACCATGGACACTGCCATTGCAAGGTGAGAGCTGAGACCACGCTAGAGCAATTAGAGGACTTTACTAAAGGCTTGTCAATCACTGGAGGAAATTATAGCACAGATAACTTAAACATGGATATGCTGCTCTGAGATAGGAACCCTCATCACTCACTCCCTACTGTGCAACTTCTTGCCTTGCTGTCTGTGGTCTCGCTGTTTTAAAGTCAGCCAGGCTATTTAATCTCTGGATTGCAGCTGTGACAGGATGCAGCCTGCTTTCCCCCACAAAGTCCCCCTAATCATGCTCTCTTTTCCAGAATTCTAGGCCCATTTCCTTGAATCCCGGAAAGCAAATAGTGTCCCCCCTCCCCCAGTCAAAGTCCCAGTCAAAGTCCCACCTCCTACCGTCATTTATACCTCATTCAGTATGACTGTCAATGGGAATGTCATTTCTCTTGAGAGGGAATTTCAACTTTATACACAGTGATACCAGCTTAGCTCTTTTGACCCCCCCAAAAATCAAAACTATGATTTATTATAATTTTCATCAATCTATGTCTCACACATGCTTATTCAGCATCAGTGTAATCCTCAAAGTCTAAGTTATTCAATTTTTTAAAAGTCTTTATTGAATTTGTTACAATACTGCTTCTGTTTTTTATGTTTTGGATTTTTGGCCATGAGGTATGTGAGATCTTAGCTCCCCGACCAGGGATTGAACCTGCACCCCCTTCATTGGAACGTGAAGTCTTAACCACTGGACTGCCAGGGAAGTCCCTAAGTTATTCAATCTTAAATGACACCATCTCTAAGACTTCCATCCTTTCAATAAGATTCAGCAGTAATAAAATTTTATATCAAGACTATTCTCCAGTATGATGTAAGACCGGGCCAAGACAACCTTTTAGAGATCTTATCCTAATCTCCTGTGAGCAACAGTTTGAATAACATTCACATCTGCCAGGATTCATGAAAAACATATGAGCATCAAGCAAACTAACATAATCTGCAATGACAAAGATCTGCTAAAAAATTAATCCTGTTTATATACGAACCAGAACCTTAATTTCTCAATCTGAAGCATCAGTATTAAGGTTACTATACTGCACATGAGAAGTCTTCCCAATAATAATGCATGGATACTTGTCCTGTCTAGTGGTGGATTTTCCACATACTCCCCCTCCCCATAACTAAGGAGATCATCTCCCTGGAAGTTCAAGGTTCCATTCCTTGGAAAATGAAAATAGTCTGCATCTCATAAATAACATTTTTTCCAGTCTTTCTTGGTCAAGTGTTAAAAAAAGATCTGTAAAGCCTTATTAAAGATGAGTTATTTTGTTTATTTATTTCAGTGCTTGGTTTGGTTTGATGGTTTAATTTAATTTTGGCCTAGGAAGTACTTCCAAGAGTGGGATGATTATCCAGACAAATGTCTTCTTTAAGCTAGTCCTGCTAATTCTCCTCTCCAGAGTTAATCTTTCTTTGTCTCCATTTTCCTAATTGTTAAAGGAGAGCAAGATAATACTTGCCAAGTAAGGACTGATCTATGTAAAGCACTAGTCAAGTGCTAAGTAATTTTGCTCTTGCTACTTGTCATCAATAAGAAATTATCTTAATGTTGTATAGGTGACAGTAATTTGTTGAAGCCTAGTGAGAAATAGCATAGTAACACATGAAGTTGACATGTAACAGTATTAAAACAGCATGGCCCATTACTTATAGATTGGGTATATATTTTGGAACTCTCTATTATGCTGAGAGTAGTTTGACACTGAATTAATGTGCTAATTAATTGGCTAATAGAGTATCTTGAAAGTTTAGTAAATTTCCATTCTTGGGATAATGGGTAGAAATTTGAAATATTCTTCTTTGTATTCTTCAGTTCATATCTCTATCTATCTATCATCTATCTATTTTTAGCATAGTACCCTGGTGTTGCAGAAACACGGTAATACTAATGTACAATAAGGTCCCAGACTCTGAAATCTGTGCTTTTCTATGCGCAGCTGATTTATTTCCAGTTTTTCTCTTGCTTCATAATAGCTAAATGAGGTGAGTGTATCAAAGACATCCTTTGCCATTTTAGTCTAAACTTATTTTTCAACCTCCCTTTTTCATCTATATGGCATTCAATAAAATAGAATTAAAGAGTAAATATACAATTTTGAAACTGAGGAGGAACCTGTGGGACATACTCCTCTTGTTTGTAAAACATACTTCCCAGGGACATACTCATCTCTTGTTTGTAAAACACCTGTGTCCCCCACGTCTCGTTTGTAAAAAACTTTAGCCTCCTAGGCCTTCCCTGTGTTCCAAAGAGAAAATTTAATCAGAGAAGGGAGAAAATGAAGAAAGTAAGGAAAACAGTCAAGCAAGACAAAATAATAATAGTTTAGCCATAAAATGAAGTCAAAGATCTTTAGTTCTTCCTCAAGGGCTACAGATAATATCCTAAGCCATATCCTCTGAGCTGTTTTGCAGATACTAAAACCCCCACCAGGTGGAAGAAGTTAACTGCATACTGACCACAAGCATATAGACCGAAGACCTGTTGGAACCTGGAGGTTGATGATTTTAATTCCCAAAATACCACCCAGTTACATCACCACCAACCAATCAGAAGAATGTGCATGAGTTGATCAGGCACCCTACAACACTCACCGTAATGTTGCTTTTAAAAATCCTTCCCTAAAAGCCATTGGAGAGTTTGGGTCTTTGGAGCATGAGTTGCCCACTCTCCTTGCTTGGCCCTACAATAAACACTGTATTTTGCTTTACCACAGCCTGGTGTCAGAAGATTGGCTTTGCTGCACATTGAGCAACTGTGGCCAAGTTTGGTTCAGTAAGTTTGGGGAAGTAAAATTTTACTGATCAAATAGTTCCCACACATTAACTTAAAGATTGGAAGTAAAAAGAGTGCATGAGAAAGGAATCAATACCACCTTCATCTGAATTCCTAGCAAAACACAAGTTCTGCTAATTATATAATCTTATTCATGGAAAAAATGTATTTCTTGCATTTGTCTATTCTTTCTCACCCATGCAATTCAGAAAACAAAGAGTGTGCTACTGTTTATAGGTAAAAAGGAGTAGCTTGTACTGGAATAAACTCCTGCTGAAAACAACTTTAAAAGTGAATAAGGGCTCCCCTGGTGGCGCAGTGGTTGAGAGTCCGCCTGCCGATGCAGGGGACACGGGTTCATGCCCCGGTCTGGGAAGATCCCACACGCCGCGGAGCAGCTGGGCCCGTGAGCCATGGCCACTGGGCCTGCGTGTCCAGAGCCTGTGCTCCGCAACAGGAGAGGCCACAACAGTGAGAAGCCCGCTTACCGCAAAAAAAAAAAAAAAAAAAAAGTGAATAAAATACACAACACAGATGTTGAAAACACCAGGGAGTCACCAAAGCAGCCATGATGTAAGGGGTCATGATAATGAAGAAAAACAAATTTTGGAGAAGTAAGCCCAGCACATACTTTTCCATTGAGGCATTTGATAATTCCTAAGCTGCACATATGTGAGGAAAGAGGCTGAGAAACCAAACACAAAGCGGCTGCTCAGAGGCTAAATTGCTAACAGAGCATCTGAAAGCCTTACTGGGTTGGGGAGTACTACGGACTTGATGTTTGTGTCTCATCCAAAGTTTGTATTCGCAGTCCTAACCCCCAATGTGATGATATTTGAAGATGAGGTCTTTGGGAGGTAATTAGGGTTAGATTAAGTCAGGAGAGCAGGGCCCTCATGATGGAATTAGTGGTCTCATAAGACGAGGAAGAGAGAGAAAGACTTCTTGCTCTCTGCATTATGCATTAAGGAAAGGCCATGTGAGGATGCAGCCGGAAGGTAGGTATCTGTAAGCCAAGCAAAAGTCCTCACTTCAACCCAGCCATGCTGGCATCCTAGTCTCAGACGTCCAGCCTCCACACAGTGAGAAAATAAATTTCTGTTGTTTAAGCCACCTGGTCTATGGTATTTTTATGGCAGCCTGAGCTGACTAAGACAGAAAGAGAAAAGTGGGAGTTAAGGGTCTGCCAAGAAGAAGGGGAACTGAAATACATATAAGACTTTTGGTTGGGAAGACAGAAGGGTCATGTCTTAGGTATAAATACAAACTATGAATAGACAAACCATCAAAAAGCCTGAAACAACCTGAAAACATCTCAAGCCCGAACTGAATCATCATGATCTGTTTGTTTGTATTGTATCTGCCCACCTTATCTGGAGAAAGATAGCATCATACAAAGATGCAAAGGTTTTGTATTTTCTTTATTTATAATATCCAGAGCTCACTTAAAAGAAAAAATATAAAGCAGGTGTACCAGGACATAAGACCATAAAACCAAAAACTCAAAGTCAAGTTTCAGGGTTGGGGTGGGAAGAGAAGCAGAAGACCCATAGGTTATCTAGATGTTGGAATTGAGACAAAGACCTCATTATTCACTATTATGTAGAATAAAATAGAGGGAAAAACAGATAAAATAAATGAAGAGATGAATAATTTCTTTGTTTGAAACATAGAGGGGAAAAAAAGAATGGAAAATAGTGAAAAGAGCATAAGCAAAATGTGAGACACAGTCAAAAGATAGGATGTACATGTAATTGCTGTCCCAGGAAGAAAGGAGAGAGAATGAAGCAAAATAATATTGGAGGACATAATAGATAATGCCAAGAATTTTCCCAAGTTGATGAAAGACATCAATCCACAGACTGAAGACAGTCTACAGACTCACAATAGGATTAAAAAAACAAAAACAAAAATGCAAAAAACCCCCATCAACACACATCATAGTGTAACAGCTGAAAACAAATTAAAAAAAAGATTTAAAAGGGTGGCATAGAAAAGAGAAACATACCTTAAAGGAACAATAAAAATGTTGGCAACTGACCCTTTAACAGAAATAGTGGCATCTAGAAGACAATGGTAAGACAGTTTAAAAGTAACCAAAGAAAATAATTGGGAGCCTGTAATTCTATACTAAGCAAAATTTTTTCTTCAAAAGTGAAAGATAAATATATTTAAGAGTAAAATAAAGAAATAATTTGTCACCAGCAGTCTCCACTAAAACAAATAATGTGAGAGTGCAGATTTACAGAATGAAGAAAAGAATAATGAAAAGAGAAAATGTGTGGGCAAATGAATATTAACTTTACAAAAAATAGTAATGCTCTGTAGGGTTAAAAATACATATGTAGGATTAAAATTCATGAAAAAATAATGCAAATGGCAAGAGCAGGAAGAATGAGTTAACATATTCTAAGGTTCTAACAATACGGGAGAAGTAGTTAAAAGTGATAAATTGTATTTGATTATAATAATTTAAGGATGTATGCAATAATCTCTAGGGTAACTACTAAAAGGATAAAAAAGAAATATATAACTAACCACTAACTGGTAGAAATAATAAAACATTTTGATTAATCAAAAAAATTACAAGAAAAAGAAAAAGGAACATAAAATGAGTCAAATAGAAAACCAAGAGTAACTGTGGAATTAAACCTAACTACATTAATGTATTTAATTTCATTAAATATATTAATTAAAAACATTAGTTACAAAACAAAAAAAAAAACAAAAAAAACATTAGTTACGTTAAATGTAAGTGGACTGAATACTCCAATTAAAAGATAATATTGTTAGAGTTCATAAAGAAAACCTCAACAATATACTACTTACATGATGCATACTTTAATACAAGTATACGGATAGATTCAAAGTAAAACAATGGAAAATGGTATACCATGTATACACTAACCAAAAAAGCTGGTGTGAAAATACTAATGTCAGATGAAGGTTTTATGGACAAAAGCATTACTATAGAAAATGACAGACATTTTATAATGATAAAGAGATAAATTCACCAGTAAGTTATAGCAATTCAAAATTTCAAGTATCTAATCTTATAGCCTCAAAATATACAAAGCAATAATGGTCAGAATTAAACTGAGATAAATTTATAATCATAAAGGGAAACTTTAACACATTTCTCTCAACATATGATGGAACAAGCAAGCAAAGATAAACTCATTCTTTTCAAGTATACTTGGCATTTACTAAAATTGATTATATTCTAGGTTATAAGGTAAACTTCAAGAAATTTCAAAGGTTTAAAATCATTCAAAATAGTTTCTCTGACCACAGTTGAATTAATATATAATTCAACCACAAAAAAGACAATAAGAAATCTCCAACAACTTGGAAATTACATAGCACATTTTAAAATAATTTGTGGGATAAAGAGGAAATAAAAATGAAATAAGAACATATTTTTAACTGAAAGATAACAAAGACATGTTGTAAGAAATTGTGTAAAATACATCTAAAGCAGTGCTAATAGGAATAGGGATGCTTATAGGGTTAAATGCATATATTTGAAAGAAAGTTAGGCTCAAAATCAATGTTCTAAGCTTCTATTTTAAGATGCTTGAAAACAAAACAGCAAATTTAACTCAAAGGAAATGGAAGAAAAAGGTAATAAAGATAAGAGCAGAAATCAATAAAGGAGAAAACATACATATAGTAGAGAAAATCATTTGTTCCAAAATTTGATTCTTTGCACTGATTAATGCCATTAATAATCCACTAAGAAAACTGATCAATAAAAAATGAGAGAATTTACAAAATTATCAGTAGAAGAAATGTTAAAGAGGATATCACTTTAGATACGACAGATATTTTAAAAGATGATAAAACACTATTATAAACAATTTTATGCCAATATTTGACAATTTAGATGAAAAAGACAAATTTCTTGATAAATGCAACTTGTCAAATCTGATCAAGGGAAAAATAATATACCTAAATACTCCTATATCTATTAAATAAATTAAATCATTTTTTCAAGCCCTATCCCAAAAGAAAAGTCCCAGATCCAAATGACTTCATTGCTTAATTTTTCCAAATGTGTAAAGAAGAAAAAACAATCTCACAAAACTCTTTTAGAGATTTAAAAACTGGTGCATTCTTCTCAATTCTTTATGGAACAGCATCGTGTTGATTCAAGAATCTAACAAGAGTATTACCAGAAAGAAAAAAATACATACAGACCATAGACAAAAATTCTGAGAACAAAAATACAGAATATAGAGAGAAATCCTAAAGAAAATGTTAGCAAATGAAATTAAGCAGTATATAAAAAGGTATACATCATAATCAAGTAGAGTTTATTCTAGGTATTAAGGGTGATATGACATAAAAAACAATTAATATAATTTACCACATCAATAGAAAAAAACAAAATTATGCAATCTTATGAAATAAAGGAAATTACTTGATAAAGTTTATCTTCTACTCATGATAAAAAAAAAGCCTTAGCAAACTGGGAATAGAAGTGAACTTCCTTAGCTGACAAAGTACTTTATAAAATGCCTACAGCAAACATCAAATTTAATAGTGAAATATTAAAAACTTTCCCCTTGAGATATGGAACATGACAGGGAAGCTGCTATTACCACTTTCATTTAACATTGTACTGAAAGTTTCACCCAAAGAAATGCAGGAAAAATTTTTATATACCTAATAAAATAACTTCAAAATATATAAAGAAAAATTGATATTACTAGAGGGAGAAATGGAAAACCATACAATTATAGTTATTGCTTTTAACATATTTTTCTTAGTAACTAATAGAACAAGCAGATTTTTAAAAATAATGATAGTAAGAATAGAAGAGATTTGACCAACATGGTTATTTAATTTGACAAAATTGACATTTGTAGAAACTACACCCATAAACTGAAGAATACAGAGTATTTTTTCAGGTACACATGAAACTTTTACCAAAAAGGGACCATATGTTGTGCCATAAACCAAGTCTCAACAAGTTTCAAGGAGTTAAAAGTAAGTGGAGCATATTTTTAGACAACAGTAGAATTAAGCTATATATCAATAACAAAAAATATTTCCCAATTACTTGGAAATTAGGTCATATACTTTTAAATAACTCATGTTTTAAATAGAAAATAAATTTTCTAACTTAATAAGCTAGAAAAAGAATAGCAAATCATACCCAAATAAAATAGAAGAAAGAAAATTATAAAGGTCATAATCAATGAAATAGGAAAAAAAGCCAAAATTTCTTTAAAAGACTAATGCAAATGATAAACTCTTAGCAAGACTGATCAAGAAAAAGAAAACTCTGGTTACTTATTTTAGGAATAAAAGTGAGGATGTGGCTATATATCCTATGGATATTAAAAAGGTGGTAAAATTATTTTGAACTTTATGCCAATTTGATAATTTCATTGAAAGATACAACTTATCAAAATGACCCAAGAAGAAAGAGAACATCTGAATTCTCATGCCTATCAAGGAAACTGAATCCATTTTCCAAAACCTTCCCACAAAGAAAACAACTGGTCCTAATGGTTTCTTTGATAAATCTTCTAAGCATTTATGAAAAAAAATAATAACAATCCTACTCAATATCTTCCAGAGAACTGAAAAGGATGGGACATTTCCCAACTCATTTTATTGCATAGATATTAGAATAAAGGAACTATACAGGCTAATCTTTCTTATAAACATATTAAAAAATCTCAAATCATTAGCAAATTGAATTTTTTAAAAATCATGGCCTACCAGGATTTATTTCAGGAATGCAAGGGTAGTTTAACAATAGAAAATCTATCAGTGCAATTTACTACATTAATATAATCACAGAGGAAGATTTTAATACATTTTCAGAAGTTGATAGCTCATGGACAAAAAATAGTAGCATTGTAATAATATGAATAATGCATTTAATTAGCTTAATTTAGCGCCTATATAGGACTTAGCATCAAACAAAGGACCTAAATTATTTTCAAGCATACACAGAAGACATTTTCCCAAATTGACCTTCTGTGATGGCACTATGGGACTCCCAACAGATTCCAAAGAATTGATAGCATACAGAGTGCAGTCAATTACCAAAAACAATGAAGTATTGAAACATTTTAAACAATAAATTTATTTGAAAGCAAGGCAACACTTAACTCATCAGTTAGAGGTAATAGTGATTTAAAAAGTGAAATATTTAGTTTTGAACAAAACAATGGAATTTGTTTTGTTCGAACAAAATGTTTTTTGTTTGAACAAAACATATAAAAATTGTGTGATGCTGCATTTATTTAAAAAGCATAATGAAAATAAATGGGATAAGATTTCAAGGAGCTAAAAAAGAAAAAAATCAAAACAAACAAAGAATATAGGAAAAGGTTGAAATCATAAATAAGGAATAAAAGAGAAAGAAATGATCAAAAGTAAGAAACTGATGATTTGAATAATAAAACAAACATATCTGACAAAATTGAGAAAGGGTTAGAAATCACAAATAAATACTAAATGAAATATGAAAGAGAAAATATTACAAACACAGCTGAATTTTTAAGATTCATCAAAAGAATACCATGAACAACTTTGACAATAAGTTTAAAAATTTTAATGTGGTGAAGATACAAATTTAAAAGCTGAGCAAAGAAGATGTTTAAAAACTAACAGACTGAAAACTTTAAAAATTGAATTAATAGTAAAAAATCTTATCAACATCAGACAGTTATATAGGTGAATTTCTCCATACCTAAATGGAATAAATAATTCCTTTAAAATACAAACTGTTTCAGAGAATAGAAAAAGGAGGTCAGTTACCTAACTCATTTTTAAAGGCTATAATTATACTCCAATATTACTAATGAACATAAATGCACAAATCATAAATTATATCATAAAGCAGAATGTAACACAGTACTGCACAAATATATATGTATATACAAATATATTTGAGCACATAAGATTTATTCTAAGGAACAGAAATTCAGCATTAAGACTCTATTAATGTAATTTATCAGATAACAGGTTTAACAGGACTTTGGGGAAATGTGGAAAGGGGAATTCAACTTGAGAAGTAGTATTTAACTGATTCTATGTTTTAAAAAGATCTGAAACAACTATGATAAAATCTTAGTCTGGGTGATGAGCTTATGTGCATTTATTGTACTGTTCTCTGTGCTTTTCTGATTTTGGAATTTTTCAGCCAATTCTCTACTAGGTTACAGGCAAGGATTTCTGTATTAGCAATAGATAAAACTATATCTTACTTAAGAAAGCCAGTAAAAATCAACCTCTTACTCCTTTGATTCATTCAATTACAGTGAGGCTTCTGCCTTTGCTTATAAAAAAAAAAAAGCCATCTGTATTGCTGTGAATAAGAAAATCAGATAAACCTCAAAGGTCATGAGTGACTTTCTCTGAGGTTTCTTTGTTCTTAACTCAGTTCAGGGATCTGAAATGATGCCTTTCTGTGAGAAGGAAGAACTCATTTTCCTTTGGGAAAGTGCTGCTTTCTGTGTGTAAGGAAATAGCAGATCACAGTACCTCAGGCAGGTTGCGAGGTAAGGTGCCAGGCTTCATCATGTGGCAACTCTCCGAAGCCTTCTCTTTTAATGTAAGTATTTGATTCCATTCTGGGCCACAGGCCTCATATAAAGCTGCCTCTGAGCCAGGGTCAGAGATATTCATCTCCACATGATCTTCTTTCTCCTGACACACCATCTGTCTCCCTCCTTAGAGAGACACAGAGGAGAAGCAAAGGTGGAATTTAATCACTGTGGTCTCTAGGCTATTCAACTATCAACTGCTGAGCTTCAGCTAAGCACTCGAATCCTTTTGCTGTGGAAAGGAAAAAAAAGGAGTCATTTCTGCACTTAACTCAAACTCTACTTATTTTTGAAATGATTGATTCTCCTCTCCATCATCGTCATCATCAAATTTAGCTAAAATAATGCTGTTGATGATAATGCCAATTTCAACAAACAGAAGACTTTTTCATGTCTCCATGCTCACCAGTTTTGTTTGCATGACTTAGGTTTCTACTCTTGACTGGAGATGGCCTGAGAGGGTTGAATAAGATAATGTATGTATAAAACTTAGCACAGTGCCTCACTCATAGTAGGTGTTCCACAGATGCTAGTTTGCCCATGGCCTCTACCCCCCACCCCCATCCTAATTCTCTTTGATTTGGAGGATTAGAGCACTGGTTCCAGGGTCATTGCAGGATTCTGGAGGAGGCAAGTAGACTTTGAATTGGCTCCATGAGAGTTTTAGACGTACCTGGGTTATCCTAGGGTAGCACTGCTCTTAGATCAGAGTTAAGAGGAAACTCTGCCCCGGACCTTAGAATAGGGGTAGGCAAAACTTTTCTATAAAGGGCAAGAAAATAAACATTTTGGGCTTTGCAGGCTATTTAGAGTCTCTGTCACATATTCTTCTTTGTATTTTTCTTTTTTACAACTCTTTAAAAAATGTAAAGTTATTCTGACTTTATAGGTCATACAAAAACAAGCTATGGGCTGGATTTGGCCCACAGGCCATAACTCACCAATCCTTGCCAACCACCTGTGTGAGATTCCCTAGGCCCAGGGAGTGGCCAGGAAATGTTGCTTGAGGGGAGTGGGGTGGGCAGAGGTTGGTATGAAGGCTGGATGTCGATACCTAGGTACAAGAAGCCCTTATTATAGAGGATGGAGGAAGAGATGGGGTCAGCTGTGTGGTCTTGCAGCTTATCCCTCGTGTGTTATCTTGTTCTGGTCTGGAACTCCAAGGTGTCTGAGAATTTTAAGTTTAAAACTGGCCTTCATGTCATATAGGTACATTTGTCAGTGGAATACAGATTCTTATTTCGTTGAATAGTCTGTTAGCTTAAGTTTGGAACTTCTGAAAAATGTAGTCATCAGGTACATGGGTGTGTATTTGCATTCTCACTCCAGACCCCACGATGCTGAGAGCAATCCTATCCTAGGTTATCCATCCAGTGCTCTCTCTGAAACAAACCCACCAAGTCCTAAGTCAGTTTCAGGATATCCTTAATAAATCTAATGCCAATGTGTATTCCCAACAGTTGTACTTTGCATAAATTATATTCAACCAGAGGGACTAAGAATTGAGCCAGCCTCTATACTCCACGCATCTGTCTCTGAAGGTCTACCTTGATGTATATAATTTAGGAGTCAGTATACCCAGATCCCCTAACTCAGTGTCACAAACTCGAATGTCTGTAAGGGTCTGGTTAATTAAAATGGAAGAAGCAGATCAGGTGTTAGAGAAAAAGAAAAACACACTGAAAAGGGAAATCACCTTCTAAAGGGGGCAACCGCCACTCAGCCCCAGTGACCGCTGGCCCAGTGTTGCCAAAGTTCCCATTTTCTAAAGACAAACCAAAAAAGTGGGAAATCTGAATTTATATATAAAATCTGCCAATTTAAAAAATTTGATGATTAATTTAAAATTTTAAACAATCCATGTTGGTCAGGCAAACTTGTCTATGGGCTGGATTTAGTCCATGGAATGACAGTTTGCCACTTCTACCTAATTCTTTCTAATTGAATATGAGGTATCTTCAGAAGGGAAGCCCCTCTATTATTCTTACTAATCCAGTGTGCAACCTTCTTGTGCATACTTTAGGAATTATGGTTATAATGGGAAGAGCTCATAATTGTGAGTCAGGAGACCTGGTCTCTACATCCAGAACAGCCTTCACTCTTCTGTGAGAGTCAGAGCAAACTACTTATCATACTCCTTCATTCCCTCAATTAGGGAGATTGGCTAGATGATATTTCAGTGCCCTTTCAACTTCTACATTTTAGATTTTTTAAAAATTTGTAATCAGAGATGTGACCTAAGTCACATTTAGACACGCTAAGCTTTGTTTCATAGCATTGCACCACTGCAAAAGCAACTATAAATCTATACTCTGTTTATCACATTTTTTCAGAACTATGTATGGTAATAAGGATTTATGAAAACTGAATTTTCAAGTAATTTTCAATAAAATATTATTTATATGAAGTGTCAATAGAAAATATCACCTTTATACTGCCTTTTCACGCATATGCAATATTTGTTAATATAGACAGTCTCTAATGTCCAGAAAGCCATCATTATCTTTTTTTCCAGTGGGGAAAATGCCCCAAGAAGACAAAGCAGGTAAAAGTCATGACATCACATTTTACATTGTGTTTCCTGTATTTTGTCCTTGAGATGAAGCCCAGCAACACCTCCTGGTTTCTCTGACTCTAGATTGTTTAGACTCAAGCAATCCTGCAAATGTAATGGGGTTGATTATATTTATAAAACTGTGATAATGTGCCACAGGGGATGGTGCCGCACTTCTATCAACAAAGGATGAGATACAGAACATGTTTTTAAAAATCCTGAACTGAGTGCCAGGAGATGGCAGAGAGCAGCTTTGGAAGCAGGAGATTTTGGTAGACACACGCAAGGCCAGTCTCTACTGGTGATGAGAAATGTCAGGAGCCATTTTTTTTTTCCAAATAATTTTTTTCTCTTTAAAAGCAATTTATTGAGATATATAGAGCATAAAATTCTCCTGTTTTTAAGTATACACTTCAATGAATTTTAGTATATTTAGCGTTGTACAGCCATCACCAAAATCTAATTTTAGAACATTTCCAACAGCCTGAGAACAAACCTCATGCCCATTTACAGTTCCTCCCTATTTGTACCCCTAGCCGCAGGGCAACCACTAATCGACTTTCTGTGTCTAATTTGTCTTTGCTTGACATTTTATATAAATGAAATCATAGAATATATTCTTTTGTGTCTGGCTTCTTTCATCTAGCCTAATGTTTTAGAGATTCATCCATTTACGGTACTTTCTTCCTTTTAATTGTTGAATTGTATTCATGGATATTCCACATTTTGTTTATTCATTCATCAGTTGATGGACGTTTGAGTTGTTTCCACTTGTTGGCTACTGAGAATAATGATGCTATGAACATACGTGTACAGATCTTTGTGTGAGAGAAGTCATTCTTGACAATTAAAGAGTGAAGGCTTGCAGCTTAGCGGTCTTTTTTGTCATACAATAAATTTGAGGGACATCAATGTATGTCCATGTAACATTACTGTCACTCACTTGCATCCTATTTTGCAAGAGTGAATTTCCAGAAATCACACCAAAAATTTGGAAGAGCCTTGGGAGCAGTCACAGGAGTTTACCAGCAATGTGAACATCATTTGTCAAGGGTGCTGTGGAAGAAAAAGTTTGAGAGTAGCTCTATTCTATCATTCATTCACTTGGCTGCCCTCATTTCTACAGGGTTTTTCTCTAACTGCATAAGAGAATTTTTCAGTGGACCTACAAGGGGAATGCCTTGGGTTAAGACTTCCGAGCTGCTTCTTTGTTTTGTTCAAGGCCAGCTCTCTCTAAGAGCTACATTTTCTCTTTCTACAGGCTCATGGGAGCTAGCATTCTATCGTCATCTTTTCACAGGAACTACCTGGAGATTTCTCTCTCAATCCTCTACCAACCTTAATCCAGAGATGGTACCAGAGCAGTACATGGTCTCACCAGCTTGCCTTCCTTTACCCATGACTTAAGGGTTTTATTATTAACCACAGTGAATAAACGAAATGAAAATAAACACAGCAGTATGGGGCAGTGGCAAAGTTTTCTTATAGCATCATCTTATAGCATGATCTTATAGCATCGTTAGTCTGTGAAGGTCTGAGATTTCTCAGCTTAAATGGATTATTAGGACTCAGGTGAACCCCAGTTCTCTGGCTTCCTTGCTCCCCATGCCCATGCCTACTCACTCTCTAATAAATGTAGGGAAAATCAAATAAGGTCATTCTCTGACTGCAATCCAAATATTTTTGCCCATCCAGTTGTCAGCCTATATTTTGAACATTACTACCAGTTACAATGATTTTTTTTTTTTTTTACAGTGATTAAAAGTCCTTTGTTAAGAAGGCGTTGGACAAATACCAATTACAGCCTTGATGATACTCCATGCCTCGGGTCATTACCTGTTTCTTCTTCGCTGTAGTTCACCATCATTCTAAATGCACCACACAAATCAGAAATTCGTCTTTGCTTACCATGACCAGTATCCTGCATATTAATGGTCATAATGACATCTTTAATAGGGACAGAGAAGCCAATCAGCTAAGAATGTTTGACATGACAGATTAAATTTCTTTTAAATTTAAACCCAAACTATAGTGAGACATATCACAGTGATATTATCTTATCATGATGCATAGACATCAGCAGAAAGGTTTTATGGTCACTCCTCTCTTTTTCTTATTCATTGAATTGGAGTTCTTTTGGTTCTTTTGTCAGTCAGATCTGAGTTTGAATCTTGGCTCTGCTTAGCTGCTGCATCACGTTTAAGATGCATCAATAAACAGAGTGGCCAATGCTCCTGATTTGCTCAGGACAGAGGGGTTTCCTAGGACATGGGGACTTTTGTGCTGAAAGTGGGAGTCCCAGGCCAACCAGGATAAGTTGGTCACCCTAATAACATCACGAGGATTAAATAACCACCTGAAGGTTGTGGTGAGGATTCCGAGCCAGCAGAAAGCCTAATCAAAATAAATTTTAAATAAATGAAAAACATTTTTATTTAACTCATTTCAATAGTCTCCTGACTTGGTTTTAACTCTATTTGACATCAGCTTCAGTTGTTGAATCAAACCTCACAGAAAACCAGAATCAATTTGGTATGGATTAGTGCTTCTTTTTTTTTACGGTGAGGATTGTTTTTTGTTATGATAAAATATACATAACATGAAATGCATCGTCTTAATCATTTTAAGTGTACAGTTCAGTAGAGTTAAGTATATTTGCATTGTTGTACAACCAGTCTCTAGAACTCATTTTTATCTTGCAAAACAGAAACTCTGAACCCTTTAAATCGCAACTCTCCAATCCCCCCTCCCTCTGGCACTGGCAACCACTGTTCCACTTCTTGTCTCTATGAATTTGACTCTAGGTACCTCGTATAAGTCATATAGTGTTTGCCTTTTTGTGAGTGGCTTATATTACTTAGCATAACGTTCTCAAATTTCATCTATATTATAGCATGTGTCAGAATTTCCCTCCTTTTTAAAACTGAATGATATTCATTGTGTGTCTATACCACATTTTGTTTATCCATTCATCCATCAGTGGATACTTGGCTTGTTGCCACCTTTTGGCTATTGTGAATACTGCTGTTATGAACACGGGTGTACAAATTCTCTTTGAGACCCTGTTTTCAATTCTTTTGGGTGTAAACCCAGAAATGGAATTATTGGTTGGATTAGTGCTTCTTAAACTTTAATGTGCATACACATAACCTTAGAATTTTGTTGAGATACAGATTCTTCTTCAGTAGGTCTGGAGTAGGGCTTAACAAGCTTACAGGTTATGTCAATGCTACTGGTGGGCTGACCACACTTTGTTGTTCAAGGGCATAGAAAAAGTAAAATAGCTTAGAAGTGAAGATACCTGAATTATGTACAGTTCTGGCTCTGCCACGAATTGAAGGTATGGCCATGGGTAAGTCATCTAAACTGTCTGGGCCCATCTGGCCATTTACAAAAGGAGGGACTTGGGTTAGATGACTTCTAAGGCCATTTCCATCTCTGATATTCTGTGCTAGCATGTCTGCCTTGGATAACTTTTATTTTCTTTTACACACCTGCAATAAAACCCATGGAAAGCAATAGCTCCTGTGTTGTAGCACTGGAAGAATTGCCAGCAGGTCTGGAGAGCCATGAAAATTAGATCAAGAGATCTAACAGATCAATAGATGTAAATTATTAGACCAATGAGAAAATGAGAGTAAATAGATTTGCATAGAAAGTGGGGTGTTCTCCTTAACTGTCAGTTCACATTTATGAAGTTATTCATGAAGTTAATTATTCACCCTGGGCAGCCATTCCTATTTAAAAGAAGAGGAAGCAGAGAAATTTCATGGTGAGCCAGAGGAAAAAAAACTTTCATCAGACACAATATTAAAAGGAGAGTGCTTTTAGTTACATATAATTTTCTGATTCGAGGTGAAAGGGAAATTAACTAAAGACTCTCAACAAAATCCCAAGGCTATTTTATGTGCAAAAAAGTATATGCTCTAACCCATCCAATAATTCCACTTTGGGGAATTATATCCGAATCAGGGGGAAAACCGTGATGTAGTATTTGCCAATGTGTAAATGCTCCTACATGACCACTTACAATCTACCAATGTGATAGCAATTGGCTAGCAAAATTTGTGAAATTTTAACAATCAGCTTTCATGAGCCCCTGCAAGCCAGCTCTAGCACACCACTGAAGAGCAAGTTTCCTATCATTGAGTTATTGGGATTAGATAGGAGAAACTGTTCTAATAATCTGCTTTCCCCCTCTATTGCAGTGGTTCCCAACTCTGGCTGAAGATTAAAATCATCAGGGCAACATTTAAAAAACACTAATGGTCAGGCCTCATCCCAATCCAATTAAATCAGAAATTATTGGCATAGAGGCACTGGCAAAAAACTCCCTCAGGTTTTAATGTGCTGCCAAGAAAAAAAAAAGCATCAACATTCCTGCCATCAATGCCATGATGCCAAACGATCTGATTACATTCAGTATTTCAGATTCTTCCTCCTGCCAAGAGAGCACTAACAGCGTCAAAGAGTAAAACTTGTAGAAGTGAATGATGATTCCCCAATCTACTAGATAATTTTGTGTGGACTACAGGAATTTCAAACCCACTGAGGGATGCTGATGTCTTGATTAAGCCATGACTGATCAAATGTGTTTGACCAGACTGTAGGTCTTATGCTAAGGCTGAGTGACTAAAGGGAAACAGTAGTTTAAAAAAGGAAAAAAAAGGACTTCCCTGGTTATGCAATCATTAAGAATCCGCCTGCCAATGCAGGGGACATGGGTTCGAGCCCTGGTCCGAGAAGATTCCACATTCTGTGGAGCAACTAAGCCCATGTGCCACAACTGCTGAGCCTGTGCTCTAGAGCCTGCGAGCCACAACTACTGAGCCCATGTGCCACAACTACTGAAGCCCGCGCACCTAGAGTCCATGCTCCGCAACAAGAGAAGCCACCGCAATGAGAAGCCCACGCACCCCAACGAAGAGTAGCACCCACTCACCACAACTAGAGAAAGCCCAAGCACAGCAACAAAGATCAAACGCAGCCAAAAAAACCCAAAAAAATTAAATTAAGTAAATAAATTTATAAAAAAAAACTGATGAGGCTGGTGGCAGTTATGTCCATTGAATGACAGTCTTGCTATCCTAAATCCTACTGTTTATAACTGGTCCTGGCAGAATTGTATGGAGAGCAGGGAAATTGGGATTGAAGAATGGGAGAGGTGGAAAGACATGAGGTTGTAATTAAAGAGGTGAAGCTTGGCATTAAAACTTTTAGAAAAAATGACATTTTTGGAAATGATTTGGTACAAGTTGGAACTAGTGTGTGGGCTGCTGGAGAAGAACAGAGTGAGTGATCAGTGGAGTGATGGGGCCATCCAAGGCCAGAAGATCTTAAGGAAAAGATGATGTATGTGACGGGAAGTCACCTCTGAGGATGGCAGGGAGTGGGTGGAGGAAAGAGGACGAGAAAGAGAATAATAATACAACTTGTGATATTAATTGAGCATCTACCATGTGATAGGTATGTTGGGAGGTGCTTTGTATGTATTTTCTCATAGAATTCTCAAACCAATCTTATGAGGTAGTGACTAGTACTATCATTTCTATTTTATAATTGAGAAATTAGAGCTTAGAGAGGCTAAGTATTTTACCCCAGTAGATTAAGTGTTGCAACGGTAACTAGTTTTCAAAGTCAAGTCTTCTGGCTCCAAATCCATTCTTTTAACCTCTGCACTCCTGCCATTTGTTGAATACCTATCATGTCCTTGCCATTTGCCCTTCTGCTGCAAACAATTATAAAACTGGAAAAAAGTATATGCAAGAACTATTTTCAGGCATCTGACCCCTGAAAGTAGAATAACACAAGAAGAGAGTCCTTATACAAACTCTTTCAGAAACTAGAGAAGAAGAAAATGCTTACCAATTCATTTTGTAAGTTGTGGAAAAAAAAAAAAAAAAAAGAAGAAGGATGCGGGGGAGGGAGGCACAGAGGAAGGAAGGAAGAAAGCAAATTAGACTTTATCAAAATTAAAAATGTATCATGAAAAAAGATTATTAAGAAAATGAAAAGGCATACCATAGGCTGGGAGAAACTATTTGCAATGCACATGTCTGACAAAGGACTTATATGCAAAATATATAAAGAACTCAACATAAAAAGACAAGCAACCCAGGGCTTCCCTGGTGGCGCAGTGGTTGAGAGTCCGCCTGCCGATGCAGGGGACACGGGTTCGTGCCCCGGTCCGGGAAGATCCCATATGCCGTGGACCGGCTAGGCCCGTGAGCCATGGCCGCTGAGCCTGCGCGTCTGGAGCCTGTGCTCCGCAACGGGAGAGGCCACAACAGTGAGAGGTCCGCGTACCGCAAAAAAAAAAAAAAAAGACAAGCAACCCAATAAAAATGGGTCAAAGACTTGAACAAACACCTTATAAAAGAAGATATATAAGTGGCCAATAAACACATGGAAAAGATTATTAGCATCATTAATTATTATGGGAAAAGTACATTAAAATAAGTATTACATACCTCTTCATACTCTCTAGAATGGCTAAAATAAAATGTCTGATACATCAAGTATTGGTGAGGATGTAGAGCTATTGGAAGATTCATACATTACTGGTGAAAATGTAAAGTTATACAGCCACTTGGAAAACAATTTGCCAATTTCTTTAAAAGTTACACATATACCTATCATATGATCCAGTAATTCCATTTATGCTCACAAAAATACCTATGCAAGAGGTATACAGCACTTTTTTCATAACAAGCAAAACATGGACCAACCCAAATGTTCATCAACAGGTTAATGAATAAACAAATTGTGGTACAGTTATACAGTAAAACACTATTCAGCAATAAAAAAGAATAAATTCCTGGCACATTCCACAGCACAGAAAAATCTCAAAACCATTATACTGAAACAAAGAAGCTTGGCACAAAAGAATATATACTGCATGATCCCAGTGACAAATTCTGACATTTTATATATATATACACACACACAAGGTAGCATATAATACATGCACATGATTAAAAGACTGGTGTATATGGGATGCACAATATCATTCAATAAGGAACACTATTTCAATCACACTTCAGTAGAAGGTTCAATTATTCAAGTAGACCTTAACCTCCTGTCTAGATTCTGTGTACATGAAGCATCTCAGAAATATGCTATTAATAGATAGAGCAAGGGCAATGATAATGAAATCTACATAACTATATTTTTATGACACCTTTCACAAAGGCATTTTTGTTTTCTTAGAGGAGTGATTATTCAGACTATTTTGGGATAGGTCAAACTCTCTTGACAGAAGGGCTTTCAGAGGTGAGCTCCTCAGTAGGAAAGTTCCTGACAAAACTGTGAGTTTCTTTTTGACATTAACTCAACACTACGTTGTAACCTTCATTCTTAACTCCACAGGACAAAAGTTGCTGGGGAAGGTAAAAGGTTTAAAGGCTAACGTAAGGATGTTTACTTATTTAATGTAAAGTATCTGACAACATAAAGTATTTGCTTTTTCTGTCTTATTATCCAATGGACATTTTGGAGAAGGTGGACCATAATATTCAAATATCCCTTTTCTTCTATTCTCTGTGTACACAAACTAAATGTTTTGAGTTTTGTTACCTGAAGTTTTGCTTCATCTCTGGATATAGGGCATAAACAAACACATTGTTCTTTAATCCCTAACCTACTAACCTCTTAATTAACCAAGTATAATGGTAGTATCCAAATCAGATTTTCAGAAAAGTTTAGTACCTCTATAAACTCCACTGTCTTCCTCAAAGCCACTCCAAATGGATTTATAATTCTAGTGAAAATAGCGTGTTTGCTATACAAATTCAACAACAAGACTAGGACTGACAAGCCATTTTCTTATGATATAAATTCTGGAACTGCTACCAGTCAAGTCATCGCAGGTGCATTTATGCTTTTGAAAAGATTAAAACATTAATTTAATAACAATATACTCTATTAATAATCAATATGTCTAGAGATGGAAGCAGTGAGAGCAGTCTATAATTTAAAACGAAAATATCCAGGGACTTCCCTGGTGGTCCAGAGGGTAAGACTCCGTGCTCCCAATGCAGGGGCCCTGGGTTTGATCCCTGGTCAGGGAACTAGATCCCACATGCCGCAGCTAAGTGTTCGTGTGCTGCAACTAAGAGCCTGCATACCATGACTAAAAAGATCCTGCATGCTGCAACTAAAAAGATCTTGCATGCCGCAACTAAGACCTGGCACAGCCACAGTAAATAAATAAATATTAAAAAAATAAATAAAACTAAAATATCCAAAGTAATAAAGCAGAAGTTTTGTTTGTTGGGTTTTTTTTTGCCGTACGCGGGCTTCTCACTGTTGTGGCCTCTCCCGTTGCGGAGTATAGGCTCCAGACGCGCAAGCTCCGTGGCCATGGCTCACGGGCCTAGCCGCTCCGCGGCATGTGGGATCTTCCCAGACCAGGGCACGAACCCGTGTTCCTTGCATCGGCAGGCGGACTCTCAACCACTGCGCCAACAGGGAAGCTCAATAGGGTAGAAATTTTAAATCGTTATCATATACACCTTACCCTGGCATTCAAACCTCTCCATAGCTAACAGATCTATTTTTCTATCAACATTGACCATGTGATCACACATTCCACACTCCAGTTATAATAGATTAACTCTTCACTCCACAAACAGAGCCTATGCCTCCTGACCTCTCAGTTTTTGCCACTTCTGTTCCTTCCACCTATAATATTATTTAGTGCCCACCATCCATCATTAACTGTTGAACTCTTACCAGTTATAAGATTCAGTTCCAAATCTATATTAATTAACACACCCAACTCTCTAACTCCCTGTGTCCCACCCCCCAACCTCAGTCAGCTGAAATTAAGTGCTTCCTTCCTTGAATTTCCAAGGTCATTTTTATTCCTTGTTTGTAACTTATTAAATTAATTTCCTTGTGAAAGAAATTAATATAATTTATTTCAGAGTATTTCTATCACCAGATAATAAGTTCATTGAGGCCAAGAAGGCTGTCCTGAGCATCTCTTTATCCCCCCAGGCTTATATCGGATGCTGGTTGAATTGATGATACAACTTCTAGTGTGAACAAATTCCATAAGAAGCATTCACAGATAATAGCACAGAAATATTGTATGAGTTTGGCAGATTAACCTTGGTTTGTTAGCCACTTTTCTTTAAATCACAAAATCTTAGAATCAGTTTCCATTTCATTTGAAAATTCCACAGTAAATATAATTAGCTAATCCAAAGTGTCCTGTCATTGATAATGTCACTTCCGAAAAGGAAACCCTTATCATAATTAGCTCTAATGAGGCTTTATTTTTAAGGTCATTACCTTCTTCAAATTTGCTCTTTAATTTGTAACTAAATTAAAATTAACTCATTGACAACATTACTCCTTTGCCTAGATAGGGCTAAGTGGGACTTTAAATTTTTAGCATCCTTTTTCTAGGTGGGGCTGGGGTTTCTTGGAGGCTAAGTAACTCATTGTCAGAAATGTTTATTTTCCACTCTCTGTGTTACTGAGTCCAAGCTGGCTCTGCTCACCACATGACAGGCCAATAAATCGGGGGACAAGGTGTTGAGGCAAGGAATAGTGACTTTATTTGGAAAGCTGGGCATTCGAGAAGATGGCGGACTAGTGTTCTAGAGTACCATCTTATCAGGGTCTGGATGCCAGTTGCTTTTATAGAACAGAGAGGAGTAGGAGGTGAGGGGGTAAAGTAAAAAGGCCATAAGTCTTGCAATATATCTCCTGGTTTGGCCAGCCTCCGGGAGGGGATGTGTTAATTTCTTCCTTCCTGCTCCCGTTCACAGGTGGGCAGGCTCGGGGTGTTTCCCTATGAGCTGAACAACGGCACTTTGGTTTAACATTCAGGCAGAGGGGCAGGGTTCCCCGAGGGAGGTCATTATGTATGCTTATAGCTATAGACAGCATCCTTTTAGTGATTATAGTAACAAAAGCAACGGGAAGCAAAGGTTAAAGTAAAAGAAACAGATCCAACATGGAGCCAGATTTTGTTGTTCCCTGTTACATCTGTGATATTTTAAAAAATATTTAATCATTGCTCTCAGAGAGTCTTCCTTAATTCCCTTGGATCTTTCTTCAGTGGTTCCCAACAGGGAGTGATCTTGCCTGGGCTTTGCCATCTCTGGGATTCTGCTCCAGCCTCTCTTTTATTCCTCTTCTCTGCATCCATTTTAACAACTCCATCCACCTACCCACTAGGTTGGTGGCTTTTATGAGTTCTCCACTCTGAGAATATTCTCAGGCAATAACTGGAGACCATTTTGATGGTCATGATGAGGAGATGTCACTAGTGGCATCACGTGGTAGTGTCCAGGGATGCTGCTAAGCATCCTGTAATGCACAGGACAGCCCTCCACAACAAAGAATAATCCAGTTACAAATGTCAATAATCCTGCTCTAGTTTGACCTTCAGTGATGATAAGAACCAGTCATTTTCTATATACTTCCTTTATAATAACTATTCTATGATGACTAGTAGTGTCTGTCTTTCTGTCCACTTGTTTAATGTTCTTATGGGAATCTCTAATAAAGATGACAGCCTCCTTTTATAATTCCCACCTGGAAGTTAAGGATTTAGTCCTATTCTTAGTATTTGCATCTTTTTCTTTTCATAAACATTAACTTTCCCTTCCAATGGGTTCTTTAATGGTAAAAGTGACAATCCCAACCATGTGTCACTTGAACAAATAGTAATTCCTACCTAAAGGAAATCTGTTATAACAAGAATATCATGTGTATAAGCTGATAGGTCCTTGCTGCTGGCCTTTGGACTCACGGGACTTCCAAAGCAATCCCCCTTTGGTTGTATTTGGGAGACAATGGCTAGTCCTGTTGTAAGTAATCCCGATGATGCAAGAGGAAACATGTAACTATAGTAGGACAAGAATTTCTTTATGTGTTAGGAGGTATACTTCCATGCTGGTGCTGCCCTTCCCCAGCCTGAGCAGAAGAAAAATGTCCTCATGCATTGTTGGACAGGCTTGAGTGCTAAGGTGGTTCCCCCTCCGCTCAAAGGGAGAGAGCCAGGTCTCTGAGCTCCTCTCTCCCAGAGGATTTCATGTTCTGCACTGGTTACATTGACCACTGAACTTCCAGGAGAGCTAGGGAAGCAACGGGAAGCCACATCCACTCACTTGAATTCACATTTGATCTTTATTCATTGCTCTGCTTGTTGGTTCATAGTTAATTGACACAAATACAACCTCAAGCCAAGTCTGGGTCATCATTTTTTAGATTTTGGGACCCAGGCCAGGCTTTGTGTTTTGTCCTAGATCAGCTTTCTACATGGACAACTTGGTCTCTGCATCTAATCTCCAGAGCACAGCCAAAAAAGGACATCCATTATTTATAGCACTTTTATTAAGTAATTGCAACTACTTTGCATGAATCAATTTTACAAATTTTTCAGAACTAGCTGTTGACACTTCACACCATCCTGGGATTCTTTCTCAATGCTACCTGTTTAGTATTAGAAACAAGAGTCATTTCCCTCATTATTAAGCCTCAATAGGATGAAGGGCCAAATGAAGATGCTCCTGGGATTCATGAAGGGAAATGCCAGCTGTGTGTTTTGTGTGCTGGTATCAATGCTTTTGGAGAAGGATTTGGAATAATGTGCCTTTTCTTCTCAGGATTACAATGTATAACTTAAATCTGCCCCCCAATCCCCTTAATTAGGTATTCTCACCCACGTGTGACTTGTTAGTAATACTCAGCTACTGGGGAACTACAACAAAATATCCAGAGTGTTTTCCTTGAATACAAATATTTATTATTCTTGATGAGTGTGAGGTGGACTTGTATGAAGAAATTCTAACTTTTGAAACCTGGGGTAAAACCTATATGATTGAAATTTGATTGTGCAATAAACTAGATGCTTGTTCCATGATCTTATTTGTTAATTTTGTTTTCATCTTAAGATATGCCTATGATTGAGCTAAAGGATTTTGCTTTATTTGAGAAAGAAGCAATGATTCATTGGCATTGAAGAGAAAGAGGCATAACTAGGAATGCTATAAATTCAACCCAGTCCTTGGTTTTTATATCACACTTCTTCCCTGCTCAAGTTCACAGAACCCACAGACACACTATCCATACTTTAACTTCTATAGATTAATCTCATTTTAAACTTTCTATAAACAGAATCACATGGTATGTATTTATTTGTGCCTAGCTTCTCTGACTCAGAAATCAAGTGAGAGAGTTATTCATGTTGTTGTTACATATAGCTGTAGTTCATTTATTTTTATTGAGTATAATATTCCATGAAATGAATTTACCACAGTGTATTTATTCACTCTGTTGTAAATGAGACTTTGGTTTGTTTCCGGTTTTTGTTTCCAGCTATTACAAATAAAGCTACTATGGCAACAAAGAGATGAACCTAGAAGACATTTATGCTAAGTGCAGTCAGTCACAGAAGGACAAATACTGGATGATTCTTTATGTGAGGCATTTAAATAGTCAAAGGTATAGAAGTAGACAGTAGAATCGTGGTTACCAAGGGGATGGGTGGGGGAGTTATGGGGAGTTGTTGTTTAATGGGTATAAAGTTAAAAAAGAAAAGGCGAAGATTTATATGACCTGATGAGAGAAGAAAAAAAAAAAAGAATGAAAATAATAATGTGAGGTGATAGATACGTTAATTAGCTCGATTGTGGTAATCATTTTGCAAAGTATACATATATCAAAACATCAATTCACATAACATATATATATAATTCCTATTTGTCAATTATACCTCAATAAAGCTGAAAGAAAAAGACTTCAAAAATAAAAGCATAAATTATTTTTTAAAAGTTTTTAAAAAATGTGCTATGAACATTAGCATACTTTTTTTTAACATCTTTATTGGAGTATAATTGCATTACAATGGTGTGTTAGTTTCTGCTTTATAACAAAGTGAATCAGCTATACATATACATATATCCCCATATCTCTTCCCTCTTGTGTCAGCATATATGTTTTTTGAGGTCCATGTACACACTTTTCTGTTGAATATACACCTAGAGGTAGAATTTCTGGATCAAATGGCATGTGTATTTTCAAATTTATGCTTATTTTCTACTTTAAAGTATGGTGCCAAATGGTCTTTTAAGAGAGTTGTACAAATTTACTCTTAAAATAACATTATTTGAGGACTCATTAGTTTTAGTCATTCAGCTTGGCGGGTAGCAGTATCCCATTATGTTTTTCTTTTTCTTTTGGAAACCTTTAGATTTATAGGAAAGTTTCAAAAATAGTATAGAGAGTTCTATATTCCCTTCACTGGTATTATATCTTCATAACCATGACACATTATTCAAAATTGAGAAATTAATATTGGTACATTACTCTGAACTAAACTCCAGACTTAAATTTGGATTTATTAGTTTTTTGGTTTTTTCTTTTGCTAATGCAGTTCATCTGCTCTAGGATCCAATCTACGATACAACATTGCATTTGATTATCATACTCTGTTTGTCTCCTCTGGTCTGTGATAGTTTCTCGGTTTTCCTTGTTTTTCATGACCCTAGCAGTTTTGAAGAGTACTGGGTAAATATTTTATAACATTCCTGTTAATTTGGGTTTGTTTGATTTTTTTTCATGATCACTAGGGTTATGAGTTTTTAGGAAGATTATCAAAGATGTGAAGTGCCTCTCCTTACATCATAATAATGGAGTACAATATATCAAGACTGGTGATGTTGTTACTGAGTCCAAGCTCTTACTGCTGGCCACACAATGGGACAATAAATTGAGAGATGAGTTGTTGGGGCAAGGAATAGTGACTTTATTCAGAAAACCAGCAGACCAAGTAGATGGTGGACTAGGGGTCCCAAAGAACCATCTAGCCTGGGTTTGGATGCTAATTTTTTTATAGAGCAAAGAGGGGGAGGTGAGGAGGTAAAGTAAAAAAGGCGGTAAGTTGTTGCAAATATTTCTTGGTTCCAGCCAGACTCCAGAGGGAATATATTAATTTCTTCTTTCCTGCAGCCATTCACAGATGGGCCTGGTCAGGATGTTTCCTGTGAGCTAAATGAAGGTATTTTACCTTAAGCTCAGGCATGGGAGGCAGGATTCCCAGAGATGGGCCATTATGTATCTTTTAAGCTATAGGTAACATTCCTTTAGTGATTAACTTGTAGTAAAAGCAGTAGAATACAAAGGTTAAAGTACAGGACACAGATCCAATATGGAGTCAGATTTGTTCTTCCCTGTTATAATGCTAGCTTTGATCACTTGGTAAAGACAGTGTTTACCTGGTGTCTTTACCCTAAAGTTCCATGTTTTCTGGCTTCCATTATTTCTATTGAGAAGTCAAATACTAGTCGTTTTGTAATCTCCTTGAAGGTGATGGTTCCTTTTTTCCTCTGAGTATTTTGGGGTTTCCCTTTAATTTTCATCTTTACTTTAATGTACGTATGTTTAATTTACATTATATTTACCCTGGATTGGGTTTCTTAGTGATTTTTGATTCATGGCTTGATGTTTTTATCAATTTTGAAAAATTCTCATTCACTGTGTCTTCAAATAATTTCTTTGACTCATTCTTGCTCCTTTTCTTCTGAGATTCTAAAATCACATATTATTAGTTTTTAAAAAAGAAGTGATGCACCATATATTCCTTATACTTATCTCCCCATTTTCCTTTTTTTTTTTTTTTTTTTGACTCTTGGAGCGTCTGTATGAATATTTTATTCTAATCTAATAACAATTAATTGAATCTTCAGCTCCTTCTAATTTGCTATTCAATTTCAGAATGTTCAATTTTTTAAGGTTTCCAATTCTCTGCTGAATTTTTCTGTCTTTTCTCATGTACCTGAATATATTATTCAAATAATTCTAAAGTTTGTGTGTGATAAACCCAGTCTCTGGATTCCCTGTGGCTCTGTTGCTATTGACCGTTGACTCTTTTGGCTTTTAAGTTAACACTGCCTTATCTCCTTTATGCCTACTTATCACTGATTGACTGCCAGATGTTGCATACTTAAGCTAGGAGAGATAATTTAAAGCCTAGAATTATGTTCTCTTCTTTTAGAGTGTATTACGATTGCTTTGTGGATGGCTGGAAAATCTGGTAATCCCTAGTAATCACTTTAATTGTATCAGAAATACAGTTATTTTAAAACTGGGCTTCAACATCTGTGAAGCCTGGTCTATTTTCAATTTTCCAAGAATATGATCCATGAGGGTTACAACCTAAATCCAGGGCCCCAATCCTTTGTAGTCCTTAAACATCTGTTATTGTACCCACAGCCTTAAGAGTCTTTCAGAATCTCTGCCTAGCTTCTCAGATTCCTCTTTGGGAAATAAAGATACTCCTAGAGAAAAAATAACCAACAAATATTACATCTCAATCATGCTACCTGTCTGTCCACAGCAAGCAATGGGTTGGCTTTGTGCATCATCATAGTCATTCAAGGAACTGCACTAATGACGGCTTCATTTTGTTGCATGTTTCCATGGTCTTTTACAGTAGGAAATTCTGCACTGACCTTAAATGTCCTACCTATAAGTGACAAATATCACTGCTACTCTCTTTCACTGGATAGAAGCAAGTCATATAGCCATATCAAACTTCAAGTAGATAAGGAAGTACAATCTTACAAAGTGCTTAGAAAATGGAAAACAGGAAATTGTTGAATAGTGGAAATGAATACTGGAGTAAAATATGCTGCAATTGATTTAGCCTATCCCCATAGATTCAAAACTACGTTACTGACTTTTTAAAAAACTATTTCAAACATATTGCAACAAATATCCTTGTACTCATGTGTCAAAGTTTCTCTAAAATATTTATTAGATGTTGAATGGCCAAATGATAATATAAATCTGTAAGTGTATAAGCATATAAGTTGTTGACAAATTATTCTCTAAAGTTGTTGTATCCGTTTATATTCTAATCAGCCATGTTTAAGGTTCCTGTTACTCTACATTCTCATTAAAATCTCATGTTATCAAGTATGTTAACTCTCCAAAGTGTCATATGCTATCCTATTTTTATTTTAATTTATATCTTCCTGATTGCTAATAAAACAATAATCTTTTCTTATATTTATCAACTATTCAAGTTTCCATTTTTGTGAATTCTATTTTCTACAGCTATCATATTTTTACTCTTTTGAAAAATCTTACTGTGGTGCAATTTGGCTGTTTATTCAGATCCATCTTCCAGTATACATATGTATCTCTTCAGCTGTGTTTAATCTGTTATTTCAACCATTCATGAATTTTAAGTATTCAATTACCCTTTATTCTGTTTAGAAGTTATTTTACTTACAAGTCTCTCTATTTTTCTGTAATAGTCTATTATTTTATTATAGTTTATGTTCCTTCATTTAGCTCTTTAATAATTAAATCATATTATTTTATAGTTCCTTTCCCATTTTTCTATTATATTAAAGTCTTGTTATGTCTGCTGATTCTTTCTTTCATGGTAAACAATTTTGTTTTGTATTTAAAAACAAATTTGTAAGCTTTTTTTTTTGCGGTATTGGGCCTCTCACTGTTGTGGCCTCTCCCGTTGTGGAGCACAGATTCCGGACGCGCAGGCTCAGCGGCCATGGCTCACAGGCCCAGCCGCTCCGCAGCATGTGGGTTCTTCCCGGACCAGGGCATGAACCTGTGTACCCTGCATAGGCAGGTGGACTCTCAACCACTGCACCACCAGGGAAGCCCCTGTAAGCTCTTTTTGATAGAGAGTTTTTGTTGCTATTTCTACTAAAAATTATTTTAGGTTTATGTAAAATTCAAGTCTAATTGAATGTTTTGTATTTTTATTTGCTGAATCTGAGAACCCTAGGTCGGGGTGCTGGACAACTGGTCCTCCATCACAGGTAATGTGAGAAGCTCTGCTTCAGTCTCCTTAAGAGCTCTGGCTCAGAATTACTCGAACTCATGGTGGGTGCAGGCTGAGACTAGGTCTTTGATATCTTCTTTTGTTTCACTCACTTGTTCTAACACCAATGTGGGTTAAACCATCCATGCTCTCTTTTGCTAATCTGCGCAGTTATTTTTCAAATCTAGATGTTCACAGTGATACTATTTCTTTCTTTTTCTTGGCCTTCAGTGGCCTTAAGAGAGTAGGTGTTTCTGAATAAAATTTCTGCACTACTTTGAGGATTAATAAATTAATGCCTGACAGCACTTTAAGAGATGCATAAATGCTTTCTCTACAGTTCACTAAACATTAAAATTGTTTCTAGTGTATCTTACTGTTATTGTTACCGAAGTTGTTTTGCTGTGTTTTCTACCATTACTCAAATCCATCTTGAGCATTGTCTATTCAAAGGTTTATGACAAAATACCTACTGCACCTTGTCCAGCAGTTTGAGTATAGGCAAAATGAGCATGTTCTGCTTCAAAAGAAGATTTGAACAGCTCAGAAGGATGAGTGATCTCAACTTTCTCATTTTTAAAATTGGGCTGCTGTGCTAGGAGGTCTCTGGGGTTCCTCGGCACCCTGAATTTTCTGGATTTAAAAAGTCACCAGAGAAAGCCAAAGACTTTCTAGAAATGAACAGCAGATCACCTACTTCCTTGCTAAGAGGAGAAGATTCACAGGCTGATAAATGCCCATGAACACCAGCTGGCAGAGCTGCTTCCTTCTCCAGTGCTTCTCTAGATCTGCCTCCCATAACAAAGCTCTCCCAGTTTATGGACTCCATCAAGGTGGATTAGTGGGGGCGGGGAGGTACTGAGCTGGGAAACAGGAGGACTTGGTTTGAATCTTGGCTTTGCCACTTATGAAACATATGATTTGGGAGCACCTCATAAACCAAATGACCACAACTGCTTTCTGCTCTCCACAAGAGTGGCACAATTCACATCAGGATGGATATATTCTATTGAGGAAAACATCTTGAGGATCTCAGGAGGCCTTTTTAGCTGTTAGAGGATGGGGGGCAGTGCTAGTTTAGATGACTAGGGTTGCCTCAAAGAGAATAAAATGCTCTGCAAGATAAAAGACAGGAATGCTAGAGTTTTTGTTGGAGAAAGACATGGGCTCCCTGGAAACAAAGATAAGGAAATTGTAGAGCAAAATTTACAAGCCATGCAGGCTCCATGCTGGTAATACAGCTGGGGGAGCTGATGCAGGAAGGGACCACAGTACTGCAGAGGGCAAGGCCAAGGCAAGGGCAGCTGCTGCTCTCCTCAGGGAGTCGATGCCACGTGTAAGTGGAGGTCTGGCACCATCAGATCTTCCAGGTTTTCAAGAAAAACCAGAAATCTGGGAAAAGCTCATTTTAAAAGGTTGAAAACTAATTAAAAATGTATTTAGTTACTGTGCTGGCCAACAAAATATGTCTGTGAAATATGTTTGGCTCATGAACAACCATTTTAGAATATCTTATCTAGAGAGAAAGTGTTTTAATGAAGGAGTAAAAAATAATTTTGGTATAGTCAAGCCTTTTCTGAGTTGCTGTAGTTTGTTTGCTATAAGAATCTTAGGTGACTTCAAATTTTCAGTACAAATTTGATATATACAACAGCTTGAATTTGTCATGATTTAAGGGAATGAAAGAAGAAGGGTGTTACCTAGCCAGCACAAAGTGGTATAAAAAGGGGTTGGTAATTGCAGGAGTGAGATAAAATTGGGAACTGAGAATTCAGCAGGAGAAATCCGAAGAGACGAAGAAGAGAAAGCATCCCAAGAACATGGAGAGAAACATAAACCCCTCCTGACAGCAAGAATATTAGTATGATGTCCTGGGCTTTCAGAGCAAATGGAATGGGGGTTGAGCATTTCTAGTTTAGTATAAATAGAAAGAGTGACCCCAGAAAGCTGGAGAACTTGGGACAGTGGCAGATACTTAACTTACAAAAAGAATAAAATGATATTAAATGTACTCAGGGAAACCAGCATTTCTATTCCCGTGTGGGTATCAGTGTTCAGGATGGGTTATGGAAGGGCTCAGCACCACATTTCTGCAGAGGGTGATAGATTTTGCTGCTCTTTCCATGAGAGTTTTATTGCCAGAAAGGAGACCATTGGCCGTGTCATCTAACTGATCACCATAATAATGAGCATGTATTGAAAAAGGGCAGTGTGCTCTGTACCATTCAAGAAAGCTGGAAGAGTGCCCTGTCTGATCAGGACCATCTAACTGGATGAGACAGGGGAGGAACAAGGGACGGGGATGACAGGAAAACTAGTGCTTAGTGCTAACATTCATGGAGCACTGTGCCCAACACTTGACATGACTTACCTCATTTCCCCCCTGCCTGGATCTCCATGGTAAAAATAGTTGTTATCATCATTTTATGGTTGAGGAAACCAAAGTTTACAGAGATTAGGTAAAATGCCTGACACCACACAGCTGGGACTTGAATGTAGGTTTGTCTGATCCGAGGAGTTAGGTAAAGCCCAGGTACCTAACTCCTTGGCAATGCCATGGTGACCACTGGCCTTCATATGGCTGAGATTATCGGACTCATGTCTCTGTGGAAATACTGATGCCAAACCCACAAAGGCACTGCTCTGAGAACAAAGCCTGGTCTCTTAAATTATAAATGTGCCATCAAAATCAACTTCACAATGCTATAGCTGGACCATCGTCAGACGACCTGAGCACACGTGGGCATTTCCTCATAGCTCTTCCCAGCCACATGCACAGTTCTGGGATTGGGCTTCCACACTGCCTGGGCACCCAGACTTGGGTTTCAGCATGAGTATTTGGGTGAACTGGGTTGGGATTTTTTTCCTACTCCAACCTTCTGTGTTCCCCACACAACTTAAGTTGACCACCTACACCTCCAACCTCCCAGTCCATGTGCGGGGCTGGACTAAACTTACTATGTTAAGAAAAAGGAGAGAGAGCTTAGAAACACAGGCATTCAGGGACAGAAAACTCCCTTGTTTTCTGGTGCAGCTAACCACTGAAATTTCCTCTTCAACATCTCCATCACCAAGAGGTCTATCTGTATCTTCTGTTTTATTTTTTTCTTTTATTTTTACTTAAAAAAAATTCTTAAATGACTCTTATTAAATTTTGTATTTATCAAAGTAATCCATGCACCCAGTTAAAACAAAAATGAAATAATACTGATATAAATTTCATGAAAAATAATAATCCCCTATCCCACAGCTGCACACTCCCCAAAGGAACTCCTCTTATCCCTTTCAGCTGTTTCTTCCGGTAGTCATCTTTATTTTGGTAAATATGTTAATATTACATATTTTATTATTTCTCCATTTTAAACATTAACCCTTGACTTTTTATAATTTTGGATGAGAATTTAGTGCTCTTATAAACCCTCTAGGTTCTCCCAACCCCACCTTCCTAACAGCTTTATCATGGGTTATAGCTAAAAAAAAAATCATTGTGAATATATAAATTCTGACTCCATGCATTAAAATTTTTCAAACATTCCACCAGATCTGACATTGTTATGTTCTACTGAGCCCCCCAGCCCTACTTCCTTCCTCCTGAAGACCATCTTTCCAGAACTCTTCATCCTCTCACTACAATATGGACAGTGTGTGCTCCTGCTGTCGTCCTAAGACTTCCCTCTGTTCTTCTCCTGATTCTTATGTCTTTTTTTCCTCTTTCTTTGTATTCTGTCCCTGTTTGGTTGCAGAACATCCTGCAGTTGCTTAGTAGAGCCTCACAAAGGAGAGCGTGTGTTCAGTCCTGCAGCTTTAACAAAAACACCTCCAGTGACAGGGAACCAACTCATCCTCCATCACAGTGACATTCGGGCTATTCCATATAAAGGCTAAAATGTTTTTATTCATTCATAATAACAAAGCATTTTTTAACCCTCTGTCACCCAGACATTTGTCCCCATGTGTTCTCAAGTTTTCTAGTCTTCATTGTCAATTTCTCACATAATATCCAAATTGGAAGACTGCAGCTCCCACCTGGCGTACTGTGGCAAGCTCAGTAACTTCCTTGGCCACTGGTATACTTGAAGTCAGGCTCTGCCTCAGCCTAACACCATGTCAGCCTTGATAATGAACGTTGGCCTCTCTGCTGGCTACTCTGTCCCCTCTCCTGGGGCCAACTTGGGAAGAACAGATCAGTATGTCACTTACCTTCCTCCTAGGAATTGGTGGACTTGGAATTAATCTCAACATGCCAGTTCAGTAGCTCTCTGAAGTAGAAATCTCTCCACTGATGAAAAATTCCCATGCCTCCTCCTGTTCTAGTCTCTTGGGTACTTGGGTTTTCATCTCCTCCAAAGCTCGGCAGCCTAAAATAAAAGTCTATCCTCTACCCAGACCAGTTGTCATGGGCCTCCATTGCCATCTTGCTCCTGAGCCCCAGTTCCCTTCGTTTCCTTCCTCATACTTAGATGGAGTCCTTGAATGAACCAATCATGCCCTGTATTCCTGTCATGTCCATCTTATCGTATCCTCTTCCTATCCTATCCTTATTCCTATCCTCTTCCCATAGGCTAAATTTCTCTTAGTTCTTGCCTCACGCCTTTGAACCAAACAGGATCTGTGACCTGCTTCTCTTTGGACATGATGTCTGGTCCCATCTTTGAAATTTCTTCTGCTACTTCTATTTGTTCCAAGCTCCTACCAATCCTTCCTTGCCCTCAGCCAGGGCCAAGTGGTGGAATACTTTAAGCTCCCTTCTAAAAACCAACTGCAGACTTGATTGTCCTTTCTGAAACTCCTGAGAAAAAAGTCAAAAAGTTACTCATGTTAAATCTTATAGACTTTCAGTAAAACTTATTTAGAATATGGGCAGAATATGTAGCAGTTCATGTGGTATAGTTTTAGGGCACCAGGAGAAGAGTCCTGCCCAAAGAAATGTCACCCACTCAGTATTCACAATGCTCCAAACAACAACATTAAACCAGACAGTGGTTCTCAACCCTGGCTAAAATTCTGAATCTCCTGGGGAGGTTTTATCAAAGCTAATGCCCAGCTCCGCACCCTGGAGATGCAGATTTATGAGTCATGATGAGGTCCAGGCAACACCAGAAAGATTTCCAGGTGATTCTAATGCACAGTGAGGGCTGTGAACCACTGCACTAAAGGATAAGAGTAAGGCTTACAATATCAATCTCTCTTGAAGAGAACAAACACCTGACAGAGATATTAAAATACCAGTGTCTGATGTGTGCTCTTGCTCAAGGCAGGAAGTGTGCAGAGGAAAACAGAACAGAAAGCATCACCAAGAATAAAGTTGGCCAAGGATGGGTCCTGGCCTCCACCTAGAAGTTAAACATACTCTCTTAACCATTATAACTTGTATGACCTCTGCCTATGGCTTATTAGGCCTTCAGTAGTAAGGCCAAGGGAGGGGAGAATGAGTTGAGACTGGGAAAGGGGTAAACATAGTCCTAGGGATGCACCTTGAGGAAAAGAGGACCTGGCCAGGAGCTTGAATATAACAACCTGAGTGGAACAACTTGTGTATAATTGGGACTTGTTTTGTTAACCATAACGTCCAATTTGTAGGTGATAAGCTTTGCTCATGATGGGAATAGAGGGGCAGGTATTGATTCATTTTTCCAGGGAATAGGATATATATATATATATATTTTGCTGTACGAGGGCCTCTCACTGTTGTGGCCTCTCCCTTTGTGGAGCACAGGCTCCGGACTTGCAGGCTCAGCGGCCATGGCTCACGGGTCCAGCCGCTCCGCGGCATGTGGGATCTTCCCGGACCGGGGCATGAACCCGTGTCCCCTGCATCGGCAGGCGGACTCTCAACCACTGTGCCACCAGGGAAGCCCAGGAATAGGATATTTTTGAAGCAGGATAGTGACATTGATTGAGAAGATGAGGCAGAAGTTTTCCCTTGTCCTGTCCTGGCCCCTTGGATGGCAAGGGCTAAGTAGATTCTCAGGGCTCTAGCCAAGTAGACTGGGGTTTGGAGATGGTGCCATCCCAGCCTGGAAGTGGAGTGCAAATGGGGCAGCCTCTCTGTTGTCATGGACAGGGCAAACCTAGGAAGAGGAAGGATGATTTGGAGAAAATGAATGATAGGACTTGGTATGGTAAGACAAACCCAAGGAATATTTTTACAAACATCTCTTTATTTAAAACTTTTTATGTATATGGAGTAGTTATTTTTCTCCACAGTTTAAAGTTATAGTAGTTCCTGTGGTTGATATTTCTGCTTTATGTCTCAGTTTCCTCTGCATAAAATGAAGACATTTTTAGATAATCTCTAAGGGCTCCTTCACGTAGAGCATTCTGAGTCTGAATATTAGCAAAACAAAAGCATGGAAAAGGTTACAGTCACGATCATTCCTGGCTGTTCACAGGTTTTTCCCATTCAGCTAGAATATTAGCCATTCTTAAGAGCTTCTTGCCAGTCTTTTCTTAAACCACATAATGAAATTAAAATACACATAGTATAAATTTTGTTGGAGAGGGATCAAGGACTTTGGCTTTCTAATTCAGGAGACAAAGCTAAGCAATCAAAGGTCAATGAATCATAATTAATTGCAAAAAAGACAGGAATTCTAAGCAGCAAAGGTGATCTTGCTCTCTTCTGGACAAGAGCCACAGGAGTGCTAGGAAGCGAGGTAGGTGAGAAAGAGGGGGGAAACCAGTTTCAGAGGAAAGACTTTGAAAAGTGAAGGTGTGGGGACAGTTAGCTGAAAATAAACACACAAAGGAGGAAAACAGCACAGTGATTCCTTAATATACAGAAATGAGCCAATTAAGGGACTATATCTATCTTCTCTCTTTGATGCCTTTGAGGATCTTAAAGTCTGAATGGCAACTAGTAATATTCTTAGGGGGATGGAACAGAACACAAATCATACTTTTCTGTTTCATCTCCAATACTTTTGTGGAGAATGGAATCATGTTAAAGGGAACAATAAAGACTAAAGGAGTCACAAGGGGTGGCAGACCTAAGAAATATGAGACCACTGGGCCGTGAGAACCTTAAAGTCCCAGACCGTGATATTGACATACCCAACACTTCAGTGGGCCCAGTCCATTACCAGTAGACACTCCACAAATGAATGAGTAATTAATCCCATGAAATTTGTCCTAGAGAGGGTGAGGAAAAGAGAAAATTTGACTATAATTATATGAGTGATAATATGAATGAGCTAGATTTTGGAACATGCTGGAAGGACAATTTCCATGTTAGCCATATACGTTTGTGGGTTACCATCCACCAATCAGCAGTATGGGATAGAAAGCTAAGGTAGAGAGAGCAGTGGAGCAAAGCCTGTGGCTTGATGATTGTGACAGTCCCTCATTCCCTTGTCATTGGTATTCACTGGCTACTTTCCCAAAGCAATCTGTCAAGCAAATTAGACTTCAGGAGAAATTCAATAATGCTAAATATTCAGTAGAATATTTGTCTTAAGCCTAAACCAAGACCCCCAGAAATTTAAAGTCTCCTTTCAGATGGACCCACAGTTGTAAGACTTCCCAGAATACGTGGAGTTACTAGTCTGTCCTAGGGAACGCATCTATTATACTCATGGAAGCATAACAGTCACCTGTTGCTGTGCTGTTTTCCTCCTTTGTGTGTTTATTTCCAGCCTCACCTTCAATAGATAAAGAAATAAGCCTAAACCAGGACCCTGAAGACAGGAATCTCGCTGCTTATTACTTGAGTATCTTTTGGCAAATCTGCAAACATCTCCAAGTTTTCTGATTTGTAAAACAAGGATAACAACTACCTCAACTCATTACTGTGGGAAACAAAATATCTTAAAACCCAGCAGAGTTATCATAACAATTAGAATATAATCCTAGCACAGTAGCCTGAAAGACTCTTTTTGATCTAGCTCCTGTGTATCTGGTCAATATCTTTTATTTCTCTCCCCTTACTCCTTAAGTTGCAATGTGGACCTTCTCTCTATTGCTCAATATCTCTCCCACATCAGGGCTACAGTAATCTTCTTGACATTCCCTGCTTGTTCCTTGCCATCCAGGCCTCAGCTCATATGACATCTTTTTCAAAGACATTTCCTCCATCCACGCTATTAAATTTTTCACATGTATACAGTCCGTTCCTACCATCAACCGGTCATGGTCTATCACATTATTCTGTTCCATTTTCTTGATAGCAGTGATCACCATTTGGATTTATTTTGCTGATCTGTTTGCTTACTTTTTCATTTGTTGTCTCCCTCCAATCAATAATATAAACACTAATAGAGCAGGGACCTCATATTGCTTGTACTTGGAATTATGTCCGGCAAGCACATAGTAGATGAAAATAAATATTTGAGTTAAAGTAGTAGATTCAATAAATGTTTGAGTTGAAATATTTTAATGAAAAAGATTCATAAACTGTGAAGCACTATGTACATGGAAGTTAGCATTTACTTCTGTTGAGAGGGTACTAGAGGGAAAGAGCAGAGGATAAGGAATACTAGATTTTCATTTTGTATTGCCTGCTTTTCAGTTGTCCAGAGTAGGGCAAGTCACTCTTTGCTTCTCTGTACATTGGTTTTCTCGTCTGTAAAAGGAGTAAAATGGTACCTACCTTGTAGATTGTTTTGAGACTTAGATCTAATGTTGACAAAATCACTGTGCACACATATGTTGCTCATGTAAGTTTTTGTCATTCTCCAACATATGATCCATTCTCCAACATAAGAATGAGGAATTCCTTAAAAATCTTTTTTTTTAATTTCAAGAAAGCAAGACTTTTGGGGGCCATTAGGGCAAAATCATGGAGGAAGTTTATTTTATCCAAACTCTTTCCCAAAGCATCAAAATTCTGTGATCCATGCCTTTGTTTCCATAAATATATTTGCATGTCCTAATTAGAACTTTTGGCAAGAATCCAAGGAAAGGAATTTAGGATTTTTCCCTCAGGAAGAAGATAATTCTCTCCAAAACAGCCACACCATTTTCATGCTGCAGAAAAGAGGTGGTGAAGGCATCAACGTTACTTACAGAAATGAGACTAAGCAGTCGGATTGACATCAATTTACCAACGAAGCAGGATAACCCATTTCAAGTAAAGCACATTATAGTTTATTTAGCAACAGTTCCTTGCCTCTTCCGGCTCTGTGTAATGACAGCTGTTCTAATGCTTTCACAGAGAAGACTGTCTGAAAAGAAGGAAGACGATGAGTGTGTCCACACTTGGTCCGAGTCTACCCATGCACTTCTCTGCTGAGGTCCAGAGGTTCCTCAGGGATGGTACACATCCAATCCAAACCTTCAGGTCCACCGTTTGACTCTAGAGAAAACTTAGGGCTTGATGGATTCACAACCTTCCAGTCCAAGGCTTGGAATCAGAAAGTCTGGGCTCGGGGAGTGAGTTTGCCATTTATGATTCATGTAGGACCTTAGGCTAACCATTTTACATCTTCTTGGGCTTTAATTCCTCTGCTGCAAAATGGACAGAAAATTGATATCTCCTCCATGGGATTGTTGGGGGGATTAAATAAGACCCTACGTGAAGAAAACCCTTTGTAAAGGGCAAAGTGCTATATAAACATCCCACATTTTAAATCCTGTCCTCCTCTGGCTCTGAACCTTCTGACACAGGAATTATAATGGTACTCCTTCTTGGTAGATAAGTTTGCAACACTCAAGGTCCCGAGTGCTCACAGGGAAGGTACATACCTGGTACAGGTGCAGCTTTTTTCCTTCCTGTGCCCTCAGCTGGCATTGTTAATGTATAACAACACTTTTTCCTACTGAGTCTGGACCCAATCTCAAAATCCTCCCTAGAACTTTCCAGTAGCTACCATCAATTGATGGAGGTGGCATGGGAAATAAAGATGACTGGCTATCCCTATGATGTGTGGCCAAAGTGTCTCACACTCTCTCATCTATTGCCCAGATTGAGGATACACAGGGGACGTCACACAAGTGTGTATAATGTTGACATCCCAGCGTGACACACCCTCAGTCAACACACACATAAACAGAGCAGCGCTGGCTCAAGCGTGTGTTTGTTATGTCTGAGTTAATTTCCTAGTGGAAGAAAAAATCAAATCTTCAGGGAAATGTTGGCAACAGTACAATTTATGATAAATCAAATTGCCTGAAGAGATGTGTAAAAGGGTTTTGGAGAGAACAAAGGCTCTGGGACTGAGCAGCAAATGTCAAGTTAGCTACATAACTTGTGGGAGTGTGTATACTGTGTAACTGGATCAATCTCTTAATTGCTCTATGTTTCCCTACCAAATAGGATAATTAGAAAACATTTTGATTCTCAGTTGAATCAATTCTTTCCTTAGGCTTTGAGAAGAAGAGTGTCTTATAGAGTACTCAGATGTTAATATTAAAATTGCTGTCATTTTAGTTCTGGAAGGAACTGAGCATTTGTGAAAGTGATCAGAGGTCCTTCTATGACAATCCAGATGTCAGACATCGTCCTGAATGAATAGAAGTTGATCTGTGCCTGTCAAGCATCCCAGCTTGCAAATGGAAAACTCTTTCTTTTATTCAGTCCTGGTGTGACTTTGCCTGGCATGAGGTGATCCACTCTATTACTTTTTTTTTGGGGGGTACACGGGCCTCTCGCTGTTGTGGGCTCTCCCGCTGCGGAGCACAGGCTCCGGACGCGCAGGCTCAGCGGCCATGGCTCACGGGCCCAGCTGCTCCGCGTCATGTGGGATCTTCCCGGACCGGGGCACGAACCCGTGTCCCCTGCATCGGCAGGCGGACTCTCAACCACTGAGCCACCAGGGAAGCCCTAAGCCATTTTTTAATTTTAGTGTTGAATGGTTAACAATTCCCTTGGAGTTTATAAAACACTTTTTCAGATTGTGTATCTCACTTGATTCTCACATTACAGTTTTAGCAATATCAACACGAACTTTCAGAGGGAATGTGGAGACTCGTAGGTTAAGCCATGTGGCCAAGGTCACATAGCTGCAAAGTGCAAAAAATACGACTTGAATCCATATAAGCTGATTCCTAGAATGGTCTTCTTTACTGCCACATGCCCAGTTAAAAAGAGTGACTTACGACAGGGTTTGTTTTCTGTGAAACTAGAACAGGGGATTTTTTTTTTTACCTACTAGAAACGCCTGGGACCAGAAGAGTGAGCCAAGATGGAGTCAACGTGAGAAGTCTAAGAATTAACTAAGTATTAGAGAGAACAAATCCAAAGGAGCCAGAGATACCAAGTTTGGGGTTGGATGGAGGTGACAACAAACAAAAGCAGTTGAGAATAAACCAGACAATTGATCTGCAGTATACCTTAGAAACTAGAAGTTTTGTAATGCTTGAGTCAGTGGTTGGTTTAATAGGTCAGAAGCAAAGAGGGCAATTTGTAGCCTTCCATGCTTGTGGAGAGAAAGTACCTGAAACCCATCCAGGGTGGACTTCTACTGGTTCTCTGGGTTAGTTGCTGTGGGCTGAGTGGCATTTGGGGGAAAGTAAACAGGTTAAGGTCTGCCACTACCGCAGAGTGGCAGGGTAACACATTTTAGTTTGTTGTTTCTGAGAATGCAGACTGTTACAACACAAATTCTAGTTGAAGTGGGAAGGGAAACTGTCTATCCAGGACTCGACATGTTTAAGAATGAAGGGAGGGCTTCCCTGGTGGCGCAGTGGTTGAGAGTCCGCCTGCCGATGCAGGGGACACGGGTTCGTGACCCTGTCTGGGAAGATCCCACATGCCGCGGAGCGGCTGGGCCCGTGAGCCATGGCCGCTGAGCCTGCGCGTCCGAAGCCTGTGCTCCGCAACGGGAGAGGCCACAACAGTGAGGGGCCCGCGTACTGCCAAAAAAAAAAAAAAAAGAACGAAGGGAGCATGTGTACCAGTGATGGAGGATAGAGCCAGATAGTAAAGGCAAGTCACTGCCAAAACACAAAACGAAGGAAGTGACGCATCCCCGTAGGTGACTCACAGAGAGAGCCAGAGACCAGCCCAGTAGGTGCTACAGAGCAGGGCCCAAGCTTGAGCTTGTTCACCATAACAGTGATTGCTGTAACCTATCGTATGCTTCCTATGTATACGGCATGTGTACAATGACTTATAAATATTCTTTCATTAACCTTCAAAATACTCTGAATTATTTTTAAGGACAATTTTTGTAGATGAGAAAACTGTGGTTCAGAGAGATTCAGTGACTTATTCAAGGCCAGACAGCTAGTTAGGAAGCAAGCCAGGATTGAGACAGAAGCCTGGCTCCAAAGCCTGTGTGCTTAGCCAGGACTCTGAACATTCTTCTCATTACATGTAGCAATTGGGCAGTAAGTTGATGGCGGTGAACCACATTTAATAACATTACTCTACGTATTTTGTAGTCATGTCAACAACCTACAGTGGACTTTGCCAAATGTTTTGTTTTCTTTTTTTAAACCTCTTTATTGGAGTATAATTGCTTTACAATGTTGTGTTAGTTTCTGCTTTATAACAAAGTGAATTAGCTATACATATATCCCCATGTCTCCTCCCTTTTGCGTCTCCCTCCCACCCTCCCTATCCCACCCCTCTAGGTGGTCACAAAGCACCGAGCTGATCTCCCTGTGCTATGCGGCTGCTTCCCACTAGCTAGCTATTTTACATTTGGCCGTGTATATATGTCAATGCCACCCTCTCATTTCGTCCCAGCTTACACATCCCCCTCCCCGTGTCCTCAAGTCCATTCTCTACGTCTGCATCTTTATTCCTGTCCTGCCCCTAGGTTCTTCAGAACCTTTTTTTTTTTTTTTAGATTCTGTATATATGTGTTAGCATACAGTATTTGTTTTTCTCTTTCTGACTTACTTCACTCTGTATGACAGACTCTAGGTCCATCCACCTCACTAAAAATAACTCAATTTCATTTCTTTTTATGGTTGAGTAATATTCCATTGTATATATGTGCCACATCTTCTTTATCTGTTCATCTGTCAATGGACACTTAGGTTGCTTCTATGTCCTGGCTACTGTAAATAGAACTGCAATGAACATTGTGGTACATGACTCTTTTTGAATTATGGTTTTCTCAGGGTATATGCCCAGTAGTGGGATTGCTGGGTCGTATGGTAGTTCTATTTTTAGTTGTTTAAGGAACCTCCATACTGTTCTCCATAGTGGCTGTTTTCTCCACACTCTCTCCGGCATTTATTGTTTGTAGATTTTTTGATGATGGCCATTCTGACTGCTGTGAGGTGATACCTCATTGTAGTTTTGATTTGCATTTCTCTAATGATTAGTGATGTTGAGCATCCTATCATGTGTTTGTTGGCAATCTGTATATCTTCTTTGGACAAATGCTTATTTAGGTCTTCTGCCCATTTTTGGATTGGGTTGTTTGTTTTTTTGATATTGAGCTGCATGAGCTGCTTGTAAATTCAGGTGTTTTCTTTATGTTTATAAATCACTCGGTTGGTTTTTAGCACCATTGGCAACCAAGGCTCCTCTCCTTTCTTCCTGAGCTTCAAGGACCTCATTTAGTAGCTGACAACTCCCTGGGTACCAGTGTCTGGCTCGCTTGTATAATCTTAGGAAATTTTATTGACCTCATGGTGCTCACTGAGCATTATGGGAGCAGGCGGTTCAGCATCTCAATCACAGCTCTAAGGAGAAAGCATTCACAAAGATTTATAGAGGCCACTGTCCATATTGTAACATCGTTTATAAGCCTTTTCGATTCATTTCACTCCCTCCACTACGACAGTCTCCATCACATGACAAGCAGCTGAGGACACAGACAAGGAGAAAGCGTAAGCCTGCAAATGCAACCTTAATGGACATCCCATTTGAAGATGGTTATTTTGGGGAGTCTCATTTTGATCTGTGAGTCACTCTGTGGACATTTGGCATCACACCCTGAAAAAACTCGAGATGAATCTGCCTTCTTTCTCCACACTGGAGCCAAAGATACATTGCTTCACTAGTGTCCAGCAAGCTCCAGGATCACAAAATTGCTAGGGCAGTTTTAACTATTTCCCCTAAATGGAGGCAGTAATATACTCTACAACAAAGGGAATTTGAACATCATAAAAAATTGGAGGGTTTTACATTGAAGATCAAAGAGAAGAGGACCATAGGCCAACATGTCCAATGTCCCCTAAGTTCAGCTTCTAATATAGCTCACTCCAATTCTTTTTTTCTTTAAAAATTTATTTATTATTTATTTATTTTATTTATTTTGGGCTGTGTCGGGTCTTAATTGCAGAACGCGGGATCTTCGTTGAGGTATGCAGGATCTTTTGGTGCGGTGCAAGGGGCTTCTCTCCAATTGTGGCATGTGGGTTTTTTTTTTTTTCTCTAGTTGTGGCGCGGGTTCCAGAGCATGTGGGCTCTGTAGTTTGTAGCACAGGGGCTCTCTAGTTGACGCGTGGGCTCAACAGTTGTGGTACACGGGCTTAGTTGCCTCACGTCATGTGGGATCTTAGTTCCCTGACCAGGGATCGAACCTGTATCCCCTGCGTTGTAAGGTGGATTCTTTACCACTGGAACACCAGGGAAGTTCCCACTCCAATTCTTTTTGATGAGCTCCAATCTTCACCAATAATAACGTATTTGTGGTTTAAAGGGTTGTTGTTAGAGCATAGACAGTGTTTTAGTATTAGTGTTTTCGGTTTTAAGCAGGAGAAAGTGAATCTGTCAGATTTCCACAGAAAAGTAATTCATAAAAAATATATTGGGTAGTTATCAGGAAGGCTGGAGAAGCAAAGCCAGAACAAAAGGAAGAACTAATCGAGGAATCTGTTGCCATGACAGCCACAGATGACACTGGAAATCATCTTCGCTATGGTCACTGGATCCTGGGTGCAGCCCCTGGCCAGCCTACCACTGCTGCCAACAAAATGGATTCTCCCTAGGCCCTTCTTCTTTGCAACACTGGGTCCTGATTCAAATTCCCACATTGGTGGACATGATCAGCCAGCCTAGATTATGTGTTCATATTCTAGTTGCAAAGGAGGCTGGGAAAATCACTATATGGTCTTGTTGGCTAACAAAGTAGAAATCTGGCTCTGCTTCCCTTCAAAATTCATAAGGTAAGAAACTCCCTCAGTCATGGGGTTGGAGGTGTTAAGATGCTGGCTAGCCAAAAATGTGACACTTTTTGTCTATGCTACCTCTAAATTTTTCAAATGACATCATCTTCAAGCTGCGACACAGCCTTGTGTTTTAAAGACTATTATTTGTTTGTTTAATTTTTTCAGTTCTTTCAAAAATTTTCAGTATTCAAAATTATTCTTATATCATTCTTAAAGTTTATTCAAAGACTTTTTCTGGGTAATCAGCATGCTCCTAAAACTAGGTAAGTCAAATTCCCAACCCAGTAAGATTTATTTTTGTTTCTGGGTCATTTCTTTTGAGTTGAAAGATGGTACAGAAAAACCCAAACGAACTTTTTGGCCAACCCAATATTTAGCTCAATCAGTCAGAAAAATCCCTGATTGCTAAAAATAAATTAAAAAGCAAGCAAGCAGATAAAATTGATGAGATACCAAGTACTCAACAAATATCTATTACATAGATATCTCTTTGTTTTGAATTGCAGCTGTCTTGCAATAAATAGTACAAATATAAACAAATTCAGTAGAAATTCCAGAATTTGCTCAGAATAGCAGACATTCCATGCTCTTAAACAACCCCTGAAAGAATCATTCAGTATATGCCACTCTTTGCTCAATCCACGAGATCTATTTAGAATCAAACTAATGATTAAACCCCTAAGCGAGACCCTAATTCCTTGTGCAAAACGACCTGCATTTTGACATAGAAATCTGTTTCTTCTGTGGAGTTAAAATTAATATAAGCATGTGTGTAGGTGTACAAATAATTTTTTTCACCTGAAAGAGGATGATTTGATGTTTACTATGTAGTGTTTTCCATACATACGACCAACAAATCGCTGAGTTACAATCTGATTGGTGAAATTTACTCATCACTCACAGTTAAGGTGGTGAATTGAACACACTGAACAATCTCCACTCTTTCCTGACCCAACTTAAAAAAGAGAGAAAAGAAAAAAGTTAAAGTATAAACTTAAAAGACAGAATTGGAAAGGAGATGATCATAGATAAATTTGGGGAACCTAGAAGGCACATGGATGAGTTTTTGACTTTAAAAGGCAAAAAAGCTGAAACTTAAATCAGCAGGAGTGAGGTAAATAAACAGGAAGCTGGTATCTTTGCATTGCAGAACTCTAAGAAAGTTGAAGAATGAGAGGTACAGGGACTCTTTGAAGACAGAGGGGCAGATTTGGGTTAACAAAAGAAGATTGATTGCAAGTCTTTATAAAGAACATTTAGAACTCCAAGGATCCTTATCATTCCTTGGGAGAAGACAGGAGTTTTACTTTCTGGAGATGATGAAAGATACGGGCTCTGTATATCTGTGCTAAGGGACACTAGGTACGAAAAGAACAAGAGTGAGGAGTCTACATTGAAAATAAGGGCCTTAGGGAAAGTGGGCACAATGACTCTGAACATCTATTCCCTTCTGTGCTTTGCCTCTTAGATGGTGGATAGGTGGTTTCTACATCTGAAAAATATTTAGCAATCAGTAAGTACTGATCAAGGTCACTGATGTTGGCAGTAGAGCTAGAGCAGGATCCTAGTGGACTTAGTGGACCCTGGCTATACCTGCAATTGCTAAGTCATGGTGAAATGAGGAGTCTGGGGTTTCTGGTATGTATGTCAATGTTTAAAAAATTGCTACTACATGCTAAATAGCATCCCTGTTTATATCCCAAAACAGCAACAACAAAGGGAAGAAAAAGGAAACTTGTTCTGTGGGTTAATGAACTAGCCTAACAGAAAAGACCACCGATACTGACATTTGGGATCCCGAAAAAAATGGCTAGAAACTGCCTGATCAGCCTACAGTGAAGCCTCCTATGAAATAAGCTCCTCCTATATGCATTGTTCTCCATCTGTGTTTTCGATTTTTCTTATTTTATGAACCAACAACAATATCCAGGTACTAGATAAAAGCCTCTGTTTACCTGTAAATAATCTTTAGAAAAGGGGAACTCAGAGGAGACAGAAATAGCTTAAAGAATAGAAGAAAACATTTTAAAAGCTTCATATTCTCAGATATTTATTCATTAAAAAAATATTTATGAAGCATGGTGACAAATACTCTTCTGGGTACCAGAGTTTTAACATTTAACAAAACAAAGACAAAGACCATTCTCTTGAGGAGCTTATATAATGTGTACTATACTATTATATTATAGCATAGACAATATACTAGAATCATATTAGATAGTAATGAGAACAATGAAGAAAATACAGAAAGGGAAAGTAGTAGAGAGTGATGGGACAGATAGCAGTCAGCAAGGAGGGCTGTTTTATATAATGTATTATAAAAGGCTAGAGTCACCCGCATATAAGTGGTATTTAAAGTTATAGAAGTAAGTAAGATCACATAAGGAGAGAATGTGGCTATAGAAAAAGAAAAGAGGACTGGTTTCTGTTTCAAATAGTCAATTAAAACATTTAGACAAATCAAATAGTTAAATGTTTTAAAGAGTGAAAAAGTTCAGAGGTTGAAAGGAGGAGCAAAGGAGGTGGAGAAGGAGAGCTGCATTCAGGAAAAGAAAAGGGGCTCCAAGAAAAGAATATACAGAGCATACAAGTTCTATTACAAAAGACTTCAGAAAACTAAAAACTGATAGATAGCAGGAAAACAATTCAATGGAGGATTGGGAGGTAAAGTTGAATAAATCTGTCAGAAAGGAAAACAAAAAGAAAGAAATAGAACATGGGAAAGGAAAGATCAGAAATCTAGAAAATCAGTAAGTCAACTATACTTGAATTAAAGAAAAGTATATGAAGCTACTATCAGGAAAAATAAATAAATAAATCTAGAAAATCAGATCAGTGGGACCATTGTCCAAATGACATGAGCTTCAGAAAAAGAGAATGTAAAAAGGAGAAGAGGAAATTAATAAAGAGATGATACAATGAAATTTCCCAGAAGTGAAGGACACAAGTTTGCAGATTGAAGGGATCAGCTGAATTCCCAGAATAATGAATATTATATCTATATATGTGGTTGGGGGAGATTCTCATCAAAGCTTTAGGAATCAGAATGGCATTAGACATCTCAACAACAAATTGGGGAGTGAAAGAAAATGGAGAAATGCTTTCAAAGTTCTGAGGGAACCTAAAATGTGTGCACACCTAAACCATTCATCAAGTGTGAAGAGAAGAATAAAGATGTCTTCTGACATGTAAGACCTCAAAGATATTACCTTTTCCACCATGCTACCAGAAGATTCGTTCCAGCAAAATTGGAACATAAACTATGAAAGTGGAAGATGCTGAACTCAGGAAACAAGGAGCCACATATGGAAGAATCAAAGGACAATTTCAAAATGATGGGAAAGGGACATCCCAGAATAACAGATCTAAGCAGGTCTAGAGGGCAGCATGTTGAGAATAGAGAAAGAGGTCAAAGGGCTCCACAGTAGCGTATCTGTGGAAGAATAAATGTCTGATAGAATACCTGAAATGCTTGAACAGGCAGAGATTTACAATTCTGTCAGGGTTTAGGAATAAGTTAATGATAGGTAAATAAAAACAACCAAAAGAAAGTAAATTTTAAAAAGAAGGAAAAAATTTTTAATTATACAAGAAAATGTAATCTACAATAATGTATTACTCCACTATGAATGCTTAAAAATATAAACACTGAATGTTGACTGTGTGCGACCCAGTTTATATGTCTCCAGATTTGTTCCTCATCTCCTGTCACCCTCCTACATTGGCTGCTTGCTCAGTGGAGAGTCCTGGCTACCAGGTTGTCACCTAAGGTCAGCCTCTCCCAAGGGTGAGAGCTGGGCAGCACATCCCCACGGAAGGGCTGGTAACACAACCTGGCAGTGTTAAGGCCCCATTGGACAAATTCTGATGACTCATGAAAAACAGGAGAAGGGAAGGAGCTAACAAATTCTTTACCCTCCTTTCTCCAGGCCAGACAGTTCTGAGGTTAAATGGTTCTAATCTCTCATTCTGGAGTCTTCGTGTATGACCAAGAAACTGGCCAGGTTTCTTATGAAGCTAGAGATGCTCAGGAGTGTACGACCCCTTACATTTGCTTCCCTCCTTTTTAACCCTACCTCCTCACTCTTGCATCTTGGGATTGTACCTCTAATAAAACATTAGCATGGAAAACTTTGCCTTAGGCACAGTTTTCAGGGTAAAGCAGGTTAAGATGTTGTTTGAACCAAAAGAAAGATCCTATAACTATATTGGGGAGAGAGACTGAGATAGAGAAAGGGAGGAGGGTATAAAGAATAAAATTCTCGGACTTCCCTGGCTATCCAGTGGTTAGGACTCTGTGCTTCCACTGCAGGGGACATGGGTTCGATCCCTGGTTAGGGAACTAACATTCTGCATGTCGTGTGGCGAGGCCAAATAAATTTAATAATTTTAAAAAAAGACCTATAAAGCAAAAGAATAAAATTCTCATCTTGTAGAAAATGAACATGTTAAGACAGAAAAATCAAGAACTGACATTATAATTTTGTGATTTAGAAAAATGGAGATACGTGCTAAAATAAATATCTAAAAATGTAAAAAATGGTTCTACTGGAGAGTGAGAATCAGTGTGTGGGGAGGTATTCAGGAAAGCAATGGTTTTTTTTATAAGCTTTGTAATACTATTTGACTTTTAAAACAGTGAATGTTAAAAAATTAAGCACAAGAAAAATATTCACAGTATGTTGTAATTGTTCAATGTATTTTGAGTGCAATACAATGTAAGTGAAGGTCAGAAAATGGCATGTATTGAAATTCCATTATATCTATATTTGTATGGAAAAACGCAGAAGGTTATATAAAAATGTTAAGTTACTAACTCTGAGTGATGAAATTTTCAGTGCTGTTTGTTCTCTTCTTTAGAGGCTTCTGAATATTTTGAGCAGCACTTGGATTATATTTATAAATAAAATGAATGATAAAGCTACTTCAAATTTATACATTTCTCAGGTGGCTCAGATTTTCACAACAGTTCATAAATTGACAAAGATATTAAATATATATTTAAGATTATTGAGTTGTTGGTTCAAGATGGTGGAGTAGAAGGACGTGCGCTCACTCCCTCTTGCGAGAGCACTGGAATCACTAACTAACTGCTGAACAATCATCGACAGGAAGACACTGGATGTCACTAAAAAGATACCCCACATCCAAAGACAAAGGAGAAGCCACAATGAGAGACGGTAGGAGGGGCACAATCACAATAAAATTAAATCCCATGATTGCTGGGTGCGTGACTCACAAACTGGAGAACACTTATACCACAGAAGTCTGTCCACTGGAGTGAAGGTTCTCAGCCCCACGTCAGGCTTCCCAATCTGGGGGTCCAGCAATGGGAGAAGGAATTCCTAGAGATTCAGACTTTGAAGACTAGCAGGATTTGATTGCAGGACTTCGACAGGACTGGGGGAAACAGAGACTCCACTCTTGGAGGTCACACACAAAGTAGTGTGTGCATCAGGACCCAGGAGAAGGAGCAGTGACCCCAGGGGAGACTGAACCAGACCTACCTGCTAGTGTTGGAGGGTCTCCTGCAGAGGCGGAGGGTGGCTGTGACTCACTGTGGGGACAAGAACATTGGCAGCAGAAATTCTGGGGAGTACTCCTTGGCATGAACCCTCCCAGTGTCCTCCATTAGCCCCACCAAAGAGCCAGGTAAGCTCCAGTGCTGGGTCGCCTCAGGCCAAACAACCAACAGGGAAGGAACCCAGCCCCAGACATCAGCAGACAAGTGGATTAAAGTTTTACTGAGCTCTGCCCACCAGAGCAATACCCATCTCTACCCACCACTAGTCCCTCCCATCAGGAAGCTTGCACAAGCCTCTTAGATAGCCTCATTCACCAGAGGGCAGACAGCAGAAGCAAGAAGAACTACAATTCTCCAGCCTATGGAACAAAAACCACGTTCACAGAAAGATACACAAAATGAAAAGGCCGAGGACTATGTACCAGATGAAGGAACAAGATAAACCCTCAGAAAAACAACTAAATGAAGTGGAGATAGGCAACCTTCCAGAAAAAGAATTCAGAATAATGATAGTGAAGATGATCCAGGACCTATATACAATGGAATATTACTCAACCATAAAAAGGAACGAAATTGGGTCATTTGTAGAGATGTGATGGATCTAGAGACTGTAATACAGAGTGAAGTAAGTCAGAAAGAGAAAAACGAATATCGTATATTAATGCATATATGTAGAAACTAGAAAAATCGTACAGATGAACCAGTTTGCAGGGCAGAAATAGAGACACAGATGTAGAGAACAAACGTATGGACACCAAGGTGGGGAAGCAGTGGGGTGGTGGTGGGGGTGGTGGGATGAAATGGAAGATTGGGATTGACATATATACACTAATATGTATAAATTAGATAACTAATGAGAACCTGCTGTATAAAAAAAATAAAATTAAAAAATAAAAAAAAAGAAAGATTATTTGCAAGCTAAAATGTGCTCTAAAACAAAAGCATGAGATGTGGTACTAATACAAAACAGACTACTTTATACTAGCTATGTTTTTCGACTGCATGTGTTTTTTCTCCCCAGTGATGCTGTAAGTTACCTCGTAGGCAATGATTCTTTCTTAGACACTTTTCAATCCTTCACAGCTCATCCATGACACCTTGAAAATTACAGCTGTTCTCTCTCTCTCTTTCTAGAAAGAGAGAGATAATTAATCTCTTAGTAATATTAATTAAATATTAATTTAATTAATTAGGAGTACTCCCCAGAATTTCTGCTGCCAGTGTTCTTGTCCCCACAGTGAGTCACAGCCACCCTCCGCCTCTGCAGGAGACCCTCCAACACTAGCAGGTAGGTCTGGTTCAGTCTCCCCTGGGGTCACTGCTCCTTCTCCTGGGTCCTGATGCACACACTACTTTGTGTGTGACCTCCAAGAGTGGAGTCTCTGTTTCCCCCAGTCCTGTCAAAGTCCTGCAATCAAATCCTGCTGAAAGTTAGACATAAGCTTTTCAAGTTGAAGAATTATCAATGAAATGGAGTGATGGGTGAATGGAATGATGGAATCCTTCATGTCTGTGATGCTTAATTTTATGTGTCCACCTGACCAGCCCACAGCGTGCCCAGACATTTGATCAAGCATTCTGTGCATGTTGATGAGGGTATTTCTTGATGAGATTAAGATGTGAAATGGTAGGCTGAGTGAAGCAGATTGCTCTCCCTGTTGTGGGTGGGCCCCACTCAATCAGTTGAAGGCATGAAGAGAACCAAAAGCCCAACCCTCCCATGAATAAGAAAGACCTCCTTTTGTTGGACTGCTTGAGTTTGAACATAGGTCTTTTTCTTGACTTTGAACTTGAACTGAAACTTTAGCTTTTTTTTTCTTTTCTTGGGTCTCAAACTGGCAAGCTTTTGGACTAGAACTTACACCATTGGCTCTCCTAGTTTTCAGGCTTTCAGATGCAGGCTGGGACTACACCATCAACTTTTTGGGTCTCCAGCATGCTGAGTGCAGATCTTGGAGCTTCTCAGCATCTATAATCATGTGAGTCAATTCCTTGTAATAAATTTATTTCTCTCTCTCTCTCTCCACCTTGTTGGTTTTGTTTCTCTGGAGAACCCTGGCTAATTCTATATCTATTAAGTTAAGGTCAATATTTATCATTCTTTTTGTGATCCATGACCATTCATGTTTCCTGGGCTACACCCTACTTGTCATTATAATTCTAAACTCATAGATTGTTCTAAATATGACAACAAACTCCAACTCCCTGTATTGTCAAGGGTAACAGTACAAAAGGAACTTCATGTGAATAAATGTCTCTCACAAGCAGATGTTACTCTTACCCAAGTCTAACTGGAGAACATTATGAACACTGGCAGGATGGAGAGTGTTAGCTTATGGATTCAACACATAATCAGATATTTATAAAGCACCTACTATGTGCAATGCATTATGCTAGGTTTTGTGGGCAGTACTGAGATGAATAATCTGTTCATGTCTATGAATCACCAATGCTGAGAATAGAGAATCTAGTATTATGAGTATAATGCATTTTTTTACATGCCACCTTTATAATCTATTTCTCAGTGGATGTGATTGTGGAATGACTCATGGATGTCTTTTTTCTCCAAAAAGGAAAAAGCCTTTTTGTGAAAAGACAAAAAAACTATGAGCATCAGTTTCAGGGTTAAAATTTAGATATCATGGTTTGTGACTGTAATGGATTTTTATACCCTTGAAAATGTTGTCTGAGTTTCTCTAAGAGCCATGTCATAGTTATGAGTAATCAAAGAAAAAATGTTTCCCTCAACTACAGTAATTTCTGACACACACAAAAATGAAAGCCTTGATTTTACAATTTAGTGAGTTAGCCTCAATCATGGGAACTACTGGGAAGTTCGCAGTCATATGTCCAGCTGACTAAAATCCATCCCAGACATACAGGTAATGGGTTCATTTTTCATGACATAACATATTTTGGAATTTCTTAGGTTTCTAGTCATAGTAAACAAAGTAATCTTGTAGTGGCTAATGTTGACATAACTTTATCTTTTTCTCAGGACCTGGAAATAGTATTTTTGAATAGCATTTTGTTCAAATATATGAGACTAAAGAAATTTGAATAAGTATATTGAAAAGAAATAAATAAGCAAACAAAAACAGGAAGCACATAGCAAGAAAAATATAAACACATAAATATAGAGAAACAAGCTGAATTCTGTTCTTGATTACTTTTTATTTGTGTTCTGGTGATTTTCAATTGAAGTTAAAGTATCTCTTTAACCCAACGGTGAATATAACAGGTGCAGCCAGAGCTCCAACTTCAGGCAACATTGACAAGTCACTCCAGTCTGGTGTTAGAATAAAAGGGGAAAAATGAGTTAGGCTGGGGAATTTCCGTTTCTATTAGTGATGTTATTTCCACATCAGTCTTCCTTTCTTAACCAAATGGTAGACCTTTACCTTCCAAATGTAAACATGACAGAAAATATTTATTTGTTCTGTGAATTTTCACATTTAATACGCATTATATGTACTAGATGGAAGTCAACACAATGAGACATCCCTGGCAATAGTTATCTAGGCATATTGAAAAATGGATAGCTGTTTTCTATATTTATAGCAAATGGAATTTTTTCTTTAGTAAATAATATGTATATCACTCTTGACAGTACATGGCTTTCATTGAATCAGTTCCATTAGCATGAATATTTCCATGAAGCACCTCCATGCACAAAGCACATCAAGTTTTAATAGAGTTGAACATGGGCACCATTCATTTATATAAAACTCTGTATGTAGGTGTTCTGCCTAGCTTAACATTAAATTATATATCTAGAGAGAGAGAGAGAGAGAGAGAGAGAGGGAGAGAATAAAAACATACCTCATCTGATATACATTCCCAAAGCCTTGAGATGCGGTACGCGGGCCTCTCACTGTTGTGGCCTCTCCCGTTGCAGAGCACAGGCTCCGGACGCGTAGGCTCAGCGGCCATGGCTCACGGGCCCAGCCGCTCCGCGACATGTGGGATCTTCCCGGACCGGGGCACTAACCCGCATCCCCTGCATCGGCAGGCGGACTCTCAACCACTGCGCCACCAGGGAAGCCCAACCGTGAGATTTTTACTCATGCCCTTATGAGGGATCAAGAGTGTTAGCAACAGGAATTAATGAGAGGATTTTTTTCAATCCTGCTTTGCCTTTTTTGAAATTAGCTTTATGCCCCAGTATTGGTTATTTCTTTTGATGCCCTCCACTAATATCACAAATATGAAGGAGTCTGTTCTTTTTTAAATGTGCATGTCTAATTATCAGTCTATGTATAGTGCAGAGTTGTAATCAAAATACTGTGTGACTCTAAAGAGAGAGACCCTTGGCATTTCTATTTCTCCCTTTCTTTGTTTATGATCTGGAGATACTAACTCCTAACTCTCAGGGTTGTTACGAGCCTTGAATGATTCCATGAGAGTGCTTTGTATATCTCAAACAAGTTTTAATATGGCCAGAGGTATTACTATTAACTTTCACAGTGGTAAGTCACCTTGATCTATTTATCACCAATAATAGCATTTTATAGGTTAGGTATTTTGTAGGCTAGATGTTACCCCAACCAGTATAGAAAACAGCCCGTTGAATACTTGTCTCTTTTTGCTGTTTGGGGCAGTAGAGAATGTAGTCAAGCAGTGAAGTAGTCTGATTTAGAATCATCAAATATTAGAGCAGAAAGGAGAGAGACCATTGTGTGTTTTGTATTATACTAAGTATCTTTGTGTTTAGAGTGATGGGCAGGTGATTTTGAGGGTGCCTACTTACAAGGCTAATTTGTGCCTAAAATTCAGATGAGTTTTGAGTCATTATTATAATATGGGTTCAGAGTCATTTTAAAATATGATCGTGATTTTTTTTCTTCTCTTAGATGAAACAATGTTCTAAGAAAATAGCCTCAGGTTCTTTGGTTTCCACTTACCTCCCTGCCTGTTCTCCTACACCCAACCCTCTCCCCTCCCCTCCTGCTATATAGGATGGGTTATATGTTTCTTTACCACCAAGAGAACACTGACCTTGATTCAAATCATAAGTAGCTGGTTGCTGAATCTCATAAAACTTTTCAAGATCATTCCATGGTCCTGTGAAATTTTTATTTGGAATATCTTGGGTGAGTAAAATTCATTTCTAATGAAAAATTAAGCTTAAAGTTACAATTTGAAAAAATATTCTTTCACACCCCAGTTATAAAATTGTGCTATTGAAAAATTAAAGACCATATTTTATCCATTATGAAAAATACCAGAGTGTAGTGGAGCTTGGGTACCTGGGTTCAAATCAGGACTCTATCAATTCCTAGCTTTGTGACTGTGGTCTCAGTTTCCTAACCAATAACAGTACTAGTTATAATCTAACAATAACCATACAATACAATCTAACAATAACAGTACTTAACTAAATTGCCGGGAGGATTAAGTAGATTAATCCTAGCAAAGCACTAAGAACATTATCATAATAAATGTTAGTTATTTATCATGATCCCATCAACATCTTCCTCTTCCTTTTTAGAAAAAGAAATCTTTTTAAATCCCCCAAATATGGACTTATCATCTTATGGGACATTTGACCAGCTTTTTTTCTTCACAAATTGAAGGTTGAGTTTCAACCAAATAATCTTTTATCTAAGAAGCCATTTCAGGGACAGAAACACACCTACTGACCTGTTGCACTGTATTCCAGCTCAATGAGGAAGCAGAATACTGGTCATGGCTCATTAATCTAGGCAATGTTTGAAAACTCCAAAGCAATGCACTGACTTGCCTTCAACTAACAAAAACATTTATTTAAATGACTCAGGCGAGGAATAGGGCCTGGCAAATAAAAACTGGAGTACTATGCAGGCTAAGAAGTAAAAATCTAGGCAGATTCCTTATCCTGTAGGAACATCAACCATAGGAACCATAAGGAGAGTAGAGAGTATTGAAATGGGTGAAGTGCATGGTATCAGGGCTCATTCATGGGGCCCCGGGATTTGGGGTCAGTCCATGAGGTGCTGGGAGTTGGGTACCCCACACCCAGTCTGATGGGTCACTGCTTAGCTCTCCACTTTCCCTCCAGACCTGGTCTCCTATCTTCTCCTATGCTGAGAAGTGGTCAGCATCATATTAGTTGGTATGTGTGTGTGTTGACCAAACACTGCAAAATTTTAGTGGTACAAATACACCAAATACAGATTTTTGGCTAAATATTAAAGCCAATGTAAAGTCAAATCCAAGGCTGAAGATGAATATAACACCATCATTGGGGCGACCAGCTCGTTCCCGTGTGCTCCAGACTCTCCTGATTTGATCCAGTCCCGTGTACAGGAACACCCTCAGTTGCAGGCAAATCAGGATATGCTGGTTACCCTTATCTTCACGGAATGAATATCTCAGAATAAGAAAATCTGAAATGCTATAAAAAATTTAATTGTTCAAATTTTCAGCTGTCAAAATGTAGGAGTTTGACCTTACCATGGGGACAATAATTTCTCAGCACTGTCAGTTTTCGGATCACATGTGTGGTCAGTGAACCGCACTTTTGGGCTGTGAACAGATATTTGCTTCCAACTGAAATGAGTGGAAGAGCAAGATCTTTCGGACTATATCTGCCAGTACAGGCAACTGCTCTACCACATGGTAACCAAGATGTCCAATTTTCTATATTTTCTGATAGCGATGACTGAGGTGAAGATTTCATTCCTTCCACCTCCTGTGCTTGATAATTTAGTCACTGATAATGATGCAGTTTCACTGAAGCAAGTTGACAAACTGAATATTTCTCTATCTTTTTAACTATTTGAAAAATCTTTCATTATTTTTCAGTATAAAATGAATGTGCTGTTCACAATCAACATTAATTATTGCAGCATTTTACTCTGAATTCATACATATATATCTATATTTCAACTGACAGAATCGCAAAAACTAAAGCATACGAGGAAATTGTAGTCTTATTTCCATTTTAAATACTTACCCATTTTTTTTCTATTTTTCTAGGTTTTTTTTTTTACTTTTTATTTTATATCCGAGTATATTTGATTAACAATATTGTGACAGCTTCAGGTGTACAGCAAAGTGAATCAGTTATACATATACATGTATCTATTCTTTTTCAAATTATTTTCCCATTTAGCTTGTTACATAATATTGAGCAGAGTTCCCTGTGCTATACTGTAGGTCCTTGTCGGTTATCCATTTAAAAAAAAAAAAAAATTTATTTATTTATTTGGTTGTGCCAGGTCTTAGTTGCGGCACGCCGGCTCCTTTGTTGCAACACGTGGGCTCCTTAGTTGCGGCAGGTGAGCCCCTTAGTTGTGGCTCATGCTTACCCATATTTGAAAGTGAAAATTCTAACAATACGTAATAATGTGTATAAGTGATGTGCCGTATTTCTGTTACTGATGTTGATACATTGATTAGACATAAGGGTAACTTAGGCAATCTCATAATCATTGATCACACATACTTTCAGAGATGCCAGAAATGACACTACAACTGGGTGTTCAGCTATTTGGCTTCTTAAAGGCTGAGGCTGAAGCCAAAGCTGAGGAGCAGATATTGGATAAATTTGGAGGCCAGAGTTCTATGTTGCTGTGTGCCTATCTGGAGACCACTGAACACAAGCTTGAGGAGGCTCTGAAGTGCAATCCTATGAGCTTCCATCAGCCCTGGCAGTTCTTGATTGCTTCTAGTGCTGCTTCTCCCATTGACCTGACCACTCACTCACCCGTGTGATACCTGAGAGCCTTCAGTAGGGCATCCCTGATGACAAGGCTAATGAGCCAAGGACATAGTGAGTGCAAATTCCCATGGCTTAGTAAGCTATGGGATTACACAAGCATGCCAGGAGCAACACACATGTAATGTCTGTCTGTGTGTACGTGGTAAGGATGTTAGCAGGCATTTGAACAGATCAGACAGGATTCATTAATCAATGCAACAACTTTAGAATATTTGTGGAACCCATTCACCTATTTCTGGACTTTTGAGCCAATATTTAGGAAGAATTGAACCCTGTTAACTTTCCTCTGTCTTCTCTTACCCCTCACAGCTAGATTCAGTAATGACCTCCAGGGCTTCCCTGGTGGCGCAGTGGTTAAGAATCCGCCTGCCAAGGCAGGGGACACGGGTTCGAGCCCTGGTCCGGGAAGATCCCACATGCCGTGGAGCAACTAAGCCCGTGCACCACAACTACTGAGCCTGTGCTCTAGAGCTCGTGAGCCACAACTACTGAGCCCACGTGCCACAACTACTGAAGCCTGTGTGCCTAGAGTCCGTGCTCCACAACAAGAGAAGCCACCGCAATGAGAAGCCTGTGCACCACAACAAAGAGTAGCCCTCGCTCACCACAACTAGAGAAAGCCCACGCACAGCAATGAAGACCCAATGCAACCAAAAATAAATAAATAAAATAAATTTTAAAAAAAAAAGAGCCCTCTTTAAAAGTCATGAGGGACACAAAATAATTTTTTAAAAAAAGAAAATAAGAAAAAAATAATAATGACCTCCATCTCAGTGATGACCCTTTCCCTTAGGAGACAGGGCAGATGTTAACATCTGTCACCAACTCCTCCCACACCCACCCAGCCCCAACTCACTTATTTTTCTTTTTAAAAAAATTTGTGTTAAAACTTACATAATATAAAATTTACCATTTTAACCATTTTTTAAGTGTATGGTTCAGTGGCGTTCAGTACAATCACAGTGCTGTGCAACCTTCACCACCATCCATTTCCAGGACTTTTTCAATCTTCCCCAATTGAAACTCTGTACCAGTTAAACAAGAGCTTCCTATTCCCCTCCTTACCCCACTGCAGTTCTTGGCAACCACCATTCTACATTTCTGTTCTATGAATTTGACTTCTCTGGGTACCTCATATAAGTAGAATCATATAGCATTTGGTTTATTTTAGTGACAGGCTTATCTCACTTAGAATAATATCTTCAAAGTCCATCCATGTTGTTGCATGTGTCAGAATTTCCTTCCTTCTTAAGACTGAATAATACTTCACTGTATGTGTATACCTCCTTTTGTTTACCCATTCATCTGTTGATAGACACTGGGTTGATTTCACTTTTTGACAATTGTGAATAATACTGCTATGAACATAGATGTAGAAATATCTGAGTCCCTGTTTTCAATTCTTGGGGTGTATATCCAGGAGTGGAATTGATGGGTCATACGGTCTGACTTGCTTTTGATGAAATTTGGATTTGTCAGTTTCCTCTAACCTAGGATGTAGGATCCCAGATAGGGCTAGGGGGCTTCCTGTTTGCCCTGTCTCTTTTATGGCAGAATCTGCCATTCTCAGGAACAATGTAGGGGGTGTCCTTGCATACCCCAAGTTCAACTCCTTTCATCTTCTCTATGATCTCTCAGCATTGATTGCTTCCACAAGACCAGACTTCATTCAAAGATCAAGTTTTCACTCCCTCGAACTGCCTTTCTCTCAAGTTCCCCCTTCAAGAGGAGCCTCACCATGCCTCGCTTAGACTGGTTTCTTTCCTGTTTCTGCAGGTGGGTTAGCAGGAATGATGGACCTAAGGGCTTGCACCTGTGTGGAGCATCTTTGGGACTGTGTTGAACTGGTTGAAATGTTTACCTAAATAAGTAAATGCAAACTGCAGTCAAGGAAAGAATTCATAACTTAGAGCAAAAGAAGCAGAAACAAGCTTCAGGACTGAAGCCTGAGGCAAAATCAGATATAAGAAATTGTTCAGGGGTTGCCATATGATCCTGCAATCCCACTCCTAGGCATATATCTGGAGAAAACCATACTTCAAAAAGATACATGCACCCCAATGTTCACTGCAGCACTATTTACAATAACCAAGACATGGAAGCCACTTAAATGTCCATCGACAGATGAATGTTTAAAGAAGTTGTGGTATATATACACAATGGAACACTACTCAGCCTTTAAAAAGAATGAAATAATGCCATTTGCAGCAACATGGGTGGACCTAGAGATTATCATAAGTGAAGTAAGTCAGGCAGAGAAAAACAAATATCATATATTATCACCTATATGTGGAATCTAAAAAAAATGATACAAATGAATTTATATTGAAAACAGAAATAGACCCACAGACATAGAAAACGAACTTATGGTTACCAAAGAGGAAAGGGAAGTGAGAGATAAATTAGGAGTTTGGGATTAACAGATATACACTACCGTATATAAAATAGATAACCAACAAGGACCTACTGTATAGCACAGGGAACTATACTCAACATTTTGTAATAACATATAAAGGAAAAGAATCTGAAAAAGAATCTATATCTATATGTATATATAGATATATAGACAGATATCATATATCATAGATGATTACCTCCTGCCTCAGCTCAAAACACTAATTTTTAGGTGTTCATCCAGGAGGAGAGTTAAAATTATGATAAAGAAATGACGAAATGAATAGATCTATTACTTCCTTGTTACGTCCTTAAAATTTAACACATTGGCAAAGTCACACTTGTGATTATCGTGATCAGTGGCAGTTAAAATGGCATAATGAGCTCAAAACTGTTATGACTGGAGCTATAGATTAACAAGATAGATCATCCCATTATATAAGAAACAGCACCCAGTTCAACCGTGGTTTTCTGTTTTGCAGAAATCCTCCTTGGAAAGGAGCAGTCACTACAGGGGAATCCCATTGACACTCAGCCAAATGGGAAGAATCTATATTATGGGGAGGGGAATAGTTATAGAACACCAGATGTTTGCTAATTATTTTCAAATCAAATTGACTAGACTGAGTTTTAAACAAAGATAATCTGGGAGGGTAAGATAAATGTAGATTCTCCCCTTGACTCTTATAAGTAGGGGTAATAAATCCATCTTTGTACTCATCACTGCCTCTATTCCAGTCTTATCTCCAGTTATTAAGCCCTTCTTGTTGCCACAGGAATCATATTCGGTATCTCTATTTATAAGCTATTCCTCAGCGCCTTCTTCGTGATCTGCTCTGTTTGAATTCAGTGTAAAATGGCTGAGGACTTCCCACCTCAAGGCTGACTGTCACATCAGATGATACCTCCAGGAATCTCAGAATTATTTGAAGCTGAAGGACCCTAAAGGTTTGGGCAAGAACCCAGCAATTTTGACAGAATGCACCATCTACTCTTCCTGGGTTATAAGCTAATTCTGGAAAAGCATAGACCTTCTTCTCTATGGAGGAATAATCTGTAAAAGTACAGAATCTGGGCAAAATCAAAGCTGCAATTCAAAGGAAATGGACCACGCAGAAGATTAAGAATTGCTCTCCACCTAAAACAGATGGATTGGAAGAAGTAAATACATTTAAAAACTGTTTCACTCATGTTCTCAACACAGTTCAAAATGATGCTCTATCTGTAAAACTAATATGAAATGAATACTGCTAAACACTGCATTTCTAAAGTATTAAGGCAAATACAAGAATATTTTCTCTTGACTTCAAATATAACTTGGTATGGCATAGAGTTCACAGGATATATTTTCCCTTACCAACTCTGTTGACATTGTCCCCAAAGGTTAATATCCTTGATAAACGAAACATTCATGAAAACAAGTAATCTGTTTGGGGGAGTGGGGATGAACCTAGGGGACAGAAGTAAGGAACTGAGCAGGTTCAAATATGGGAGGAGAAAAAGCCAATACATTGGTGTGTTGAGTTGGCCACCACCATTGGGAACTGAGGTTCAGTCCCACTGGGATGTGCTCGGCAGTAGAAAGAATGTTCAGAATCATCTCCCCAAGGATGGTCAGGGAGAGGCATCTACTCACTGTCTGCCATATCCTATTGGTTGAAAGTTGTCCCAGGGCTGCTAATTCCCCAGCACTTCTGAGCTAGGGAGGCCTGCTTGCAGAGTGGAGGTCCCCAGTCCACACTGGGAGAAGTCCTAGGGACAGGAGCACAGCAGGCATTGAGTGCCAACTAAGTGAGTCACCTACCTGGAAATGCCACATCTGGAAACAGGGTGAGACTGAGAGGCATTTGGCAAATAAAAGATGAAATTATATGAGAAAAATGCACCTGAAAAGTGTTCACCTTCACTACTATTCAAAGCAGTGCAAATCACTGCAACAATGAATATCTTTTCCTGTTATAAACTTAAAGTGATTTTTAAAATAATTCTTAACGTTTTAAAGATCTAGTGAGAGGGGAAACTCCCCCATGCCCTGCCTGCCCCACTGCTAACAGAAATACATTTTATAAACTTTCTAGGACCAAATTAATGTTATAGACTTTTATGGGCTAAATTGTGTTCTCCCCAAATTCCTGTATTGAAGCCCTAACCCCCAGTACCTCAAAATGTGACTATATTAATGTGACTATATTTGGAGGTAGGTCTTTAAAAAATGATTAGACTAAAATGAGGCCATGAGGATGGGCCCTAATCCAATCTGACTGGTGTCCTTATAAGAAGCAGAAATTTGGACACACAAAGAGACATACAGAGGAAAGATCATGTGAGGACACAGCGAGAAGGTAGCCATCTGCAAACAAGGAGGAAACTAAAGAAGAAACTAAGCCTACTGACACCTTGATTTTGGACTTCCAGCCTCCAGAACTGTGAGAAAACAAATTTCTATTGTTTAAGCCACCCAGTCTGTGGTACTTATGGCAGCCCTAGAGAATAAATACATAGATCATGAATTTTAAAAATATCTTCATACACTGTGGCCACTACAGGTACTTCCTTTCAATATCCATTTTCCCCTCCATCCTTATTAATAAAACTCAGGTTTTTTGTTTGTTTTTGTTTGTTCATTTGGTTCTTTGGTGAGTACAGCAATCTGCCCATCACTTGGACTATGATTGGTCTCAGCCAATTGTTAAAATCCTATTCCTTGTTTTCCCAGCATCCCTTGCAAGCAGGGTTGACCACATGACCAGGTTCTGGCCAATGAGACCAATAGAAAGTCTTCAGTGGGGGTTCTGAGGAAGCTTTTTCTTTCTTGATAGAAGGCAGATGGAGGTGGTCTACGTACGTCTCACTCCCTCTCCAACGTTCATTGGGCTACATTTATCAATATACCTTAAAGATTAGCAACTCTGACTGTTGCCCTCTCTACATTTTGCTGATATAAACAGGGTCTGCATCTTTGATACAGACCTAACCAGGTTTCTTTCTTCTTTTCCATCCTCTTGAAATCTGCACCTGAGTGGTAAGTTATGGCAGGGCTTGCCTTGCATATCTCTCTCCCTGAAAGTACATACTGATCTCAGAATTTAAAGGGAAGGTAAAGAATCAGACACCCCATTCTTATCTCAAAGTAGAACCCATGTTATACCAGAAACTAACACAACATTGTAAATCAACAATACTTCAATAAGATAAATTTAAAAAAAAAAAGTAGAACCCAAGTACTCTAGCAGAGCTTACAAGAAGGCCCTGAATTGGGAGTTACGGAGCTCTCACATACCTGTTAGGAAAGCAATATTTTTTTCCATCTGCTAATGTTCTTTGAATCTAGTTTCCTCTTTGGGAAACCGTATAGGTAGAAGTGGTCATGACAAAATGGATTTTGGGTGGTTCTTCATTTGGGGCTGTCATGAGCATCACAAATACCACCCTAACCTCACACTGGTCCCTAAGAGATACCAGCTCACACAGTACTTTCCATTTCATCACACAACCCCTCAAAGCAGCATGAACGAGACTCTTCACAGAGCAGAAAAGTCTCAACCAGATGGGTTTGCCCTGGAAAAGAGATTGTCTAATTCTTACAGGGCTCTAGGTAGTCTTGGCTTTTTACAATTGGTGCCCAGTATAGTATCTTTCATAAGAACTGTGACCATACTCCCACTAAAATACAGAGAACAAGGTGGGAATCAGCCTTCACAGATATAGCAGATATAATTTTTTTTGTATTTTTAACATTTTGAACATGATTTTTGGTACAGCCTTAGTGAAACTTCATTAAACAACTCCTGAGTACAGATTCATGGCACCGAAAAATTTTAAGCGCCTAATAGCCATCAATTGAGCAATTCAACAAATATTTACTGAGAACTTACAATGTACTATGGCCTTTGCTAAAAAACTAATAAGATATAAAATATTGCTGTAATGTTGCGAAATAGGTAAACCATGATGCTGAGAAATAAAATATTGCCTGCTATATCAGCAAACAAAAGATGTCACAGTCATCAACGATTGCAGCCACACCAGTGGTGAGCCTCGAGGGAGTTCAGGATGCAAATAAGAAATGCCTGCCATCTAGCAGCCATCAGACTGCAGCCGCCACCACCGGTGCAGCCTGAGGAAACTCAGGATGAGAAAACACAGGATACAAGCCCCAGATAGCTGCATATCAAAGGAATGATCAAAGGAATGATTTCAGTGAGCCCAGACTCTTGCATCTTCCCATACATAGAAAAGCGCTAAATTCCTGAATATACGATTTTTTTTTATTAACAGTAGCCTTTTGTTCTGACTCCCTGGTGTTTCAAAAACTCTCCTGGCTTCCCCCACTTCCTCTACAGAACAGTTTTCTCAGCGTTTATTTGAGAGGCCATCTCCTGGGCTTGAAGTCCTAAGAATGTTTGCCGAATAAAACGTAACTCTCAGCTTTCAGGTTGTGCTTTTTTTTTTCAGTCGACAATCCTTGGAAGAACTATTATTGAGGTAGAGGAGAAAGACATTTAAATAGTTACAATATGATGTGATTCTGGGAAATACACTAAAATTTGCCTCTGTCAGGATCACCTTGCCTTATAAAATCCTGCAAATCCTTTAAGGCCAACTCAAATCCTGCTTCCCCCAAGAATAGTTAAGTGCTCTCTTCAGCCAAAATAAATCTTTCTTTCATGTCTCTTTTCCTCCAGTGTATGTATTAGCTGATATTCATGTTTGTATCTCTTCCATTTGATTTTATTTTCTTAACGGACAGAAGCTGTACATTAGCCATCTTTGTATTCTCCAATTTGGCCAGGACATTTTCACAGAGTAAACACTGAATGTTTGTTGAACTGAAATAAACTTTATTACATTAATCAGATTCATTCTCATGGAGTTCGCAGATACACAGTTCCTCTGGTTTAGAACAGAAAGGGTAATAGGTGCAATGTATTTCTACTTAATAGTCTCAATTTTGTTGGGAAATTATTTGCCCGGACTCTAAAAAGAGTATATGAGGGTTTTAATTATGATATTATAAGTGTATATTGTTTCCATTGAAAATAAGGGAATTATAAAGATTTTTAGACATTTGTTGTCACTTGAAATTTCAAAAAATAAATTTAGAAAAAGAATGGATTATTCTGCGGTGCATGAAGTTGAATCAAATTATTCTATAGTGGTAGTAAAATATTTCTACAAATTACTTATTATTTATCGTATTTGGGAAAGTTTAGATGGGGATTACAGTGGAGGAAAGCAGGAATGTCAGATATAGGAGTTGAGATTATGAGAAATGAAGTTCGAGAGATGGGGGGCGGGTGGTGAGAGCCTGCAGAGAGACTTGAATGAGAGGAAGAATTTAGCACTAGATAGAATACTTAATGGGACCATTGTTACTTCTCCATGAAAGGACTAGCTGACTGTAGTGATGGCCCTTTAATCTTAGCTTTCTGGGCCTTCATTTAAAATGAGGTTTAGCTTGAGACAGTCCCATGAAGGAATTTAAAAGTTTTTTTTTTTAAATCGAATTCAACCATTAAAAAAAAATTAAAATGGTAAAAGTATGTTTGGAGGAAACAAATTGAGCTATAAAATGGATTAGAAGGAGAGATCTTGGAGGCAGGAAGTTCAGTTAGGAGCAGCTGCTTTTGTTTCAGTAAGAGAAGGTGAAAGCAGAGATTGGGGTAGAAGGAAGGAGAAGGGACAGGAAGTGAGAATCAGAAGCAGCTAAGCTGCTCCAGTTGCCAGTATGTCCGGTTACCTCTGAAAGCCTTTTCATTTACCAATGATTCATTCTGTTGTAAGTTTTCTTTGGACTTCATTTTCCATTTGTTATTACTAATTATAATAATAAAGCACCGAGTTATCACCCTCACCATATGTTAAGGCCTTGAAAACAAATGTAGAGGACAAAGATATTTCTTCTTTGAAAACCTCTTTGTGATTTTAATTTTTCAAGCACTCAGGAAATATATCTGAAAGGGTGGGTGCTTGAGATAATTTAGTAGTATTGTTTTCTGGCATGCTCCCTTAGATACTGAGCATACTTTGACGTGGAGTGTGTTATTCAGAGTCCAGAGGTGTAAAAGATTTCTTCAGTACTTTGCAATAGTTTCCACACAATGGTGAAAAACATGTTCATTTGTGCCCAAGCCAGAGGCTTTTAATCTATCGCTCAGAAAAGCAAGCTTGTGATATAAAATAGTAGCTGAGGAACTGGCTCTTACCTTCTAATGAAAGAGAGGCAATGGAAGCTGAAATTTCCTTACAATATTTTGTAAATTTCACTTTTAGTACCAAATGGAGTTAACTTGCTAGAAATATCTAAACTGAAGTTCATTTGAGGTAACATTTTGGGGTTTATTTAATTTTATTCCCCTCCTTAGTCTTCAGAAAAAAGATATTGGAATATATGAATAAAAGAAGAATATTCAAAACAAAAATAAAAACCAACCAGCTGCATTCAATTTTGGAATTAGGATTTTCAAAAAGACAAGCTGTTAAATTCTAGTTGCTCTTCTAGTATATGTTGAGAAATGGAGTTTATAGTTATTAAATCCAGAGCTGAAATTATTTTCAAAGAATTATTGTTCTACTTTTCACAGGCCACTGAAAACAGGCTTGAAGACTAACATTTTCTGAGTGCAGAAAGTAAAATGATAATATTCAATAAAACATGACCTTGAGAAGTATCTAAACAGAAGAAATTTGTTTGCAATTGAGAATTCCTTATCTTACACTGATACAGAGCAGGACCCTGTGGGGTTCCTGGGCACACAAGCCTTTCTGTGTCCCCATTTCTTGATTACAGGAAACAGGCTTCATTCAGCCTCCATGATCTTCCCTGAGTTCCAATGGGCAGGTTCAAACAGATGCTAATTAGGGAAGGGAGGGGATGCAGAGACAAGGGGAGGAAGAGTCAAAAGAAACGATAGTGCAGCCTTGGGGCAGGGTCCTGGTTCCCCATCAAGGGATACACATAACAATACCTTTGAGATGTTTTGCAGATACTGAAACCCCTACCAGGTGGGAGAAGTTAACTGTGTGCTGCCAACAGGACTAGAGCCCAGCCTGGTTGGAACCAGAAGCCTGATGATGCTGACTCCCACTTACCTCACTGCCAACCAGTCAGAAGAATGTCCACAAGCTGATCACACTCTCTTTGAACCATTGCTATAAAAGTTCTCACTAGCCCCTCCAGGTCCAGACACACTGTGGGCATTAGCCTGCTGTGGCCCCCTTTGCCTGGCAAAGCAATAAAGTTATTCTTTTCTACTTCACCCAAAACTCTGTCTCGGAGAATTAATTTAGTGTCAGGGTACAGAGGCTGGATCCAGCTTCAACGCCAATGATTTTCCTCCAGCAGATAGCCTTTGCCAGGGTTCATGGAATATCCTTCTGCCATTTTCTAGAAGTTGCTAGTGAGTCAACTGAAGCACATAAACTATGATGTGAGAGAATCGTGTTACTTAAAATATAAATATATATAAAATATATATAAAATATAAATTAGGCAAATTGTAGACTTGGGCATTTCAAGTCCTGCAGTTTATTGCTAGCTCATCCTTATTTCTTCTTCATTTCAAAGCCAGCATTCTTTTTTTTCTTCCACTGAGATCTGGGCTTAATTTGGATTACAATTAAAATTAAGATTGTCCTGGAATTCATGGGAATTTGCTTTCTTAGAATCAGCTCTTAAAAATCTAACAGTATGTTACTTTTTCAGTGATGAACAGTCCCAGGTCCTGTTCCCTTTGGCTTCCATCCAGTCTTTTCCTTTTTCCGAATCTGATATTCCTCTAAAAATGGCCAACATTTTAATAAACTTTTCAATAATTCTCTTGCCATGTCTCCTAATCCCACATATTGAAAATTCACATTTTCTCTAAAAGGACTGACTGACTTATTTCATTTTGGTGACTTTGTTATGTTCCTTAGAAACCAAAGGGTCATAAATTTTAACATCTTAAATTTCACAGTTCTTTTCCTATTTATTTATTTATTATTAGGGTATTACAATGTTGTGTTAGTTTCTACTGTACAGAGAAGTGAAATACAGTTCCCTGTGCTATACAGCATGTTCTCATTAGTTATCTATTTTATAAATATTAGTGTATATATGTTAGTCCCAATCTCCCAATTCACCCTACCCTCCCTTTCCCTCCATTGGAAGGTGAACTTTACTTTTACAGCTCAATTTGATCTCCCTTTGCATTGCACAACCTATTGAAAAGCAGACAAACCATCCAGCTCCTCCTGTAGATTTCCAAGTCAGTCTAGGTTAAGTTATTGTCAATTCAAATTTTTCTCTCCTCTCCACCTCCTTCAGGGATGGTGTTGGACTTGTGCAGATGTACATGGTGGGGACGGGCAGGAGTAGTAAAGGTAAGCTCATGGTCCCTGGCAACATCTCCAGTGTGTCTGCTACTAACATATTTTGTCGGTCGTCTGGGTCTTGCATGGTGACTGCTGTGGCGAGAAGAGAATGTGGCTGCCATCCTTGACTCTGTGCCAGGAGTGACACTTAAAGGATTTCAGCGCCACAGTTTCCGGCCAGGGACTGAAACATCACACCTTTTTTTTTTTTTTTAACATCTTTATTGGAGTATAATTGCTTTACAATGGTGTCTTAGTTTCTGCTTTATAACAAAGTGAATCAGTTATACATATACATATATCCCCATATCTCTTCCCTCTTGCGTCTCTCTCCCTCCCACCCTCCCTAACCCACCCGTCTAGGTGGTCACAAAGAACCGAGCTGACCTCCCTGTGCTATGCAGCTGCTTCCCACTAGCTATCTATTTTACATTTGGTCGTGTATATATGTCCATGCCACTCTTTCACTTTCTCCCAGCTTACCCTTCCCCCTCCCCGTGTCCTCAAGTCCATTCTCTAGTAGGTCTGTGTCTCTATTCCCGTCTTGCCCCTAGGTTCACACCCTTTTCAATCTAAGTTTCCTCACTTCTTTTAAGGAAAATTTGGGCAGGGAATGGCTCTGGCCTTCAGTAAATCTCCATATTCCATTTATGGGCATGGAAATTTTGAATCTCTTTCTCATCATTTGTGAGTTACCAAAAAATAAAACAAAATCAGGAAGGGGCTATCTTCAGGCCTCTCCTATCTATCTTCATTATTCTGTCACCTAATTTTCTCTCCCAAAGCTGACGTGTGCAGGGACTATTGCCAGAAAGGAAATTGTTCTGAAAACCCTCGGCTGGAAGCTTGTTCTGGGATTCCCTAAATTTCAAGAGTATTTCCCCCTGTGTCACCTACCCAATATTTTTAATTCTCAATTATTTAAACACCTAACCCTCTTCTCAGCTCTCTAATACAAGAGTTTTTTTTTTTTTTTTTTTTTATAGAAGGTGAGGAAAAGTGAGAAAAAATATTGGTTCAGCTGGATGGTAGCTATTTTCAAATTCTCCACCTTATACCTAAATCCTTGACTGTTTTCAAAAAACCCTTCCTCCCAAATTTGATGTCTTTGTTCATTAGTCTTGACAACTTTTTCTCAACCTTCAAAGGGATCCACATGCTTCAGGGTTCAAACGAGAAGGGTCATGGAGGAGAAATGCTTGCTGATGACTGTAATCAAAATTTATACTCTGGCCCCAGCTGGTATTTATGATAGAACCCAGTAAAATTATTGGTGGAGATCCTGGTCGTAACAAAGGAGTGCCACAGGATTCAGCTAAATGTCTAAGGTAAATGAGTCTCTAGATGGATGATGAGTTTTGGCTACACTTGGGTCTAATTAGGAGAAAATAAGTGTTGTTTTTCGGAGCTCAGTTGTGCCTCATAGTTTAAAATGTTAACACAGTGGAAGCTGTTGATCAGAGAATTGACATCATTTTGCATAGACTGTCAGAGCAGACTCTACCTACAGAATAGCAGACTATTTGCATGAGAGGACATCATAAATTCACTTGGTACTAATAGCGTGAGAAAACTCCTTTCAGAAGAGAGATTGTGCACACAAAGACCCCTGAGGGAAGAAATGACAATGGAAACATCCATCAAGTAAGGAAAGGGTGTTTAGAAAATCAATCATCCTACTCCATCCATCATACCATCAGAAACTGCTGTGTTAATCCATTTACCACCCCTGAGCATGAGGGCAAAGACAAAGTGCAGAAGCACTCCTTGGGGAGAGCTTTCAACAAAACTTCTGTATAGGCTAATGTGGACAATGGGGATTTCCCCCATGTCACATCCAAAGAATATTGAGTACAACTTACATACCAACATGCAGCGGCAGGTAGTTTTTCAAATATGAGTCATTTCTTAATTATTTGGCCTAGGGAGCATTTTTTCCCTTTTCTCACAGCACAAGTTCTGAGTTGTGAATACATGCTGTAGATTCATCCCCGCCTTTTCATGGCACATGAACTTGATAATTTCCTAAGGGTTAAAAACAAAATAAACTCTTACTTCTCTGAATGCTACTGTAGTTTATTAGCTCTCAAGATATAAAGGAAATGATGTTAATTAGAAATACTGCAATAATTACAGAAAATCTTCAAAATATTACTTTCTAGCTTTTAAAATTGCCTCAAAGAAGAAAAGCAAATGCCAAGTGCTTATTTTGCTATTAAATGTTATCAGTTTCAATATTAGTACCTTGATAATGAAAATAATTCCTTTCATTTTTACAGTGTTTTTTTTCTTTTTTAATAACATCTTTATTGGAGTATAATTGCTCCACTATGGTGTGTTAGTTTCTGTCCCACAACAAAGTGAATCAGCTATACATGCATACACATCCGCACATCTCCTCCCTCCTGCGTCTTCCCCACACCCTCCCCATCCCACCCCTCCAGGCGTCACAAAGTGCTGAGCCAATCTCCCCGTGCTACGCGGCTGCCCTTCACCAGCCATCCACTTTGCATTTGGCAGTGTATATAACTCCATGCCACTCTCTCACTTTGTCCCAGCTTACCCTTCCCCCCACCCCATGTCCCCAAATCCACTCTCTACGTCTGCATCTTTATTCGTGTCCTGTCCCTAGGTTCTTCAGAACAATTTTTTTTTTTAGATTCCATATATATGTGTTAGCATACAGTATTTACTTTTCTATTTCTGACTTACTTCACTGTGTATGACAGTCTCTAGGTCCATCCACCTCACGACAAATAACTCAATTTCATATATTTTATGGCTGAGTAATATTCCATTATATATATGTGCCACATCTTCTTTATCCATTCATCTGTCGATGGACGCTTAGGTTGCTTCCATGTCCTGGCTATTGTAAATAGAGCTGCAATGAACATTGTGGTACATGACTCTTTTTGAATTATGGTTTTCTCAGGGAATATGCCCAGTAGTAGGATTGCTGGGTCATATGGTAGTTCTATTTTTAGTTTTTTAAGGAACCTCCATACTGTTCTCCATAGCGGCTGTATCAACTTATATACCCACCAACAGTGCAAAAGTGTTCCCTTTTCACCACACCCTCTCCAGCATTTCTTATTTGTAGATTTTCTAATGATGCCCATTCTAACAGGTGTGAAGTGATATCTCACTGTAGTTTCGATTTGCATTTGATGTTGAGCATCCCTTCATGTGTTTGCTGGCAATCTGTACATCTTCTTTGGAGAAATGTCTATTTAGGCCTAGTGCCCAATTTTTGATTGGGTTGTTGGTTGTTTTTGATATTGAGCTGCATGAGCTGCTTGTAAATTTTGCAGATTAATCCTTTGTCAGTTGCTTCATTTGCAAATATTTTCTCCCATTCTGAGGGTTGTCTTTTCATCTTGTTTATGTTTCCCTTTGCTGTGCAAAAGCTTTTAAGTTTCACTAGGCCCCATTTGTTTATTTTTGTTTTTATTTCCATTTCTCTAGGAGGTGGGTCAAAAAGGATCTTGCTGTGATATATGTCAGAGTGCTCTGGCTATGTTTACCTCCAAGAGTTTTATAGTGTCTGGCCTTACATTTAGGCCTTTAATCCATTTTGAGTTTATTTTTGTATATGGTGTTAGGAAGTGTTCTGATTTCATTCTTTTACATGTACTTGTCCAGTTTTCCCAGCACCACTTATTGAAGAGGCTATCTTTTCTCCATTGTATATTCTTGCCTCCTTTATCAAAAATAAGGTGACTATATGTGCGTGGGTTTATCTCTGGGCTTTCTATCCTGTTCCATTGATCTATATTTCTGTTTTTGTGCCAGTACCATACTGTCTTGATTACTGTAGCTTTGTAATATAGACTGAAGTCCAGGAGCCTGATTCCTCCAGCTCTGTTTTTCTTTCACAATATTCATTTGGCTATTGGGGGTCTTTTATGTTTCCATACAAACTGTGAATTTGTTTGTTCTAGTTCTGTGAAAAACGCTATTGGTAGTTTGATGGGGATTACATTGAATCTGTAGATTGCCTTGGGTAGTATAGTCATTTTCACAATGTTCATTCTTCCAATCCAAGAACATTGTATATCTCTCCACCTGTTTGTATCATCTTTAATTTCTTTCATCAGTGTCTTATAATTTTCTGCATACAGGTCTTTTGTCTCCTTAGGTAGGTTTATTCCTAGGTATTTTATTCTTTTTATTGCAGTGGTAAATGGGAGTGCTTCCTTAATTTCTCCTTCAGATTTTTCATCATTAGTGTATAGGAATGCAAGAGATTTCTGAGCATTAATTTTATATCCTGCTACTTTACCAAATTCATTGATTATCTCTAGTAGTTTTCTGGTAGCATCTTTAGGATTCTCTATGTATAGTATCATGTCATATGCAAACAGTGACAGCTTTACTTCTTCTTTTCCAATTTGGATTCCTTTTATTTATTTTTCTTCTCTGATTGCTGTGGCTAAAACTCCCAAAACTATGTTGAATAATAGTGTGAGAGTGTACAGCCTTGTCTTGTCCCTGACCTTAGAGGAAATGGTTTCAGTTTTTCACCATTGAGAACGATATTGGCTGTGGGTTTGTCATATATGGCCTTTATTATGTTGAGGTACATTCCCTCTATGCCTACTTTCTGGAGGGTTTTTATCATAAATGGGTGTTAAATTTTGTTGAAAGCTTTTTCTGCATCTATTGAGATGATCATATGGCTTTTCTCCTTCAATTTGTTAATATGATATATCACATTGATTGATCTGTGTATATTGAAGAATCTTTGCATTCCTGGGATAAACCCCACTTGATCATGGTGTATGATCCTTTTAATGTGCTGTTGGATTCTGTTTGCTAATATTTTGTTGAGGATTTTTGCATCTATGTTCATCAGTGATATTGGCCTATAGTTTCCTTTCTTTGTGACATCTTTATCTGGTTTTGGTATCAGGGTGATGGTGGGCTCATAGAATGAGCTTGGGAGTGTTCCTCCCTCTGCTGTATTTTGGAAGAGTTTGAGAATGTGAAGCCACCTGGTCCTGGGCTTTTGTTGGTTGGAAGATTTTTAGTCGCAGTCTCAATTTCAGTGCTTGTGATTCGTCTGTTTATATTTTCTATTTCTTCCTGCTTCAGTCTTGGAAGGTTGTGCATTTCTAAGAATTTGTCCATTTCTTCCAGGTTGTCCATTTTATTGGCATAGAGTTGCTTGTAGTAATATATCATGATCCTTTGTATTTCTGCAGTGTCAGTTGTTACTTCTCCTTTTTCATTTCTAATTGTATTGATTTGAGTCTTCTCCTTTTTTTCCTGATGCGTCCAGCTAATGGTTTATCAATTTTGTTTATCTTCTCAAAGAACAAGCTTTTAGTTTTATTGATCTTTGTTATCATTTCCTTCATTTCTTTTTCATTTATTTCTGATCTGATCTTTATGATTACTTTCCTTCTGGTAACTTTGTGGGTTTTTTTGTTCTTCTTGCTCTAATTGCTTTAGGTGTAAGGTTAGGTTATTTATTTGAGGTGTTTCTTGTTTCTGAGGTATGCTTGTATTGCTATAAACTTCCATCTTAGAATGGCATTTGCTGCATCCCATAGGTTTTTGGTCATCGTGTTTTCATTGTCATTTTTTTCTAGGTATTTTTTGATTTCCTCTATGATTTCTTCAGTGATCTCTTGGTTATTAAGTAGTGTATTGTTTAGCCTCCATGTGTTTGTATATTTTACGGATTTTTTCCTGTAATTGATATTTAGTCTTATAGCTTTGTGGTCAGAAAAGATACATGATACAATTTCAATTTTCTTAAATTTAGCAAGGCTTGATATGTGACCCAAGATATGATCTATCCTGGAGAATGTTCCATAACACTTGAGAAGAAAGTGTATTCTGTTGTTTTGGGATGGAATGTCTTATAAATATCAAATAAGTCCATCTTGTTTAGTATGTAATTTAAAGCTTGTGTTTCCTTATTTATTTTTATTTTGGATGATCTGTCTATTGGTGAAAGTGGGGTGTTAAAGTCCCCTTCTATGATTGTGTTACTGTTGATTTCCCCTTTTATGGCTGTTAGCATTTGCCTTATGTATTGAGGTGTTCCTATGTTGGGTGCATCAATATTTACAATTGTTATATCTTCTTCTTGGATTGATCCCTTGATCATTATGTAGTGTCCTTCTTTGTCTCTTGTAATAGTCTTTATTTTAAAGTATGTTTTGTCTGATGTGAGAATTGCTACTCTGGCTTTCTTTTGATTTCCATTTGCATGGAATATCTTTTTCCATCCCCTCACTTTCAGACTGTATGTGCCCCTAGGTCTGAAGTGGGTCTCTTGTAGACAGCATATATACGGGTCTTGTTTTTGTATCCATTCAGCCAGTGTATGTCTTTTGGTGGGAGCATTTAATCCATTTACATTTAAGGTAATTATTGATATGCATGTTCCTATTACCATTTTCTGAATTGTTTTGCATTTATTATTGTAGGTCTTTTCCTTCTCTCATGTTTCTTGCCTAGCATTTGTTGTAGAGCTGGTTTGGTGGTCCTGAATTCTCTTAGATTTTGCTTGTCCGTAAAGGTTTTAATTTGTCCGTCGAATCTGAATGAGATTCTTGCTGGGTAGAGTAATCTTGGTTGTAGGTTTTTCCCTTTCATCACTTTAAATATGTCATGCCACTCCCTTCTGGCTTGCAGAGTTTCTGCTGATAGATCAGCTGTTAACCTTATGGGGATTCCCCTGTATGTTATTTGTTGCTTTTACTTTGTTGCTTTTAATATTTTTCCTTTATATTTAGTTTTTGATAGTTTGATTAATATGTGTCTTGGTGTGTTTCTCCTTGGATTTATCCTGTATGGGACTCTCTGTGCTCTTGGACTTCATTAACTATTTCCTTTCCCATATTAGGGAAGTTTTCAATTATAATCTCTTCAAATATTTTCTCAGTCCCTTTTTTTTCTCTTCTTCTGGGACCCCCTATAATTCAAATGTTGGTGCATTTAATGCTGTCCCAGAAGCTTCTGAGACTGTCTTCAATTCTTTTCATTTATTTTTTCTTTATTCTGCTCTGCGTTAGTTATTTCCACTATTTTATCGTCCAGGTCACTTATCCATTCTTCTGCCTCAGTTGTTCTGCTATTGATTCCTTCTAGAGAATTTTTAATTTCATTTATTGTGTTGTTCATCATTGTTTGTTTGCTCTTTAGTTCTTCTAGGTCCTTGTTAAAAGTTTCTTTTATTTTCTCCAATCTATTTCTAAGATTTTGGATCATTTTTACTATCATTGCTCTGAATTATTTTTCAGGTAGGCTGCCTATTTCATCTTCATTTGTTTGGTCTGGTGAGTTTTTACCTTGCTCCTTCATCTGCTGTGTGTTTCTCTGTCTTCTCATTTTGCTTATCTTACTGTGTTTAGGGTCTCCTTTTTGCAGGCTGCACGTTCATAGTTCCCGTTGTTTTTGATGTCTGCCCCCAGTGGGTAAGGTTGGGTCAGTGGGTTTTGTAGGCTTCCTGGTGGAGGGGACTGGTGCCTGTGTTCTGGTGGATGAAAGTGGAGCTTGACAGGACCTCGTCTGGTGGTGTGTTTTGGGGTGTCTGTGAACTTATTGTTATTTTAGGCAGCCTCTCTGCTAATGGGTGGGTTTGTGTTCCTGTCTTGCTAGTTGTTTGACATAAGGTGTCAAGCACTGTAGCTTGCTGGTTGTTGAGTGGAGCTGGGTCTTAATGTTGAGATGGAGATCTCTGGGATCTGTGCCATTTGATATTACGTGGAGCTGGGAGGTCTTTGGTGGACCAATGTCCTAAACTCGGCTCTCCCACCTCATAGGCACAGGCCTGACACATGGCCAGAGCACCAAGACACTGTCATCCACACAGCCAGGTACGTGGGGATATTCTTGCCTTTTGGGAAGTCTGAGGTCTTCTGACAGTATTCAGTATATGTTCTGTAGGAGTTGTTCCATATGTAGACGTATTTCTGATGTATTTGTGGGGAGGGAGGTGATCTCCACGTCTTGCTCCTCCGCCATGTTGAAGGTCTCCTACAGTGCTTTTTATAGTGCTTTTGTACCTTTTATCACATTTGGTTCATTTATAGGAATGTTCTGAAAGTTAAACACTTCCTTATTTGAGCAACTAATAGTTCTTTCAAATAATTTAATAAATCTCTTTTGGGTAGAAAAAAAAAGAAATTACATGAAGGATGCAGTTTTTTAGGCACATTATAATCTGGTGGTTTCAAAGGAGCACAGCCACAAAAGAAAAAATAGATAATTATATTTCATCAAAATTAAAAACTTTTGTTCATTAAAGGACACAAGCAAGAAAGTGAAAAACCCACATAATAAAAGAAAATAATTGAAAATTATATATGTGATAAGGGTTTAGTATACAGAATATATAAAGAAATTATATAACAACAAAGACAACAACCTAGTTTAAAAAAATGGGCAAAGCACTGTAACAGACATTATTCCAAAGAGGATAAGCCAATAAGCACATGCAAAGTTGCTGAACACCATTAATTATTAGGGAAATGCAAAGCAAAACCACAATGAAGTACCACTTCATGACAGTAGGAAAGCTATTTTAAAAAAAAGTGGAAAATAACAAGTGTTGGTAAGGATGTGGAGAAATTGGAACCCTCATATACTGCTGGGGGAACGTAAAATTGTTAGCCTCTGTGAAAAACAATCTGGGAGTTTTAAAAAAGTTAAACATAGAGTTACCATATGATCCAGCAATTTCCTTCCTAGGTATATACCCAAGAGAATTGAAAACATACATCCAAACAAAGACTTGTACATTAATGTTCATAGCAATCAAAACCATTTTACTCATAATAGCTACAAAGTAGAAACAGTTCAAGGGTCTATCAACTGACGAATAAATAAACAACATGTGATCCATCCATACCACTGAATATTATTCGGCAATAAAAAGGAATGAAATACTGATACATGCTATAGCAGGGATTACTCTTGAAGACATAATGCTAACTGAAAGAAGTCAGACAAAAAGACCATATGTTATATGGTTCCATTTATATGAAATATCCAGAAGAGTCAAATCAGTAGAGAAAGAAGGTAAATAAATGATTGCAAGGCTCTAGGGGACAGAGGAAAGGGAAGTGAGTTCTAATGGGTATGGGACTCTCTTCTTGAGGCCATGAAAAATTTAAAAATTTTAATATATGTTATAGCAGATTTAATATAAACAAGAAAGAATCAGTAAACTGAAAGAGAGAAAAAATTATTCAAAATGCTTCTCAGAGAAGAAAAGTAACAGAAAATATGACAGTGAGTGACATGGAAGACAGTGAGAAGGCTTGGCATACTTCTAACTAAAGTACAAAAGAAGAGCACTGAGGCAATAGAAGGGAGTTAACATGTGAGGAGTTTCAAATGTATTAGAAAAGCAGTCCTCATTTCAGAAAACTGAAAAAATTCTGAAGAGTATAAATAAAAAATCCACAAGTAGACTCAGCATAGCAGAACACAAAGACAAGAAGGGAGAAGACAGATTACCTATTGATATGGAGAGAAAAGGCAGATTTTCCAAGAGGAATGAATATTAAAATGGCAGTTGGCTTCTCAAGAAAAAATAAAAATGCAAGCCAGAAAAGAGTGGAATAATGTCTTGAAGATATTGAGAGAAAATAACTGTCATTCCAAAACTGGACACTTCATAAAAATATCTTCCAATAATGAGGGTAAAACAAAACATTTTCAGATTAAAAAAACCAAGAGAATGTGACGATAACCAACTCTTAATACAAGATATTCACAAAGGTGGAAGGTTTGAGGTACAAGAAGGAATAATGAGCAAAGACATAGATAAATATATGAGTAAATCTAAACAAAAAATCAACAGTATAAGATAATAATTAACAGTAATAATGTCTAACTTATAGAATTAAATAAATAAGGTAGAACCAAAATTCTGTACAATAATAGTATATCAGTTGGGAGGAAGCTGATCAGAGTTAAAAGTCATCTGAGGTTCTTGCATTGTTTATGAGGAAGGAAAAGATAATGATTAAACTTTGCATATTAAAATGTTTATAGCGAGCACTAACAGAATTTAAAAAAGGTAATAAAGCACATAACTTCCAATTGCTAACGGGAAAAATAAAACGAGAGTAAAAAAACCAAACCAAACCAAAGCAAACCTTCTGTATTGGCTGTGTAACAAACTAGCCTAAAACTTAGTGCCTTAAGACAATAATCATTTGTTATTGCTCATGAGCCTGTGAATTAATTGGGCAGTTCTGCTAATCTGGGCTAGTTTAGCTGTTCTTGAATGGAATCACTTATGCGATGTCATCAAGTGCTTGGTCCCTGGGAGCTGCCTAGTCTGAATCCATCTTACCTAGGACAACTCATCTCTGCTCTATGTGGTTTCTTATCCTCCAGCAGACTAGTATGCTCTTTTCACTTGGCAACTAGACAAGTTCCAACAGAACGAGTGAAAGCCTAGACCAGAGGTTGGCAAACTTTCTCTGTAAAGATCCACACAGTGAATATCTCAGGCTTCATGGACTAGACCACTCAACTATGCCATTTTGTCAAGAAAGCATCCATAGCCAATATGTAAGTGGATGAGCTTTGCTGTGTTCCAATAAATCTTTACTTACAAAAATAGGCTGCAGGCCAGATTTGGCCAGTGGGCTGTAGTTTTCTGACTCCTGGCCTTGACTTAGAACTGGCACTAGATTCTCTTTCACTTCTTAATGGAACGAATTGCCAAAAGGTCTTATTGCCAAAGGGATTTGTTTATAGGGAAAGGCATAATTGCATCACATTTTGGATGAGGAATCCTCTATAATTTCAATAAATCAGAAAGAAGTCAAGAAAAGAGGGGGAAAGGACACAGAAAAAGCAAAAATAAGACAATAAAGCAATATAAATAAACTCAAACATGTCATTATTCACAAATTCACAGTAAATGTGAAGGGAATCTTCTCTCAATTTAAGGCTATAAAGCCAAAATTGCTAGAACTTGAAAGAGGAATTTTAAAATTCATCATCACTGTGGGAGATTTTAGCTCATTTCTCCCAGTAATTGATTAAGCAAATGACATTATGGAGTGCAGCTGAAGACATGCATCCTTCACAATTCTGCAATGCTAGTCCCAGATACATATTTGGAAGTTATTCACATATGTGTGCACCAAGATTCATGTACAAGGTGGCTCACAGAAAGCATCACATATAAAGCAAAAGACTGAAACCAACCAAATATCAGTCCAAAGGAGAATGAACAAAGAAAATGTGCATGAGGCCTGTAGTAGAATCTTACACAATAGAAAAACAAATATGAATGAACTCCAGCTACGCAGATGTACCTTAGGAACTGAGAGGGAATGTACAAAGCATGCTGCTGAAAAGCACGTAAAATCTGATTTCATTTACCCAATGTTCAAAACATCCAAATTAAACAATATATTTGTAGAAATAAATACATATATGGTAAGACTATTAAGATGGACCTTACCTTTGTAGGTTATCTTTGTAGGATGGGAATGGGATGGGGAAGGGCGTACAGGGGTATTCAAAGATATCTTTTAAGGAAGGAGTCCGTTTTATATTACCTCTTTCCAATATAAATCAAGAAATCTTTTCTGAGTTTCCTGTCCTCTCATCCATTACTTCATTTGCATAATATATACCCTGTGAGACCGAACACATCTTAGTGGAGGCGGGAGAGAGAGAGAGGTTATGTGGCCTGGGGCAGATGAGGCTCTGGGTTCTCATATGTAAAAATTTCCCTTCCACCTTGCAAATACATTATCCAGAAAGTGGAAATTGTATCTTATTCTACTAAGCAGAAAAACTTTAATGCTGTTTTTCCAGTTCTTATTATAAACGATGTTTATGCTTGGTAGAATATAATTTTATTTTTCTCTTTATTGATTCTGGTCTTTATCCTTGATTTTAATAAATGTGCATTTAGAAATTTTTGTATTGCTTAAAAGACTCTTGAAGCTAAAGTCTACAAACCATGTGTAACTGTTTAATACACTGAGTAAAATGTGTAAAATTACTGCAGAATTTACTCTGAGCATGTGATTGTTTAATCCATGAAGTAAAGTGTGTTATTACAAATTTTACTCTGGTGTCGGTGTTTTCCCTAACCTGATGCCATTAAACCAGGTGGTCCACCTATAAACCTTGCATCCTTTGGTAAATGAAATCGAGCCTTGGGCACTCCAGCCCTCCTCCTATTATTTGTCTGGAATCCTCCTGCTCACTCAATCACTCTTGATTGGGTGGGGTGGGATGGAGAGAGGGAATATTTTCCCATCTCAACCAAGGTCTCCCCTGCAGATGTGACCCCATCCTTTGAGAAACGGAAAGGCAGGGAGGCACAATGCTGAGAGATGACTGATCTCTTAGACGGGATGGGGCAGACGCATAAACTTCACTCCTTTCTTCGCTTTGTCTCTAGTGCCCAAACAGCTTTGGGCCTTGAGGGCTTGACCCTCACCCTGATTCATGCTTGCCTGTGGGACTTGCTGGCAGAAGTGAGTTTCCATGGCTTGCTGCTCAGCACTCCCTAGCCCAGGGCTTTCACCTGTCCTCTGGCTCTGTCAGCCACGTGATATTTCAGTGCACCACCTCCTGATCCAGATCCAACAGCAAGTTGGAGCTATTATCGTCCCTTGCAAGCATTAAGGCCAAATCTTCATTTATTTCTTCACATATGTCGTTACCACTGATGATTAAGAATTTGTCTATAGTTTATTCGGCAGCTCATAATGTTAAAGAGAACATTGCTTCACCCTAAAGCTAGTAGCAAGATGACAGAAATCCCAAACATGACATCACATCCAGATATAACAATATCTAAGATCACCTTTCCCTGTGGTTCCCTCTTAAGACTGAGGAAACTTGGACTTCCAAAAAAAAAAAAAAAAAAAGAATTTGTCTATAAAGCAAGACTGCCTGGGTTCCAGTCCCAGCTCTATCACTTACTAGCAGTGTGGCCTGGGACAAATTTTCATGGTTTTGTTCCTTGGTTTCCTCTTTGTAAAATGGATATACTAAAAATACCCATTTCATAGGTTTGTTTGAGAGGATTATTTAAAATATTGTAAAGTATTTAGGACATGCTTAGAATGTAGTAAACACTCAATAAATATCAGCAGTTCTTCCACTTATGTGTTAAGGAAAGTTCTTGGGTGCAAAAGGGAATTTTAAGTCTAGAGACCAAGTATGAACTTTGAGAGAGCTTTAGTGTTCTTTAAATTTTTCAATTGAAGTTTAATTGGTTTACAATATTGGGTTAGTTTCAGGTGTACAGCAAAGTGATTCAATTATATGTATATGTTTTTCAGATTATCTTCCATTATAGGTTATTATAAGATAGTAAATATAGTTCCCTATGGTATACAGTAAATCCTTGTTGCTTATCTATTTTATATATACCTGGATGATAGCAGCAGTCACATTTCAACTGATGAAGACTGGGGTAGAAAATGAAGGAAAAAAAGTATTGATTAGCTCCAAACTATTTCTGGTTCCAGTTATGCAGCTGACCTAGGGCAACTGTCATTACACAATGGGTAGCAATTGTCCCTTTTGGGACATTCTGGTTCTTTCCATTTTTACTTGTTATAAATAAATTCTTACAAACTGAACCCCATAGCAAAATGTCCTGCTCTCAGCAATATGTATTCTTTCCTAATGGACTGAGCTGGGTGAGTGAGACTCTCCCATCCAACCTGTGCAAACTGACTCTGTGTTCTGGGTGAATCCAATGTCATCCATACTGTTTTCTTGAGAAGAGATAATGTGATTTCCTTAGTCAACAGTTCTTAGTCTATCAAACCATAGGCCCATTTCAGGAAAACATCTGTCAGGTTTGCTTTTATTCCTATGAAAAAGGCAATTTTTTTTTTTTTTTTTTTTGGGTAATGGAAAAACCTACTAATCTAGGAAAGAACAATCTGGGCTTTGCAACTTACTAGCTATGTGACCTTGGTAAAATTAAATAACCTCTCTGAGCTATGATTTCTTCATCTAAAAAATGGGGGAATTGTAAGAGATGACACCTGAGGGTCTCTGGCTCACCTATCTCTTTCCCTTGCACCTAGAAAAGTGCCTTGGGGACCTACTATATAGCACAGGGAACTCTGCTCAATGTTATTTGGCAGCCCGAATGGGAGGGGAGTCTGGGGGAGAATGGATACATGTATATGTATGGTTGAGTCACTTTGCTATGCACCTGAAACTATCACAACATTGTTAATCGGCTATACTCTAATATAAAATAAAAAGGTAAAAAAAAGAAAATAAAAAAGAAAAGTGCCTTGGACATAAAAGATGCTTGATAACTGTTCAAAGAATTCGGATATGTAATAATGAGAAACTATGATCTGTCTTTTGCATTTTCATAGAATATCAACTCCTAGCACATAAGTAGAGCTCAGTGCATGTTTATTAAAAAGGAAATGATTTCCTTTTATTAGTAATAAAAAGTTTCAGATAATGCAATTTGAATTGTGGGTAATCTACAGTTAATAATCTTTAAACCATATTATTTAAAATGAATAAATAGATATAAGAAAATCAATCATTGTGACTTGCCCTTTCCCAGTCTTCCCTGGAGAGCTCAGCTATGTGGTTTCTGATTCATTGCCTTCATAAAGGGATTTTTTCACACAGAGGAGCACCCCAAGTGAGCTTGAATCTGAAGATCTCAGGACATGGCTTTTGACATGGAAACTGGTGAGGAAGTGAGGTCTCTGGTCACTCAGTGCTTTCAGAGTCAATAACACAAATGTCAAATCATGAAGGAAGATCTCACACCAGCAATACAAGGAAGAGACAGCATTTATGATGAACTATTTTCCTCCAGGAGATGAGGGACTCCTTGGCATTGGTGAAAGCCATCTACTGTCCAGCCCAACCAGAAAACCTTAGAGCCCTCCAGGTGGACAGAACATAGCCTAGAGGATTGTGAGTGGAATCACTGATTTGAAGGCTCTCTGGACACATGATTTTCTTTATAAATCTTGTTTGTTGATATGACATATGAAGGATCTGTTGATATCAGTCTGTTACACAAATATAGTTTCCCTAATGAGGACTTGTTTATTTGCAGATATAAATCAGGTAAAATCTATGAAGACCTCAGCACAAAACCATTAATCTTGATGAAAAAAGAATACACTGTGAATGCTCTGGAGAATGGAGCCTATCATCTTCTGTGAGATTTGGACATTTTAGAACAAAATTTCTGTGTATCCAATTGCTGCTCTTCATTCAAGGTCCAGCTTTCTGGTCAACCCCCTCCATAAAGCCTGTTCTCATCCAGCTTTCTGGTCAACCCCCTCCATAAAGGTGTTCTCATGACCTGTTTCACCCAGCTGAAAGTGAGTTTTCTCCCTTCTTAGAATTTGGTTTCTCTCTTGAGGCCCCGAGAAATTCTTCCTTCCATTACAGTCACTTAGACTTGTGTTTCTTTTTTTTCCTTCTTTGAGTCTTATTGAGATATAATTGACATATAATATTGTATTTGTTTAAGGTGTACGACATAATGACATGATATATGTATATATTGTGAAATGATTGCCATGATAAGTCTAGTTAACATCCATCACCTCCCATAGTTACAAATTTTTTTTCTTGTGATGAGAACTTTTAAGATCTCCTCTCTTAGCAACTTTCAATATGCAATACGGTATTATTAATTACAGCCACCATGCTGTACACAATCCCAGGATTCATTTATCTTATAACTGGAAATTTTGACCACCTTCACCCCTTTTGCCCACCCCCACCCCCAGCTTCTGGCAGCCAATCTATTCTCTGTATCTATGAGTTCAGTATTTTTAGATTCCACACTAAATGAGATTGGGCTGTGTTTTCATTCCTTCACTAGACCAAGGAGCAGGAACTGCTGCAACCATCATTGTCTCCTGAGCTGAGCTGATTGCCTGCCAAAGTGATGTTCGGTGTATAGTAAATAGTAAAAAAAAAAAAAAAAAAAGAAGCATTAATCTAATATTTCAGAATTCAATATCACCTTCTCTTTTAAATAACTCTACCTGATTCAACTTTAGGAACTAATTTATACAGAAGCCCTCTGGCTTAGTAGATGGAGTTAGGTCTGGAAGTTGGGAGATGCTTTTTACTGCTCATTTACTAAGGACCCTTGGGGGAAAAGACGTTACTTATCATTTCTTTCCTGGAATAGTAGAACTGAAAGGATCCATAAAGGTCATTTAGTCTATTTCCTGGGACACACAGAGGAAAAGGGACTTGAGATTGGCACTATACATTAGTGGTCAAGTCAGAGCTGAAGGCTGCTTCCTGACCCTAATCTATGTGATACAAGTCAAAGTGGTGTTGACCTTGGTTGGTGGATTGGCTGGGAAGAGGTAGGAAGAAATTCTCTTAGGTGATAGAAATATTCTCTATCTTGATCTAGATGGTCGTTGCTGGAAAGTATACACATGTAAAAATTCCCCAGTTCTATACCTGAGATTTACACATTTTACTAAGCATAACATTATACTTCAGAAAAAAGGAAAAAACTGAATGCAATATTTTAATGAAACTACCTAGTTCCTCATCCATTATTTTATTCTTTCTATTTCTTACATGTCTGCAATTTTTCTGATTACAAAATAATACATAGTAAAAATTCCAACATATCAGAAATGTAAAAACTTAGATAATGAATATCTTTCAAAATGCCATTCTCTAGAGAAGAAATATTGTTAAAATTTTATTATTCCTAGGGTGTATTTTCATTTTAAAAAGCAGCTCCTTTGAGAGTACAGAAATACTAAGTGTTGCCCCCTGGTTCATAATCTCTAGGAAATAGTGGAGAAGTGGTGACAAGCTGCTATTGGAAGCCACACTGTCCCCTGGTTCTCAAGCTTCTTAAGCCCAGGTCTCCTTTTGGTTCTGGACAAGTCTTGGTTTTCTCCATCATTTGTTTTTGCCTAAACAAACTTCAGAGTTTGGGTCTTGTTTACCTTTTCGGTGACTCCTCTGTTCTACCTTCATTTTTGTGGCCATCTCTCCAACTGACATTAGAAAAGTATTACCATGTCCCCAGTTCTTCCATTATTGAAGACTGTAAAACAGGTTCATGTTACTGCTCTGCTTCAAAGATCTGTTGCTAAACACTACAGAAGAGGGAACAGAAGGTGTAACGTAAGTAACCAACCAAGAACTGACAGTCTCAGGGAGCTGTGAACACAGGTCTCCCTTATAAGATACAGGTAGCAAGGTTTTAAATTTCTTCACATTCCCATTCACACTAGCAGAGGGTAAGCAGTTGATTTTGTCTCCTTTTAAATCCCACACGTTGGACAGGGAGATAATGAGGATAGAAATTAGCTTGTCTGCTTGAACTTGGAACTTGCCAGCTTGTCCTTTCCTTCTCTTCCTCTCCTGACCATTTCGATCCTGAATAAAAATTGGTGGGTCCAAGCAGGGTAGGTGTTAGAGCTTAGAGCATCTGGCTGTGCTAGAAAGCTATGGAAGTGCTCAAAGAATGATGTGGACACATCAGACGGACACAGAGCATCAAAATAAGCAATGACAGTAAAAGACTATAAGCCACATTATATACATGTTGACTATGAGTCAATAAATGAATAAACTGAAAGTGTGAGGAAGAAGAGGATATTTACATAATTTCAAGATGCCTTGAAATGCCTGTTAATTACAAAGGGGAAAAGATCAGCTTTACAGTGGGTAAGTCTGGCAGACTCTAACTGAGTGATCAAAGTGCACATCAACAGTAATGGAACAAATTGAAGATCATACGCAATAAGAAGAACACAGCACCACTCCTGTGATATTCCTGCCAGAGATGAAAAACCTAGATCTAGTTGTGAGGAAACATCAGGAAACATAAATTGAGGGATATTCTACCAAATAACTAAGCAGTAATCTTCAAAACTTCAAGGCCACGAAAGTGTTTCAAATAGAAATAATTAAAGAGACATGCATTGTGTGATTCTGAACTGTATCCTTTTGCTATAAAGGATAAAGGACATTATTGTAACAATTGGTGAAATTTGCATCGAGCCTGAGGAGGAAATGGTGGCAACTTATGAATGTGAATTTCCTGATTTTAATGGTTGTGCTGTGTTCAAGGGGAAGAATTTTCTTGTGTTTTGGAAATATTGGTGGGGAGATTAAAAAAGTATGATGTCAGCAACATATTCTCAAATAGTTCAGAGGGGGAAAAGTTTTTGTATGATACTTGCAGCTCTTCCGTAAGTTTGAGATAATTTCAAAATTCTAATTGGATGCCATGATTTAAACAGTTCCTAGAGATAACGTTCTACTTTAAGGCAAAATACACTACCTGCCTTTCCCTTGCTTCTGTTTCTCTAAGATTATCTGCTTGTGAATCACTATGCTGTATACCTAAAACTTACATAATATCGCAAATCAGCTATACCTCAGTTTAAAAAAAAAAAGAATATGTCTAACCAAAAAAAAAAAAAAAAAAGATTGGGAGTTTGAGGTGCTTGTGTGAGTGGAGAAAAGGGGATTATGTGACATCTTGATATGGAGGAAGGCGGGAGAATCAGCAGGTCCACATGGTTTCCTTGTACCATCTGCTGCTTCCTCTGGTTTCTGAGGCATTGTCTTTGTCACTGATTGCAGCTAATATCTACCATCAACCGGTATTTCTCTCTGGGCTTGGTTTCTCTCTGAGCTTGGTTAATCTAGTGACGCACCCTGGCTGCCTCTACCTTATCTTAGCTCTTACTCACATTTTAGACCCTTCTGAGCCTCTATGCCCTCTCTCTGGCCCCCTGAAACAAGCAGTTCAGTCCAACTTTTACCGTGGAGTTTCCCCTCCCCTCGCTATATGGCCCTGGGGCAAGTCATCTGCCGCAAAAAATCAGCCATTCTTGAGATTTCCTTCTAGGATGTAATGTAGGTCTACATCTGTAGGAGCCCCTGGCCTCATGGGTTTCTTCAGATCATCTAAAAGTGCTTAGTATTTAAATAGAAATAATGTGGTATATTCTAAATGAGGATTTAGAGCTGCTTAGAGAAACTAAATATCATGGCCTTTCTCTATCTAATTGTGTTGCCAAATTTATTTATTTTTTTGAGATTAAAAACTATATTTAATGCTTCTCTTGTACAACTACGAGCTCTTATTTTCACAAAGTACCTTCAGTAGTTTGTTCAAGAATACTGTTTAGAATAGTGTAACAGTATTTATGCATATTGACTTAGAAGTAAAAGGCAGTAACTGTCACACATGATTTTCAATGGCCTCATTTCTTCTTTAGGAATGATGAATGCCCATTACGATGACATCCACGTCCTGGGAATTTTGTTTGCCTTTATTCCATCTTTTACATTGAGGATGAAGCTTACGAAATTGGAAGACATGGTTGCTTAAATTATTGACGGGGCCAATTTACCTCTCATTTCTTTCTGGACAAACATCACTAGTTTAGAATACGCTGGGTTCTCTGACAGAGGTGAACACATATAGCCACAAGCATGGTTACAACCACGAATATAATTTGAAGCTGGAGGATATGCTGGAAAATACACACTAGTAGAACTGATAATATCCATATTCCCTTTGTAGTGCTTCAAATACACTAAGTCGATAAAATCTCGGGGGGATATTGAGCCCATGGCAAAACTTTGCGTAATGGTATAACACATGAATGTGTCCGAATCAATTTTTTGTACCATGTTGTACACTTTTCAATGATTTGTCCCACGTAATTCTGTTTTCAGGTTTGTAGAGGAAATCAGATAGTTTAGATGTTTATTCCGGAATTATTCCTTCAACACGATATAGATTTCCATGGAATTTTTTAGAAGCCTTGCTGGAAACAGTTGTCTTTTTCTCAAAGGGGAATAAAAATCCACAAATAAGTTAGTGAAGTCTTAACCACTTTCCAGCCTGATGTTTCTTTTTCTTTTTTTGTTTTTTACCGTACGCGGGCCTCTCACTGTTGTGGCCTCTTCCTTTGCGGAACACAGGCTCCGGACACGCAGGCTCAGCGCCCATGGCTCACGGGCCCAGCCGCTCCGCGGCATGTGGGATCTTTCCGGACCGGGGCACGAACCCGTGTCCCCTGCATCGGCAGCCGGACTCTCAACCACTGCGCCACCAGGGAAGCCCCAGCCTGACGTTTCTTGATAGTAACCTAAAACTTCGTGAGCAGTTTGTTGGGCAAGTGCTTTATAGTCCATCTACATTTCCTAGTAGATCTAGTCCAGAATTTTAATAACTATTAGGACTTTTCTCCAAATCCTTGTGGTGATCTCCATACCTTTCAACCTGGTGATGTAACATCGGATGAGCTGGAACATATTCAGATGGAGTAATGGTCAAGGATATCTTCACCCACAGGGTCAGCGGAAAATAAACACAAACCAAGATTGAGATGGCATCTTTTTCTGATAAGTTGAAACTGGATTCTTCGCACCTCATATCCTGTCCCAGTCTTGTATACAGGTTCACACATGTTGTTAAGTAGGTCTTTACATCTGCTTGTATAATCTCCCTCTTTCTGGGCTGCCTGACTGGGTCCCCAATCCATACTGGATCACTGCCATTCTTCCCTGGGAATCAAGGTCCCCAAGGAGTTTGATAAGTGCCATCCCTGGCCAAACTCCCTCCTCCAATCCCGCGTCTGCTTTGAGGGTGAGGGGCCAGCTGGAAACCCAGGAAGGCCGGGCTCAGGGATGGGAAGGGGAAGGCGCTGAAGAGGAGGGGAAAAAAGGGGTCGGGGGATCTGCCCCTCCGGCCCGAGTCGGTGTCTTATCCTGGGAGGGGGTGCTCTGAAAAGCGAGGAAGCCGAGTGTGTTGTAAGGACTGGGGCTGTAGGGCTGGCTCTCAGCGACCGAAACGGCAGCCGCCAGTGCCCCAGGTCCCCATCCCCGCCCCGTCTCCTCTCGAAGTCCCGGGAAACTGGCCGAAGGAACCTCAGCCTGTCATGCGCAGACCGGCCGGCCGCGCAGAGCCGTGACGGAGGTGGGGAGGGCGTGCGGGGTAGCTACGCGGAGGTAGCCCAGAACCTCCCCACCCCAGAGAAACCCGGAGGGAGAAACTACACTTCCCAAAAGGGGGAGCGACCTAACGGTCCGCCCCACCCCATGCCCCTACCCCCCGCCCCTCGCCCCTTGCCCAGCTAGCCCCCAGCGCCCGAGCGCCACCCATCGCCAAATTTATTTTGACATGGTCGGTTTGTGGAATTCAGCCCACCAGGGGATCTCTTCCCAGAGTCTGAAATGGGAATGGACAATGTTTGCTCTGCTCTCAGGCTTCACCAGAGCTTAACTAATACATCTCCTCTCTGCAGGCTGAAGCCCAGAGCTGAGAAGTCAGGACACATGGGTCTGCCCACTACCCCCAACTGTCTTTGTGCCCTGTGTACCTTCCTTTTCCCACCATCCTTCTGGCCCAGGGGGAGACGACTTTCCTCCAGATCACTTCCTCCTACCTTTCCATTCCCGCCACAAGGCGAGCCATTCATGGTGGGCCAGTCTTTCACCTGTACAAGACACACTCCCAGTCTCAGCTGTTAGACCTTTGTCTTGGTATAGAACTTAACTCCCTGCCTTAGGGCATTTAACTGCAGCTTGATTTAAGATATTTAAAGCAGCAAAGACACCAGGAGATCTAATTATCTTATATAATGTTTGTTATGACTCTGCTATTCCTGGGTGTAAAATTCCCTTTCCTAGGACTTAGGGAAACCAGTGATCCTGCAAAAGCCCAGAGCCCAGGTTGGCTGTGGTGCAATGAACAAAATAGAGGACCTGTATTCTACTCCCTGTCCTGTCAATGAACCATCTATTTCCTGCAAGCTGGTTAACATCCCTGAGCTCTGGCTTTCCTACTGGTTAAATGGGAATGTTAAAGATAAAAATCTAAATTTACAAAATACTTTTTTTTTTTAAATCTCTTTATTGGAGTATAATTGCTTTACAATGGTGTGTTAGTTTCTGCTTCATAACAAAGTGAATCAGCTATACATATACATATATCCCCCAAAATACTTTTCTTGATAGTCTCTTATTAAAAGGGGTAATTAACTTGAATAGACATATAAGTGATGTAGTATAATTCAGTAAAAAGAAAAGAGGTGGGTAATAAGAGGCTGGAGTCTAGTCCCCTCACTGTCATTAAGGAACTTTAGTACTTTAGACAATCACTTTCTGGGCCTTAGTTTCAACATGTGTCAAATGAAAATAATAATATCCATCTGTGTCTATAAGGATAGAAAAGCACTAAGAGATTTAAATGAAATAAATTTTTAAATGATTTACGTGTTGCTATATAAATAGAACCGTATTAAATTTACCAGATTTTCTATAAAATCATTCTTAGAATCTATGCAGGGGAACATTTTATCTGTTGAAGACAATTGAAAATAGGTCCATATAATACAGATTAAAGCCCTGGAGATAAACTCAGTCCTTTAATGAAGTCTGCTGCAGAGCAAAGAGTGTAAGAGCACTACCCCAATTGACTATTTAATGCCTGATTAAATACAGGATGGCCTGTGAAAGTAACAAGCAAACTATTCAGGCAGTGGGATACATTTTGAGAGAGGGGGCAGTGGAAATAATCCCTATAGAGAATTTAAAAAATACTAAAACCAACAAAAAGTCAACCTACTTTTTTATTACTACCATGTGCTAGTGATTGTAAACCATATCAGTGATCATATACCACCCATTTCAGGATGGACCACAGCTCTGCCCAGTCCCCCCACCCTGCCCTTGTTATAGCACTGTGTTCAGGAGTAGAGGTGGAACTTCATTCCTGCAAGGACAATCTACAGGCTATAGGACACAACACCTCTTTATACACACACACACACACACACACACACACACACACACACACACACCCTCATTTGGCAGTACCTGTTTGACCTTCCTGACCCAAGATCTAGAGGATCTTATAAGATTTGCAACAGAAGCTTGTCTACAAAAGTTGGAGCTCTGCCATGCTTACGGGCAGCCGAATTGGAAAGATCAGATCTGGGGAGGCCAATGTCTCCTAGAATGTGAAGAGCTGGCTTTGACTGAAGATGAAATTTTATGAAACTCTTCTGTGGCGGACCATCTTTATCAACTACTTGCTCTTGCTTCGTATTTTAGTTTTGAAATATTTTCTCTCATTGCTTCTCACTAAGAAACTATTCTTTTTGACTTCCCATAGTTAGCCAGCTAATGAATCATTTATAACTTGCCATTAACAGCCAAGTTCTAATATGTCTAGATATGATTTCTATGTGTTTTTCAGACACAGCTTATAGGATTTTTTTAAACTGCTCTGGGGGCTCTTTTAAACCCTCAAAATCTGCAAAATTCAAGTACAGAATCTCAATATAAGACTGAAAACTTTCCTATAGAAAGTATTGATAATTAATAACTAGATGATTTAAAAAGTCTTTGCTGAAAGGAATAATATGTACTTGCAAGCATAATGGGAGTTTTCAGTTTATTTCCATTTGTTCACTTATTATGTCTATCTTCCTTGAAGTCTATAAACCTAAATAGAAGAGCTGTTTTAAGCATTTGTTTGCTAATTTCAACCCCTCAGTCATCTCTGGGTCTGTTCCTATTGACTACTACTCACTTCCCCCTGTTATGGGCCACATCTTTTTGGCTTTTTTAAGATAACTACCTAGTAATTTTTAAATTATATGCTAGACATTGGAAATGCTGCACTTTTAAGAGTCTGGTTGTTTTTCTTCCAGGAAGGAGTGCTGAATTTTTTACGGCAGGAATAATTGACTGCCAGATCAGCGGGATACCTTGGAGGCTTGTTTTTAAGCTTTGTTAGATGGGGTCTAGCGCAGCCCTTAGTGGAGAGCCTGGTCCCACTGGCTCCCAGGGGAAAGCCCGCAGTGTTCAACAAAGTCTCTTCACTCGGGATGGTCGTGCTCTGTGGGAAGTCCAAAACCTCCTGTGAGATCACAGAATCCCCATAGCTGTTTTCTGCCAGTCTCACTGAGCTGCGCTCTGTGTAAGAATTGTATTTGGACGAAGATAAGAGGACCAATAGGTGGATTTCTCGAGCTCCTTCTCTGTGTGACTCCCTGCTCCTGGTACCCTAGCCCACAAGTCCCAGCTGCCTCAGCATCTCTACTCTGATCTCTGCTCTTCAGTCAGCTCAGTGAAACTGCTTGGGCTTCCCCTCCCCCTCCCAGACAGTGCCCCAGGCTAAAGGCCATCCATCCATCAAGGGCTCACTTAATGACTTTTTCTTCTCTTAGGAGTCAGATTCTTGAGCTGCCTGTTATCCAATGTCTGGAAACAGTTACTTCATGTTTTATGCCTGCTTTTGTGTTTGTTTAAAGCACAAGTCTAGACCTGACAGTACCACAAGCGAAGACTAGTTTGCTTGCTCTTACTTCTCGGTTTTCAATGTAGTCATAATTTTTAAAATTCTTCTTATTGATCTTTTAAAAAGTATTATCTGTGGCAGGATTTTCCAAAGTGTGTTCCATGAAAAATTTAAAAGACTCTGTATTAAAATAGCTTGGAAAATGCATTTATCTTGACGGCAGGACACCTCAGAGCCGTAAAAAGCTAATATGGATTGTAAATTTTCAAGGGACTATATTATTTGCATTTTTCAAATTCATTTGACCACAGTATCCATTTTTAACAGATTGTCTTATGGGAGTACCAGACAATGGACCACTTTTAGGGTATTGCTGCTCTGTGGCTTCTGTTTATTAATTTTATTAAAAATTTATACACCTAATTAAAAGGCAAGTATGGTTATAACTATCTTCTAAATTAATTTTTAGGTGGAAAATAAGCTTAGCTTCTTCTTCCTCTCTCTAATCCGCTTCCAGCCAAAATTATTCCAGGAAGTCCTCAAGAAATCTATGGAGATACATGTGTACATATACGTAGATTCCCAACGGTTACGTTTGCAGTTGGGCCCTTTCAATATTTTATGTATCATGAAAAAAGGAGAGTTTTAAAGGGAGAAGTGTAATTTTACATGATGAAAACATGGGTTTCATTTTGACATTTTTTTTTCTAAAAGAAAAAGGCAGGTTTTTTTAGATACTTTATGTCAGTATCTCTCATTTGGTGAAGTTATTGTCTTATTGTGCTGTTTGATAAACGAGGTGTTACTAAAGATGTGAGAACGACGAGCCTTCAGGTGCAGCAGCAGCAGGTGTTGGATCTCTTCATCATTAATAATTAAATTATTTTAAGTATTTCTTACAGCTCACACAAAGATCTGGGCACAGCTGGTCTGGTTGGGGAGCAATTCTAGGAATTACTACCTCAAGTCTAGGAATTATATGGAAACAGCAGAGGTAACAGACACGAGCACGATTGACTGAGGGAGATTCAAGGCCCAGGGTGCAATCTCATTCTTCCATTAACGTCTGCCAAGCAGCGTTCCTCTCTGGACCTCAGTTTCCCCAACAGGACAATGAGTTCCTTGGACTAGGGGATTTCAGAGTTTCTTTCTAGCTCTTACATTCTCCGGATCTTGTTGAATAATACTATATTAACTAAAAAGTGGTAAGAATGTCACTTCTAGAAAGCATTCCCTCTATGCCTGGAGTAGGAGAGATGTGTTCTGAAAAACACTGGAAAATATGGCTGTTGAGCAATTTGTGGGTTCATTTTAGCTTTACGCCTGTAAACAGAAAAATTCTTACCCTTCATGTTTGTCCTTCATGACTTAAATAATTCCCCGAATCACAATCAATTTGTCATCTGTCAAAACCTCACATTTCAGTCCTTGTCAAGTGACAGAGGTGATCGCTTTTCTCCTAGAAGTTTATTCCATGTTCCTTCCTACAGATAGCAGAAGATTATAAAGCAGGAAGGAGACGTTCTCCTCAAAGATACAATAGAATTTTGCAGAGAACCAGAACAAAAGGTTTTTAAATCCCTAAATGAAGCCAGGAGGAAAAAAATAAGTTATTCTGGTTTTAGTTGCTAACAAAGGCAGAGAAAGAAAAAATCAGTTGCTACGTTACCTCTCCATTAGCCAAGCTCAGCACAAAGTGAAAAAGGATTTCCTGGTACAGCTCTATATTACCTTCAACTGCATTATTGGTTTAGATTATAGCAGAAAAGAAAAATCAAAGATCAAGGCTTTGTTTTCCCTGGAGCCTCAGATGCATCCAATAGTATATCTATCTGTAGGAGTATTATATATGGACACCATAGTATGCTCTGTGTTCTTGTCCTGTCCAAGGACCTGGTGAACCTGCAGAGTTGCAAGGTGTGGTTCCTGGGGCTTCACTACCCGAGGCAATGCATTTCCCCAGAGTGGTGGAGCGCCTTACCTGAGGGTGGTGCAGACAGGAGACAGGGCTCATGGGTGGAAATGCAGCAGGAGGTTAGCCCTGAGGGTCAAGGCAAGTCCATGACGGGAAAAGGAGACTTGAAGTCTAACTCAAGGAAAATGAGCAACAGAGTGCTGTCCCCTCGCTAGCCCATTGGTTCAGCTTTCTTGTTTTGGAGTCCCATAGGGCCTAATGGCTAAGCACAGACTGTGGCAGAGACAGCCGCTTACTAACGATGCGAACTGGGGCGAGTTGCTTAACTCCTCTGCACTTCTGTTACCTCCTCTGTAAGATGAGGATAATAAATATAATAAAAATAAAAGAGGTGAGGATAATAACTTTAAACTTAAGATGGTGAGGAGTATTAAAAGAATGAATGCAAGTAAACTGCCTAATACCTGGCTTATCAAAGTTAAACGTTAGAACTACTACAATCACATCCTACTGTCCTCTAGCTTTGACTGCTTCTAGCTATTCTTAGTGGCTTCTAGAATATAAGCTCCAAGGGGGCACAGATCGTATCCTTCAGGTTCAGGATTGTATCTTCAGCCTAGTAGAGTACCTGGCGTATGGTAGGTACTTCATGAATAACTGCTGAATAAATAAATGAATTAATAAATGAACGAATTTCTAATCAGCACTCTTGGACAGCTTGCCTCCATCTCTCGGAGGGAGGGTCAGGCAGCCACCAAACACTAGTGCATTCCAAGGTGAAGGGCTCTGACCCTGCCTGGTTTGGCCAGGGACTCTGACACATGCCTGATCATTCATATTATATGGCTCTAGTGATGTAGGCAAATGTACTTGCTTTTTATTATGGTTTCCAGCAGTTTGGTCCAAGTCTCTTTTTGTACGTGTGTGGGAGTGTACCATGTATCTCTCTTTGGTATTTTCATATAACCATTTTAAAATTCATGGTGCTGGGCCAATTGAGTAGTAATATCACTTTGTCCTGTCTCCCATATATTTCCCCAAAGGGAGCAATTACAGCAGGCATTTCACTTCATCTGCTCTTCTACAGTAGAGAGTATCTGTACACAGACAACTCGTTATCCTGACACAAATTTTCCACACTGAGACTCAGCCACTTGAAACCTGCTTTAAAGCCCTGTCCATGGGATGACTACCACATTTTAATATGTCTCTTGTGGGATCTCATTTCACAGGCAAGGAAAAGAGAGAAAAGATGGGTGAATAGAAGAAGGCATGTCAGTGGTGATACAAACAGCAGGCTCAGGAGCTGACGACTGTATTGGTGGAGGATAACGCAGAGGGTCAGAGAGGAGTTAGAGGGATGAAGGAGGTGGGCAGGAAAGCAGCTAGTCACCAGCAGCCTCCCACAGTGAGCTGTTCATGCTTCTTATTATAACATACACCACCTTTTATGCTATTTTTCTTTTTCTAAAAGCTGTTCCCTACCACTACATTGTAGACTTGAAGATGTAGACCCTGTCTTACTCCAAGAGTCTAACATAGCTTCCGGCATATAGTAAATCTTAAAAATTTTGAATGGGTGAGTGAATTAGTGGATAGAAGGATGGATGAATACCCAGAATATAAGGGAGAAGGGAGAAAAGTGGAGGTTATTTAATAGGAGCTCTCCAAGTATTTAGTACCCAGAGTCGTTCCCAAAGTTGACCACAGGTGCAGAGCCTCCCTGGGTTCGGACTCAGGGAGCCTCTCCCCTGAGAAGGAGAGGATGGAGGGAGGCATAATTTTCAGTCAGTAGGTTGAGTTCAGTATGATAAAGTCCAAATATATCACCACCTGGGAACCAGAATCAACATCTAGATTTGGAATTGGAGGCAGTAGCTTGAAAAAAAGTGGACAATAGTTCAGGATCCTTACTGGAAAAGGATATTGTTATCTAATTAGGTTTGATGTGTCTTCTTAGGAGGGCTTATGAGCAGACTGGCCAGTTCAAGTGTATCAACCAACATTGCCCTGCCAACCCATTGGTAATTAAAACCATAAGCTTTGGACTTGAAGCAATGAGGATGAAGCCTGAATACTACCTCCACAGAGGTCTTTCTTACAGAAAAGCTAGGGCACTGGAGAATGATTTGATTGTATTTGAAAGGTGGAGGGGATGGAGACTTCAGCATAGCTTCAAGATTCAATAGGAGTATGGTTAGGCCTCAGAGTGTGACTCTTCTTGGACGAGGAGAAGCACACAGTGGTTGGTTTTGCTATTATACTTGGGGTACCAGATACTACTAAGCTGCCAGCCTGAAAATATGAAGATCTGAGGCAAGAGCTAGCACATTGCACGAGAAGGCCATTCGACCTATGATAGGAATGCTGAGGGTTTTAAATTCCAGAATCTGAGATGGTGTTCCAGGAATAAAATTTCTACTGAAGGAAAAATACCAAGAGTACCTTATTTGGGGATGTTTTAAGGGCACACAGGGTTTGTTCTAATCATATATGCTGAGACACATAGACATGGAAGTGAGTGTGATGGAGGAGGAAGTTTGGTATATTCACAGGTCCCCAGAAACAGGAGACACAGCATGCCACTCTGTGGGACCACATGGAGAAGCACCAGGGTCAATCAGAGGCAGAAGGAGAGAGGGAAAACATGGGGAAGAGCCTTTATTGTGTTTTTTTTGTGGGATGGAATGGGTGAATCAGGGTAAGCAGGCTTAGAATGGCTATTTTGAATAACTTCAGCAGGCTCCAGGGTTTAAGGGCTGTCTCCAGTTATCTGCTACTTGGCTATGATAGTTAGGTTTATGTATCAACTCGGCTGAGCCATAGTACCCAGATATTCGGTCAAACATTATTCCGATGTTTCTGTGACAGTGTTTTTTTGGATGAGATTAACATTTACATCAGTGGACTTTGAGTAAAGCAGATTGCCCTCCATAATGTGTGTGGGCCTCATCGAATCAGTTGAAGGCCTGACTAGAGCAAAGACTGGTCTCCACTGAGCAAGAAGTAATTCTGCTAGAAGTCTGTCTTTGTACTCAAACTGCAACTCTTCCCTGAGTTTCCAGCCGGCCAGCCTGCCCTGCAGATTTTAAGAGCCAATTCCTTAAAATAAACTCTCTCTCTCTCTCCATACATAAACACACACACACACACACACACACACCATTGGTTCTGCTTCTGTAAAACCCTGACTAATTCACTGGACCTGGGGTGATCAGGTCAGATGGATAGCAGCCAGGAGTGTGAGTGTCCATAAAGGTGGTGGTTGGAGATGTGGATTGGTTGGTTTGCGTTCAAAAGGCACCCTCCCAGGAGAGCTGTTTACTACCTCTAGGAATTGGCTAAGCCTGGGAGCAGCAGTCCCTTCAGTGTCAGCAAGGCCTCAAATGTCGAAGCATCAAAATCAAGAAAATAAAGAGATACTTGGTTAATACAAGTGAGAAAGGGGAAAGCTATGGGAAACTGATGGAATAGATTGGGGGTCATTCATATCTCCAAACAAAAATGTTGCAGTAGCTGTGACCGAGAAGCTTCTATGATGTGCAGAGAGCAGAGAGTCCCCTGCTCTCAATGCCCTTATATTAGAATTGAATGAATGCCTGGAGAGAAGCAGTGGGAGTTTTCAAATCTACAAGCCTACTAAAAGGCTGGCAAAATAATAACATGTTTGACAGAGCTGAGGCTGGTAACTGGAGTAAAGAGAAGCTTGGCCAGGGGAATCTAAGCTCTTGGGAACTCAGAACTCAGACCATTTAGAACAGGTGGAGGCCAGGGCAACCGTGAGTGACTCCCACAGCACCAAGTTCATGCAGACTGAGACCCACTTCTAAATGAGCCAGAGGAACTAGGCACGGAAGAAATAGTTACAGTAATGCTACCTGTGGTGTTGCCAGATTGTAACCCGAGGAGGAGTGAAACAGGTGGGTGGAGAGGCTGCACTAGCAATAAGAAAAGTGAGCACTTTTAAAAGGCACTGCCTTTTCGCTAATTTATCTACAGGCCCTATAATCTGCCTTTCAGATCGCTTGGCCTAATCTCTTGTAGTAGAGGTGGCTAGCTCTTTACCAAATTAATTTCCTCTGTCAATTAATTTTTGTGGGCAGCGTTTGACCACATTTTCCAGACTCTTTTACAGGTAGGTGTGGCCATATGACTCAATCAGTGGAATGTGAGCACAAGTGATGGCTATCGTTTCTAAGCTAAGGCTTTTAAGAAATAGGAATGCCTCCTCCATGCTCTTTCCCCTTCACGGCTAACTGGGATGGCAATCCCCGGGGTGATCTTAGAAATCACAAGCTGAGGATGGCAGATGCTCTGTCAACGTGGGTCGCCAAATGACTGCATGGAGGAGAGCTGAACTGCAGACCAGGAACATCTACGTTGGACTATTATGTGAACAAGAAACATACTTTTGGAGCCATTGTTTACATTATATCTGTTTATTATCATGACCCTAACTAATGTAAGAATAAATGAAATTTTTTTTCTCTATTTATAAAGGACAAAGAGACCATTTCCCCCTTATCCCATTTCTTAGTATTTTTTTGGAGATGTAATGAATCTGAGGTTTTGATCTAACCTCTGGAATAAATGTAAATCTCCCTAGGAATTAAGCCCAGGCTACAGTTTTTACAATGTTGAGGTATCTCCAAGGCCGTGAGCCAAATAACCTTTGGAATTAGCTCAGGGGCCTCTCATGAGATGAACAAAGACTGTCACAGGCTTCGTCCCCTTTGTCTCTCAAGAAGATAAAAAAGTTTTAATTGCTTTTTCCACCATTTTACTGTATAAATTTGAGTGAAACTCTGCTCAGACTTTGTAGTCACTTTTCTACCTTATGTGCATGGAAATCTGTTAATGTTCACTCAATAATAAATTGTGTTCCTCTCTCGCTCTCTCCTACATTGGTATAGAAGGCTCTTTTTGGTTGGCCAAAAAGGATTGGATTATTTCTCCAACACCAACCAGAAATTGATTCAGGATGTGGGACCTTGCTATAACAAAACCCTAAAATATTTAAATTTGGCTTAGTGATCAGGCATCTGCTCAGGGCGAAGCAGATATATCATGTTACACAGTGGCAAAATATTAGGTAATATTGTCACCTTTAGTAACTTGGAAGTCAGAGCAAGTGTCTTCTAAATCTGTAGTTCTAGGGGGATAGATTAGGAAAAACAAGAATGTTTGCATGTGCATTGCGTGTGTTAGTGCATTTAACAAGGTATTATAAAGAAGAAATAAGCCTGTACAGGGATTGGCTGGTTTGAAAGTAGAAATAAAAGGTGATAAGGATCTAAAAATTTAGGTCTGAAAAGCCCACTGCCTCTGGATTCCAAACTGGAAGAAATATAAGGGCTTTGAGCAGAGAAGGTCTATAAGAACTTACGAGTTTAATGAAGAAACTCAGTTCTGTAGCACAGATCAGATTAAGAATGCTTCCTTCCTGCCAAAGCCTATTGTTTTAGATCAGCTTAAGGGACTATTAGGTTGAGAGAATTCAACATAGGTGTGAAGAAATAAAGAAATACAGCCAGCTGGAGCACTAAGCCCAGGAAAGAACTTTGGGTATGGTCACTGGTCATTGGCACATGGAATTGACAGGCAACACACAGATCAGAAGCCTAGTGCTTTTGAGGAAAACACTTTGCTTAAAACAAACAAACAAACAAACAAAACTATAAGCTTGGTCTTAAAAGCTCTTGACTGTAAAAATCTTTGAGCCTCCAACTTCCCAGAAGGTAGAGCTAGGGGCCATAGAAAACAATAGACTGGGGAGTTCATCCCAGAAACCAGGTCCAAGGTTTATTAAGAATTTTCTCCACTATAGAATAAGATTCTTCACAAGACCCATTTCTCAGTATCCCATCCTTGCCATGACCCACTGCCTCCTGAGTTGGCCTTACTTCCTTATCCTGAAAAGGAGCTTTCATTTGGGTGCCCTCTCCAGGACTGTCCCTGTATGGTGGGCCAGGGGGTCTGGTGGCAGGAACTTGTCTTTTCTATATTCCCAACCTCAAGGTGCCATAAACAGAAGAGGTGGAAAGAACCACATATCTCCAATAGATTCTGGCCTTAGAGAGGATAAGATGGGACTTTGGACTGTCTCACTTTGGGAGGAAGGCAAGTGAAACTTTGGGGAACAGATGGATAAAGAAGATACTAGGACGTTATGCTCTATATTGACTTATTCAATTCTCCTTTTTCTCTTCTTCAAGTCTTCAGCAAACATCTTGAATATTTTTCAGCACTTTCAGAGATGGATTTTATTTTTATATTTTTCCCCAGACAGAGATACGTTTTAAGGCAGAGCAAATGGTTGAGATATGACTGGGTTACACATGCATCACATTTATTTGGCTAAATAAGCACAGCATAGGAAAGACACCACTAGTGACTCAGTCTTTTAAAATAAGTATTATGCTTTAATCTCTTACAATTAAAAATTGCCCCAAAGTCCTGATAGTAGCTTGTTTTCTCCATTTTCTGTTTTCATGAAGGAGCCCAGTTTGCTCAGTATATACATAGGTTATTATTATTTCTTTTCAACTCCAGGGTATTTATGTCATGAGCTGCAAAGCCAAAGAAAGCTACAGTGTTCTCATAGAAAATGCATGCTTTTTTCTTCCACTGTGGGGATGGGGTGACCCACAGTTGCACTGGCTTAATCACTCCTGCACCTGGCAATCAATCACTCGTCTGAAGACTGCATCCCGTTAGGCATCAGAACAAAAAGGACTCTTGCCAAGCAGAAGCAGTGGCAGAAAATGCAATTCTGGTCTCTGACAGTGATTGAATATAGATTATGCCAAATCTTTGCCTGTTGTCCTTGGATATGAAACAGGCACGGAAAAGTTGCAGAATGAGTGGCTCATGCTTCCTTTAGAACAAAACCGCCATGTTGTTTTTCATTGCACAATTTATCCACGTGGGACACAAAACTAGAGCTATATATTTTTCCTGGAGGAGGTATAGTATGATACGACATGAGAGGTATACTCCAAGTAGAAAGTTCAGTGGCAAAGAACTGGCTCTTAATGTTTCCACCCATGTGCAAGAGTTTTGTAAATACTCTTTGAAAATTTAACCCTTCCCTTCTCCACTTAATCCCTCAACTGCCTACCTCATTCTGTTCCCTCCCCAAAAGAGTTCATTTAAACCCTGGTCCAAGCTAAATAGATCCTTCCTGGAAATCACAAAATCACAGAAGGTTGGGATAGGAAAATTCCATGAGTGATTTTGCTTCACCCCCTTGCTTTAAGTACTGAAAAATTAAGCCCAAGAATGGTGAAGCAATTGAACCAGGTTCAAACAGCTAGTAAAAATCAGACTCAGGATTAGAACCCCAGGCTCTTGTCTCCTGGTTCAGAGCTTTCCTCTTATTTATAGATATTTTTCCATTTACAGTGAGATTCCTGAATGTTGATAGACACTTTGTCAGCTGAATCTAGTAGGTATTCAACTACAATTCTAAGTTTTAACGCTGCTGAAAAGACACTGAAGAGGCAAGCTCAATGTTCTATTTGAGGAGAAAAAAATAGTGTTCCTTGGGTTCTTTTATGAATTGCATCCGTTACACTCACAGATCTTTCCCAAACAAAGATTTGCTGCCTGATAATCTGGAGGGAGAAGTATTGGCTTGTCCAAAAAAGGAATTTATCTTGGAGAGATGGAAGTTTGCAATTGTAGCATATAAATGATAGTTGTGTGAAGACAGTTAAGGTTGATAACTGATTATTCAATTAATTAGTTAATTCATTCTTTACTCATTTCATATGTATATATCTAGTGCCTGTGATGTTGGCAAGATAGTGTGCTAAGGTTCATGGAGAACCCAAAGTAAGTCCATGTCTGCCCTGAATGAGCTGGCTTCTGGTCACCTGAGAAACACTAAGTAGTGGATTTCGAACAAGGTATTTTGATTCTGTAGGAGTGGAGAGAACTCAGATGCTTCTGGAGAAAAATGTTAGCTGGCACATTCTCCCTGGATATCCATTTTTAAAAATAGCTTTTACTGAGGTATGATTGACATACAATAAACCTCATATATTTAAAGGGAACAATTTAATACATTTTGACAAATGTAGACATCCATGAAAACACCACCACAGTCAAGTCAAAATGATGACATATTCACAGCCCTGTAATTTGCTAGTGCCCTTTGTAATCCCCTCCTCTCACTCGTCCCTGACCGCACTCCCCAGACCCAAGGAAAACAAGGACTGCTCTCTGCCATTATAGATTAGGTGCCCTCTCTATGATTTATGTAAATGGAATCATCAAACTCTCTTTTGTTTGGCTTTTGTCAATCAGCATAATTTACTATCTTGAGATCCATCTACACTGTTGTGTGTGTCAACAGTTTTCTTCCTTTTATTGCTAAGTAATATTCCTCTGACTATATATGTATAATGTAATAAATGTATAAATATATAAAAATAAATATATTACAAATATTTATACATAATTTATAAATAATTATAAATAATTAAATATTATCTATAAATATCAAAATATTTATAATATAAATAAATATTATGTATATAAAATATATTTTATTCAATGAATACACACACACACACACACACACACACACCACAATATGTTTATCCATTCATCTGTCATTGGAAGTTTGGGTTGCTTCTCTTTTCCGACTGTTACAAATAAAGATATGAACATTCATGTGCAAGTCTTTATTCATGTAGACATAGGATTTCATTTATCCTGAGTAGATAGTAGGGAATGGAATGGCCGGATCATATGGTCAATGGATGTTTAACTTTTGAAGAAGGTCCCAAATTGTCTTCCTGAATGGCTGCACCAGCAACGTATGAGATTTCCAGTTGTTCCACATCCTTGCAATACTTGGTGTGGTCAGTCTTTTTAATTTCAGCAATTACAAAAATATCTTTATATAGCCCAGTGATTTACAGAGAGGCTGGTAATCTCTTTGGATAAAACCTTGAACCCCATTTGTCATTTACGTTCAGACATATATGCAGAGCGAGACAAAATGCACCACTGGAAAAAAGATGTATCATAAAGGAAAAAGGAGTGTGTCACAGGGAACCAGACTCAGGAACGGAACCAGAGGAGACTGTCGGTCCTGGGGTCTGTGTGGTGGCGAGAGCAGAACTCATCTTCCGTCAGTTTGCTGTCCTTCCACACATGCACAGGGGAGAGAATTGTTCCATCCCCGAAGCCTGCAGTACTTGAAGTATGCGAGCCATCTTGCTAAAGGTCTCTTATCCACCCAAGTATCACATGGAAGGTGTGCTATCATTTTCACTTTATCAGGGTGACAGCAGGGATCTCTGTGCTCACTGTTCCTGATCCACCAACATTGGGTGCAGCAGCTTCCCAGCTCCACTGGGTCTCCTGTGATGGCAGTGGTATTGGTAGGGGCAGAGTTTCAAATCCAAGTGACACCTCTGTGGAACTGTGGAGCTCAGGCTGATTGAGGGGATGATTTCTAATCAGGACTTGATTATGGAAACATGAAAACAAGCTTGAGAATAATTGAGAAGAAACTGTGATTTCCTGTTGCATTTCTAAAACAATCAAGCAGAGGATCAGAGTCATTGATATCTGGCAGGACAGATGGAACTACGCTTACCGACTGCAGAAGCCTGAGACACTCAGATAACACATAAGTAGCCATGAAGTCAGGGAGAATTGAAAAGGGACATAAGAGATGGACAATGATGGCAGATATTTATCGAGAACTTAATGAGTGTCAGGTAATATTCAGAATGCTTTAAATGGATAAACTCATTAAATCTTGTAACACAAGGCTTTCATGTTGTGGGTTGCAAAGCCAATAAAGAAAAGTCAAAGTGTTCTCATAAAAAATATTTGGGTTTTTTTTTCTTAAGCTATAGGGATGTAGTAACACAGATTCATTTGCTTTATCAGAGCTGTACCTATGAGCTGCTGTCAAAATTATTACTTCCATTTTATAGGAAAGGAAAATGAGGCCCAATGAGCTTAAAATAATTGCCCATGTTTACATAGCCAAGAAGTGGCAGGGCCAAGACTAGAATTGAGGCAGTCTGGCTCCAGAGCCCATGCTTTTAATCACTCTGCTGTGTTGGCTCTGGAGAGAGATGTAAAATGCTCCTGAATTCACAGAAATGTAGCATTAGTACTTACTGAGGGAATAGGAGGGGTTTCATGCATGATACAGTATTTTAAATTACATCTCTGCAGAATGATAAAAGTAGAGAATTGGAGGTTTGTAATGGTTAGGACAGGATGGAGAGCATTTCTGCCTGATGTCAAATTATGCCAATGATTTTTGGATACATTTTTTCACTCAATTTGAGTGGAGGCAGCCTATATAAAATACAGCTGGACTGACTTATTAAGGTTACATATATATTTTATTAACTTTTATATAATGTAACACATAGTTGAGTATTACCTCCATGTCTTTTGGCCACTTGGAGTCTTTTAATAGAGCATGGTGGGGGTAAGCATGTTCTAGGGAGTGGAACTACCCGGGCTGGTCCAGTTCCTGGCTCCACAACTTCTTAGCTGAGTGGCCTTGGACAAGTTGTCAACTTCTTATCAGAACTTTAAGGAGTTTGAGATGTTACCCTACCTGCAAGCTAACAAGTTGGCCTGCCACAGTTTCATGGATACTGGCAGCAGACATGAGACTTGTGAGTCAGAGACAAAGAACTTTATTACTCATGGCAACAGCAGTAGCCAAAGTGCCAGCATTTGTGCCAGTTCCCCGAGCCCCAATTATTATAGGGTGATGGGAAGAGGGCAAAAGATGATTTCACGTGCCATGGATTGTGTCCACAGGAGAGGAACTTCAAGTGTACGGAACCTGAATATTTTATAACGAGCCATAAGTCTGCCTGACCTTTGCCTTGAAAGATATTATCTTTATTACACTGGACAATTAACAAACCCACCCTTTGCTCCTGAGGGAGACGTTATCTCTATTTTCCCAGCCTGTTTTCTAACAAGCACCCTTGAATAGATAGTCTGGAAAAAAAAAAAAAAAAAAAAAGCAGCCAGTGCCTCTGCTCACAAGATGTACAGAAACATGAGAGACCCATAGAGAATTGTCTCCCAGCACCTCTAGGGTCACAGTTTATTCATCTATGAAAGGGGGTATACATCTTCGCAGAGTTGCTGTGAGATTATAGTTGATTATGTTTGAAAAGAACTTAGAAGATTAAATGCTACACTTTAAATATGCAGTGTTAGTTGTTGCAGTTCATGTTGTTGCTATTATTTATTATAATTATCTGCCACACCCCTCCAAAAAGAAAAAAAACTTGTGCACAATCTCAATTAACCTCAAAAAGCCCTGCAAAGGGTTCCTGGGGCTCACGTGTTATCCATTACTCCAAACTCCTGTTCATGGTACAATTCTCTATACTTTGAGGTCTTTTTTCAGATTCTTCAGTCCTCGTTGACTTACTTCATTCCCCAAATATGACCATAGTCTCACCTCCTTTACCCCACCCCCCCCAAGAACAAATGGAATATTCTTCTGTATAACCAATTTCCACAGAAGTAGACCTTACTCATTGGAACAGTATTTAAGTTTAGTAAAATACAACATCCTCCACTCCTAACAATGGAATGCTTTCCTCTTCACCTCCTTGTAAAAAATGCCAATATTCATAAAATAGAAGTATTTGTTTCGGCACATTAAGGTCGTTTGACTTTCTTCATACATATTTTCGTGCTACCTTTTCTTTTGAATATTGAGGTGAATAAATTTAAATTTTCCTACTGTTCAAAAGCAATCAAAATATTTTATATCTGCATTTTAATGAGCTTTGCTTTAATGATTAATTCAATGTGAAGTTAGTCAACACTTAATTGAGTTACAAAAATAGAAAATAATTATTCAGATGCCTGAGTTGGGGTTCAATGATAGTCAAGTACAACAAAACCGTGTTTCAAATTTTCGGTTAAGGTTTCATTTTATTTGTTTTGGAGAATCAGAGGAGGGAAAGAGGGAATTATTATCAGGTGAGACAGAGTAAAACAGTTTTAACCTTTATCCTTTGTCCTGAGAAATTCTGGGCCTTCCTTACCTAGTGGCTTTTTAAAAATATATATATTTGAAATTTTACATAGACCATGAATAGTCTCATTGATGTTATATTCCAAAATGGACAATCATAACACCTAAATATCACATATCTAATAAAGAGAAAGACCACATTCTTCACTTTCTCCTTCTAACAGGAAGCTGAATGTCACTCCAAGGCCTAACAGAGACACCTCACACAATCATCTGGCAATAAAAGGAACAGAAAGGTGGACATTCACAGCTATTACACTTTACAGCTAGAAGGGGTGACAACACATTTGAGTTTGTTAGCAAAGCTATTATAACTTTTAGTTAATCACAGACTTCTGTAGTATTCCTCAATGAGATTGATTCTAACACAACTACTTCTTTAGGAGATTTAGGAATCTTCAATTCACATACAAACACGTATAAAGATGCAGGCACACGTGCACATTGATGTGCACACACATACACACACCACGGAGTAACTAAAAATAAATTCAGATTAAAGTACAAAAGAAACCAGGCAGAAGAGGGGCACAGATGAGAAGCCAAGCACCCCGGGTAGTGGTGGAGGTGATAATGGTGGTGGTCCTGGTGATGATGGGAGTTCTTAGTTTTTGGTTACTTACTTAAGTATTCATGATGCTAAGCATTTTCCTTGTTGAGGTGCTTGCTACATTTGAACTCTACATTCCTTAAGCTCTAAGTTTCTTGCATCCAAGTCAAAGGGAGGAAATATAATAGCAAAAGTTGAATATAATTTAAGAATTTAAAAACAGAATTGGAATTTGTGGCAAGAAACAATCTGCCTAAATGTGGTTCAAATACCACAGACTCACTTCTCTTACTGAATTTTCATAGATATTCTTGAATAGATGTTTCTTCATTTGCTGTTTGCTCTTAGGGCCATTTCCAGGAGCTTTACTTTTTTAAAATATAATTTTCACAAGTTTTCACTGGGGATTGGGCCACCTCTGTGACACTGGAAGTCATTCTCCTCAGAGCACTTTCAATGGGTACGTTTCACAAGGTGCTGAAATGCCCTGGGTTTTGTAAGTTTTGTGGTTTATCCTAGACCCTGACAAATTCTAGCTGGACTTTTTGGCCTGCAATAATCAATTGACACAGCTAGGCTCAATGTGGGTGACTTAGGAGATTTATCATAATAGTATAGAAAATATATTTGAAGTACAGTTTAAGGAAGGACAAACCTCTTACTGAGTGCCTGTCTTGGGGAGCATTGAAGAGGAAAGACGGTTCCTCTTTGTTAGAGTCAAATCGAATAGCTCTTGGCTAGTTGATTTTAATTAGAGCTAGGAAAATGAAGTGAACCTCCAGATTTCATTTTAATAAATAAAGTCAGCTTTTTCTTTTCTACCTAAAAGATCCTTTTTTTGAGTTGTATTAAAAACGAAGCCAAATGAATGGAATTAATTACACAATTTCTTTATAGCTGGAGTGCTAATCTAGGGTGCAATGTCGATGGAACAGAGACAAACCCAGAAAGTTGCCAAGTAATCTTTATCAGTTAGGATGAGTCCTGGTTGCATATAAAAGGAAAACCAAAATAACATGAAACACTCAGGGTTTATTCTTCTAATAGAAAAGAAGGTAGAATAGACTCTTCAGTATTGACATGAATGCCCCCAAAATAATTAGAAACTCAAGGTCCTTCTTTCTCTCTGCCTCTGGCTTTCATCCTCAAGGCATTCACGGTCCAACACAACTACTGGAGCTCTAGCTATGTCTGTAGCTCATGTAACAGAAAGGAAGAAGCAGGATGAAAGAAGGGTGTACCTTCCAGCTGTATTAACTCCCTTTTCTGGAAAAACCACAAAATTATTCCATCGTAATGTTTCCGTCACCATCTCACTGCTCAGAACATAGATACATAGCCACACACAGCATTACAGGAGCCTGGGAATTATACATTTTAGATGGGCATATTGCCAGTTCAAATAAAAGTGGGGTTCTTACTGAACAAGAAGTAGAGAAAGGTTTTTGGATAGGCAATTAGCCACTGGACAGCAATCTAAAAAATAAATAATTATCCAGGTGCTGCTTCTCACCTCAATTTATTGAAGTTGACTGTACAGAGAAACCATACAGAGTAAATGAACACCTGACACTTTTACCCAAATAACTCTCAATAATCCTCAGGGAAATTCTAGCTGCTAGTGGACCTCACATAGGCCAGCACCTGACTGAGAGTAAAGCATCCAGGCTGTAGAGTCAGGCAGAGATGGGCTTGAACCCTTGCTCTACACTCTCTAGGCATGTGACTTAATTCTCCTCAAATATGAAATAGGGTTGTCAATCTGCCTCAAAGGATTGTGGGTTAGGAGAATGTAGGACAATCCCAGAGGATGGGATTGTTATTTTTCTCTATGGCAGTTTTCCTTATCAGTTATCCCACATGACTTTTAATGACTCTAATCAAAATAGATTTACAGTCCTATTATAAGCAGAATAAGACTTTGTGTCCTGTTGTATGTCTAATGATATGGAACCACTTCATTGCTCAAGGGATATAATCAGAAATGCCTGTACAGGTTAGGTAGTCACGTCTTTGTTAGGTGCACAGATATTTCTAGGATATGACTTTCATTTGGTTTCTAGTCTCATGTGTCTAAACTGAGTCTGGACATGTGGTCTCACATATAAATGGTACCAATGGTGACAACTGGTTAATGTACTTTGAATGGGGACTACCTAGCAAAGATCCTGGGTTGCTGGTGGTAGAGGCTGTTTTTTTACCTGGATGATAGAATATGTCTCAAGCATTATATTTAGTTTGACCTTCCTGTAGAAATTCCTGTATTTTAGACATTGTACTTAATTTGATCTTCCTGAAGAAAACCCCTGTGGAAAAACAGATCACCAGGGCTAAAGTATAAATAATACTGTATTAATACCCACCATCCCCCTAATGAGTTTTCTATTTTGTAAAGTGATTTCTAATTCTTTACATCCTCTGAACTTCGTAAGAATCCAGCAAGGTCAGTAAGGCTGGGGCAAGGATTATTTTCCTTGTTTTGCACATGAGGAAACAGAGACACAGCTCTAAGTGTCCTACATGAAGCCATATGGATTTCAAGGCTTCAGAGCCAAGACCAGAATTCAGGCCCTCTGACTACAAGCTGGTACCTTTTCAGTCCCGCCAGAAAGCAAATCCACGGAGAGGCCGCTGAACAGCTTCTGAGTTGTCAGAAGGCCAAACTTGCAAGCAGTTTCTGGAACAGTAGAGATGACAGCAGGTGAGACAGGGCAGCTGTTTTTATCAGGTTATAATTTTGTGTTAGTAGCTTCCACAGAACATCCTTCATTTACCCTGGAGGAGTTAGTGAGAGTCACCTTACGTTCACTGACATCTGAGGTTTTGCTGGGCTGTGCTATCAGAGCAGTGAGAACTGGCACTTGTGATTAGCAAAATGAATCCCTGGGGTGAAGTGCCAGATGACTGTAGGGAGACAGAAAATAAAACAAAGACAAGCTCATTCATATTTTCGTTCGGCTAAGATTAACCACCATACATACACCTGTAGTCCTGATTTAGGTATTAGGGACACAAATATGAATAAATAGACTACAAAACTATCAATAGTTTTGATTCTGAGGAGGTCAAAATTGACTAGGAAAGAGAGAAAAGCACATCTGACAAGTACTGTTTTAGAAAGTTATAAATAAAGTACAGTGAAAGAAAAGAAGAGGGAAAGGCTGCTTCGTTTTTGGAGTAGTAACATTTGAACTGGTGCTTGAAAAATGAGGAGCTTTTATCACTGAAACAGGAGGCATAGGACGTAATGGACGTGGAGACAAGATGACATCTGTCATGGTCAGGGAATTTTAAGTGGTTCATTGTGGCTAGAACATATGGTGTAGGGACTGGGGGTGGTAGGGTGGGAGAGGAAGGTAGAAGTGAGAAATGAAGTCTGAAAGGTGTAATGGGATCTGACATCAAGGCGGAAGTGTATGGCTAAGGAATTTATACTTTATCTTGCAGGTGGTAGAGAAGGGTTTAATCAGGGGAGTGACATGATCAGAGCTGCCTTAGAAACAATTCTGGTGCCCCGTGAAGGTTAAACATGGGTAAGTGCTACTGGGAGGGGCGGGAAAAAGTAACTCAGCAAAGCAATGGATGCTTCCTTGGTAGCAGAGCTCTTTTTGTATCTTCTTTCCCTTAAATTTGCTTCTACTCTTTTATGGTTTTTTTTTTTTTTCCAGTAGTTTACAGGCATTCTGGAGATATTAGTGCTCTTTCCAACTAGTTCAAGAGTTACCGCCAATGGTCAACCTGAATATTCATGACAGACCATAATACCATTTAACATGAGTAATTAAAGAGGAGTTTAAAGAGTCCTGGGCCAGCACTGCAGAGACCCACAGGCAAACATGGGGGGACTACTTTACGGCAGCCCCATTCTCCACACAACGCACTTTCAAGTATGTCTGTGGCCCTCTGCCCAACGCAGGTCAATTTGCTGTGGAAATAACGTCGCTGTAGTTTATGGGCAAAATCCCAGGTTCTGGCCTCTAAGATGATAGCATTAGCTGGATAAGACAGATACTGAGAATCAGTAGCCCAAGGATTCTTGACATTTCTTCTAGCCATAAGCCACAGAGAACCACTATTCAAAGTTTAACATTAAGAAGCTGAGCTTCAGGAAGCTCTGGAAAAAGATAAGATTAGTTATCTGCTAAAGAAAGAAAAAAGAGGGGAAGGAGGCTGTTCCAGGTAGCCTAGAAGATACCTACCTGTTCAACGGGTTCTGTGGTCCTAATGGAATCAATCAGACAAGTGTGGACAGAGAGAAAAAGCATCACTTGAGCCAAAAACTTGATTTCAACGATTTAGTTTCCTGGGTTGAATGACTGGTTTCTGGTTAAATTTTCCAGGCAGTTCAGTAACTGGAAGTCACTGTTTCATGCCTAATTTTACATATACATATGTATATGCATAAGTTTTCAGGCAGTCAAGTTTTATGAATAGTCCAAGCCAGAGAGATGTGGGCATCTGTGATCCGTTTTACATAAGGCAATGTCTTTTATATCTTTGGAAATAAATATCATGCTATAATTTCTTTTGTGATTCTTTTTTACTTAGAAATAAAATAGTTATGTTTTCCCTATGTCCTTAAATCTGCTTAGTCAAAGATCCATTACCACCATATTCTTCCAAGTGCCCACGCGCTGACCACGTGTCTACTTTGGGTAGCAACAATAACAATAATGGCTAACATTTACATAGCATTTGCCAGGTATTATTCTAAGTGTTTACTATTTATTAATTTGTTTAATCCTCACATTAACCTAAAAAGATAGTTCTTCATAAAAGATGGGATAATTGGGGAACAGAGAGATTAAGTAATCTGCACAATCACGCTGCTATACGTGGCAGAGCTGGAACACACCACTAGGCAATCTGTCCTTCTTACCTCTCAGAGCACAGCCTGGCCAGGGTTCATACCCAGCAAGGACTAGAATCAAATTATCTCAAGAGCAAAGTGTTCACCATTAATGTCCAATCTCTTTTTCTGTTCTTTGTTAATCATTCCACAGAAAGAACTGAAAGCCATTTTCTAATAGACTGGAGAATGTGCCAACTTGATAAGATGTACTATATGTGAACTGGGGGGCAACAAGCCTGTGTCCTCATCCCAGATGTCACATATGACAAAAGATTTCACAGCAGGTGCTGATTTTTTATCAATTCCATTTTACCTGTTTCTCATCCATGCTTTGTTGAAAAAGAAATGAGTGGCTAGGCATTCAAATATCATTTATTTCAAAATGCCTGTCTCACATGCCATCCTAAATGTCATTACAAAACGTAAAAAGGGGACTTTCTTGGTAGTGCAGTGGTTAAGAATCCGCCTGCCAATGCAGAGGACACAGGCTCGAGTCCTGGTCCGGGAAAATCCCACATGCCGAGGAGCAACTAAGCCTGTGCACCACAACTTCTGAGCCTGCGCTCTAGAGCCCGTGCTCCGCAACTAGAGAAGCCACCGCTATGAGAAGCCCACGCACAGCAACGAAGAGTAGTCCCCCCTCGCAGCAACTAGAGAAAGCTTGCGCGCAGCAACGAAGACCCAACACAGCCAAATATAAATGAATAAATAAATTTATTAAAAAAAAAAACCAAACAAATATAAAAAGCTCTCCTTACTCTTTAATTAGCTACAGGAGAAAACAGTGGGGTTACACAGTGCCTTATGATCAAATCATGCACTGAAGCATGGAACACAGAGTGCTTGAGGCGAAAAGGTAAGGAGGCTTTCCTTGCTTCCTCTCTGCCTCCCTGCTTGGTGTCCTGTACAGGTTGCCGTCTCCTCTACTACCCCACATTTCAGGCCTGAATTATGTCTTCACGCTGTGGTTGATACATTAAGCCACTGATCATTCATGAAGGACGTGAAGAGGGAAGCTTATCTGGGCATCAAAATCCTAGTGTTTTTTCCAGGCTCCCTTGGAACTTGGAGGACACTGTCCTGGGCTATAGCATCAACCTGCCAAGAACCAAGCTTTGGTTAATTATTTAAAGGGAAAAAGACATTCCAAATGTCTGTTTTACAAATGTTACATAAAAACCTGGTCTTAATTCTTTTGCAAATCATGAATAAGGGTGTGAAATCAAGTAGGAAAATATGGTCTCTGGCTTCTGTCCTTACTCCCCAACCCCTACCATCAACACAGCAGACCTTTTCTCAGCTATTCTCCTCTTGTGCTTTGGCCATTTTTCTTCATCTATCAGCCCAGTTCTCCCCTTGTTATACCCTTCTACCAACCTTCTCTAATAGAATTATGTATGTAATTTTTTCCCACATAGTTATATGAAAATGTTTTCATTTAATGAAACAGCAACTAAATTAGAAAGATAACACATTTAAATGGCTACATTTTCTTTCTTTTAACATCTTCATTGGAGTATAATTGCTTTACAATGGTGTGTTAGTTTCTGCTGTATAACAAAGTGAATCAGCTACACATATACATATATCCCCATATCTCCTCCCTCTTATATCTCCCTCCTACCCTCCCTATCCCACCCCTCTAGGTGGTCACAAAGCTCCAAGCTGATCTCCCTGTGCTATGCGGCTGCTTCCCACTAGCTATCCATTTTACATTTGGTAGTATATATTAGTCCATGCCACTCTCTCACTTCGTCCCAGCTTACCCTTCCCCCTCCCTGTGTCCTCAAGTCCATTTTTACATCTGCGTCTTTATTCCTGTCCTGTAAATGGCCACATTTTCAAGATGTGAAGGGTGGAAGAAACAGGGGCATTACAGGGTGAAAGCCCTCTGTTGGGTGCTTCTGGGTCTCATGGTTTACCAAGTCTCTAATCAGCTGTGTGATATAACTGGGGTATACTAAGTACGGCATTTTATCAGCATGGTGGTTTTATTAGTCATACTATTCTCCCTTCCTTGCCTATTTCCATCCCTAAAGCCTAGAAAAGCCAAATACTTACTTTCTCAGCCTCTCTTGTGAATAGGAGTAGCCCCTGACCCAGTTCTAGTCAATAACATATAAAGAGAAATCTGCTGGAAGATTCTAGGAGAGGTATTTTTCTCCCTGTTAAGAAAGCAGTCAGTGCAGGTGGAGAAGGCTCTCTCCCCACTGCTTCCTACTTCTGCAGGTGGTTGTGTGAGGACATGACGGTGGGAGCTGCTGCAGCCATCTTGCAGCAAGGAGAAGGCCAAGAGAATTGCAGAGACACTGACAGAGGGATTGATATCATTCAGTTGCTGAAGTATTCACTCAACAACAGTTTGTTGAATGTTTATTATGCACCAGGCACTGTACTAGTGCTGGGGGTTCATATTGTACAAAATAAGCAATGTCCTTGCTTACAGGGAGCTTACATTTTAGTAGGAGGAAAGACAGCCAATAATAAATATATGTCAGCTAGAGTTAAGAGTTATGGTGAACAATTAAGAAGGATAAGGGATCTGGTGAGTGATAGGGTGATATTTTATACAGGTGGATAAAGGAAATTTGATCTGATAAAGTGACAATTGAAAGACCTAAAGGAAGTGAGGGAGGAAGTCAGGCAGATATTTGAGGGGGTGGGTAGGAGTGATCCAGGAAGAGGGAACAGCATATGCAAAGGCCTCATTTTCTCTCTGGAAGCAACAACAAAGGAGAAGAGGGTCCATTTGCTTGCTGAGGTTTTGCCAAGGAGAATCACAAGGGTGCAAAAGAAAGAAACCTGACCCAGAAAGAAAAGGATGGCTGAAAGGACTTCTTTTGCAAGAAAGCAATCACTGCTGCTTATCTCCTTATTCTGGTGAAGAGTATGACAAGTCAATTCCAAGACTCAGTGAGCCTGATACACAGGATATGATCAAAAATAACCCCCTTTTGAAGGCTCTGGATAGTTTCATTAGAGCAGCGCTATCCAATAGAAATTTAATGCTAGCCTCATATAATTTAAAATATTTTAGTAAGCATATTAAAAAAGTAAAGACAAGTAAATTTAAGGACATATTTTATTGAACTGAATATATTCAGATATTATCATTTCAACATGTGACACAAGCCTCATTTCTTTTTGCGATACGCAGACCTCTCACTGCTGTGGCCTCTCCCGTTGCGGAGCACAGGCTCTGGACGCGCAGGCCCAGCGGCCATGGCTCACGGGCCCAGCCACTCCGCGGCATGTGGGATCCTTCCGGACCGGGGCACAAACCCGCATCCCCTGCATCAGCAGGCGGACTCTCAACCACTGCGCCACCAGGGAAGCCCGACACAAGCCTCATTTCAAGTGCTTAGTAGCCACATGTGGCTCATGGCTACCATATTGAACAACGTATCTTCAGAGAACCAAATATGAAAAAAAGCTTTTTTAATAGAAAACTTCTGTAAGGATAAAACACAAAGTATTTTTAAAAACTCAGTAGTAATTTTACCTGTTTTAATGTATCCCAACCAAAACTCAGACCATTTCTAAATCATTAAAATCTAGAACGATATTTGAGAAAAATCCAAGACTTGGCAATTCAAGGGAAAATGGGGATGATAATATCCATGAAGTTGATGTACATACTAAATGAGATAATACATATATTTTAAAAAATAGAGCACAGTATAAATATGCCTCTGTGATATGCGTAGTATCACTTCCTTGCTTTATTCGAATATTGGTCCCTGGTTATAGAAACACTTCAGAAATCTGCAGACGATTCCTTCCTTCCAATATGATTGTGCTTTTAGTTTTTAAAACAATTATACATTAGGAAACGCCGATCAGGAACACATTTAAAGTCCTAGGGATAATCAGTTTCATAAAAACTGTGACCTTTCCCAACATTCAAGAAATATCTGGTTCTGCATACATGGGAAATCTAGAGAGTTTCTAAGGTAGCAACAAATGGGGGAATGGGAAACTCTGATGGTTTATGAAGCCTTTTCTGAATTAAAATCTCATTTAATTTACTGTATTCTGAAAGATATAAGTAAATATAAACATAAATATATAAGTGTAAATATATAAACATCTTTTTTCTTCATAATGTCTGAGATTTCTGAATTTCTCTGTAATTACATTTAGCAGCGAGAAAACATCCATGACTGTGCTGAGCAGATCCCAGGAATCTGTCAGCTTTTCGCAGCATAGTAACCCACTGATCACTGCCTCAGACCTTCAATAGATACATAGGCCGTGTGCCTGTGCTTACAGAACTTCAGAGGTTTCCATGGATACGGGAATTTCAGTGATAAGGCACATTGACTATCGTTTTTCTTGTCACCAAGAGCCCCGTAAACACTTGTGCTTTAAGATCTTGTGCAGAAATTTAGCATTTTATGGAGGACCAAGTCAGAATTACGTGTTCCCAAATGCATTGTATGATTTCCCCTTAGGGCAAAGTCCCTGAAATCATTTACGTTTGTGGCCTCTTTTTACTAATGGACTTTTATTTATTAGACTAATACAAGACAATAAAGGCTTAACTACATTGTCAGTATCACTTTTAAGGGACAGATATTTATACTGTGTAAATGTTACAATTAATGAAGAAGACAGTTTGCTCTAAATTTAAAATGGAAAGAAGCAAATAGGAAAGCAAGAACAGGAATATTATATATATATTTAGCCATTTCTCTTCCTGAACAGGGTGAGATGTAAGTGTCAGTTTCAAGGACACCCTTGTGTCACATCTATCAACAAATCATTGTTTGAATGCACTCTTTTCATATTCAGTTTTTTTGTATAATTAAAATACCCTTTTGTAAATCTGTGAACATGGCAGGCTATGTCATTACTTTTCCCATTTCATATACATATAACTGAGGCTCTGGTTTAAGGAATATGCCCTGTGTCACACAGCTAGCAAGTGGCAGAACTGGGATTAGAACCCAAGACTATCTCACTGTCAGGACTCTTCCATTGTCCTTTTTCTTGGGCAGAATACAGGCAACTTCTTCTATAGAAGGCATACCCCTGTCCTTCCTTCCTTGCCACAGGCTGATAGTTTTCTGTGCCTCTGACCTGGGCACCATCAAATCATTCTTTTCTCCACTCATTTCTCCAATTATTCAGTCCCCTTGACTGCCCCAGACACTTGGCTCAGCCTAATTCATCAAGTTTAGTAATTTCAAATGCACATAACCATCGGGAAGCAGCAGTCACAAAGATATCACATAGCCTGGATGTGCACTACACGAGGACTCAGTAGGGAAACGTTGCTAGTTTCAACCATACTGACCAAGAAGGTACAAAGCCCATTGAAAGAGAGGCTTGAGCAATTCGTACCAAAATCCAGTCTGAGCAGACATGTTGCCTGGATAGTCAAGTAGAGAAAAAAGCTTTTAACTTTTACAGCATTGACTTTGGGGGGCAGGGTTGGAACTATATGACTGACTGTCTCTACTCCCACTTATTATGCTCTGGAGCCAAAAACCTCTGCATCATCTGAGCAAGTGTCTCAGTTAAGGCCATGAGATCTTTACCAGACCATTTTTGCATGAAGACTCTCTCATTCACCTTGTATTTGTGCAGGGTGTTCTGTTCTTGCGCTTTTTTCACCTAAAAGGAAGACTTTGCTTTTAATGTCTAATAAAAGAGGGAGTCTGGGTAGAGGAAGAGCTCTTGACTAAGAGACATGATCTGGGCCTTTCCCTGGGAGACCCTGAGTGTGGAGCTTCACAGCTCAGGCCTCAGAGCAGCTGCCAGGACCTGAGTAATCATGGGTTTGTTGTGAGGCTCAAATGAGACAAAGGATATGAAAGTGCTTTGCTAATTGTAAAATATGCATTAAAAAACAGAGTTCTTTTGCATAAATAACAAGGTCCTAATGTATAGCACAGGGAACTATATTCAATATCCTGTGATAAACCATAATGGAAAAGAATATAAAAAAAATGTCTCTATGTGTATAACTGAGTCACTTTGCTATTCAGCAGAGACTGACACAGCATTGCAAATCAACTACACTTCAATAAAAAAAATAATACAAAAAAAAAAAAACCAAAACACAGCAGGGTTCTTTTGAGGACTAACTTTACATATTGCCAATTGCTTTTAGTCTCCATATGTTAAAAAGGCAAATAATGACTCTTGTTAACGCTGGGCTTTTGCTGGACTTTATTCATTTTACAAGAAACATGACTAAAGTATCTCCATTACGGTTATTTCAATATGTTTCAACCCTTTCAGCCTAACTAGGCAGCAGCTGAGGGTGTCATCCACGTGGTGCTTCACTTAATATAAAAGCCGACGTAATGGGAATTAGTTATTTGGTTGTTTTATAACATCTGCTCCCATCACATACCATGTCTAGCCCTCGACATCCCAGGACTACAACTCCAGATTCAGACAAACTTCGGCTATTACTACCCGAGGCTAATTTCTCATTCTTTCAGGATGGAAATTTTAATTCTGTACTGGTCATCCATAGAGTACTGCCAAGGAATGATTAACTATCCCTCCAATCTGTAGGAATGAAGGGAGAACTCAGGGTTCTCCTGAACGACAAAGCTTTCTCTGTTTCCCCTACTAATTCCATTCAGGCATCGAACTGAATTTACTCTTAACTGAATGCATTTTATCTATACCTGGCAGGGATCTAGAAGTAAAATTACAAGATTTATTTCATTTGGATTCTATCATGTTGCATTTAATCACAAATATCCCCCAAAATGAAAAGATAATTTATCCTTGTGCCCTGACTGAGCAACCGTCCTCGGTTCAGATTCATGAATCCATAATGCAGGGAGGAGAGTGGATGATTAAGTGTCTGATTAGAGAAAACAGATTAACCTGGCAAACATAATAAATTTAGCTCATAAGCAGGATGGCATTATAAATGCTCACAATAACTCTCCTGTATAAAATCATGAACCACTGCTTTCAGTGATGACTCAATTGAAATAGTTGGAACATAAAGCAAATGCATGTTTATGGATCTCTCTTTGAGACATTAAAAGAGTATTGAAAGGTATATCTGATTCAGTGTATAACTAAAAATACATTAAATAGGGAACATGTAAGAAAAATATTAACTCATAAAAACAAAGCTACAACCTCTTAAGTGTTTGAGTTTCTGCTTTACCAACAAGTATATCTAGATCCCACATGTTTTCAATGTCTTTCTAGTACTTTGTTTCCAAAGATGCCAAAGCCAGACCCCAATTTCAGACCCTGCAGATTCACCCTTAACCTTCACCACGGAACCTGATTCCTTTATAAAGGCGGCTGCATCTTTAGGTCGTTCTTATCCCATTGGGACAAAACAACATAAAATTAGAGAGCTATTTCAGCCTTTGAATCAGTAGGGAAAAAATCCTTCCTTTTAGCTGAGAGTCCATTTATATCAGAGTAAAAATCTAGGTTACGACTTGTTTGAAGGCAAGTCCTTGTGCTATGCTCCAAAAAGTTCACTTAGCAGTCTGCGGGCCTTCCTTACTTAGCTGGTTTGTTATTCTTGGCCTCCCTTTTTTAGCAAGGAGAAAATGGATACTCTTCATGCCCAGCTTTATTTTTAAACTCTTACGGCTATATTCCTGGAGGCCTCTGCTGGCCCATGGCCTGAAAGAGATTCAGTTAGGCCCTGCCCTGTCACGTGCACACCCGAGTCGCCAGTTGCGCAGAATAAGGGACTTGCTCTGCTCCTCTATCTAGAATCAGACCTTTGTCAGGGACAGGGCAGGGCAAGTGGGGAGGGGAATGGGCTGCCCGAGGGAGTCGTGTCTTTAGGGAAGGCCCCATCGGACGCAGCCAGGTAAAATTTCCCATTGGGAGAAACTGATGCCCGGACATCTAGGGCCCTAGGCACCCTCCCTTCCTCCTTTCCTCCCTCCTCCCACTTCTGAAGTTGATCTTAGGCAGGAGGGGGGTGACAGGGAGGAGTCCAAAGCGGGTGGGGTCCACGTGTGTCCCCACAGTCCTGGGCTCCGGAACTGGCTCCCGGGTACACATTTTGTAGGTATGTGTGATGGGAAGCAGGGAGGTTTTTTTAAGGCCATTCCCTCCTCCCACCTTAGCTTAGACTGAGATGCTTTCTTGGGGCACAGGGACCAGGATCCTTTCTGCTGCCTCAGAGGAATTTGTGTAGAGTGAGGAGGGGCGCACTCCTAGTGGACGCAATGTGTATTCATGCTCACGAACATTTCTGAGCTCAACAAGACAAGTTAACGGTACAGCCGCCGCGTCTAGACCAGCCCTCGGTACAGGGAAAATTTGATGCAGGAACGTCCCAGTGGCGGGGCAGGGTGTCCTCGGTTAGTTACCGCGCTGGGGCTGCGCTTCGGCGGCTGCGTTTGTGTATGTGTCTGTGAGGGCGGAGAGCAGGTGTGGTGTCGGTACTCCCAGGGGTGCGGAGGGGACGGAGGCGGGCGGGCGGAGGGTCACCAGGCGGTGGCGCAGCCCGGCCCGGGCGGCAGGAGCAGCGAGCTTGCGCTGCAGCGTCGGAGCGCCGGGGCCTTTCCGCGCGGCGGGGTGGCGTTGGCGCCGGAGGCCGGCCTTGGCTACCGGCAGTACGCCGCTGCCGCCGTGCCCTCCCCCGGGCGCAGATGGAGTGGACCCCCGGCCGGTAGCTGGAGGGGCAGCAGCGGCGTGACCGGCGCGACCCCAGAACCCTCGCCGCTGCCACCGGTGGGGAGAACAACCCAGGCTTCAGAGTGAGGTGTACTGGGGAGGGGGAGGGAGGACCTCTAGGACCCCGACAGCCTTGCTGAACCGGCTCTCAGACGAGAGAGCCCCAGGGACCAGTAGAGAGCTTCTCATTTAACCTATGTCCCTCCTCCCCCCTCGCCCCCCCCTTTTTCTTTTCTTGCAAGTGGGAGAACAGAGTCCATGGGGGAAAGAGAGACTTGCTTTCCCGTGTGACACAGCTATCAAGTGGCAGTACCAGGACTGGACCTCGTCTTGCTTACTAAGGCCTTGTATCCACCATCCTCAATGAAATGAGTATGAATAATAAGTATTTATTATTATAATATATTAAGTTTGGGAACTATGAATGGTGATATCACTGTGGCATTCAGGACTATTAATGTAATTTGTGTGCTGGAAAAGCCCAGCCGCTCTGGCCTCCCTGGGCTCGGGATCCTAGTTCCTTCATTTATTAAACATTCCCTGGGCAGTTACTTGTGACAGCCACTCTGCAGCAAACTGCAGGTGTAGAGATAAACAGGAACCAGCCCTCCACGTGGAGCAGAAGAGAAAATTCCCCAGACATCAGTAACTCACGCAGGTGTAGCAAACGCAGTGGGCGTTAGAGAGATAAAGGAGTAGTGGTAGCTCGGAAGGAGATGTCACTTGTGGCTGAGAGGAGGTGGACCTTGGGGAGGAGGTGACATCTGATCTGGATCCTTAAGAGTGGGTCATTTGGAAATGGGCAGCGCATTCCAGGTAGAAGTTTCGGTATTAGCAACATAACTCCAGGTGAGAGTGAGGAATAATGGTTTGGTTTGCCTAGAATGTAGGGATGAATAAGGAGTCCAAGATTATAGAGGGAGCGAGATTCGGAGTCGACAGGGGGATCCACGGAGGGATTCCAAGCTAGGAATGAGGGGGCAACGGCTGAGGATGGTTCATTTGGCTGGGAGTTGGAACCCTCAGCTGTAGGGAGAGGATGTGGGAGCAAGGATACTGGCAGCTCTGAGGGTCTGTGAATTAGCCGTTCTGGGAGCCTAGGGCTTCATGGAGCCATCTCAGTGTGACAGGGCTATGGATGAACAAAATGCAGCTTTAGTGGGAAATGGTCCAAACTGAATTGGGAGACTGTTGGACTGTAGGGACAGCCCGTGCTTATGTTTCAGACTGCCAATAGCATCCTCGGGAGTAGTTTGTGAAAAAGTGCTCTTAGTATTCTTGTAACACAGGTGGCCCCAGGGACACAAGCAGCAGTTAATCAGCCTGTCCCTATCTGTGCAGGGGGGCCGTTATTTCTTCTGATGCATCCCGGGGGACCAACAAGGAGCTATAAACAAGGAAGCTTGTTTTGGCATGAAACAGGAAGTTTCTTGTACAAAGATTACAGACACTCTTTATTGTAAACTAGTCAAACAATTCTGTGCAGATGAACTGTTAAAATGAAGTACTTTTACCTTAAAGGTGACACACAAAGATTTCAGCAGAGGACTTAAAAATGTATCTTTAATTGGTTCTGTATTATCATGTTCATGAAGCACTACATAACACACTTGCACTTGAATGGAATGGGTAGATGTCCATGTAAATCAAATTACCCAAGCAGACAGGTTTTAGCCATTTCCCTAAGGTATGATGAGTCTGGGAACCTTCTAAACGCTTCTAGAAGCTTCTCATCTTGACACCTCCCCTGCAGAAGAGCAGGGGTTCCCCAAGGCTCCACTTCCTATTACTCACTGGTTCCACGTATGAATGTTTAAAAACTTCCTGTGTCGTCTTATGAAATATACATTCTGTATGCTCTTGCAGCTTCTCTATCTAATGAATATTTGAGAAGGGGGAAAAGATGAAATATCGTTTAGTAGCAATTCCTTTGGCTAGTGATGTTAATCAGTGGAGTAAGGAAGGAGCATGCAGTCTGGAACAAAGCAGACAGACCTGGGATTGAATTCTAGTTCTGTCAGTTACTACCTGTGTGACTTTTAGTTCTGATACTTAATTCATCTGAGTCTCAGTTTCCTCATCTCTAAAAAGGTGGTTGTAACCATCAGCTCACGACTGTTATCCAGCCTCACAGCGTGCAAGAAGGGCTGCAGAAAGGCCAGCAAGGGAGGAGGTATAGTGCACACGGGGACAAGCATTTAAGGATGAGGAGCCTGACCTTGGATGTAGGCTAATCTGAGTCCAGATGTGCATTCTGCCCTTTCCCACTGTGTAACTTTGGATGAGTCCCTGAACTGCTGTGAACGTCAGGTTCCTCATATTTAAAATGGGGGAAATAATTATATCTACTTTGTGCTGTTGATTTGAGGATTGCACAGTTTCTGGGAAATAGAATGAGATGAACACTAGAGGTGAAAGGGACCTCGGAAGGCCTCCTCACCTTACCAGCGCCTCCCCCCCACCCCATGGAAATCTTATTTTTATCAACTGTGACTGTGTTTAAACCTTCCCAGTGCCAGAGACTGATATCTGTACAAGGTGCTCCATTCCATTGTTGGATCACTTTCAATAAAAGAGAAATTCTCCTCGTATACAGCTAAAAGTTGCCTCATTGTAACTTCCCCATATTGGTCTTCTTCTATGCTCTGCAGGGGAAAAAAATACATTGATCTTTTTTTTTCTTCATTAAAGATTTTTATTTTGAGCTAATTGTAGATTCACATGCAGTTGTAAGAAGTAATACAGAGAGATCCCTTGTACCTTTGCCGGGTTTTCCCCAGTGGTAACATCTTGCAACACCACACTGCAGTATCACAAACAGGTTATTGACATGGACCACATGGAGAGGCAGAGCATTCCACCACCTCTAGCATCTTTCATATGCTGCCTTTTTATAGCCACACCCACTTCCTTCTTACCACTTCCTTAACCCCTGGCAACCATTATTAGTTCTCTGTTTCTATAACTAGGCCATGTCAAAATGTTTAGATGGAATCATATATATAACATGTCATGTCACTGGCTTTTTTCACTCAGCACAGTTCTCTAGAGATTCATCCTTGGTTGTGTTGTTGCATTTATCAGTAGCTTGTTCTTTTTTATTCCTTAGGAGTAGTGTTCCATGGTATGGGTGTACCACAAATTGTTTACTGTTCACCCATGGAAGGTCATCTGGGTTGTTTCCAGTTTTGGCCTATTATGCTATAAACATTCGTGTACAGGTTTTTGTGCAAATATAAGTCTTTAATGTCTTCAGTCTCTGGGATAAATGCCTAGGAGTGCAATTGCTGGACCATATTTTAGTTACAAGATAAGTTTTTAAAGGAATTTCCAGACTGCTTTGAGTGACTGCAACATTTTATATTATTAACAGTGGTGAATGAGTGATCCAGTGACTCCACATTCTTGCCAGCATTTTCTCTGGTCACAATTTTTTAATTTAGCTATTGTGATAGGTATATAGTGCTATCATGGTTTTAATCTAAATATCCCTAATAGCCAGTGATGTTTAACATGGCTTGACATCTGCGGCTCTTCTTTGATGAAAGGTGTCATTGTGTCCTTTGCTCAAGTTCTAATTGTATTCTTTGCTTCTTAATTGTTAAGTTTTGAGAGTTCTTTGTATGTTCCTGATATTGGTCCTTTCTTGGATATGTAGTTTTCAAAAATTTTCTCCTGCTCTGTAGCTTGTCTTTTTGTCCTTTTAATAGGGTCTTTTGTGCTGCAAAAGTTTTGAATTTTGAGGACATCCAATTTGTCAGTTTTTCCTTTTACGAATAATACTTTTGGTGTCAAGTCTAAGAACTCTTCGTTTACACTAAATCCTGAGGATTTTCTCCTACGTATTTTTCCCTCTATGTTTTATAATTTTATATTTTACATTTAAGTCCCAAAGTGACAGAATTAGCATGGAGAAGACCTGAAACAAGAGCTCATGTCTCTCACACCTAGGGTAGTTGTTTTTCCCTCTGTATTTTATAATTCAAGTGTTTCAGGGAGTATTTTAAAAAGGTTGGCATTTGCTAATATCACTTTGTAGCTGTAAAATGGGATAATAACATAATAAACTCAAATCATGGTCGATTTTAAAAAAATGAATTAGGGTTAATTGAATAGTGCACTTGAAAAAAAACGTTACACTACAAAGTACTTTCTGTTCAAATGGTGGTTATTATTGTAAGCTTGGCTAGGTCTCTGAATGCTAACAGGCAGCTGTGTGTGCTTGCTGATTCCTTTTCATGGGAAATGTGTTTGTTTATATCATAGTATAGTATATTTTTCCTTTTAGTGCCCATGTGGCCAAATTGTGAACTGCCATATTAATAAGACTCAAACATATTTGAGAGGGTGGTTAGACTTAATAGTTTCCATAAAGTTGTTTTAATAGTTATTTTTCAACAGATGGACAGTTTGCATTTGGCCTCATTTCTGTGACAGTATGATGATTGAAGTTTTCAACAGATGGCATACAAATACTTGGGAAAACACCCTCCCAATATTAATTGTTGTAAAAAAGACTTTTAGTGTGCCAGGAAAATGATAGTCTGTATCCCCAAGCTCTTTGCGTATGCTATTGTAATTATAATTTAGATGATTTGGAAGTTTCCATTTCTGGCACTTGGGTTTATTTTGTAAATGAGTATATGTATCTACATTAGAGTGAGAGATGCAGAGGAATACTCTGTTGTCAATTAGATACTCAACATGGATGTAACATGAAATCTCCTTTTGATTATCAATGAATGTACATAACTTCCTCTTACTGAGTCATTCTACTTGGATGCTGTACATAGAAAATGTAATGTTCCATAAAAATCAACCATCAGAGACTTATATGTTCTTTCTGAAAAGTACTGACTTAAAAGGAAAAAAATTCACCAAACTGTGAATTTTCAGACATACCCATCAATATGATGAACTTCCCAACCTTCCAAGTTGTCCCCCTCCTGCATCAACCACCTTGCACTGTTTTGGGAATCAGAAATGAGGAATCAGACAGTAAGTGGGGCAGTTGGGGAGTGGTGGAAATCTGTGGGAGTGTTTGTGGTTGTCACAATGACAAAGGGTGTTTACTGATATTTAGTGGGTGTGTTATCGAACCTGGATTTGGGTCCCCTTGCCTGACATGCAGCAAAGCCAACCTGTTGACACTGGGTTGTGGTGAAGGAAAGTACAGCATTTATTGCAGGTTGCCGAGCAAGAATGGGCAGCTCATGCTCAAAAGTTCTGAACTCCCCAATGGCTTTCAGGGAAGGGTTTTTAAAGGCAAGGTGAGGGAGGGGCCACAGGGTGTGTGATCAGCTTGTGCTCAATTCTCGGCTTGGTTGGCATCAAGGTGAAGTTTCAAGCATCATTAATCTTCTGGTTTCAACCAGTCTGTGTCTATGTGCTTGAAGTCAGTAGTTTTCACCTGATGGGGTTCTGCTTCCTATAAAAACAACTTAGGAATGTGTGTCAGATATTTATCTATATATTTCAGGGAACTGGAAGTTTGTTGACTCCGCTATCTGGCTGATTTATAGTCCAAATTGTTACCAGTTTCCCCACCCAGCAGCTATTCTTTTTTTCTACTTCTTCACCTTTCCTAATCATTAACTCTTGAGCCAGCCTTTTAAGACTCAGGGGAAGCCTGGAAGACTAAAGCAAAAGCCTTTTTTCTTCAAAGGACAGGGACACGGGGACTTGTATATGGTTTCAGGTGGAGGCCAGTGTGCCTGGGTCTGCACAGCACAGTTCAGCACAAGGAAGAAAGGTCCTGTGTCCTACAGTATGCCTGAATATCTGACTGGACACTCATCTGAGCCTGGAGCTTGTGTCCGCTTAAATCACAGAGTAAGTTTTGCAGGATAAAGTATACTTTTGCACAGAATGTTAGTGAACACCCAGACCTCTTTTTGATTTTACTAAGTCACTATATGAAAGGCTGAAAGACTTCTGATCTTCTGCTTCTGAATCCTGACTTTTTTCATGCTAAGTGCTTTATTATATTTTTTGTGTAGTCATGAACTGAACATTTACATAGTAAAACAGATATTATCATGAAATGCTTATTATAATAAAGGAGCCCTGGGGTTAATCAGTATGAGAAGCATTGCTATAGAAAATTAAGCAATGGTAGAGAAATTCTTTCTCCACTTGTCCATGTGTGCACACATAATTCCGTATAGGAATCATTGAAAGAAAAGGACAGTGGTGTGAATCTAAGTATTTAATAAGGAATGCAATCCAATAAATTCTGTATTGCAATGTTTCTACAGAAGCCTTGAACTGATTTTCTTTTGCCAAGTCATATCAGCTAGATCTTCTTTGTGTCTGTCGTTGCAGATGGCGTTTAATGATTGCTTTAGTTTGAACTATCCTGGCAACCCTCAGCCAGGTGATTTGATTGAAGTGTTTCGTCCTGGCTATCAACACTGGGCACTGTACTTGGGTGATGGGTATGTTATCAACATAGCACCTCTAGGTAAGGTTTGTTTCCAGAAGCTCCTGGGAGCTTTTTAGTTTTCTTGTTACAAGAAGGAATCATGAACAAAATCATAAAATAAAACAGACTAGAAATAAAATGTAGAAAGTAGATAAATCCAACAGATCTAGGTTTACAGAAGGACCTTCTAAGACTAAAGTGGCATTGAAGAAATTACAAAAGCCAATTAACATTAAAATTTTAAACCTCTGGATTAAAAAAACACAGTTAAAAAGTAAATAATCAGCTGGGGAAAATATTTGCCACAAACATGACAAGAGTCACAATGTCTTTATATATAATACAAATAGATTATTTTAATTCATTCAGCATCTATTTATAGATTTTCCAGTATGTGCCAAAGGCTATTCTAAATGCTAGGGATACATAAGCCAGTCCCTACACAGTGGAGCTTACATTCTAGTGGAGAGAGAGAGGGAGACAGAGACAGAGAGAGAGGGAGAGGGGGAGAGAGGGAGAGAGGGAGAGAGCAAGCCTGAGAGAGGGAGCATGAACAAAATACAGAAAGTAATGTTAGATTAGAGATAAGTGATAATGGAGAAAATCATAGAAGCAGGATAGGAAGTGCTGGGGAGTTGTGGCTGCTGCAGTTTTAAATTAGCTGGTCAGGAAAATCTCATGAGAAAGTAACATTTGAGACACAACTTGAAAGAGGTGAAGAAACCCAGCACGTGATATTTGGGGAAAGAGTTCCTTAAGCTGAGGGAACAGCAGCGAACACCCAAATCCCAACAAACAAATGGGTAAAAGATTGTGAACAGTCTGTAGAAGACAAAAATACAATACCCATTTTTAAAGGTTTCAGCTTTTCAGTCATCTAGGAATTATAAAATAAAATGACAGATTTTATGCCTCTCACATTAGCAAAATTAAAAAAAATGATAATCTGTTGATAAAGGTATAATGAAATGAACACAAGGATACTGTTGACAGAAATATAAGTTGATAAAATTGTTCGCAAAAACAATTTAACAATATGTGGTAAGAGCCTTAAAGGAGTTCATATGCTCTGACCCTGTAATTTTACCTCTATGAATCTATTCTTGGGAAATACTTTTAGAGATACTAATTTAATATTTGTGTATGAGAATGTTCACTTCTATCTCATTTATAATGGTTTAAAAAACAGAATGGATCAATGGCCAGCAAGGGAATGGTTAAGTGAATTATGATTTAGCCACAAGATATTAGGTATCTGTGTCTGGCAGAATTTTTTTTTTTTTTTTTTTTTTTTTGCGGAATGCAGGCCTCTCACTGTTGTGGCCTCTCCCGTTGCGGAGCACAGGCTCCGGACGCGCAGACCCAGCGGCCATGGCTCACAGGCCCAGCCTCTCCGCGGCATGTGGGATCTTCCCGGACCGGGGCACGAACCCGTGTCCCCTGCATCGGCAGGCAGACTCTCAACCACTGCGCCACCAGGGAAGGCCTGGCAGAATTTTTTAGTTGCAAGTAACATAAATTCAAATTCACTTAAACAAAACAGCAAATTCATTGCTTCAGTGAAGGCAACTACAGAAAGAGTAGAGATGGTGCTGGCCTCGGGGATGCCCAGATCTAGGGGATTGAACACTATCAAAATTCTCCATCCCACATCTGCATTCTTTTTCTGTATATTGTCTTCATTATCCCAGGCTATGTCTAAGAAGCTGAGCTGATGACCATAAGCATTCTTAGGCTCTCATCCTTACAGGCTTGTGACCCACAGGAGAGAGTTACTTCCTGCCCATTGCAGTTAGAAAAATCATGGAGAATGACTCTAATTGTCTGGTGTGGGTCCCATGTCCATCACTGAACCATAACTGTGTGCAGGAATAGGATAGTATGACTGGCCTAGAAAGAGTCTTTTCCAGAAAGGAAGAAGCAGTGTTAAGATGGGGTGCTCAGTAGACTAAAACAATAATACTTTAACAGCTAAAAATCATTTCTGGACATCTTTAATTGCATGAAAGATGATCTTGTATGATAGCTATTGGAAAATTCCAGATTAAAGTGCATTGTGTAATATGGTACCTGGTTTGCAAAGAAATCATATATACACACATACATGTTAATGCAAACATATACACACACATATACAAGTGATAATAAAAGACAGTACAAATACATCAAAATAATAATAATAGTTATTTCTGAGTGGCAGGATAATAGGTGGTTTATATTTATTTATGTGTTTATGCTGTATTTTTCTGTATTTTTTACAGGTTTAGAAATGAGCACAAATTATTAAGAAAAAATGTATGCAAATAACAAATAGCCTAGAATAATTTTTCCTCAAGATACCTTTATAAAGAAGTGTTTATAGGCCTAAGTGTTTATAGGCCTAAGTCTTACTATCTTGAGAGCTTCTGAGAACTGTTAATGAAGTGATTTTTGCAAGATTTTGAGCTATTTGCCTCTTGTTCTAGAATATTGGAAGTGGAAATGACAAATAAAATGACACTTACGATATAGAGCCATTCATTCTGTAGAGTCTAATAATTAACGCTAAGCAATTCTTTACATTATCTCTGCAGTTTTCACATTTGGAAAATAATATGAGGTTTTTGTGCTGTTTTCTTTTTTCCCACCTTAAGCTCCATCTTAATGTGGTTCAAGCACTGAGCTTTGATCCTGTAGACTGAAGTTAAATTCCTGTTTCTGTTAACTACTTGTGGGATGTTCCACAAGCCAGTTTATCTCTCCAAGCTTTGATTTTCTCATCGGTAAATTGATTACATCAAACTAGTCAAAAAAAAAAATTGAATAATTCTAACTAGGATATATGTGTCCTATGAACTTGTAATGTGTAAGAACTTTTAACGTGTAAGATAATTAACTGGAAATGCTGCTCCAATGAAAAGGATTTTGGAGGAGAGAAAAAAAGAGGAGTGGAAAAAAATGTTTGCTTTGAGTCATAACTGAAAGGAAAAGTGTCATAACACTGGTTATACAGAGACCCTTCATCTAATGGTTTACTTGAACAATGGCCAAGCATAGCAGTCTCGGGCAGATGGAGAGGGCCTAGGGCCTGGTGTTAAAGCTGAACACTAAGGAATCAGATGCCTCAGGTGCTGACCATGGCACGCCAGGACACAGAGGTTTCAGGCAGTCTAGACCAATGCTTACTAATAGAGGCAGTAAGATGGAGTGGTAGGGCATGGGGAATTGTGACAGGTGGGTAGGGCGCAGCTAGGGGCCACATAGAGTTGACAGTGCCTACTACATTAGGTTTAGTTTTAGGACTTAGTTTCTTGGCTAAAGGAACTAGCAAAACAAGGCAGGGCCCCAGCCTGACCCCAACTGACCCCTCAGAAGACTGGGGTCCCCTGCAGGTTTCAAAGTGAAGCCTAATTAAAAGAACAAGTGTAAAAACAGAGCTGGGTGTAAGGAGTGCTGCTTAGATGCAGGACAAGAGCACTAATCGTAATGCACTACTGCTAAGCCCAATGGTATTAGTTTGGAAGAGTTCAAATGCTGAAAAATAGACTGCATCATAGAAAAAGGGGGCAATGATCTTATCTGTACTTTGTTGGAAACATATGCCAAGATCCTTAATAATAATCAATTGATAGAGAACTTATTCCTCAAAAATAGGTAGAGTTTTCACACCCAATTTGTTCTATAAATTTTCAAAAAGATAGGTAGGTATAGATTTTCAAAAAGTTTTCTTATATTCTCACTCATATAGTATTGAACAAATGTTAGTGATAAATTAGAGAATGAGGGTTTACTGTTAGTAAGCTTAAATGGTTTCTGGTTTGAGGATAAGTTAGGATGGCTGTGGAGTTCACTGGGCTGGCTCGCTATATCTTGCTAACCAGAATTCTCCTTATAGACGATGGCATTTCTGCATCGTTTACAAGCGCCAAGTCTGTATTCAGCAGAAAAGCCCTGGTGAAGATGCAGCTTTTGAAGGATGTTGTGGGAAATGACACATACAGAATAAACAATAAATACGATGGAACATACCCACCACTCCCCGTGGAAGAAGTCATGCAGCGGTCAGAGTTTGTTGCTGGACAGGAGGTGGAGTATGACTTACTTGTCAACAACTGTGAGCATTTTGTGACTTTGCTCCGCTATGGAGAAGGAGTTTCAGAGCAGGTGAGTTTTCTCTAGGAGAAATGGAAGTTTCTTACATTGGGAAAATAATAGCTACTGACTATGATCAAGTTTTCAGGCCAAATGGAAAAGAACAAGAAAATATGAGAACATTGAAGGACAAAGGAGGGAATCGAGTTGCCCAAGGTCATGCAGCAATTTCATGACCACACTGAGACTAGAACATTTGTGTCATGAATTTGGGTTAGAAGGGACTTGAAGCAGAGTGAAGACCATAGCTTTCTGTCATTCTTATTGCCCTCTGTCCTTCAGTATTTTTTCCCATTACCCCACCATACAGCAATTAAATCAGTAACTTTATATACTGAAAAAAATATGCTGAAAAGAATGCTGACATTTTTGAGTGGGAGTTCATTTGCCAAAAACATAGATGGTAATAGTGAGATTCTTTTCCATTAGCTGAAAGAGGCTAACTGATGCCATAGCTTGGTGGCTTTGTAGATGTCTTCTGTTTCCTTGCAATGCTAGTTTCAAATAAATGTTGTGCTTTTGAGGAGATCCTTTGATTCATTGAGCTTTTGGAGGATTTTCAGTGAATTAATTGACTTTTAAAAAAATTATTTATTTATTTTTTGGTTGCGCCGGGTCTTAGTTGCAGCAGGCAGGCTCCTTAGTTGTGGCTCCAGGGCTCCTTAGTTGTGGCATGCGAACTCTTAGTTGCAGTATGCATGTGGGATCTAGTTCCCTGACCAGGGATTGAACCCTGGCCCCCTGCACTGGGAGCTTGGAGTCCTGTCCACTGTGCCACCAGGGAAGTCCCTGGTGGAGGACTTCCCCCACCAGAGGAAGTAGCTTATAGTTTTGTTATTTACCATCACTATTAGGTAGTATGTTAGATTCCTCACTAAAAGCATGCCCTTTCCCTACCTATCTTCCCACCAATCCAATTCCATCATTGATGTTTTAACCTAACGATTTATTAAAGTGGTGTGAGAAAATGAATATATAAAGGCTTCCAGTATCTTTAAATGGTGGATCTGTTATATAAATGTCTATTCTGAGGAATGAAGTTACAATTCTGCTCACGAAAGCTTGGGAAAATGGGAGATGGAACATAATGAAAGGATACATTTGTTTTTATTAAGAAGTAATTTAGTTGGAAATTCATTTTTATTAGGAAGTACATTACCATAATGAATGTTCTATTCACATGTAGCAATAAATTGCTTCTGATCCAAAACCCAGAGGATGTGCACACAAGTTTCAGCTCACCTTTGCATTGAAAAGTAGTGGTATGGCTAAGAAATAAAGTTTGTTAATGACAAAGTTGTCCACTGCACTCAATCAGTATTTTTTTTTTTTAATGTGGCTAAATCAAAAGGAATTAGAGCCATCTTTTTGCTTTGACTCTCACTTGTAATCTATCATCTTTCCACCTTTCATACCCAGATCAAGACCCATGAAAAAGTAACCATTTTTTTAGCAACTAATAGAACTGTTCTTTAGCAGGTTCTGATGAAGATGGTGTAGTGACAGCCTTAAGGACACACCTAAGCTTTGGAATTCTGCTGATCTGAGCTAGAGCCCCATCTTCACCACTTCATAGCTGGATGACTTTGGACACATTGTTTATCAGTTTTCTAATCTATAAAGTGAGGTTGTTTTATAGATTGTAAGAGATTTTTAAAGTCTCTTAGCATACTCCATTACATATTATTCATCCCAATAAAAAGTGTACTTTCATAGACTACTTTTAATTTCAGTATTTTAGCAATTTTATAGATCTTTGTTGACACTCTTCAGTAAAATTCTCTTGATCTAAGAAACTACAGCACTCGAATTGTTATTTTTATTTCTATCAATGATTAAGTGTTAGTGCTAATAATAACTAATATTAGATTTGTTTTCCAGGGTCCCTTTAAGGCTTAGGGTCTTGAGCATACAACAGCATCCTTGGGAAATGGCTGTGTATTTCCCCCAATTTAAAAAACTATAAATACATAAAAAGGTTAGAAAGGTGGAAGGATTGTGGCCCCATCTTTTTCTTCTTTGTACTTTTCTGTATTTTTTAAAAAATTAATGGACTTTACTTTTTAGAGTAGTTTTAAATTCACAGCAAAATTGAGCTGAAAGTATAGAGAGTTCCCACATACTCCCCCTCCCACACACATAAATGTATCCTTCCCCACTGTCAACATCCTACAGCAGTGTGGTATATTTGTTACAAAAGATGAACCAACATTGGTACATCCTTATCAACCAGAGTCCATAGTGAAGGAAACCAGAATATGCCACCCCCAAATATGTCACTTTGGCATAAGGATTATTTTGAGCAATTGAGAGACAACTGAGTAGAAGCGGTTGCAAGAAAAGCTCTCTGCCCTCCCCCTATTTGCCTAAAAGCAGGACATAAATTTTCAAAGGTGTTCCTCCTCCCCACTCTACCAGGAAGGACAAAAGTTAATCATCAGGGACAACCAGTGGTTAATGTAAGACGCTATCAGCCTAGAGAGGGCACTAGAGGTATCTACATAACAAACTACATACAAGCCTCTGTTTACCATTAGTTTCCTGTACGTTTACCTTCCCACAGACTGTTGCCCTTGGAAGGCGAACCACTTTCCTGTGTCCTGTCATTTCTCTACAAATTTATTGTTCTTTGTTGAAGATGCTATATAAGCCTGAATTCTTTGTGTCTTATTTTATTTATTTATTTTTATACAGCAGGTTCTTAGTTATGTATTTTATACATATTAGTGTATATATGTCAATCCCAATCTCCCAATTCATCCCACCACCACCACGCCCCGCCACTTTCCCCGCTTGGCGTCCATACGCTTGTTCTCTACATCTGTGGCTCTATTTCTGCATTGCAAACCAGTTCATCTGTCCTATTTTTCTAGATTCCACATATATGTGTTCATATACGATATTTGTTTTTCTCTTTCTGACTTACTTCACTCTGTATGACAGTCTCTAGGTCCATCCACATCTCTACAAATGACCCATTTTCATTCCTTTTTATGGCTAATATTCCACTGCATATATGTAACACATCTTCTTTATCCATTTGTCTGTCAGTGGGCATTTAGGTTGCTTCCATGACCTGGCTATTGTAAATAGTGCTGCAGTGAACATTGGGGTGCATGTGTCTTTTTGAATAATGCTTTTCTCTGGGTATATGCCCAGTAGTGGGATTGCTGGGTCATATGGTAATTCTATTTTTAGTTTTTTAGGGAACCTGCATACTGTCCTCCAAAGTAGCTGTATCAATTTACATTCCCACCAACAGTGCAGGAGTGTTCCCTTTTCTCCACACCCTCTCTAGCATTTGTTGTTTGTAGATTTCCTGATGATGCCCATTCTAACCAGTGAGGTGATACCTCATTGTAGTGTTTTTTTTTTTTTTTTTGATACGCGGGCCTCTCACTGTTGCGGCCTCTCCCATTGCGGAGCACAGGCTTCGGACGTGCAGGCTCAGCGGCCACGGCCCACGGGCCCAGCTGTTCCGCGGCATGTGGGATCCTCCCGGACTGGGGCACGAACCCGTGTCCCCTGCATCGGCAGGCGGACTCCCAACCACTGCACCACCAGGGAACCCCTCATTGTAGTTTTGATTTGCATGTCTCTAATAACCAGTAATGTTGAGTAGCTTTTCATGTGCCTCTTGGCCATCTGTATGTCTTCTTTGGAGAGATGTCTGTTTAGATCTTCTGCCCATTTTTGATTGGGTTGTTTGTTTTTTTAATATTGAGCTGCATGAACTGTTTATATATTTTGGAGATTAATCCTTTGTCCGTTGATTCGTTTGCAAATATTTTCTCCCATTCTGAGGGTTGTCTTTTCATCTTGTTTATGGTTTCCTTTGCTGTGCAGAAGCTTTTAAGTTTCATTAGGTCCCATTTGTTTATTTTTGTTTTTATTTCCATCTCTCCAGGAGGTGGGTCAAAAAGGATCTTGCTGTGATTTATGTCAAAGAGTGTTCTTCCTAGGTTTTCCTGTAAGAGTTTTATAGTCTCTGGTCTTACATTTAGGTCTCTAATCCATTTTGAGTTTATTTTTGTGTATGGTGTTAGGGAGTGTTTTAATTTCATTCTTTTACATGTAGCTGTCCAGTTTTCCCAGCACCACTTATTGAAGAGGCTGTCTTTTCTCCATTGTATATCCTTGCCTCCTTTGTCATAGATTAGTTGACCATAGGTGCGTGGGTTTATCTGTGGGCTTTCTATCCTGTTCCATTGATCTATATTTCTGTTTTTGTGCCAGTACCATATTGTCTTGATTACTGTAGCTTTGTAGTGTAGGCTGAAGTCAGGGCGTCTGATTCCTCCAGCTCCGTTTTTTTCCCGCAAGATTGCTTTGGCTATTCGGGGTCTTTTGTGTCTCCATGCAAATTTTGAGATTTTTTGTTCCATTTCTGTAAAAAATGCCATTGGTAATTTGATAGGGATTGCACTGAATCTGTAGATTGCTTTGGGTAGTATAGTCATTTTCGCAATACTGATTCTTCCAATCCAAGAACATGGTATATCTCTCCATCTGTCTGTGTCATTTTTTTAAAAAAATTTTTTATTTTATTTATTTATTTATTTTTATTTTTGGCTGTGTTGGGTCTTTGTTTCTATGTGTGGGCTTTCTCTAGTTGCGGCGAGTGGGGGCCACTCTTCATCGTGGTTGCGGGCCTCTCACTGTCGCGGCCTCTCTTGTTGCAGAGCACGAGCTCCAGACGCGCAGGGTCAGTAGTTGTGGCTCATGGGCCTAGTTGCTACACGGCATGTGGGATCTTCCCAGACCAGGGCTCGAACCCGTGTCCCCTGCACTGGCAGGCAGATTCTCAACCACTGCACCACCAGGGAAGCCCCTGTTTGTGTCATATTTGATTTCTTTCATCACTGTCTTATAGTTTTCTGAGTACAGGTCTTTTACCTCCTTAGATAGGTTTATTCCTAGTTATTTTATGCTTTTTGTTGCAATGGTGAAGGGGATTGTTTCCTTAATTTCTTTTTCTGATCTTTTGTTGTTAGTGTATAGGAATGCAAGAGATTTCTGTGCATTAATTTTGTATCCTGCTACTTTACCAAATTCATTGATTAGCTCTAGTAGTTTTCTGGTGGCATCTTTAGGATTCTCTATGTATAGTATCATGTCATCTGCAAACAGTGATGATTTTACTTCTTCTTTTCCAATTTGTATTCCTTTTATTTCTTTTCTTCTCTGATTGCCATGGCTAGGACTTCCAAAACTATGTTGAATAATAGTGGCGAGAAGGGACATCCTTGTCTTGTTCCTGATCTTAGAGGAAATGCTTTCAGTTTTTCACCATTGAGAATGATGCTTGCTGTGGGTTTGTCATATATGGCCTTTATTATGTTGAGGTAGGTTCCCTCCATGCTCACTTTCTGGAGAGTTTTTATCGTAAATCGGTGTTGAATTTTGTTGAAAGCTTTTTCTGCATCTAGTGAGATGATCATATGGTTTTTCTCCTTCCATTTGTTAATGTGGTGTATCACACTGATTGATTTGGGTATATTGAAGAATCCTTGCATCCCTGGGATAAATCCCACTTGATCATGGTGTATGCTCCTTTTAATGTGCTGTTGGATTCTGTTTGCTAGTATTTTGTTGAGGATTTTTGCATCTATATTCATCAGTGATATTGGTCTGTAATTTTCTTTTTTTGCATTATCTTTGTCTGGTTTTGGTATCAGGGTGATGGTGGCCTTGTAGAATGAGTTTAGGAGTGTTCCTTCCTCTGCAATTTTTTGGAAAAGTTTGAGAATGATAGGTGTTAGCTTTTCTCTAAATGTTTGATAGAATTCACCTGTGAAGCCATCTGGTCCTGGACTTTTGTTTGTTGGAAGATTTTTAATCACAGTTTCAATTTCATTACTTGTGGTTGGTCTGTTCATATTTTCTATTTCTTCCTGGTTCAGTCTTGGAAGGTTATACCTTTCGAAGAATTTGTCCATTTCTTCCAGGTTGCCCATTTTATTAGCATAGTGTTGCTTGTAGTAGTCTCTTATGATGCTTTGTATTTCTCTGGTGTCCATTGTAACTCTCCTTTTTCATTTCTAATTTTATTGATTTGAGTCCTCTTCCTCTTTTTCTTGATGAGTCTGGCTAAAGGTTTACAATTTTGTTTATCTTCTCAAAGAACCAGCTTTTAGTTTTATTGATCTTTGCTATTGTTTTCTTTGTTTCTATTTCATTTATTTCTGCTCTGATCTTTATGATTCCTTTCCTTTTACTAATGCTGTGTTTTGTTTATTCTCTCTCTTTGAGTTACTCTTCCCTGAATTTCTCCCATGAGTATATGAGATATGCATGTTAATAAACTTCTGTTTGCTTTCCTCTTATTACAGAGCCTCAGCTGAGAACTTGTTATGGGTAAAGGAAAAAATTTTCTTCCCCTAAAATAGTTAACATAAGGGTTCACTCTTTATGTTGTAAATTCTGTTGGTTTTGACAACTGTGTAATGACATCCTGTATACTCTGCTTAATCATTCCCTCTTTCTCTAAATCTCTGGCAACCACTGATTTTTTTTTTTTAACTGCCCTGTAGTTTATCTTTCCCAGAATGTCATATAGTTGAAATCATACTAAGCAATATGCACTTAAAATTCTTCCATGTCTTTTCATGGTTTTGTTGCTCATTTCTTTTTATCGCTGAATAATATTCCCTTGTCTGGATGCACCACAGTTTATTTTTCCACTCACCTACTGAAGGACATCTTGGCTGCTTCCCAGTTTTGGTAATTATGAAAAAAAAGCTGCTGGAAACATTTTCATGTAGGTCTTTTGTGGATGTTAATTTTTGACTCATTTGGATAAACACCAAGTTTTATGATTGTTGGATCATACGGTAAGAGTATGTTTAGTTTTGTTAGAAACTGCCCAGCTGTCTTCCAAAGTGGCTGTACCATTTTGAATTCCCACCAGCAATGAACAAGAGCTCCTGTTGCTCCAAATCTTTAGCATTTGGCACTGTCAGCGTTTTGGAGGTTAGCCATTCTGATAGGTACATGGTTGTATCTCCATTGTTTTAATTTGCAATTCCTTAAATATGTATGTTGTTGGACATCTTTTCATGTATTATTTGCTCTCTGCATATCACATTTAGTGATGTGTCTCTTGACATCTTTAGCCCAATTTTAATTGTGTTGCTTGCTTGTTTTCATATTGTTGAGTTTTAAGAGTTCTTAGCATATTTTGGAAAACAATCTTTTATCAAATATGCCTTTCACCAATGTTTTCTTCCAGCCTGTGGCTTGTCTTTTCCTTATTTTTACAAATTCCTAAAATCAACATTTCTCACTGTTCGAGTCTAAACAAGTTATTAAAATGTGTCTATCTTTGTGGAAGATAGCAGCACCCTTGAATGGGCCTGGACAAGCTGACAGACAGTACACCCTGACTGTGTTTCTTTGCATAGCACTGCAGCCTTAGAGCCTTGGGGGAAGAGGGATTTTGATAACCCCTACAGTCATCTGTGACCCAGCTAAACTGATGTCTGGACCCAGCTGCTTCAGTTATAGCTAACATTTCATTGGGCATGTATATATAGATCCTCAGAATGGGTTGTTTACCATGCCCCCCCCCACCCCGAAAGCCCTATAAAGGATGAAGTGTGCAGGATAGGATTTGGTGATCTTATAATCCTAAATCAGCCATGAAGTAAAAGCTCTTTTTCATGCTGTTTCACCACAAAAATCCTGGGATTTTATAATCTTGCAGGTCAGATCCCATTACACATAACTCTAAGGGATTGTCCAAATTACATGTGCTTTTTCCATTTAGAATGCAACTTGAAAAAAATAAATGTTTGGGATTTGGGAAACTGCATGCTGGAAGTGGCTTTATTATAATTGTATCTTGCCTGTGCAATCTCAGGGGATTTTGAGTTAGTATTAAGTTGTCTGTCCCCTCCCCAGGTCTCTTAGATTTATGGGATTTCTCTCACATGTTATGTTTCTAGTGGCTGAAAGATACCCAGTGAGTTAGGACTGCATCTAGCTGGGGCCACCGCACCCACAGGGTCCTGCCATTTTCCCAGGGCTGTCCTCTGCTGCCATTTGATGTCTCTGTTTAAAGACACCAATTGCACCTTCCTGTTTTTGCATTGCCTGCCATATTTTCCTGAATCAGCCCTCCTTGGAATCTCAGCATCTTTCTGGAATTGCATGAGGTTTGGGCTTGGTTTATAATCCTTACTCCCTGTCTGATTATTGATTCTGCCCCTCTTTGGAATTTTGTCTGGTATCTTGTATCTCCCAGCCCTTTTTTGCTCCCCATGAGCTATGTGGGTAGCTCTATGCTATAGTGAATTCTGACTCTCTCCTGGGAAGCAACTTAGGTAGCAACTAATTAAAAATTACAGATAAAAGAAATAACCAACTAACCAAATACATTAAATTAGAATTGTAAACTAAAATACGATATTTCAGTTGTTTACCAGTGTCATTCTCTTTGGCAACTGGGGATGGTAACAGAGCAGGGAGTTATAATTATAGGCCTCATCCCTACAGACCACAGGATGATGTAATGAAGTGAATACTCTTGCCATTGTGCTTCTGTCCTGGCTAGAACCCATGCTGCCTGTTCCCCATAGGGAACCCACAGTTAGGGAGGGAACATTATGTGGCATATGGGGGTGGCAGGCTCTGTGGTGGAGGGCTGTGTGTTAGACAGAGGGCATGCTCCAGTGTGAGCTGGGTCACAGTTTCCAGCACTGGGGCTGGTCTCCAGAGTAATTTAGGAAAAATGTTTTGCTTTATTTGAAAGCCCGATTCTTAACTCCCAGAGAATAAGTGTTGTTTTCAGAATACCTGATGACTCTGAAGTATCTGGATGTGACCTTTGGGTCATAAAATTGCACTGCAGATGGAAGGCGATATTAGTTGAGTGCCATGAAACCGTGAATATTCATCAGTTCCATCATCATGGTGACGATTAATACCCTTAAAGATGTAAATGTCTGAGCTCCTTTATGGACAGTTGAGCTTGAGAGTGGTTTATTTTCATTTGTCTACATGAGAAATTACTTTTTGACATGATAGTTATCATCAGTATTGACTTCTCTTGAAGTTTGTTTATCAGAATAGAAAGTGTATCTATCAAATAAGAGCCTATAGGTATTGAGCTCAAGTCACATCCCTGAATTATTTTCCTAACAGACATGAAGTCAAGGAACACACACACACACACACACACACACACACACACACACATACGGGTCCATCCAAATGCTGTCATCTTTTTAACAGACTTCTTGAATGAGTGCTCCCACTTTCTTATCATGTCTACACCCCTCAACCAATACACACACACACACACACACACACACACACACAGGATATTCACCTTGATATAGAATCAACCAAACCAGTATGTGTTTAGGGGGTAGGGGTTTCATAGGGGGAGAACACATGGTTCAAGACTAAACTATATCTAAACATCCTGGTGGTACGACCTCCCTCGGGCAAATCACTTTTAACTTCTCAAGTTTTACAAAACAGGAGTAATGCTACCTCCCAGGGGTACTATGACAATTATTAGGAATTGTGGCATAATGAGTTTGTAAACTCTCAGAAACTATAAAAATATGAGGAATCTCGGGCTTCCCTGGTGGCGCAGTGGTTGAGAGTCTGCCTGCTAATGCAGGGGACACAGGTTCGAGCCCTGGTCTGGGAGAATCCCACATGCCGCGGAGCAACTAGGCCCGTGACCCACAACTACTGATCCTGCGCGTCTGGAGCCTGTGCTCCGCAACAAGAGAGGCCGCGATAGTGAGAGGCCCACGCACCGCGATGAAGAGTGGCCCCCACTTGCCACAACTAGAGAAAGCCCTCGCACAGAAACGAAGACCCAACACAGCAAAAATAAAATAATTAATAAACTCCTACTCCCAACATCTTCTTAAAAAAAAAAAAATGAGGGATCTCTACCTATGTGTATTTCTATCTTTGTCATAATAATTATAAATTTATTTCATCAGCATACAGAATTTTAATTTTGCACTGAGTTTTGAATTCATCCATTGTACATTAAAATGGGTCTTCAGTTTAGGAAACAAGCTAAAGCTGGGGTTTAGGACACTGAGATGCTTTTAGAATAAGATGTGTTTTTGTTTGTTTCCTGTTTCCTTATAGGCCAACCGAGCAATAAGTACCATTGGGTTTGTGGCAGCTGCCGCTGGTGCCTTCTCTTTCCTTGGCTTGTTTCCAAAAAGACTAAGAGCAAAATACTATTAATTTACTGAAGAGATATTGGAGCTGAAGGAATTTGTGAGGAGGAAAAGAAACTTGGGATGAATACTTATTTTCAATGTATCATTATTGTTCCAAATTCCAATGATGGATGGCAGGCTCTTTAATAAATTGTTTACTGGTATTGTCTCATCACTGAGCCATGGAAATTTTTCTCCCTACTAGCATAGATTTCCTGTGGCAGCTTGAGTAAGAAGCAGTAGCCTTTTGAGTGAACCAGCAGAGGATCTTAATATCACATCATCATTTATCTTCTATAAATATTGTTTTCCTTTCCCCTGAGGGTAACTATTTCGTATTTGCCAGAGGGATAAAGAACCTTTTATATGTGATTTTGAAAAAAAATGTTAAGAGCCCCAAATTTTTGGGTTGACATCAAAATTCGTATTCCTTTTCTGGTGAGAAAAGAATTTTGGAAATTCAGCATTTGGTCAGGCAGCTTGAAGAACTTTTGATTAATAAACCATTTGAGGCTGGACACCCATCTCCTTGCTCCTGTGTAGATGGGGGCAGGGGGTGAATGGGAGAAGGAACTCTCGGCTCCAGTGTTTCAGATCCAGTGATTTCCCTGGAAGCGACTCATTTGTAAGGAATATGTGAGAAGCTGGAGTGGGCTGTTACTTCTACAAAGCTCCATCATTCCCTTTGGATTTTGAAGTATTTCAAGAGTTTGACCCTCCTAACCTTAGCAAGAGATCATTAAATGTAGGTTTAAGGTGCTGTATTTAGAAAACAGTATCCTGTGTTACTTTTCAAGGCTTTTACTATGTCAAGGAGTGTCATGATTTTACCCTTGCATTTTATTGATTATGTGTTGAACGAAACACACTACTTTTTAATACCTTTCCAGTGGAATTCTTATCGGCAGCAGGTGGGGAGAAGTGGATGCAGGTCTCTATACCCTGGGATTATATCAGATATTATAACATTACCCTACAAACAACACTGCCAGCTAATGACATCCTTAATGTGCCATCATTAAAAGTATGGCATTAAATAAAGGAAAAGTTTAAGTAAATTTAGGGGGTTCGGGGTGGAATGAGGGAACCAGGAATATGGTAGATAAAGTAAACAGATGACTCAGTGAAAGTCTTGGACCTATTAAACTGATTTAGATTTTACTCCCAGGCCAGAAATACTTTACAATCTAATTGCAGGGTTAAGAATAATGATAACAGAAGGGGTCATGTGCTACCATCAGGGCAAGTAGAGACCCTGTCTCTCTTCCTGTTCCCTGACTAATTGCTTCCCTTTCTTATGGCACCATTTCTGTTTGCAGATAAACCCCCTTCCTGCAGATAAACTCTCTTCCCCCCTGTTCTTCTGGGAGGTGTGTCTCCTACCTGATAGCATGATCCAAAATTATCCCTGCATTTTTATTCTAAATTCAGTTTCATATTCCTTTTATGTCCTACTCTCAATAGTAAAATTATAAAAGAAGAAAAAAAGGCTCTTTCCTAGTATTGACTAATCAGGGTGAGATTGGCAGCAGCTTAATGTGTTCTGTCTCCCTGGGTGTGCTTACTTTTTAATAAAGATAACTGCAGAGGACAAATCTTAGCCCTAAACAGGAGACTGGGGTGTGGTGAAATTTCCACACTGGCCTATGGGTGAGGGAATGGAATTGGCAACACAGAGGACATCCTGAGGATCCTCAGGTCAAACCCTTCTAGAGGACTCTGAACATGTCCACTCCAGAAGGCAGTCCTAGCAATACTGAATAATACTGCAAAATCACAAGTGTGCTTTTAAATGAAATTCATGGATTCATTTTTCACAGGTAGTGTTCAAGTCTCTAGCAGTTTTCAGCCTTAGGGATAAGCTCACAAAGTTAGCCATCAGTCTTCTCAAAAAGTGGCCACTCTTGGTGATGGGCCACTTAAGGCTGTCTGGTTTGTTTTTCCTATAGGTGATCATTTGATATGTGGCCATGTTCATTGTGCTTTCATCAAACATTTTCCCCAAGACTACTTAACCTTTCTCTGAGTGTATTTTTAATGAAGTCTAGTGTAGAGTCCAACTTTATCATGTCCAGTCTCCACCTTCAAAAAAGATGTGTGAAATAAAGATCATCGCCTATCAGATACCTAATTGGTTGTTGAAAACCTGAGTGGTGGGAGGCTGTACATTTGTTGAAAAAAGATTTTTAAAAAAATCTTTTTATGCTACCTACATGTCATAGTGTATCAATTGAATCTTCTCATTCTAAAGGTCAAATTACTAAATACAGATATTTCAGCTCAAGGAACCTGAGCTGCCGTGTTTTAGGTTGACATGTATTTCTTAATCATAAGCTAAATTAGACACATTTAAAAATTGTCACTCTCCAAGAGCTGCACATCCAAGAAAAGATTAAAAATAAAATAAAAATAAAATGTTTGTTTGAATAGGAATTTGCATTTATGCTGCTGGTTTGTGTAAAAAGCATATAATACTATTTACAGCAACGAATTACTGAAATTTGAAAACACTTTTTCAATCCTAAGGATTTCAGAATTGGAAAGACATGATTGAATCCATGCATCACAGCATTAGGCACGTAATGGGCACTCTTAGAATGGGACTGGTTAACTAATTGCCTATGACCCATTAAAGATCTGTTTAATTAGCAAAATTAGATTTATGCTTACAAGGAAAGCCTAGTAGGGAATTTAAAATGTTCACTAGGAATAAATATCCTCTCAAGGTCACAGTGAGGTTGATATATGTTAAAGGTAATAAAGTGTAGGATATATTTGTAAAGCATGTACCCGTTCTGTGGTCCTTAATGTGCATCTGATAATTGATTTAGATTATGAAAAGATGAAATGGAACTTAAGTCGTTTAGCATCCTGAGAATTGTCATGCTGTAGATACAAACATTATGGGTCCCTTCCCTAGGATTGCTTCTTTTAAGATGAGCAATGCTGGGTCTGGGCCAACTTTTGGAGTTAGAACTTGAGATTTTCCTCTGTCAGTAATAAAAAGCAAATAAAGGTGCCATGCTTCTTTGAGTGAAAAGTACATTTTAATAGTTTATTTCATTACCTTTGTGATCTACTCTGGACCTTCTAGCTCACAGGCCCCAAAACAATATACTTTGGGAGATGCCAACTTCGGTGGAGTTTGCTTAGATGTTAGCTGTGCCCAAGCCAAGATTATAGGCAATTATCGGACACCTCCATCATTCCACACTTACCACAGTTAGAGCTGAATTTTCTGAAGTAAATTTCAATTCTTGTTTCTCTATTAAAACCATATAAAGAAGCAAAACGAGGAATTCTGTGACCTTGGGAAAAGATATATGCATAAATGTTCTTTGCAAGTGAATATAAGGTTAAGTAAACATGTGACAATTTATTGAGAGAAGCTTTTTTTTTCAGATTCCTTTATTTCCATAGATGAAAGTAAAAATATGTTGATGAAACTTTCAAAGATCAAACTGTCCTTCATTTTTTCTTTCTTCTATTGATGTTCATACTATTAATTTTACTACTGTGAAAAGTTGTGCATTTTAACCAGGATAATGCTATGCATTGTGAATAAAGTTTGTTAGAAAAAAACCGATACTCTAGGAAATGCATTATTTTTCTCAATGGTAGAGGATACAGTCAAAATAAACATATTTAAGGTCCTTTGTTGCAAGGCTCAATACACTGAGAAGTGCACTTTGAATCTTCAGATGGAGAAAGAAAAGATAAGGGTAGACTATCATCACCTCTCTACAGTGTTTTAGTTTCTGGGTAAAAGAGGGATGCTGTTAACAATTCTGATTACAATCTGGTCCAAAAATGTTGTTCTGTGGTTTGGCCTCCCAATTCGAGTTTTTCTTTTGGAATCTGTTCAGAGCTTTCATAGCCTTGGTTGATGTAGAATCCATTTGTGCCATCGCCTGAATAATCTGTCCTGTTTGTGGGAGGCCAGATTGGGTCTTCTGCCAGTTTTTTTTTTTTTTTTGCCAGTTCTTATATTGACTTTTAGAATGGATTCCACATTTTTTCTTGATCAGTAGCCAGAGCTCTCGATTTTGAAGGATGGAAAATCAGGTGGAAAAAACAATTAAACCATCATCCACTTCCCCTTGCAGCCAGGTTGCTTACTGCCACCCTTGTTTTCCCAGGCCTTGCTCTAAAGGTTCTTATTACTGACGCTGTGGCCCCTTCTCTCTGCAGCCCCACGAAACCTAGCAGCTCCCCGGGTTCTTTCCCTTGAGAGTTGAGAGCGTGCTTGTGTTCACAGAAATCTCCAAAAGCTTACAGCCTTTCATTTCCACAGATTTCCTAGTTCAATCCTGGCTGGCAATTCACTTAGAATTATTTTACTGCCGGACTGAAATGATAACAAAATAATGTACTCAAAATCAAGAGAAGAAAAAAAATCACTGCTACCTGCGCCATGCCACAAAGAAGGTGTCAAATAATGATTTGTTGAATGAATGAATGAACTCTAGAAAGCAAATGGGTTTTGCTTTCCATTTTTTTTGGGGGGGGTCTCTTTTTTCTGTGCTTACAAGTACACACAATTTTTATGCATTTATAATAATAGAATTGGTCAAATCTTGCATTCCACTTTTGTTTATACTAGACTCTCTGTCATATACAGTTTGTAGCTACCATCTTCTCAATAATCATTTTTAATGATTGTATAACATCTCTTCAAATTGCTGTATTACTATTTATTTAAACAGCATCTCTACTTCTGAACACTTGAGTTGAATTTAATATTTTGCCACTGTAGATAATACTATGATGAAAACCTTCATACATACAAGTTTCTTCTCTCTTTTTAGGTTGTTTTTTAAAATAAAGTCTCAAAAATGGAATTCCTTTGACTGTGAGAAATTTTATGTGCATTGTGTACAACGGGATATTTGTATATAAACATACGTTTTCTTAACTTGGTCGATGCTTTTTCCCAAGGAACTTCAGTACATGAATCTTTTTATTTAACTGTCCCTTAAAAAATAGTACCTGAGCCTTTCACTGAGTAGGTAAAGTCATTTAGTGACACTGAGTAGAAGAGAAATGCTATAGGAGAAGACCTTCAAAGGGTAAGAATTGACTAGAATGAACAATGGCTTCCCTTCTCTCTTAATTAAGGAAGCCTTCCTGAAGACAGTTCTTCACCCTAAAAAGTCTCATTGAATTTTAGAGCTAGAAGGTCACCTGGTCTAGTCTCTACCAGATTATTAAAAATACTAGGAAAGTACAATACAATGCCTTCATGTGAGACAAAATTAGTTAATTTGATGTTTTGCTTTCTACACTACAGATACTGAGAGCATTTCTGTGCAGCCTTCAAAGAATTTCTCATTTCCCCCAAAGAGAACATGTGCAGTATCACTTTGGGGGATTAAAGTGATTGCTCTAAAAAATGAGCATCTGTTGAGAGTCAGTCCTTTATTTATCTCCCCAGAAAAATAATAAGAGCTATACAGAGATTTCTTTACCTCTACACAGAAGGCCACACAGAATTGGGTGAGGGCTGCCACCAAAATTGAAATCCTCCATGATGTGATGGTTAGGATGAACTGTTGAAAAATAAATGCTACCTTTATACTCTGCATACCTTACACTTCAAAAGAACACCTATTATCTAATTTAATTTATGTATTTGTGACAACTCTTTGGGCTTGGAGGGTTGGCATTACTCTCTCCACTTTACAGATGAGAAGGTCAGTACCTTGCCCAAGGAATCAACGCCAATAAATAAATGGCACAGCCAGAATTCAAATCAGATCTGACTGCCTCTTGCCCTGTGTTCCCTCCACTGCCTGACAATAGACACGGAGTAAACGTGCCCTGGGTCGCAGACATGAGACTGGACACTTTGGAGCCTGTGTGTCTCTCTTCATTTTTATCTTCTCAAATAGAGGGAAGACTAAATCGTTCATCTAATAATATTATTACTTCTAATTCTCCCAAAGCAAAAGCTACCTGGAGTTCGTTCTTTCAGTAAAATTGACATATGAGTTAAAGAAACAAAAGGGGGACAGAAGTTCACGTTTATTTTGATAGAAACTAGGTGAAAAAATTTTGAATAATGTTCCCACCCCTAAATCTAATGGCTTGATGAAAGTTGAACCTGCCCAACCCACCTCCTTTTAAGGATTAGAGAATACACCTTGACCACCAGATACACTTATTTAATAGGTGCGAGAGCTACAACTTTCCATGGACACTTATTAATAGGTGTGAGAGCTACAACTTTCCATGGCTGCTTCCATAGCAAAAGAATAGTTATGCAGCTCCCTTTCAGACCCTAAAGGGTATAGAATACGTAGGATGACTGTGAAGAGGGTGGGCTGCGTTTAGGACTGAAGCCACAGGCCTTCCGCAGTGTCTAAATGCTCACCTTCGATTCTCATCCCTATTCTGATAGGGGTTATTTCAAAGTAACACTATGTTATTTTTTCCCCTAAGTGGAGACAGCTTTTTTTAGGGTTGTGAAATAGGCTCCCTGGGTAAAAGGGTGGTCTGGAGAAGGCTGTAAGATTCGACAGTGGGTCAGATGGTAGTGGATAGACCCGGCCCTTTCCCTCCTGCTGCCACCGCCCTGATCTGGGAGGTCTCTTTTCCATCTGTTAGCCTGGAAGGCACTGGCCACACTGCTTTGGAATTTGCTTCTGTGATGCTCTCCGCTCCTAGCTTCTGAGCTACTTGAGAGTGGTGACTACATCTTACTCTTTGTAACCCCAGTGCCAAACCCACCCTGGAGCTTGATGTTTTGTAAATGACTGAATGGTCTGGGTTTTCATTTCCTAACTGCTTCTCTCTCCACAGCCTCTCTGCTCTCACATACAGCCTTCCTGCTGTCATCTAACGAATCTGTCTTAGGTGCCCCGCTGAAAAACCTGCCCCGATATCTTCAAGGACTCGCATTGTTCTCAGCATAGAGTCAAAGCATCACTGTCCGCCTACCTCCATCCGTGCCTATTCCGCAGCATGCTACCTCAGTCTTAGCTAATTTTCCAGGTGTTCTGTGAAAGAAGGCTTGCTTTTGATTTTTCTCTCTGCCACCCTACATTCTTTTGCATTTCCAAGGCAAAAGAGAATCATGCATCCCTCTCTGTTTGTGCTTAGGCTGTTGTCCTGCCTGGGACTATACCCGCCTCCTACTTAGCAAAACCTAGCCTATCCTTCTGGACCAGATCAAGTTTCATCTCCTGCATGAAATCTCCTACGGCAGGAGGATCCTGCCCCAGGGAGAGCTCCTCCTTCCTATGTCCTTCCTACTTCTATTTTACACTCTCTTCAAGCATGGACGGCCTCAGGTGGCCATGCCATCGTTTCACTTGGGTATGGCTCATCTTTGAAACAAAACAAGAGGTAGAGGGCCAGAGTCAATCTTTCTCTTTCTTTTATTTCTCTCACAATGCTGGGTCCAAAAATGGGCTCAATAACTTCTTAATAAATTTAATTTTAACCCAGTGCACCCTGGGTCCAGTGATGCCCACTGAACTGAAATTCCTTACAGTCACTGCCTTACAGACAGAACACGATTGTCCTATAAGTCTATTTTTTCTCACTCTTCACAATTACATTATAAAGGATTTCTACTATATGATTTAAAAAATAAACTTGAAGGATTAATTATTGTATTAGTATAACATGGAAGAATAAAATATCCAAACCTGGTGTTCCAGGTATGAACAGAACAAATGAACCCAGCTGATGACCCTAATAACATGAAAACACTCAGAGGCTAGCGTGTGTGCGATGGAGACATGTTATTTGCTCTTCTAGTAAGTGAGAATAGCCTCACCACATTCAGTGGCCAGAGAGGATATCGGAGTAAATGACTTGCAAATTACAGTGCAAATGTGGTCCCACTGCACATGCGAGTCACGGATGTCATGTGCCTCCATCCCACGGTATATATCTTGAAAAGCAGAAAACAGAATGGAAATTGTGAGGCCCAAGGCAGATACCAGCAGAAGTGAGAATATATCTGAAGAAACAGCAAACAGTATTTTTAGATGCTAAAGGAATGTTTCCTATAATTTGGCACACACGTTGCAGAATCAATTATCTCTGTTGGGCAAATACCAGATACATCTTCAGATGTTTTGATATATCCTCATATGTTTTAAAATATGTTCTAATGCTTGCAAGACAAAGGTGATATCTTAAAAATCTTTCCTTCAAAGGCTGAGCCTAGAAGCTGTTAATTAAACATATTCTAGTAAACTCCATAAAGGAGTTACCTCAACTGAGGAGTCCTTGGGGCTGGGACACCCTGCAGTGACCAGCCCATGTAAATGGTCACCAGAGAGATCCTGATGCTTTATCACCTCAGGTCTAGTGTCGTTCATGAATAAATAAACAGTCATTCTTCCTGGTGACACCTCACTCTTCTTCATTGCCTAGAGAATAAAGTCCAAGGGTCTTGAATGATTGACATTCAAGGCCTTCCACAATCTGGCTCCATTCAGCCTTTCTAAACTGATCTCTGGTTGCTCTCCCCTATGTGCCAGGAAAGTTAAACCACAAGCCTGCTGCTTCCACAGAGGCCCAACACTCCTGTGCCTTGGTTCATAAAATACCCTGCGTAGATGATATTCTCCCAGTCTTGGCAAGTTCCAATTTTTCTTTTTTTGTTTTAAATTTATTTATTTATTTTTGGCTGCGTTGGGTCTTCGCTGCTGCGCATAGGCTTTCTCTAGTTGTGGCGAGCGGGGGCTACTCTTCGTTGCGGTGCTCGGGATTCTCATTGCGGTGGCTTCTCTTGTTGCGGAGCACGGGCTCTAGGCACGCAGGCTTCAGTAGTTGTGGCTTGCGGGCTCTAGAGTGCAGGCTCAGTAGTTGGGACGCACGGGCTTAGTTGCTCCACCGCATGTGGGATGTTCCCGGACCAGGGCTCGAACCCATGTCCCCTGCATTGGCAGGCGGATTCTTAACCACTCTGCCACCAGGGAAACCCCCAATTTTTCTTAGAAAGCCCAGTTCCAACACCACTTTCTTTTAAAGACTCCCCAGTCTTCCCTTACCAAGTTTTACTTCATATGGTGTCTATCACTCTGCTTTACATGGTCTTCATTTATGTATCCACTAGGCTGTAACCACCTGAAAGGGACTTTTTATCTGCTTTTCTGGGACTCTAATTGAATGAGGAAGTGAGAAACTAGCATGCACAACTGCTGGCTTCTTTATCTCCAACCTGCCCACATTGCTTTACTTTGGGGCGCTCAACTTCTCAGGATGCACTGTGCCAACATCCCTGTTCTTATCCCCCAAACCCATCCACTCCTGTGTCCATCAGAATTTTCAGGTGCTTTGTAGACGGTGCCTTATAAATGCTCTTTGATGGGATGAACACCTTCAGGCCGAAACAATAGCATTTAATCAGTGTTGATATGATATAAATGATTCTTACAATACTCAAAATTTATAAACAAACAAATTAGATTTTCTCTTAGATTCTCTCTACCTCATTTATTCCAGTGTTGGTGGTCTATTGGCTCCCAACTCCATAGAGGTCTATACCAACCAGAAATCAGAGGCAACTGTCCTTCTACAGCAGACCCTACTTTTTGAAGCCACAAGGGCTCGGTTTTCCCCCTCACCACCTACACCCACCCTCATATTCATCCATGCCTCATTTTATATATACAACTAGAGGTAGAACCTCTTGGAAGAATGCCCAGGCTTGCTTGAGAGGGGTGTGAGACAGAAGAAAAGAGGGAGCTGCATCTCCTAAAATAAAGCAATCTGAGCAGGTTGGTGATGAGAATACCCCCAGGAGATGGCTGTATGGATTTTTCACTTACTTCATTGTTTCCAAGTCCCAAGGACCCAGATGCTGGGAAGAATATGATGCCCCAAATGTCCATCCTGATGAAGGCCTGGTACTCACTGGAACTGGGCTGACTGCTGTGCACATCACACTGTGCTCAGACTAGTAATCTGAAAAGCAGGCCAGGCTAGGGCACAAATGAGCAGTGTAGAAACAAAATGATAAGGCTCTCTTCTTTAATTCAGCTTTGACTGGAAAACGTAATAAAGAACTGAAGTGAATGTTGCCCTCCTTGGTTAGTTGCTATTGATCAGGAAAGTTGAAAGAATGGGCTCTGTTTGCACAGGTGATTTGGGAAGACAAGCCCCCCCATTTTTTATTTTAAAACATAATCTTGATTTACTGGAAATAGAAGGGTATTTTCTTTACATGATGTGGCTCACCTTGAACCAATGTTCAAAATCATATTTACAATCGAAAACTACTAGAAGTATTGTTATGAGGGAGTAGGACTACCTGCTGTTTCCACTATTGCTCGACATTGCCTTGGGAGTTCTGGACTGTGCACCAAAACAGAGCATAAGAGTAAGCATTTTTGCTATTGAAAAGGAGGAACGTTGTTAATTGCAGATAATAGTAATTATCTTTCTAGAACACTCAAAAATCAAGGATTTACAGCAAAGTTCAGAAAGGATTCAGAGTAGAAAAATAAATACAATAAACAACACTATACCTTTCACATGCATTTGTGATCACTGATTAGAAAATATCATGGGAAAAAGTCAATCACAATATAAACAAAAATACGAAAAGCATGGGATCAGTGTTTTTAATACATGTGCAGGATCTATAATGGAGGAAACTACAAATATTTACTGAAAGACATGACATGTTCTTAAATGTGAATACTAAATTGTGTAAACAAATACATTTTTCTCCTAGTATTAAAATCCCAAAGGAGATTTTTTTAAAAGCCTGGCAATTTACTCTATAGTTTATTTGGAAGAATGGAGAAGAAAGAAAAGTAAGAGATTTTTGAAAGCTGAAGAGTAATGATGATATACCAATCTTATTACTTATTAAATCATTATAAAACTATAATTTCTAAAGTATAATAGTAGATTAAAGAATAGGCTGGCCTATCAATGAAACATAAAAGACAGTCGAGAAACAACTTAATTATATATAAATTAATATATAACATAAATATAATACAAAAATATATAAATTATATATATCAGAAAACCATAAATATACATGTATATAGGTATGATAAAGGTGGAATTATATTCAGTTGAATAAATGACCGAAAGGAATGTTAAATAATAAACTCTGCTGGGAGAACTAGTGACTAGTTGGATAAACTAGTTTGATCTCTACCTCAAACTATATGCCAAAATTAACATTAGATTTAAAAAGCATTAAAATAAATTTAAAAACTAAATGAGTGATGATCTATCTCATTTTGTAATGAGAAAAAGCTCTTTATGAATAAAGGTAGTGGAAAAAAATCACAAAGGAATAAACAACTCACAAATAAATAAGAAATATAGCAGCCGCCAAACAGAAAAAAAAGATGGATATAAAATGTAGACCATTCAGAGAAGAAGAAAGACTAATAACACGAAAATACACTCATTGTCACTGATGATCAAAAAAATGCACAGAATGATTAAAATGACTTGCCTAAAGTTATAAAACTACTAAGAGGTCAAATTGTATTTGAATTGGTTAGAAAGCCTTTTACAAAATACCTTGACATAAGTGTATGTGCTTAAAACAATTCTTGATGACTCAAATTAGGACAGGACTCGTGACCATTCAATATAGCACGTACTTACATGCACATGAGCAGGTTTCTGCCCATGGGCTCTACTACCTGTGACAATTATGGTTCAGTACTCAATTTTAGAGTAATGCAATTGTTTCCTTCTCAGCCAATCACTTCACCAGTGAGTTGCAATTCTAGGGATGGTGGGAGAGTAGAAAAAAATGTTTGAAAAGAAAAATTTAACTTCATAGTTACAGTTTGTATAGATGGGTTTTCGAAATGGCTTTCCCTTAGAAAAGATAAATGTTGCTGTGATACAGTTGATGGTGGTGATGGGCCATAGCGTGGTACTCTCAAAACTTAAAACTGAACCGGGAATCAGAGTTGCATTTCCAGTCCAGTTTCTTTCCAAACTCACATTTGTTGAGAAATTACTCTGGTTGTCCAGAAAGCACTTACTAGAAAACAATCACCAGCATTTATGGAACTTTTTATTCTATTTTTTTTTTTTTTTAGCGCGAAACTGCGTGCCGCGAAATTCGGATCTCCCCTTTATTCTATTTTTATCCAGCTGGTAGGAAAAAATTAGTTAATCACAACCAGGAGACCTCACCTTGCAAGCTGTTCCAGCCAGTAACTACCAGGACATATTTTGTTCACCTCTTGCAACGACAAAGCATGAATAAAATGCAGAGGAAGTCAAGATTGTTCTTTGTCCAGAATTCCATCTGGAGCAAATGATCTGTCTTGAAAGGGCTTGGATGACAATTTCCTATGGAATCCTTTTCAGTTCGGAACATATGAAATCTATGTGTGTGTGTGTGCACGTGTGTGTGGTGTGTTTGCTTTAGTGGACTAATGTAAGCCTCTTAACATGGGTCCTGAGTTTGAATGTGCCCACTCTGATACACTCTCCTCACACAAGCAAAGCCTCTTCCTGAGGATCTGAACATTCTCCGGCTTATGAGTGTCTGTGTTTCTATTTTGCTAATAAATTAAGTTCAGACTTCTCAGGCAGGCCCAGAAGACCTTCACACTCTGGTGTCAAGGAACGATTTGAGACATCTTTTGCTAGACCTCCCATGCCCTTATATTCCAGTCATAGGGAAATATTCCCTGTTCCCCAATTTGTACACCTCTGGGTCCAGATATCCTATTTCCTCTAAGATCACTGTATCTGAAACATCTTTACATTCAGTGGCAAGCATAACTAGTGCTCCCCATTCTTCTCTCTAGTGCTGCATTTAGCTCATTGTTTTGCAGTTACTCCTTTACATATTTTTATTTTCCACCCCTGGGATGAGAGTTCTTTGAATGTGGAATATTTCTTTTGGTTTTACTTTTGTTTGTTTGTTTTACTCGACTATATAACAAATCCTTAGCACCTAGCACAGTGATGCCACATGATATTTGCTCAGAAAAATATATTTTTTAAGACATGGGCTTTCCCAGTCTGGATTGATCCATTTGTAATATTCTTTTTTTTCAATAATCAAGCCCACAAATAAACTTGTTTTCATCAGCTTTCTTGTTCAGCTCGAAACTTTTTACTACTATTATAACTGTTTATAGATAAAATTCATTTTTCAATTGTGAACTCAAATGCAAGACTTAAGTCATATTATCCTTGGCTCCCTAGGCCAAAATGTGCTTTGCATACAGTAGATGTTCAGTTACTGTCTGTAGAATAAATTAATGAAACAATCAGCAGTCACAAAGCTTTCTTGCATAAGGAGGACAGACAGACGAGAAGGCCTGAATTACAGAATTTAACACCAAAATGTATCCAATCCAGTATACTTACATGGCAGATAAAAAAGTTGAAGACTAGGGCTTCCCTGGTGGTGCAGTGGTTAAGAATCCACCTGCCAATGCAGCGGACACGGGTTCGAGCCCTGGTCCGGGAAGATCCCACATGCCACGGAGCAACTAAGCCCGTGTGCCCCAACTACTGAGCCTGTGCTCTAGAGCTCTCGAGCCACAACTACCGAACCCATAAGCCACAACTACTGAAGCCCGCATGCCTACAGTCTATGCTCTGCAACAAGAGAAGCCACCCCAGTGAGAAGTCGGCGCACTGCCACGAAGAGTAACCCCCGCTTACCGCAACTAGAGAAAGCCCGCGTGCAGCAACGAAGACCCAATGCAGCCAAAAATAAATAAATAAAATAAATAAAGTTATATTAAAAAAAAAGTTGAAGGCTAGAATGACATAGCTAGTTAATGACAGAGATAGGACTACCCATCCATCACCCTTTTGGCTATACCATGTTTCCTAGATTCAATCAAAAGGTCACTTCTCTGAATACGTGCACTCCAATTTGGGGAAAAGTCTGGTTTTGAAACAAAAATCAATTCTATATTCTAAGTAATACTTGAATTGCTGAATTGGGGGTCTAAATGATCGTCTTAGACATCGTTTTGTAGTTTTCAATCTGTCCTTCACTGATCCCTGGGACTCTGATGCCCTCAGGATGACAGTGGAGTGAGGGGGAGTTTGTACAAGCCCTACCTTAAAAAGAGCAGCTCTTTCTGCCTTTCCTTTTGGAAGTCGGGCAGGCTTTGTCAAAAAAATGTTTGAACATCTAAATTCACCTCATCTTACCCTTAATTTATAGTTAAGGAAATTAAAGCCCTGGAAGGCGCAGAGATTTGCCCTGAGTCTACTGTTCGATTCCATCAGAACAATGATACCATCAATGAACATTTTAACACTCATTTGAAAAACTGAAACTAATTTAAGCAAATCTCTTGTATATCAGCGGCTGGTTAACTATAGCCCATTGGCCAAATCCGATTCACCACCTGGTTTTGTCAATAAAGTTTTATTGGAACACAGTCACACTAACTTGTTTACATGTTGTCTCTGACTGCTTTTTCACTACAACAGCAGAGTTGAGTAGTTCCAACAGAGACCACAGAGCCCACAAGGCCCGAAATATTTACTACCTGGCCATCTACAAGAAATGTTTGCTGACCCCTGGTCTATATGATATCCAAACCACCAGCAAATGAATACATTCATTCAGTCAACCAGCCATTACATCTATGCATCAACAGCCAATGTGAAGATCTTTCCCCACCCACCCCACATGGCTCATTCCAGCACTCCACCCATTGACTGTGTTCTGTGTTCTATCCCATCACTGGTGTTTTGCAGTCTGGAAACAACTTTGGTTAATTAAAAGTTTAGAATATATATTCAAAACAAGTTGAACAGCGTCATTGGGTGTTCATTGTACCACCTTCAGAAAGGAAAGTTAAGAAACCAAACTTGACCTGTGTCTGTAGACCTCACAATACCAGGGCTGCTGCTTCACACAGAGAAATGCACAGACCTGCACAATGCAGGTGAAGCAGGTGTTTAAAAAGACTGACAACAGCAAAGGGGGAGAAAGGAGCTGTCCTACTGGTTGGTATGGAGCCAGCTTTGGGTAGGCATGAGTTGAGCTCACTGAAAAGACAAATGCATTTTTCCATGTTACAATTTCATTATTGAGAATGAAAGGTTGAGATGCATGTTACCCTGAGTCTTGTGTTAGGGTTCAGACTCAGGAAACATGAATTGAGGGTTTACATCTAGGTAAGCTCACTGCCTAGCTGCACGTCCAATGCTACCAGCCTTTGCCTCTTCCATGCTTTGGTTTCATCTTCTGAAGTGAAAATTAATGGGTTCAAAAGTTCTATAATTAATACATGTACCATACTGCATAGTGCAAATATTTTCTCCACGACCAGACTGGCTAGGAATGGTATGTAAAAGAGAAAGATGACTTTCCACACGGATAACAGTACTGTTATCTCTCAGTGATGATGGAAAAGTGGAGAGTTAAGATGAAGAGAGTAAGGAGGCATCTAACTAGACTAATCTTCGTATGCTGGGAAATTTTTTGAAAAACACTCACTCTATTATTCACTTAGCCAACATTCTCTGAGCACTTCAGTGTACGAGGATAGATGTTAGAAGTATGTTCTGCTCCCTCCTGGACAATTGTGTAATTGGAAGACTGCTAGAGCACATTAGAATTAGTTAGGAAAAAGAACTTAAAGAAATCTTCCCTCCAGATGGGGATGTTAAAATATATTTTGGTCCTAGGATTTATTTTTTAACATTTAAGGGATTGGCAATGGGCAGGGATTAAACAGAACCACAAAAAAAAAAAAAAAAAAGAAAAAGAAAAAGATGATTACATCCATCTCAGAAGCCTTATATGCTAACAAACTGATGAAAATGGAATGTACTTTACTTCTCAGCGCAGAGCAGGAAAGAAGCATGGGGAGGTCGGGACGTTTCAGTTCCTTACATCTGTTACTTCTCCCCTTTTCATAGCTTATGACTGGTTTCTTTGATGCAAGAAAGTGAGGTATGTATCCTTATGTCCGTGTTCATGCATGTAAAGGCAGGGCGGCGGGAATTGAGTGTCCAGTTTTAGATAATAGAACCCTAAAACAGGTCTTTAGTTTGCTCAATGCGTGTTCTGGGGTTATCACAAACGCTCTTTGGTTCTTCATTTTCTCATGCATAGAACGAATGTGTTGGAATGTCTAAATGGTCTCCAAAGGCTCTTCCAACTCATTTATCCTAAACCTCTCTGACTGTCTAAAGCTTTTACCTTTATCAATTTAATCAGTGTTTCCCAGGAGGGTGCTGGGCTAGCGGCTGTGAGTTATGCAGAGTTGAGAAGGACATCTCCTCTGCTTTTAAAGAGCTTGAAGTCCAGTGGAAAACACAGATGGGGTGTGTAGTAAAGAATGTGGCTAGCCTTTGTCTCAGGTGGATCCTTGGAGTGAAAAGTTTGACTGGCCTTTATCCCCATTTCTTGGGATATATCCTCTAAACCCTTGGAATTTCCTAATTGATAGGAGTATCCCTTCTGTTCATAGTGGGCCTAAAGAGAGTCTGTGCTAATGAGATGACTCAGGATGGGAGCTGGCCATGCCAAAAATACCAACTGTATGATTAGAGAGCTGGGGCCTTCAGAGAAGAAGAGAGCTGGAGATTGAGCTCAACCTCATGGCCAATGATTCAATCAATCATGTTTCTATGATGAAACCTCAATAAAAACTCCAGACACCAAAGCTCAGGTGAGTTTCCTTGTTTGGCAATACTCTGCATATGGTCACACATCCACGTGCCAGGAGAGTAAGGCAGACTGACTCCCTAGGGAGAGGACAATGGAAAAGTCATGTTTGAGATCCTCCCAGACCTTGCCCTTATATCTCTCCCTTTGATTGGTTCTGATTTATATCTTTTTGTTATAATAAAACTGTAATCAGATGGATAGCACTTTCCTGAGTTCTGTGAGTTGTTGCTGCAAATGATTGAACCTGAGGGACTAGTGAGAATGTCCACATTTATAACCAGCACGTCAGAAGTGTAAGTGGCATTGGGACCCCCAAACTTACAGCTGGTGCCTAAAGTGAAGGCACTCTTGTGAAGGCTGTCCCTTAACCTGTGAGGTTTGGCCCAGCTCCAGGTAGTTGGTGTCAGAAGTCATTGCATGGGCACACAGAGAAGAGGTACACAATGTGGACTGTGGTCAAGACTGGGGGAGGGGTGCAAGGAGACCACTCTGCGGCCATAGAAAGCAGAGGCTGCAGTGCTTGGAGTTCTCTCTGCAGTCCAGTATCCAAGGTAGAATGTGGCCACAGAGTTCATAGAGAGGCTGTGGGTAGTGGAAAGATGTGTAATTGCACCTCTGGGCATCTGGCTTCTACCTCTTTGGTCTTCTCTTTCTCAGATGTTCATTGTAGTTTCTGCCTTTTCTTTTACACAGGGACTGTGGAAGATTGAATTATTGGCCTTATTGTGGCAAAGTGTACTTTATCTCCCCTTAATTATGGTATTTGCTGTGTAATTTTCTCTGGCCAGAGAGATGTTAGCAGTTTTGAGGCATGCTTGCATGGCTGGGCTTGCTCTCTGGCTCTGCTGTCTTTGATCTGTACTCATAGCATGCTCAGGTTTGTCCATTCAGTCCAGCTCCAGAAAGAAAAATGAGGAACAAACCTGAATTAAACCCAAAGCCTGGACCAAGACCAACTAATCTACATCCTAAGCAGAGTGGCTCAGGTAAGCCCACCTAGATCAACTGAAGGGTAGTCAACTTACAAAACCACGAGTGGCTATTGTAAGCCACTGAGTTTTGAGAGTGGTTTGTTATGCAGCATTACTATGGCAATTACTGTGGCAATTGGTACAGAATCCTTACATAGAGATTATTCTCACTTTTTCCCTAATAGAGATGTTTAATGCTTTCTGACAGGGAATCTGTATACTTGACTATAAATAAAAATAAAAATAATAACAACCATTTTAGAGTCCCTACTAGGTTTCAGAGGCTGTGCTAAGTGTTTTATAAACATTATCATTATTTCTTTAAGAAGCAATGCAAAATAGGTATTTTTCTTTACCAGTAAAGAAACATGTTCAGAGAACTAGAATCCCTTGCTTAAAGACCCATAGTTAGTGAGTGACATGGTGGTGATGTAAACTCAAGTCGGTCTGACTGTAAAGCCCCATGTTCTCTGCTCTACAGCAGATTGCAGTGGTTTGGAGCTCATGAATTGAAAAGAATAAAATGAGGAGCCCTGGAATACAAGCTCAGGCAGCAGAACAGTTTATCAGCAACTAGAAGAACTTTTCTGAATTGTCTAGGTTTCTTTAAAATGATGATATATATGTATCAGATTGCATGCAGAGGAATAAAAACTTGTGAAGTGTTATATTTTATTCAGAATTAATCATTACCTCCTCAGAGTTTCCTCAGCACATTACCCATATTGCTGCTATAGTTCAAAATGTCTGGCATTAAGTCTAATTGTTTACATATGTATTCAGCAGACTGTGAGCTCCCTAAGGGAAGAAATCCTGTCTCATTCCACTTTCTGTTCCTTACTGAACCTAGCACAGAGCCTGCTGTATGGGAGGACTTAGCAGCTTTTAAATTCTATTCTCAAAGTATAGTTTTTAACTGTTCGTCATCATTTGGATATTATGGAGGTATGTTTCTCCTAAATAGTTGGCTTACTTGTGTTATGGACATTTCAAGTCACATAAGTCAAATTTCAGGAGTCTTGTGAACTCATCTAAACTACATGCAAAATTTTGATTGTGCCTCAGGAGATTTTTAAGGTGAGAAGATCTCTATCTTCCATCAGATTCTCCAAGGGGACCAAGACCCAGAAAGGGCTCATTGAAGCACTGATGGAACTTAAGAGAGGTATTTCTATAACAGATACAATCCCTCCTACAGCCTTCTTCTCTGTACACTGTGCCTCCTCCAATATGCTGGAGCGATTGGCCCAAATGGAGCTGAATTACATGACTTCACTCATAGAAATGATTGGCCTCGACTGGGCATCTTACCCAAGAGAAGTTTATAAATTTTCTTTCCAAACGATTTGCAAATGACACTGAGAGGTTGAGCTAATGGCTGTAGTAGGACACGCAGAAAGGTTATGGAAACTCAACAGTAGTCACCATCTGGGGTCATTTGCAAAGTGAATGAGTAGAAGTCAGATGAAAACAGGAAGGATAGAAAGAAGAAGAAAGACAGAAGATGGTCTCTTGGAAATAAAGAAAGAGGACTCTAGCCCTCCTCAAGCTTTGATGCTTTCAACTTTTTGTTCTCAGAAATTTTTTGAGAATTAGATTCTTAAACATGTCCCTTCCTCAATTTTCTTCATCTAATTTGAGTGGGTCTTACTGAAAAGAACAGGGGTGCAGTTACAACAAGTTCCTTTCAAAATGGCTTCTAAACTTATGAAGGTCAAATTGGACTTCAAGACATGCATTTTCTTAATTGACTTTTCTGACTTCATCTTGCTTTTGTCCTAGATTTTTCCTTTCATATATTATATCTTGCCTTATTAGTGGCCTTTGTATGTTGCATTAAAATCTTGTGGATATGCAAATCAATCAATGTGATAATCCATATTAACAAATTGAGGGAGAAAAACCATATGATCATTCTCAATAGATGCAGAAAAAGCTTTTGACAAAATTCAACACCCATTTACGATAAAAAACCCTCCAGAAAGTAGGCATAGAGGGAACTTACCTCAACATAATAAAGGTCATATATGACAAAACAACAGCCAACATTGTTCTCAATGGTGAAAAACTGAAACCATTTCCACTAAGATCAGGAGCAAAACAAGGCTGTCCACTCTCACCACTATTATTCAACATAGTTTTGAAAGTTTTAGCCACGGCAATCAGAGAAGAAAAAAATATATAAAAGGAATCCAAATCAGAAAAGAAGAAGTAAGCTGTCACTGTTGCAGATGACATGATACTATACATAGAGAATCCAAAAGATGCTACCAGAAAACTACTAGAGCTAATCATTGAATTTGATAAAGTAGCAGGATACAAAATTAATACACAAAAATCTCTTGCATTCCTATACACTAATGATGAAAAATATGAATGAGAAATTAAGGAAACTCTCCCATTTACCACTGCAACAAAAAGAATAAAATACCTAAGAATAAACCTACTTAAGGAGACAAAAGACCTGTATGCAGAAAATTATAAGACACTGATGAAAGAAATTAAAGATGATACAAACAGATGGAGAGATATACCCTGTTCTTGGATTGGAAGAATCAACGTTGTGAAAATGACTCTATTACCCAAAGCAACCTACAGATTCAATGCAATCCCTATCAAACTACCAATGGCATATTTCACAGAACTAGAACAAAAAACTTCACAATTTGTATGGAAACACAAAAGACCACGAATAGACAAAGCAATCTTGAGAAAGAAAAACGGAGCTGGAGGAATCAGGTTCTCTGACTTCAGACTATACTACAAAGCTACAGTAATCAAGACAGTATGGTACTGGAACAAAAACACAAATATAGATCAATGGAACAGGATAGAAAGCCCAGAGATAAACCCACGCACATATGGTCACCTTATTTTTGATAAAGGAGACAAGAATATACAATGGAGAAAAGAGAGCCTCCTCAGTAAGTGGTGCTGAGAAAACTGGACAGCTACATGTAAAAGAATGAAATTAGAACACTTCCTAATACCATATACAAGAATAAACTCAAAATGGATTAAAGACCTAAATGTAAGGCCAGACACTATCAAACTCTTAGAGGAAAACATAGGCAGGACACTCTATGACATAAATCACAGCAAGATCCTTATTGACCCACCTCCTAGAGAAATGGAAATAAAACCAAAAATAAACAAATGGGGCCTAGTGAAACTTAAAAGCTTTTGTACAGCAAAGGAAACCATAAACAAGACCGAAAGACAACCCTCAGAATGGGAGAAAATATTTGCAAATTAAGCAACTGACAAAGGATTAACCTACAAAATTTACAAGCAGCTCATGCAGCTCAATATCAAAAAAACAAACAACCCAATCCAAAAATGGGCAGAAGACCTAAATAGACATTTCTCCAAAGAAGATATACAGATTGCCAACAAACACATGAAAGAATGCTCAACATCACTAATCATTAGAGAAATGCAAATCAAAAGTACAATGAGGTATCACGTCACACCAGTCAGAATGGCCATCTACAAACAATAAATGCTAGAGAGGGTGTGTAGAAAAGGGAACCCTAATGTACTGTTGGTGGGAATGTGAGTTGATACAGCCACTATGGAGAACAGTATGGAGGTTGCTTAAGAAACTACAAATAGAACTACCATACCACCCAGCAATCCCACTACTGGACATATACCCTGAGAAAACCATAACTCAAAAAGAGTCGTGTACCACAATGTTCATTGCAGCTCTGTTTACAATAGCCAGGACATGGAAGCAACCTAAGTGTCCATCATCAGATGAATGGATAAAGAAGATGTGGCACATATATACAATGGAATATAACTCAGCCATAAAAGGAAATGAAATTGAGTTATTTGTAGTGAGGTGGGTGGACCTAGAGTCTGTCATACAGAGTGAATTAAGTCAGAAAAAGAAAAACCAATACCATATGCTAACACATATGTATGGAATCTAAAAAAGAAAAAAAAAAGGTTCTGAAGAATCTAGGGGCAGGACAGGAATAAAGACTCAAACGTAGAGAATGGACTTGAGGACATGGGGAGGGGGAAGGGTAAGCTGGGCTGAAGTGAGAGACTGGCATGGACTTATAAATACTACCAAATGTAAAATAGACAGCTAACAGGAAGCAGCTGCATAGCACAGGGAGATCAGCTCGGTGCTTTGTGACCACCTAGAGGGGTGGGATAGGGAGGGTGGGAGGGAGACACAGAGGGAGGAGATATGGGGATATATGTATATGTATAGCTGATTCACTTTGTTATAAAGCAGAAACTATCACACCACTGTAAAGCAATTATACTCCAAAAAAGATGTTAAAAAAATAAATAAAATAAAATAAAATCTTGTGGGAACAAGGCAAGGTGTGGATAGATAAGCAAGTAAATAAATAAATAATGTGATAGAATTGTCTTTTTTAAAACATTCTCTAAGAGAATGTACTAGGTAGATTTATTTCATTATGGTTTTTTAAATTAATTTTTAAAAAATTTTATGCAATTTTTAAAGATTACACTCCATTTACAGTCATTACAAAATATTGGCTATATTCCCCATGCTGTACAATATACACTTGTAGTCTATCTTACACCCAATAGTTTGTACCTCAACCCCTTTAGTGCCCGTCCCCACCCTCCCCACTGGTAACCACTAGTTTGTTCTCTCTATCTGAGTCTCCTTCTTTTTTGTTATGTTCACTAATTTGTTATATTTTTTAGATTCCACATATAAGTGACAGTATTTATCTTTCTCTGGTTTATTTCACTTAGCTTAATGTTATGGCATTTTCTTTGTCCCATACTAATTCAGGCTTAGGTTCAAAGTCCTAACCGGGGAACCTGGAAATATAGATGCCTTGGTGAGAGTGATTTTACATTGATCGTCCAATCGTCAATGACGCTTAATGTCTGCAGATAAATGTCCACAGTTATCAGCCTGTCAGTCAAGATTCTGTGATCTGACCCAACCTACTTCGTCAGATTTTATCTCCTGCTATTTTTTTCCACATACCCTACAGTGTGGTCAAACTGAAAAACTCACCCCCTATATTTATCAGCTCTCTCTTGCTCATGCTGCTTCCTTCTACTTGAAATGCCCTTCTTTTGGTAAAAGATATTTGAAATCTTTTCACCCTTCCTATTTTGGTGCAAATGCTACTTCTTCCATGAAGCCATCCCAGTATCTCTCTTTTCTACATTGCCATCTCCTCCTTAACTGCAGATCATCAGAAACAATATCCCCTTTTTCCAAACTCCAAAAGCATCTGCTGTTTTCTGGTACTCACTATTTTTGACTTGTATTTCATCCATTCATGTACGTGAATCCTCCACTAAACTCTATACATCAGTGATCAGCCTTTTAATGCCCAGGTACTCAATGTGCGTAACACATAGTAGGAGATGAACACTTCTAAGAGGAGGTTGAATGGAGATTTTCCTCTTGTCTGGGGAATTTTGCTGAGCCTCATATTTGAGGACAGTGAGAAGTAAGTGCCAATTTAATGTAAAGAAAGATGACTACCATATCTCCATAGTACCTACCAAGAGGGATCCACACTGGTCCTTCAACTGTAAGCATGCCATCCCCCCTCCCCCAGTTACCTATGTACAGACTATATAAGAGTAAACCATGGAGATGATCAAGAGATTCTTTAATGGGAATTGTTAGGAGAAGCAAGAACTGTGGTTTTCTTCCCAGCATCACAACACAAATGAAGGGAGGTCATAAAAACCACTCCAGGAGAGACCTGAAGTGGCGAGGGTGGAGAATGGCTCTCATTCCCCTTCCTGTAATATCAAAGGGAAGAGAGAAGGGGCAGCAGTGAGAACAAGCTACACATCTACTATCTGGTACGTCAAGTAGAAGTGATGGAGATTAGCCAGGCTAGAGCTGTCTTGGGAGGAATCTGCCCAGTGGATTCTTCAGCTGAGGCTAGAGGGCCCAGCAGAAGAAAAAGGCTTTGTGATATGTACCACTAGAAGGCAGATCCTGAAAGAAACCCTGAGGGGTCAGAGGAGAGAGCGCCACACATGTCAGGGCATGGTCTAGTCTAGAGCGCTGGACTGGGAATCTCTGAAGAACTCAAGAACTCACCAGTGAGCCCCATGCAAAGTGCCTGAGTTTAGATGCTTACCCTGTTAGAGGGCACTTGACAAGAGAGAACTAGAGTACCCCCACTTAAGCAAAAAGTCCTGGGGTCCTGCCGCTTATATTTGCTGAAGCAGGGGTGAAAGTAGAAAACAAAGGAAAATAGAGACCATGGCCTTCTCTCCCACTGCCTGCTCCAAGCCATAGGTCAGGCTTCATCTGGGGAAGAAAACTTTGCATTGGATGAAAACATGAAATGTGAATTTATAATACCTGGACTTCTTATATCTAAAGTTGATGTCATTTGAATACCTAGAATTGACCAGGAAATGATCTGCCTGTAGGATGACTGAACTTGCAGGGACGGGAAAGCAATAGTGTTTGAAGGCAGGTGGTAAAAACAAACAAAGATAGCAGTTTCCACCCTCTTTTTTCACCTTCACCATTTACTTAGACAGCTACACATTTGTTGAATAATAATTGGTAAAGTGCTGTCATTCAAATAGAACACTATGCTTCTGATCTATCACCCTTCTGAGACTTTTCTCTCCCACTGGTAACAGTGGTCCTGCCCTGAGTCATCCCAACTCTCCCACCAAACTCGCTCTGAGATGAGAGGGTAAGTTTCACAGCACGACCAACTGGCGTGAGAGTCAGCACGCTATTGCCATGGGAAAGCATAAAGTATACCCATCACCTTGGGAGTCAGATTCATAACCAGTATCATGGAATTAAGTGTGCAAAAGCTCAGAACAACTTGCTCAAGGCCATCTGGCAATTCTGTGGCAAGGCTACCACCCATGTTTTTGAATTTCCAATCAGTCTACTTGTACGCAGGCTAAGTCTTTTCAAGGGCTCACCAAATAGTCATCTCAAAAAAAAAGACAAAAAGGATGGGTGTAGCACAATATCATTCATCTTGTAACGAGGGCTTACAGGGTGTGGTGCACTGTTCCATACACTTTACATGTGGTACGTTATCTGATCCTCACAACCTTATAAGGACCTTTCATATGAGTCAATTATTTATTTAGTAAATAATTTCCCAAAGGTCGCAGAGATAGGGCGTGGTAGAGGATGGCCATGGCCTTCACTTTCACGCTACTGCCTGCTAGCGTAGCTCTTGGAACATCCTGGTATTCTCTTTTTCTTTTTAACATCATCGTCCATCTTCACAAGTAAATCATGCAAATTGCTTTAAAAAATAGAGAACATTCTAGAAGCAATATCAAGGATTCAAAATTATCCAGTCATGTGAATATTAATAACATATAGAAAATATTTTAGAGGGCTATAAATAGGCATTTCAACCCTAAGAATCAAAATTGATATTACTTACATCCCTAACACTGATAAATTTTGTCATTGGATTAATATAATATATGACCTCAATATCACTTTCATGTTTCTAAGATGCTACATGGGGCTTCCCTGGTGGCGCAGTGGTTGAGAATCTGCCTGCCGATGCAGGGGACACGGGTTCGAGCCCTGGTCTGGGAAGATCCCACATGCAGCAGAGCACCTAGGCTCGTGAGCCACAGTTACCGAGCCTGCGCTCTAGAGTCCGTGAGCCGCAACTACTGAGCCTGCGCGTCTGGAGCCCGTGCTCCGCAACAAGAGAGGCCCCGATAGTGAGAGGCCCGCACACCGCGATGAAGAGTGGTCCCCGCTTGCCGCAACTGGAGAAAGCCCTCACACAGAAACGAAGACCCAACACAGCCAAAAACAAATAAATAAATAAATAATAATTAAAAATGAATATCTGCTTATAAAAAAAAAAGATGCTACATGAAATTCTCAAGGTTGTTAATATCCTGCATTGCTTCATGTTTTATCTGTTACTTTTCGTAACACTTCCTTCGTTGAACAAGGAAAAGGAGGTGAGTATATCACTCTTTTTCTTTGCTCTCTGTTGAGGCAGTCACCTTTCTCACTTACTAAGAGTTAGTATCAAGCTCTAAGTTCCTTGGTAGGAAATACTTTAGCAGTGTCATCTCAAAGGAAGGAAATTAGCAATAGCTGCTGTGAGCCGCACCTTGCTTTTGAGAGAATTCCACTACAATAAAGCGCTAGCATTTGTTCTCAAACGTCAAAGACCTAGAAAAAGTCTGGTTTCACGTCAATGTGAAGCATAGCTGAATAATGGAAAATGACCTTTGGCTTTCAAAGATTTCCCTTCCCGGATTTCTTGTACATTTTTCTTTGTACAAGACACAAACCTACAAAGAACTGAGAATGCATTGACAATTTTGTAAGGCTAAGACCTATTTTCTATCAGGACATATTAACGCCAAGTCTGAGGACTTCAAGCCTCAACTTACTGCCAACACCACTTTCAAAAAATTCACAGGTAATGAGGTCTTGGTAGTTCAGATGTGTCATTGTCAGAACCTCTTATTTGTATGAATAGTTCTAGAATTTCATGGATAAATGCAACTAATATGGTTTACTTTGCTAAAGAGCTCACCTGTTAAACAGACCATCAAGGTAGTAGCAACATCTGACATGAGATGCTGGTAAATCCCGAAAAGCTGTAGTTGCTGAAAAGGAAAGAAATGTAAACATAAGTGAGGCTTCTGCCATCATATTGTCTTTATCATTCCCAACACTGTTCTTGAAAGTAGTCAGGAAGCAGCTGTTACTTTTCTCCCCACTTTAGGAAGAAAGGAACTTACCTAACATCTTTAGCATCTCATTGGATAGAATAAAACCAAATCACTATTTTCCCAGTGTTTAACTTAATTCCATATTAGCGATGAGAGTCAGTCAGTTGGGAAACACCCTCCTTATCGGCCATAGTAATTCTTGCAGCTGTAGACTTAGCCTGGATAGTTGAACTCTCAACATAAGATATTAAAGCCTGAAAGTTCTTCTGGGACTTCATACTTAAAATTTGAAGTCAAGGCTTCAAATCATTCAACACGTTTTTTTCTCCATCCTCATCCATGGATTGAGTTCACAACATCGTTCTCTTGGAGTCCATCTACCTTCACAAACTGAACAAGTTCCCCACCCCAAGAAAGCCCATTGCAGACTTCATTCTGGTATACCACCTGCCTTTCTAAGGTTTGTGTAGACATAGAACTCCTTTTCAGTTCACATTTATGGAATTGAAGTATTTAAACATGAAAGTCAGCTCGATACTCTCCAGGAACTTGCCTTGCAATACCTTTTGCTGCCAAGTCTGTTTCTCTGCTTCATAGCTATTGACTGAGCACTAAATCATAATCTGGTTCTATGCATATTACAGACCACATTGATGCAAATGAACATATTTCTGGCCCCTTGGAGAGTGAACTCAAGGCCAAGATGTTTCCAGGTGAAGGTCCTTGGAGGGCACTCTTACTTAGGTCTAGACCATCAGAGTGAATGGTTTCAGAGTAGACTGGTTCCAACTCTATCCATGGAGACTTTGGAACTGAAATTCTGCTTTTGTAATTTTCAGAGAATGTAAATAGTTTCTCAGTGTTCCTCTCATCCTCCCATTCTTTCTCTGTCTTTTTACATTTCCTTCTCATATTCTTTTGCCCTCAGAATGGTAAAATTATATATAAGCAGGTTGAGATGGAACAGGGCTTTTCAAAGACAGCTTTACTTTTTATTCTGGGAGCAGTTTTCAGATAACTATCGAGGGCTTTGGAAATCAGTCAGCCTGAGTTCCCGGAGGCAGATAAAGGCTCGGCCAAGGGCAAGATCGAATTTGTTTTTAGTCATAGAGGCAGAACTCGAATCGAGGTTTCCTGACTCCCAATCCATTTCTTGTTTCTACCCATCTAGTTGGCCCTTAGCCTCTGTGTATGCTTCTTGCAATCAATAGCCCACTGAGACTGGAGTCCTGTGGTCCCTGCTTTCACCACTCAAATGTCTTAGGGAAGCAGTAAAATAATTCCCTCCCCACAGAGTTCCCTGAGCCTGGTGGATCATTTTACTGTAGAGTAAGTTATGACTGAACCGATGCAGATTACTTTCAACCTATGCATATTTCTTCCATATAGCTAATTAAGTCTTAGATGATTATTTTTATCATCTCATGTCAAAAGTCTTTTCAAAACATTTTTACGGAACTGTTAATCCTTTACTAATGACGTGTAAGTTCTGGGCAAGTTCAGAACTAAAGCCCCGGTGTGGGAATTTTTCCAGTTTTTGAGTCCTTCAAAGTCAAATTCAACAACTTCTCATTCTTTTTATCTCTTCTTAGTCTGCCAAAAATATTCCATAGTTGGAGACTGATGCATTTCCTGCTGAGTTATATTTAGGCTCCCCTGAAGCTCTCTCCGTACTCTAAGTGAAGAAATAGAGGCTGGAGGAGGTCAAGTGTCTCAGGTTATCTAGAGAAGAACAGCACTCCTAGAAACTGAGCCACATCTACTTATTTCTAGCTCTGTGTTTCATGCACAGCTATATCAAGTTCTCAAGTTTGTAGACATCTATTTTGAGAAATGTCATTTATTTATAAAACATTAAATCCTGTGTAAGAGCTGCACCACCTCCCCCAAATAAACAAGGGATATAAATGCAATTAGAACTGGGAAGAAATTATTTTGGTTCGTACCCAGTAGAGCAGTGATGTACCCATAAAGTGGATTATGCTGTACATGATCAAGTATTTAAATACCCCAAAGGATGAGACGAGAGCAGCAAGGCTTTCTCTGTTTAAGAAAACATAAAAGTAACTGGTTATATATGACACATATCTCCCAGTCTCTTTTATATTTTAAAAGGAGCTCATTTTAATAGCCTGCTGATATACATTCACTTAATCACTGATTCATCCTCTCAATTATTCATTTAACCACTCATTCACTCACTCATTCTTTCCTTCAATCATTACCTCACCCACTGATTCATAAGTTCACATTTATTTAAGGCTTATAAGGTGCCAGCATTGTGCTCAGAGTCATGGAGGATATAAATGAATCAGGCACAGTCCTTATTTTCAACTAGCTTGCAATGAATTAAGAAGATTAACATGTACATTATAAACACAATACATTGTGACAAGGTGCAAAATGTCAAGTACTGACTCGCCTGTGATTCATTCCATCCTAGCAACACTTGCTCCCTGTGTGTGTTTTAAAGTCCCTTAGAGACATAAAGCTAAGGGCCAGGTGCTCTCACATCACAGGGAGAGTAGATGTGGCGCCAATATTTGAGATGAAATGGGTTTGTTGGCTTCAATACACGAGGAAGAACACAGGGTAATAATGTGAGCTGGTATGGGAACCCAAAGAGATAAAGACAAGGGTAAAAACTGCAGCTTAGCAAGTAAATGGTCCCTAGTCAATAATATTATAATAACTTTGTATGGTGACAGATGGTTACTAGACTTATCATGGTGATCAATTCATAATGTACATAAATGTCAAATCACTATGTTGTACATCTGAAACTAACATAATATTGTATGTCAACTATACTTCAAGAAAAAAGAAAAAAGCAAATATTACTGGATTCCCCTGGTGGTGCAGTGGTTAAGAATCCGCCTACCAGGGCTTCCCTTGTGGCGCAGTGGTTGAGAGTCCGCCTGCCGATGCAGGAGACACGGGTTCATGCCCCGGTCCGGGAAGATCCCACATGCCGCAGAGCGGCTGGGCCCGTGAGCCATGGCCGCTGAGCCTGCGCGTCTGGAGCCTGTGCTCCGCAGAGGGAGAGGCCACAACAGTGAGAGGCCCGCCTACCGCAAAAAAAAAAAAAAAAGAAGAAGAAGAATCCGCCTACCAATGCAGGGAACACGGGTTCGATCCCTGGTCCAGGAAGATCTCACATTCCGCGGAGCAACTAAGCCCGTGCACCACAACTACTGACCCCATGTGCCACAACTACTGAAGCCTGGGCGCCTGGAGCCTGTGCTCCGCAACAAGAGAAGCCACTGCAATGATAAGCCTACACACCTCAACAAAGAGTAGCCCCCGCTCGTCGCAACTAGAGAAAGCCCACACGCAGCAACGAAGACCCAACGCAGCCAATAAATAAATAAATAAGAATAAAAAAGTAAATATTACCCTCTTTAAAAAATTCTGTTTGAATTGTTATTCCTTTAACTGGATCTGGTTGGTGGTGGATTATGGCAGGTCAAAGTAAGAGGAGTGGGGAATTTGGCAAACAAGCCCTCCTGCAGCCTCCTCTTGACAAGCAAGGCAGAAGCGAATCCACATGGGAGGCAGCCTACATCCTCTTGGTTTCCAGTCCCCAGTGACATGGACACCGCTGCTCAAACTTTGTCAACAAGTCAGGGACATGAGAAATAAAACCCAAAGAGCCAAGCTAACAACCACATTGTCTTGGACAAGATGAGAAGGTTCTGGTGGGAGATGAGCCAGGATGCTTTGGGTGGATGTTTTCTACCAGGCTGCGAGGTACTGCCTTTTTGTTTTCAGCACAGAGGGTGGAGCAGAAGACCAGCTGAGAATGGCAAGCATGTGAAGCCTGGATCGTTTTCTGACATGCACTTTGTGATTTCATCCTCTTTTTCCTACAGTTGTACATTTCCAGGAAAACTGGCACCCGGATTTAAAAAAAATCTAGAATGGTAAGGCATAAAGAATGTTTGAATCCCCTATGAGAGGCCTCCACACCTGGCACGGGCCTCCAAAATGACTGCTATTCCAAATGGTTGTGAATTTTAAGCGGCTCACTTATTTACTTAATGCATTCCACAAACGTTCATCAAATGCTCTGAGGTACCGTGGTAGGCACAGCAACAGAGAAATGAATACGGCATAGTCCTTGTCCTAAAGGACTTGAACTATAACAAGTCAATCATGTTTCAAAGAATAAAAATGGAAACCTGTGGATCTGGACCCATGTACCTAAAACTGTACCTCATTGCTCCTCTAGAGGATGTTTTCTCAGGACTAGGCATGCATCAAGGACAGCAAGGGTAAAATCAGCCTAACCCTGAAGTCTTACTAAGCCATCTGCCACTAGAGAAATTTAACATCCTGACTTGTTTTTTTTTTTTGCGGTACGCGGGCCTCTCACCGCTGTGGCCTCTCCCGTTGCGGAGCACAGGCTCCGGACGGGCAGGCCGAGCGGCCATGGCTCACGGGCCCAGCCGCTCCGCGGCACGTGGGATCCTCCCGGACCGGGGCGTCCCCTGCATCGGCAGGCGGACTCTCAACCACTGCGCCACCAGGAAAGCCCCCTGACTTGTATTTTAAAACAGTATATTGCCTCCAGAAATGCACTGGGCATGAGAAAGGGCATCCGAAGTTCAAGTGCCACTGTCTTTTGGATGAATCAAGTAGGCACTTGGTGCAACCGTCCTGGAGTTTGAACCCCCTATGTAAGGCCTCCACACCTGGCACTCCAGCTTCCCCTCCACAGATCCCATCTGAGAAGCCTTCCAGCCCAGTTTGGCTATCAGGTCCCTGCACTCTCCAATGAAAACCCCATTTCTGAACATGGCTCTCCATTCCCCCACCTGGAATTCCCTCCCAACTCCTTCGCATTTCCATACATCCTATCCATCCTTCAAATTGCAACCTTCCTTTGAAACCTTCCCTTTTGGCTTGAGTTATCATCCTGAACTACTGGAATGATGACTATATTATTGGGACGTTCATTTATTTAAAGCTAATTTATTGAGCACCTATCACTTATCAGGCAGAAGATTCTGTGTTATGCAATTACATCTGCATATATCTATACCCTTTACTGGAATGTGAGCCCTCCAGCTCAAGCCTCTGTCTCATTCTTAATCCACCACATTTTCAAGCACAATATTTTAAAAGACCTGCATGGGTTGTGTTGATGATGGGAAGCATGAAGTCTGGCAAGTGTCCCAAACACTCTGGATATGTAGTCACCATGACACAAACCAGGTTAAGGCAATAGAGATATTAAGGGTAAGGCTTGGAGAGACTCTCCAAAAGACACACCACTAAAACATAATGCCTGGCTCGCCAGGGATGAGAAAGAGGAAAGAGTTAAAAGCACTCTGAGGTTCTGAGCCTCAAAGATGGACTCTAAGGACCAAATGGTCCTCAGAAGCAGAAAACATGGGAGTTAGCAAGGGAAGCTGCTTTGAAGGTAGGGGAGGTGATGTTGTTTGAGGGCATGAAGGACACAGGTACAGGCACCCAGTACTCAGGGAGAGGGGTCAGAGGCTACAGCACATTTAGGTAATTCCCAATGGCCGCCGTACATTCAGATGCACCAAGGCACATGCTGAGAACTTCACGGTTGTCTTTTTTTGTATAAACTTCAACATTCTGTGATGTGCTCCAGACCATCGGCCGTGAAGATGGCCTGAAGTTACCCCACAGTATTACAGGAAAAATCAGAGGGAAAAAATGTATGCACACAGTATAAAACCTGATGTAAGTCAGAAAGAAAAATTCCGTATGATATCACTTATATGTGGAATCTAAAATACAACACAAATGAACTTATCTATGAAACAGGAGCAGATTCACAGACATAGAGAACAGACTTGTGGTTGCCAAGGGGGGGGGCTGGGGGGGAGGGATGGAGTGGGAGTTTGGGATTAGCAGATGCAAACTATTATATACAAGATGTATAAAGAAGATCTTACTGTATAGCACAGGGAACTATATTCAGTATCCTGTGATAAACCATAATGGAAAAGAATATTTAAAAAAAGGTAGTTGTATGTATAACTGAGTCACTTTGCTGTACAGCAGAAATTAACACAACATTGCAAATCAACTATACTTCAATAAAAAAGGTATGTTAAATGAAAAAAATCTGATGTTTTATTCTTAACTGTATGAATAAATTTCTTTTTTTTTTTTTTGGCTGTGCCATGTGGCATGCGGAATCTTAGTTCCCCAACCAGGGATCGAACCCGTGCCCCTCTGCAGTGGAAGCACAGAATCTTAACCACTGGACCGCCAGGGAAGTCTCAAGGCCCAGTACTTGGAGTTTTCATAGAAACCAGGCCTTCTATTGTTTTATATCTTTATGTGCTACTTGGATGTTATATCATCCTTCTCCATTGTCAGTCTGAAGTTTGAGCCATAGCAGAAATCCCTAAAAATGTCATTATTTGTTTTAATGTTAATTTAGAGCAAATGTACACACAAATACTGAGTGTCTAATATTGCAATCAAAACACTGGTTAAGAATAATAATTCATGAACCTCTACATATAGCTACTGGCCTGGATCACATCATAGGGTTTATGGCTGTTTGTTAGTTATTTAGCCAATGAAACCTTTATTTAATTGATAATAATTAGACCAAAAAAAATATGAGTAGAGACAAGATCAGAAATGAGAGTGCAGTGGATGTAAGGGAGCTATACTGGGAAAATAAACAGTTTTTAATTCCTTCCCGTTCCCTAATCCAATTGCCAATCCATTGTAAAAGTCTCTGGTGCAATCACTTTGGATATTCACTAATTTGTATTTTGGAGACGTAACACTACTGGGGGAAGCTTTCTGGTGGAGGGTTCCTTTTCTGCTTCCCCCGCATCCCCAACTCCTGAGATAAAGGTTCCAGTAAGCATCCAACATACAAAATAAAGGAGAGAAGTAAGATATACAATAGGTTTTTAAATATCAACTCTAGTTTTCAACTGTCCACATGACACAGCCATGTATCCTTTAAAGCTCAGCATAAGTCACCTTTTTGTTGCTTTTACTAGCATTCTCAAGCAGCACTCATGGCCCCCTTAAATGGTACTCAGTAGCACTTTACCCAAGCCTCTGCTTATCACTTTCAATTATAGCTGAATTCTGTCCACAGCCAGACAGTGAGCCTGTCGGTCAGGGGATAGAAGGGGGATAGGTGGCCTACTTGATGAGATGAGACACACACTCCATGTTGGCTGTTTTCAAGGTGAAAGGGGAGGCCACAGATGCCTCCTGTTCTGACAGCAAAATGCCTGCATGAGCCATTTTCAAAGCCTGGAATGATAAAGCCATGTTACACCCACGACTCCTCAGGCCAAGCTCTAACTCTTCAAACATCGTGAGGCTATTCTTCACATTATAGAGTTGATAACATTGCACTCTCCCACCCCTGGGTCTCTGTTTATGCTGCTCCGCCACCTGGATACACGCAGTCACCAATGAAAGAGGCACCAAGTAAACAATGACCCAGTGGTAGAAGAGTGTGTGTGTGTGTGTGTGTGTGTGTGTGTATGTGTGTATTGGTTGAGGGGGTGTAGACATGATAAGAAAATGGAAGGACTCATTCCAGAAATCTATTAAAAAGATGACAGAATTTGGATGGAACTTTGTGAGGGCCTTTACTATCACAGTTCTTACACTTAACAGGCCACCTTCGTGAACTATAGGAAAAACTAATTCCCACCTTTTCCTAGGCTGCCGGCTGCCTGATCCGGCCAACCAGCTAACTGCTGGGACAAAGTGTGGGGCATACAGCATCTTCACTGGAGGAAAGGACCAGATGCACACATCAGAGAATCGTTCCAGAATATATGTTGTCTCACTGATATAAGGGCTAATTCATTTCTCATCAAGACTGGAAACTGTCCAGAGAATGCCCAGAGCAGAGAGTGGCCAACGAGCAGTCCAGTGAGCCCCTAATCCTATGAGAATTGTATGAACATAAAATGAGATTTCGTATTTCTGTAGCTCTGTAGAAAGTGCAAAGTACCTGCTGGTTACTATGGCCAGTATACACTAAATTCATGTTCCAATAATATTAGAATATTTCCTTCTTCCTCGTTTCTCCCTTAATATTTTGTATCTCTGTGATGTAATTTAGGACAATCTACTTTATGTTAGGGTTAGTTTTATGCATGATTTTTTCCCCCATCAGATAATGAACTCTTCGGAGGAAGAGACTATGTCCTTTATAACATCCAGTTTATTTGTTTTGTTCTAAATTCCACAAAATTAATGAGAATGGGTACTCACTCTAGATTTGGAAGAGGAGGCTAACAACTAGCGTCTTCTCATGAAATATGAGGCAGAAAAATTCATAACAGATCTCTAATTATGAACATAGTTTTTCACAGAACTTTGAAGAAAATATTTAAGAAGGAAGTAAAACAAATACCTAGACCTTAAGTATCTAATAGACTTTGGAAATACAAAGCAATTCTCTTTACTTCTCCTTCCACAAATTAGCTCCTAAAATATTTTCTTATGTACAACAATCTTCAAGTAAGCTACTGTTTCAACCATATCTTCGAAACTCAGATTATAAAATATGCACTGCCTTCTATTGTGTTAGAGAAGTAATCTGCTGAGAATCTTGTAATTTAGGTTTGCTATTGTATGTAATGACCAAATAATTTGGTCTATGATTTTGCTGAGTGTAAGAATTTTGGGGTATAGCCAACTTGTAAAAAGTAACCCTGGTGTAGAAATCTGGCAGGGATAAACACAATTTACACATAATTCAAAGCTTTACCATCAGTTTCAAATTCTTCCTTCATTAAGCCTTTACCAGCTGCATGACTTCAGGAAAAAAAAAAAAAAAGTATTCACCTCCCTGAGTCTCATTTCCTTATTTATAACAGGAGAGATTTAAACCAGCTAGCCTTGAAAAGTCCCTTTTGGGTCTGAAATATGGGAGCCTATGTAGCCTTTCCTTGTCTTTATTATTCTAGGAGTTGCTAGAAAACAGCGGAAGTGACTCATCTCACTTAACTCTAAACCACGTCCAACCCACGCTCCGGTAGAAGTGAATATAAACATCAGAATGATTAAGTGATGTGATTGTTGGCAGAAGGGTGAAGAGTCAGACCCCAGGAGACGTGGGGTCCTTAAAAGGGATATCAGTGACCCCCCTGCATTAGAAGAAGTAATTTTTACTCACCCCACAGTCATTAGCTCCATCTCCACACATGCCTACATAATAACTGCAGGGGAAAGGATAAGAAAAATTAATGCTTAATTTTAATTAAGCTTAATGCCTCACTTGAGTAAATTCCATCATAACTAGCTCACACGCGATGTGTGTGTATGTGTGTGTGTGTGTGTGTGTGTGTCTCCTGAACACATGTGGAATCAGGCTGAAAGAAAAAGACTTGGAGATAACTATTCCCAGAGGGATAATGCCCTTGTATATTTAAATTGTTTCAATCAATCAATCACATGGAAATGATGGTGATACTGCCAAGGACGTCCACAAAGATGATCACACACTTCAAAAGAAGTCCTGTTGGATTATATCCACCAAGACCAAGCTGAAGTGTGTGCTGTCATAATCACAGCACTTTCCACACCCTAATGCACAGATCACAACCTAGTCCATCTGTGTTTTGGTTGCTGACTGCTGCTGAAAGTTTAACATGTAGACACTAGGGAGAGAAACATTTGGGAAATGGTTTAACAGATATAACTAGAGATATATACACATATTCTTGATGCATCTTGGAGTGAAAATGAGATAACATGGCCCCCACCTATACCGGTTTGGTGTACAAACACAACAGTATAAAGGGAAGAGTAAATTTTAAAGCTATTACTAAAGAAAAGGAGTTTCTGATGCAAGACACACTGTCTTCTATTATAAGTAAATAATACATCGAAGGTATTGATTAATGGCAATACTTTTAAAGGCTCAGTGGTAACTTGCCAAAAACACATGAAATAACACAATACAGGGAAAAATGAAGTTCTCAGAGAATTTCCTTATTAGTTGACACATAAGAAACGGCCATCTTTATTGGTCAAAAATTGTCACATGTGGGGCTTCCCTGGTGGCGCAGTGGTTGAGAGTCCGCCTGCCGATGCAGGGGACACGGGTTCGTGACCCGGTCCGGGAAGATCCCACATGCCACAGAGCGGCTGGGCGCGTGAGCCATGGCCGCTGAGCCTGCGCGTCCGGAGCCTGTGCTCCGCAACGGGAGAGGCCACAACAGTGAGAGGCCCGTGTACCGCAAAAAAAAAAAAAAAAAAATTGTCACATGTAAACAGATTCATATGGTTTAACCTACTATTTGGCTAGTATATATGAAAATCACCCTATAAACATTTGTTTGTGTTCATGTACATATCAAGACTATACACATTTGCTGAAAATGGCTTCCTTTCTTCAGGCGTAAAGTACATGTTTAGTCTTTATATCACACGAGGAATCTTACATCTTCTAGTGTTGTCTGAATAAAGAATAAATTCTGAATGAAGATCAAGATCTGGAAACTGAGAGGATAACTTATTCTGAGACAGCATATATCCTCCTGAATTGATGTTTCTTTAGGGGAAAACAGCTTTTCAAAACTAAGCATTTAAGTTGGCAACATTTCTCAGGTATTTGAGAAGGGTAAAATTACTTTCTTCAGCCAATATCATACAATGACCATGTAAGTAAAATAGTCATTTTAGACACTGGTTACTAACCCAGCCTCGAGGCATTATGGGAGTTAATAAGCAGTTTTGGAAACTTCCCTAAGAATGCTTGGGCAACAAAAAATAATAGTCAAAGGCAGTCTCTTGATTTTACTTATCAGCAATTATCTAAGTTTCAATACTCTCCATTCCTTTTCACTTTCCAGAAATCTGCAGTCCAGAAATTGTAACAGTTCCAGAAAGTAATACATAGGTCTGGTCTCAAGAAGAACCGTTTCACTCTGATGTGACTTGGTCTTCTGTAGTATTGAAGGAGATAAGAAAGGACTTTTTCTTTTTCTGACTTTGGCCTCAATACCCAAAACAGTGAAAATGCCATTTCATCTCCTTCCTGGAGGACCTGAAATTATTCACACAGCTTCTGATGGACCAACCTCAAATAATTCCAGGTGATAACTCTCACACTTCTCCATTTTTTTCCACTCTGAGCTGTACAAACCCCTGTTGTTTCTATACTCTATATCCAAGCAGGGGCTCTTCCTCTAAGATATGCCTTATGGGCCACAGAAGGAATGCTCTCCGGGGTAGACAGCTTCTGAAATGGCCCACCTCCTAGTATTCATGACGTCTAATGCCCTCCCTTGAGTGTGGACTGGACCTAGCAACTTGCTTCTAATGAAAGGAATAAAGTGACAGGATAAGATGTTACTTCTAAGATGAAGATATAAAAAATGGTCATACCTCTCTCTCTCCCTCTCTTTCTCTCTCCCTCTGACTCTTCTTACTTGCTAACTCTCATGGAAGCTAGCTGACACACTGTGAGCTTCCTTATGAAATGACCCACGTGGCAAGGAAACAAGGGTGGTTTCTGCCCAACAGCCAGTAAAAAACAGACTCTTTAGCCCAACCGCCCACAAGAAACTGAATCCTGCCAACAACACATGAGTGAGGCTGGTGGCAGATCCTCCCCACCCAAGATGACTACAGTCATGGCCAACACCTCATTACACCTGTGAGAGACCTAGAACCAGAAGACTCAGCTAAGCACACCTGGATTCCTGACCCACAGCAATGTAAAAAAAAAAAAAAAAGGTGTTATTCTAAGCCACTATGATTTGGGGTAATTTGTTACGCAGCAATAAATAACAAATACACTCTCTTTTCATGCAATAACAACTACTTTAATTTCTGAAATTCTTCAATGAGGCTAGATTTCTGCCCAGGGAACATTCTTGCAAAAATTGTTCCATTCACCAGAATCTAAAGAGAAAAACAACGATTGCAATAAGATTAGAGAGTTGAACACTTTTAAAATAAAAGAACAGTCCTGAAAAATGACTCCTGGCCACCGTTTTAATATAGCATTGGGTGGTGTGACATTAGACCAAATGTCAGGAAAGGGAAAAAAGAGGATTTAACACTTTAATATTTAACTTTCACTTTCAGTTTTCCATCACAAGTCTATTACTTTGTTCCAGGCCATTTTTCCAAGATGGGTAAGCGCTAATGAATAAAAAGTAACTAAAAAGCAGAAGAGCATATAAGATTAAAACGCTTAAGGAAATACAGTTCTTTTTAATAAACACTGTCTCCGTAACTGAAGGCTAAGCAGAGGAAAGAGCAATAGATCATGAGTTGAGAATCAGGGTTCTATTCCTAGCTCTGCCCCAAATTGTGCAAACCTTAGGCAAGAGACAACCTCTCTGAGTCTCAGCTTTCCAGTCTCTCCAATGAGGAACTGCACTAACGGCTTTCTAGAAGCCTGGGGGGTCTAGATTCTATGGTCCTTGACTGGTAAGGCGACAGGACTTTCAAGACACTGCTAACAGATGGTTGCTGCCCTGGGCTCGTTCTCCACTTATCTCCTTCCCACTGACAGCACAACCCTGCAGGGCACTGTTTGAAAATACAGACACAGCGACAAGATAACAAATGATTTTGAGAATAAACCATGAAGCCTTTGTTTCCTTCTGCTGTAATTTAAGAATGCAGGAAGGGGAATAGAGTTCAGCCTGACATGAGTTGGTGACTTTCAGAGAGAAACAGACACAAAAAACAAGCAGCGTCTTTGGAACTAGCTGGAGGTTCTCTCTGCTCGGGAGGGAGGGAGGAAGGATGCAGGGGGCTGGACTGGCCCCAGGGGCGGGGCGAGGGGCAGTACCAGCCTCAAACGCTGAACAGGAGGCCATGCGCATGTGCTGGATCAGAAGGTTTAGCGGGGCGGGAAACTCCTGAAAGCGCAGTGCCTGTTTGGGGGTGTTTATTTCCTAACTCTGAGATAACCTCGCTGATCGTCCCCTTCACTGTTCTCTTACCCTTTTTTATCTCAGTAATTTGAGGAGCAAAACAAAACGCATCATTTCTCCAGTACTTACTTTTGGAAGCAAGCTGTTGAAATGCTGAAATATCACTTGGTATGATTTCCCACTCACTGCGAAATGGTAACAGCTCCGTCTTTCTCCATCAGGCACTGAACTGTTTCCAATGTTAATATAGGTTTCCTAAACTCAAAAGGGCCTTATTTCTACATTGGCTCTTAAGGAATGTTGTTGCTTTCCTACATTTTATGGAAGGAGGTGTATTCATGTTACACAACAGGGTGAGGACCAGCAAATACACAATATGGAATTTACCCATAGAACTTAGACTCATATGAAGAAGATACTCAAAATGCTCCCCCCCCCCAAATTACATGAGCAGAGTTGGCAACATGATGCTCTGTACCCTATTCTGGGAAATAATACGTGTGATGTCAGTCTACTGAGGAAATCATTCCAAGGTACCAATGAGTGATTCCAAGGAAGAAGAGGAAACGTTCTTCCCTTCTCTTCCTTCTCCTCTTCATTCAACCTTTTGTTTCCTAAGATCTCTTACCATTCATTCCTTCAAAAATCATGCCCCAATTTCTTCCCTGTACAATAGGTAGACTCTTTCTTCAGAGCCTAACCTGACCTCTCCCCACCCCACAGGTAACCTATTCCCTCACAGGGCCCAGATCCTCTTCCACATCCTGTGACCCCTGCACCAGCACTACTCCTTTCCTGAAACGCTCTCTGTCCTGTTTTTCACCTGTCAGTGTAGCCCTATCACTGGGTTCTAGCCCAGCTGGCTCAGCTCCAGGAGCAAGCACTCTGTACGCATTCATCATGTCAATAGCTGGTAATAGCTGTTGATGCAACATTTTTCAGAGGGTCTTACATTTGTGTAGGACTCTAAATTCAGATAGTATAAAAGATGAGAACCTTTTCTTCGTTAGAGGAATTCACTGGGGGAAGCACTGTAGTTGGAAGAAAAAATATTTTGATGTACTAGACTGGGAGGCAAGGTGATACACCCCTCCCCTTCCAACCTCCATTGTAAAACCGCCAACCAAAGACTTGTTGTAAAGTGTTCACTTGAGGCAGGGACTGGATTCCCTGTGCTTTTCTTGGAAATCGAGGAGAGAAAGTGGGGTGGGAGGGAGCCAGAGAGGAGCAGGAAAGCCTGAGACTATGATGCGATTTCTCCCTGCAAAGACAAACCTTCAGGAGAGGCATTAAGCTCATAAGTGGACTCTTTATTAAAAAGTAGTGAGGATCTATATTCAGTATCCTGTAATAAACCATAATGGAAAAGACTATGAAAAAGAATATATAGATGTATAACTGAATCATTTTGCTGTACAGCAGAAATTAGCACAGCATTGTAAACCAGCTATTCTTCAATAAAATAAAAATTTTAAAGTATACCATCTCTATTAAAAATGTATATAGGTACAAGCAAGATGTGGTTCTCAGCCACATCTGCACATTGGAATCACCGGGAGAAGGACTGATGTCAGTTCCCAGCCCAGAGATTCTGAATGAATCCGTAGTCTTGGCTTTGGAAGCTTAAAAACTCTTCTAGGTAGTTTCTACGTGAGGCCAAGACTGAGAAGTGCTGGCGGAAATGCTAAAAGCTTTTCAAACAGTAAAACTCTGGGCAGATGGGAGGGCTTATTACTGTGGTGACTTCTAATGCCAAGAGAGAGCTGCCCAGGGTCAGGGCTGTATTCCATCTGCCCCAGCCCATGCAGGAGCCTTGTAACATTCACTCACATTCTTTCCAGGCCCACTCTCTTGGTTCTCTACCAGCTTCCAGGTCACGGAGGCAGGGACAAACTCTTCGGGTTCATTGGCTTCAACAAGGATCATGTGGCTCCCCCGAGGAATCATTTCAGAATTCTTTGCAACAGTGATGGATGTTTGAAGGTTGTCAGCTAGATGACAAAGAAAGTGGGCTTGCTTTGTGTAGAAACCTCTCAGCATCCAGAACTGAGCTCTCCCTCTTCCGAGTGACTGTACCACATTGTTGGTGCTCTTGGGGGCATTTATCACTTTCTGCTTTTTTCATAACCATTTATCAGGCCTATCTGTCATGGGTGCTCAAACACTACGTCTGCATTTCCCTCCCATAACCGCATCATGTCCCAGAACATTGCATATTTCCAAAACATGCACAAGTGAATAAATAAATATTTAAGTGCTTTATGACTAATCCTCAGAAGACTGACAGCTGTCAGTGGTGAAAGTTATATGGGCCTCGTCTGATAACATAAAACTATTCTTGGCATCTGGATTCCAATTAAGTAGAGAAAAAAAGCACTTAGGGCTGGCCATGTTGGATTTGATCATCACAGGCCATGCCTACCCCACCGCCCTGAAGGACAGTCCAGCAGGGTCTCACCCCCTTCACACAGAGGTCTCACTGGGGCTCTTGATGAGAATCCCATTCTCTTCTTTCAACATTTGTTGTGAGCCTATTAGCTCTGCACAGATCCTGGGTAGGAACAGAGGGTATTAGACAAAGAGAATGAGCTATGGTCCTTGCCTCCAAAGCTCAGGGTCGTGCTGGGGGTGCGGGAGTTACACATGTTCCCAGGTAACTGGAGCAGAGGGTAACAAACTTGACAGCCAAGTTTTGTTCTCTCCGCCTCAGTTACATGAACTCACTCAGCTCACATGGTATTTTGCTTATGCCTGGGATACATGTAATTTGACAGGCTTCCTGAAACCCATACCGGTAATCATCGCAGTCCTGATGGGGCCTAGCTCAGTTCCTTCAAGACTGGTTTTGTTTCCTTTTTCAAGTGATTCTCCATTATGAGAAGTCCCAGAAATGTTAACTCTGACTCCACCTTCTCTCTTTGGATTTGGAAGAAAGTCACTATTAAAGTGTATCCATATAATCTCAACAGTTGGATTTATTTCTTCGTTTTGAAATTTCTAAGTTTTATCAATGTAATACATGCACAGGTTTAAAAAATCAAAAAGAACCCAAAAGTTTATAGTAATGAAAACCAGTAGCCCCTGTCTTCACAGCACCCCACCCCTTCTCCTTCTCAGAGGTAACTACTTTTATATCTTTTAGCTGCTTCTTCCAGTTTTTCAACTCCATTTTTTAAAAACAATGTGCTTATCTTCCAACTCTTCTGTTGGTTTTTAAAATTTTTTGTTAGTCATATATTTTTAAAACTTTTTTAGCTTGTAAGCATTTTAGTTTAGTAGACGTTTATTAAGTACGTACTGCGTACAGGATACTATAGTAATAGTTGAATATGGAATCATTTATTTCAGCCTCCACCTGTAACATCCAGTAAATATATGACATCAGCCAAGGATTTGAAGAGTTTTCAGAATTTGAAATGGGAGGCTTGGAGTCTAACTGGGTTACATTAGGTAGTGGGACCTCTCCTCTAAAATAAAATAAATCTCAGGTGTTTCTTAAAAAGTAAATTTGGGGGCCAAGAGCTCTTTCTTGATCCCTCGTTTTTTCCTTTTTCTGTCCAGAGTGGAGTTAAGATTTCAGGAAGAGGAAGGGGAAGGATAGGGAGACCTAGGGAACCAACTTCTGTGCCTGCTGTCAGTCCATCCCCCATGTTCACTGTCCTTAGTCTCATCTCCATCTTCCACAGTACATGACATATCAGAGTCTCGTTCTCTCTGGGGTTCTACAGGGTGAACCAGCTTTCCTCTTGCAATCTCTCTGTCTTGGTATAAACTATAGCTTCTTCTATCCTGCTGATTCAGCTACCACTCCTCCACTTACTTTACGTCTTACAGAAATATATAGAAATCTCTCATCTACACTTATTCCTTCTCTAGTTTTCTTTGAAACTTTCTTTTCTATCATGTTAGTAGGACTTGGGAGGGAAATGATCACGTGGTCAGTAAACTTCTTTAAGAAAAAAATCAGAGTTGAATTTCTTGATGAGAAATAATTCAACGTGGATAAGAATACAATGAAGAAACTTCTCCCTGGAGTAGAGTATAAGTAGCTACATCCTTCATTCCACAGTCCAGTTACTAAATTACTACTTTATTTTAGATCCTATATTAGGCACGTGGGTGAATACTCAGATAATCAGATATGAATCCTACCTCATGACCTTAGAGAATATTATAAAAGAAAATGCACCTTAATATAGAATTTGTTAAATTCTCATCATTTAACTTCATGACTTTCTATTATAAATTGGATTAATATTTTCTCATTAACTAGAACTAAAAGAAAAATTCCAAAATCTTCTCACCAATGTATTCTGCTTTGAGTCTCTGTTTTATGACTCTTCCCTTTTTCACTGCTTCAGGCACTTGGGTATCTCGGGATTCTACAACATTCTAGCAAAATCCTGTGTCGAGGCCTGTTGCATCCACTATTCCTATTGCCTGCAGTGTTCCGTCCCTGGATACTTGCATGCTCTGCTCCCTGACTTTACTCAGATCTCTGTTCAAATGTTACCCCCTCAGAGGACTTCCCTAATCTCCCAATGTAATATGGTGCTCTCTGTCATTTTAAAAATCCTTTTAACCTGCTTTTCTTCTTTCAGGGCATTTATCACTGCCTGACAATATTTTATAGATTAACTTCATTAATTATTTCCCCCAATTAGGATATAAGCTTTGTGAGGGCAAGGATTTGATTTTATTCACTTCTGAGTCCTCAGTGCCTTGAGGGGCATCCAATACATAGTCAAGCTCAATAGAAATTGGCTAAACTCATGAAAGGGTGAATCTTGATAAGGTATTGCTCCTGATTTTTTGTCCCCCTAAGTCATCTCAGGAAACTCTTCTACTTCCCCTTTATGATGTCAGTTTTTTATACATCTTGATTTTCCTAATTGGAAATTTCTGCTGCATATAATTTGACTCAAAAAATAATCAAAACCCTATTCTTTAACCCTGTTTGAAAATAATAACTATATTCTAGGAAGCATGATAAATAGGCTCCTGATATTCTCTGGGAAAACATGGGATAGTTGGAAATCTAGCACATTTATCCTCATTTTAAAATTTTGTCATATTTATAATAATGTCTCTCTCACTGGTGCTTTTAAGTGAGAACATCACAGTTTAATTTGTATGTGACAGCTGGGTGGCAGCTACATTCCACTTCTAGCGACATAAATCTTGTCTTCACACATGACCTTAACTTTCATTATTAAAATTTGTATCTTGAAAAATTACAAAATCCTGTGTGTTATGGGTCTTTATGCTTCCTCAAGAATAGCTAACACCTTGAATGTTAAACCTGAGAGTGCCGTTCATATATTTGTGAACCCCATATATTTGTGATTCTATTTAGAAGATTAAAATGTCATGGCGAAAGGCTTCTTAGAGATCACCCAATCCCACATTTTATAGATGGGGGAAACAGACACAGGGTAAGGAAGGGACGGTGATTACTGATTATATTAGAGTAGATAGACTTAGGTTGTAAATAGTAATGCGGAACCGAGGATATCCAGATCTTGTGCAGAGGGGTTAATAATTGTATATAAGTGAGGATCTCTCTACCAGCAACACAAAATCAAAGATAAGTGATGTAGATGATTTGTTATTCAATTTTCCACAGTATTTCTTTACTCCTTTGTCATAAACAATTCAAAAACAAACTTTAAAAACTGAGAAACTTCGAAAGAAAAAATAATCTACAGATTGTCCTCTGCTGAGGACAATCTGTCTCCTGAACGTAATTAAGAATACTGAATTCTACTTCATATAAGGAACTCAATTTGCACTCACTACCTCTCCAGACCCGAGGGAGGTGTACTACTGATTCTTGAAAGAAGACATATCTAAAGGATTCTGGAGGTCTTTCAAAGTGCCAACTGTATGAATATGATATTAGCATATGTCAAGGATCAGAATTTAGGACAATAAGAAGAATTGGAAGGGCTACCAGAAGAATAAGGGGTGGCAAATGACACCTGAAAAAAAATGAACAGCCAAGCACAGACCATCAATCTGTGAAGGATGGAGTTAATGGGAGCTATGAGGAAGATCAAAGTCAGAAAAAAGAGAGACTTCTAAAAAAAGACTCGAAGTAGAGAGAGAAGTTAAAGCAATCATTTGTCAAATCTTAGAATTCTGTGCACAAGTTGATGGCTATCAGCAATTGTAAGGAGAATATAGATGAAAATCAGGAGTAAAAAGGCCAGTTTTATCCAAATGAACTCATTTGAATGCAACAATATTCTTACAAATCTGGGCTGCAGCTTAGAGAGTGCATATGTTTATAAGACTAAGAAACAATACAAATCAGCTCAAAATCTGGGCCTGAAAGATGAAATTGCTGTGAAAATGATTACCTTGCTCTAATACCATCTAATTTACTCTAATCACTTTTTTTTTTCTAAAAGATTTATTTTTTTTATATTCTCCTCTCATTGATCTGTCTAAGACCGCATAAGTGGTGCCAGCCCCCAGGAGGTGACAGAGCATCCCTGTCTCCAGAATTAATCTAGGGTTCAGACCTGTCTCTTTGGTTCCTTTTAACACTCCTCATTGTCACGCTCCCTGGTCCTCTGACCCCTCTGTAGCTCCCTGTTCTGGCTTCTGAGGCTTGCTTCACACCTCCCTCTCTGATGCCCCATTGTGGTTGGGCTTTTCTGGCTGACATTTACTCACTGCTTCTCTGCTTTTAAGTTACCACCTCTGCCTTAGCAGATCTACTGAGCCCACTTCCCACTTACCGAGAAAATAACCACCTCCACATTCATTGATTTAGGTTGGTTTGCTCTGTGTGTTTGAGCTTTTAAAATATTTTTGCCTCCTGAAAGAGATAAGTGTCAGTTAGTACCTGTTTCAGATCTGCAGAACCTAGCCAGCATCTCCGGGGCACCTTTCATATAGACACAAAAATAATCCTCCCCTCCAGCTGAAGGACCACAGACATCCTCTGCAGGCTGCAGGAAAATGGAAACTGTCGAAAGATGGCGATGGCTTCCAAGGGGCTCTGAGGGCCCCAAAAGAGGGGACCTTAAGAAGCTGTTACGTGAGATTTAGCAGATGCACAACAGCATATAAGGTTTACTCTTCAGTGAGCCCAGGGACATCATGAAGTCGTACATTGTCACAACGTTGATATTTTTCTAGCTGCGTCTAAGGCGATTCCCTCATCAAGTTGTCTGGTCTGCAAGGCCCTTCCCCTTGGCTGCTTGGAGGAATCTGAATCATCTTCCAGACCAAGTTTGCAGGGCACCACCTCTGTGGTACTTCTCTCCTAAAAACAGTATTTACTCCCACCTCTGGACTCCTGCTGTTCCTTCTTCAGCCTTTATTATAGCACTTGGCACATTATACTGCATTTATTTGCACCTATATTGATTTTTCTATCAGTCCACATATTCTTCCAGCACAGAGCCCAACATGTCTAGCTTTCTTTTTTTGCATTTCTCTTTTTCTATTTTCTTTCCTTTTTTTTCTTTTAAACATCTTTATTGGAGTATAATTGCTTTACAATGGTGTGTTATTTTCTGCTGTATAACAGAGTGAATCAGCTATACATATGCATGTATCACCAGATCCCCTCCCTCTTGTGTCTTCCTCCCACCCTCCCTATCCCACCCCTCTAGGTGGACACAAAGCACCAAGCTGATCTCCCTGTGCTAAGCAACTACTTCCCACTACCTATCTATTTTACATTTGGTAGTGTATATATGTCCATGACAGTCTCTCACTTCGTCCCAGCTTACACTTCCCCCTCCACGTGTCCTCAAATCCATTCTCTACGTCTGCATCTTTATTCCTGTCCTGTCCCTAGGTTCATCAGAACCTTTTTTCTTTTCTTAGATTCCATATATATGTGTTAGCATACAGTATTTGCTTTTCTCTTTCTGACTTACTTCACTCTGTATGACAGACTCTAGGTCCATCCACTTCACTACAAATAACTCAATTTCATTTCTTTTTATGGCTGAGTAATATTCCATTGTATATATGTGCCATATCTTCTTTATCCATTCATCTGTCGATGGACACTTAGGTTGCTTCCATGTCCTGGATATTGTTGCTTCCATGTCCTCGATATTGTAAAGAGTGTTGCAATGAACATTTTTTGAATTATGGTTTTCTCAGGATATGTGCCCAGTAGTGGGATAACTGGGTCATATGGTAGTTCTAGTTTTCGTTTTTTAAGGAACCTCCATACTGTTCTCCACAGTGGCTGTATCAATTTAAATTGCCACCAACAGTGTAAGAGGGTTCCCTTTTCTCCACACCCTCTCCAGCATTTATTGTTTGTCGACTTTTTGATGATAGTCATTCTGAGCAGTGTGAGGTGATACCTCCTTGTAGTTTTGACTTACCTTTCTCTAATGATTAGTGATGTTGAGCATCCTTTCATGTGTTTGTTGGCAATCTGTATATCTTCTTTGGAGAAATGTCTATTTAGGTCTTCTGCTCATTTTTGGATTAGGTTGTTTATTTTTTTTGATATTGAGCTGCATGAGCTGCTTGTATATTTTGGAGATTAATCCGTTGTCAGTTGCTTCATTTGCAAATATTTTCTCCCATTCTGAGGGTTGGCTTTTTGTTTTGTTTATGGTTTCCTTTGCTGTGCAAAAGCTTTTAAGTTTCATTAGGTCCCATTTGATTACTTTTGTTTTTATTTCCATTTCTCTAGGAGGTGGGTCAAAAAGGATCTTGTTGTGATTTATGTCAAAGAGTGTTCTTCCTATGTTTTCCCTAAGAGTTTTATAGTGTCCGATCTTATAATTAGGTCTTTAATCCATTTTGAGTTTATCTTTGTGTATGGTGTTAGGAAGTGTTGTAATTTCATGATTTTACATGTAGCTGCCCAGTTTTCCCAGCACCACTTATTGAAGAGGCTGTCTTTTCTCCATTGTATATTCTTGCCTCCTTTATCAAAGATAAGGCGACCATATGTGCGTGGGTTTTTCTCTGGGCTTTCTATCCTGTTCCACTCATCTATATTTCTGTTTTTGTGCCAGTACCATATTGTCTTGATTACTGTAGCTTTGTAGTATAGTCTGAAGTCAGGGAGCCTGATTCCTCCAGCTCCGTTTTTCTTTCTCAGGATTGCTTTGGCTATTTGGGGTCTTTTATGTATCCATACAAATTGTGAAATTTTTTGTTCTAGTTCTGTGAAAAATGCCATTGGTAGTTTGATAGGAATTGCATTGAATCTGTAGATTGCTTTGGGTAGTATAGTCATTTTCACGATGTTGATTCTTCTAATCCAAGAACATGGTATATCTCTCCATCTGTTTGTATCATCTTTAATTTCTTTCATCAGTGTCATAGTTTTCTGCATGCAGGTCTTTTGTCTCCTTAGGTAGGTTTATTCTTAGGTATTTTATTCTTTTTGTTGCAATGGCAAATGGGAGTGTTTCCTTAATTTCTCTTTCATATTTTTCATCATTAGTGTATAGGAATGTCAGAGATTTCTGTGCGTTAATTTTGTATCCTACTACTTTACCAGATTCATTGATTAGCTCTAGTAGTTTTCTGGTAGCATCTTTTAGATTCTCTATGTATAGTACCATGTCATCTGCAAACAGTGAGAGTTTTACTTCTTCTTTTCTGATTTGGATTCCTTTTGCTTCTTTTTCTTCTCTGACTGCTGTGACTAAAAGTTCCAAAACTAAGTGGAATAATAATGGGGAGAGTGGGCAACCTTGTCTTGTTCCTGATCTTAGAGGAAATTGTTTCCATTTTTCACCATTGAGAATGATGTTGGCTGTGGGTTTGTCATTTATGGACTTTATTATGTTGAGGTAGCTTCCCTGTATGCCTACTTTCTGGAGAGTTTTTGTCATAAATGGGCGTTGAATTTTGTTGAAAGATTTTCCTGCATCTATTGAGATTATCATAAGCTTTTTCTCCTTCAGTTTGTTAATATGGTTTATCACATTGATTGATTTGTGTATATTGAAGACGCTTGCATTCCTGGGATAAACCCTACTTGATCATAGTGTATGATCCTTTTAATGTGTTGTTGGATTCTGTTTGCTAGTAGTTTCTTCAGGATTTTTGAATCTATGTTCATCAGTGATATTGGCCTGTAGTTTTCTTTTTATGTGGTATCTTTGTCTGGTTTTGGTATCAGGGTGATGGTGGGCTCATAGAATGAGTTTGGGAGTGTTCCTCCCTCTGCTATACTTTGGAAGACTTTGAGAAGGATAGGTGTTAGCTCTTCTCTAAATGTTTGATAGAATTCGCCTGTGAAACCAACTGCTCCTGGGTTTTTGTTTGTTGGAAGATTTTTAATCACAGCTTCAATTTCAGTGCTTGTGATTGGTCTGTTTATATTTTCTATTTCTTCCTGGTTCAGCCTCAGAAGGTTGTGTTTTTTAAGAATTTGTCCATTTCTTCCAGGTTGTCCATTTTTTTGGCATATAGTTGCTTGTAGTAATCTCTCATGATCCTTTGTATATCTGCAGTGTCAGTTGTTACTTCTTTTTCATTTCTAATTCTGTTGATTTGAGCCTTCTCCTTTTTTTACTGGATGAGTCTGGCTAATGTTTCATCAATTTTGTTTATCTTCTCAAAGAACAAGTTCCCATTGTTTTTGGTGTCTGCCTCAGCTTTTAGTTTTATTGATCTTTGCTATTGTTTCCTTCATTTCTTTCTGATCTGATCTTTATGATTTCTTTCCTTCTGCTAACTTTGGGGTTTTTTTTGTTCTTCTTTCTCTAATTGCTTTAGGTGCAAGTTTAGGTTGTTTATTTGAGATGTTTGTTGTTTCTTGAAGTAGGATTGTATTGTTATCAACTTCCCTCTTAGAACTGCTTTTGCTGCATCCCATAGGTTTTGCGTCATCATGTTTTCATTGTCATTTGTTTCTAGATATTTTTTTATTTCCTGTTTTATTTCTTCAGAGATCTCTTGGTTATTTAGTAACATACTGTTTAGCCTCCATGTGTTTGTACTTTTTACAGTTTTTCTTTTCTTATAATTGATAACTAGTCTCATAGTTTTGTGGTTGGAAAAGGTACTTGGTACGGTTCCAATTTTCTTAAATTTACCAAGGCTTAATTTTTGACCCAAGATATGACCCACCCTGGAGAATGTTCCATGAGCACTTGAGAAGAAAGTGTATTCTGTTGTTATGGATGGAATGTCCTGTATATATCAAGTCCATCTGGTTTAATGTGTCATTTAAAGCTTGTGTTTCCTTATTTATTTTCATTTTGGATGACCTGTATATTGCTGAAAGTGGTTGTTAAAGTCCCCTATTGTTATTCTGTTACTGTCAACTTCCCCTTTTATGGCTGTTAGCATTTGCCTTATGTATTGAGGTTCCCTATGTTGGGTGCATAAATGTTTAAAATTGTTATATCTTCTTCTTGGATTGATCCCATGATCATTATGTAGTGTCCTTCTTTGTCTCTTGTAATGTCTTTATTTTCAAGTCTCTTTTTTTCTGATATGAGAATTGCTACTCCAGCTTTCTTTTGATTTCCATTTGCATGGAATATCTTTTTCCATCCCCTTACTTTCAGTCTGTATGTGTCCCTAGGTCTGAACTGGGTCTCTTGTAGACAGCATATATACGGGTTCATGTTTTTGTATCCATTCAGCCAGTCTGTCTTTTGGTTGGAGCATTTAATCCATTTACATTTAAGGTAATTATCGATATGTATGTTCCTATTACCATTTTCTTAATTGTTTTGAGTTTGTTTTTGTAGGTCTTTTCCTTCTCTTGTGTTTCCTGCCTAGAGAAGTTCCTTTAGCATTTGTTGTAAAACTCGTTTGGTGGTGCTGAATTCTCTTAGCTTTTGCTTGTCTGTAAAGGTTTTAATTTCTCCGTCAAATCTGAATGAGGTCCTTGCTTTGTAGAGTAATCTTGGTTGTAGGTTTTTCCCTTTCATGACTCTAAATATGTCCTGCCACTCCCTTCTGGCTTGCAGAGTTTCTGCTAGAAGATCAGCTGTTAACCTCATGGGGATTCTCTTGTGTGTTATTTGTTGTTTTTCCCTTGCTGCTTTTAATATTTTTTCTTTGTATCTAATTTTTGATAGTTTGATTAATATGTGTCTTGGAGTGTTTCTCCTTGGATTTAACCTGTATGGGACTCTCTGTGCTTCCTGGACTTGACTATTTCTTTTCCCATGTTAGGGAAGTTTTCAACTATAATCTCTTCAAATATTTTTTCAGACCCTTTCTTTTTTTCTTCTTCTTCTGGGACCCCTATAATTTGAATGTTGGTGTGTTTAATGTTGTCCCAGATGTCTCTGAGACTGTCCTCAATTCTCTTTATTCTTTTTACTTCATTCTGCTGTGTGGTAATTATTTCCACTATTTCTCTTCCAGGTCACTTATCTGTTCTTCTGCTTCATTTATTCTGCTATTGATTCCTTCTAGAGAATTTTTAATTTCATTTATTGTGGTGTTCATGGTTGTTTGTGTGCTCTTTATTTCTTCTAGGTCCTTGTTAAATGTTTCTTGTATTTTCTCCATTCTATTTCCAAGATTTTGGATCATCTTTACTCTCATTACTTTGAATTCTTTTCAGGTAGACTGCCTATGTCCTCTTCATTTGTTTGGTCTGGTGGGTTTTTACCTTGCTCCCTCATCTGCTGCATATTTCTCTGTCTTCTCATTTTGCTTAGCTTACTGTGTTTGGGGTCTCCTTTTCACAGGCTGCAGGTTCATAGTTCCCATTGTTTTTGGTGTGTGCCCCCAGTGGGTAAGGTTGGTTCAGCGGGTTGTGTAGGCTTCCTGGTGGAGGGGACTGGTGCCTGTGTTCTGGTGGATGAGGCTGGACCTTGTCTTTCTCGTGGGCAGGACCGTGTCCGGTGGTGTGTTTTGGGGTATCTGTGAAGTTAGTAATACCTTAGGTAGCCTCTCTGCTAATGGGTGGGGTTGTGTTCCTGTCTTGCTAGTTGTTTGGCTTGGGGCGTCTAACACTGGAGGTTGCTGGCCGTTGGGTGGAGCTGGGTCTTAGCGTTGAGACGGAGATCTCAGGGAGAGCTTTTGCCAATTGATATTACGTGGGGCCGGGATGTCTCTGGTAGTCCAGATTCTGAACTCGGCTCTCCCACCTCAGAGGCTCAGGCCTGACACCAGGCCAGCGCACCAAGACCCTATCAGCCACGTGGCTCCAAAGAAAAAGGAGAAAAAAAGAAAGAAAAATATGATAATAAATTTAAAAAATAAAATTATTAAAATAAAAAAATTAAAAAGTAATAATATTTAATTAAAAGAAGAGAGCAACCAAACCAATAAAACCACCAATGATAACAAGTGCTAAAAACTATACTAAGATAAACATAAAAATCAGAAACAGGTCAGTTGCAGACTGCAAACCTTAAGTCTACAGCTGCTCCCAAAATCCAACACCTCAATTTGGGATGATTCGTTGTCTATTCAGGTATTCCACAGATGCAGGGTACATCAAGTTGATTGTGGGGATTTAATCCGCTGCTCCTGGGACTGCACAGAGAAATTTCCCTTTGTCTTCTTTGTCCGCACAGCTCCTGGAGTTCAGCTTTGGTTTGGGCCCCGCCTCTTCGTGTAGGTCGCCTTACTCAGGCCAGAGGGGAGGGAAGGGAACGGTAGTTATAATTGGAATGCAGGGTGAGCCTGTGTCAGCAGAGGCCAGCATGATGGTGCAACAGCCTGAGGCGTGCCGCGTGTTCTCCCTGGGAAGTTGTCCCTGGATCACGGGACCCTGGCAGTGGCGGGCTGCACAGCCTCCCGGGTTGGGGAGGGTGTGTGTGGATAGTGACATGAGCTTGCACACAGGCTTCTCGGTGGCGGCAGCAGCAGCCTTAGCGTTTAATGCCTGTCTCTGGTGTCCACGCTGATAGCCACGGCTCGTGCCCTTCTCTGGAGTTGGTTTAGGCAGTGCTCTGAATCCCCTCTCCTCGCGCACCCTGAAACAATGGTCTCTCGCCTCTTAGGCAGGTCCAGACTCTCCCGGACTCCCTCCCAGCTAGCTGTGGCACACTAGCCCCTTTCAGGCTGTGTTCACGCCGCCAACCCCAGTCCTCTCCCTGGGATCTGACCTCCGAAGCCCGAGCCTCAGCTCCCAGCCTCGCTGGCCCCGGCGGGTGAGCAGACAAGCCTCTCGGGCTGGTGAGTGCCGGTCGGCCCTGATCCTCTGTGCGGGAGTCTCTGTGCTTTGCCCTCTGCACCCCTGTTGCTGCGCTCTCTTCCATGGCTCCGAAGCTTCCCCCTCGCCGTCCCCTGTCCCCGCCAGTGAAGGGGCTTCCTAGTGTGTGGAAATTTTCCTCCTTCACAGCTCCCTCCCAGAGATGCAGCTCCCATCCCTATTCTTTTGTCTCTGTTTTTTTCTTTTGCCCTACCCAGGTACGTGGGGAATTTCTTGCCTTTTGGGAAATCTGAGGTCTTCTGCCAGCATTCAGTAGATGTTCTGTAGGAGTTGTTCCACATGTAGATATATTTTTGATATATTTGTGGGGAAGAAGGTGATCTCCATGTCTTACTTCTCCGCCATCTTGAAGGTCCCTCCCAGCGTGTCTAGTTTTGAAGTCACTTTATGCCTTAGCACTTAGCACAGGGTTCGAGCATACATAGGTACCTCATGAGTGTTTGTTGAATAAATTAATGGATAAATTCAGGAATGAAGGAATGAGCAAACTGACCATGGATACTGTTAGGATAAGACAAAATAATAGGAATATAAAAATATGTAAAAGACAGGGGAATTTCACCAGTTTTAAGGGGGAATATTTATATAATTTAAAAAAAGCACATCATACCCAACTGGCTTTTGGTCCTGGTTTTATTATTATGTTGGAAACTGATATCCCAAATTTGCAGTAGTCTACATTGCAATCTTCCTTTATCTGTTTTAAAATGAAAACATTCATAAGATTCCTTAGAGAAAAATAATAAGAAAGAAATATCTCTCTAATAAATATCTAAATAGCACTTTAATCTTTTCAAAGCCCTTTTCATGTATTTTCTCTTGTAGGCCAATTATCTTAATACCATCATTGTCAAATTTCTGTTGTGTTGATTTATATTAAGGACCTTATTGTAAAATGTCAAAAAGCCAGAATTATTGTGACTACATTTTAAGTAGTAATTGGTGGAGGAAGTGCTAACTATAGCCCATTGGCTCTTCCTAAAAGGCATGTCTTGTAAATGGATGAGGGTTTAAGTGGAGATCTACTCTCCAATATACCTGAGCACACTAGCTCTCAGATGACAGAGGGTTGAGTCTTGAGATAAACACGATACTATTTCTTGTGCTCTGTCTATGCTACTAGCTTAATTCGTTAGCTAGAGAGTTACAAGTTAGCTGCTAGCAAATTAGAAAGCATATTTGAAAATAATTTGTATTCTTTGGGTGTTACAACAGTATGTTATACCATCTGAGAAACCAATATTAAGCTAAAATATGGTAAAGGCAGTCAGATATATAAATAGCACAAGTCAGAAAATAGGAGACAACATCTGGTTTCCGCTCTATCACTTACTTGTTCAACCTTGGGGATATCACTTCATTTCTGCAGATCTCAATTTCTTCTGAAAAATATCATGACATCCCTTCTAGTGCTAATATTCTTAGAGTCTGTAAGGACATTTTCCCTCCCCATTATGCTTAGTGAAAGGAACTACCAAAAGATATTTAACTAGAGACTCTCATCCAGCTTTAAACTCAATGAACAATTTGCACTTTCTTTGTTGGGGTGGATATAACTGGTCTTAAAGACAGTACTTACAGAGCTAATACTATAGATTTATGTCTTCACATAAGACCCCAATTTGTATGTCATTTGTACAAAGAGATCAAGCCTCCTCCATTGGAGAAGGGGGCACTGTTAGAACCAGGATCAAAGTCACATACAGCAATAATGACCATGTGCAACTCCTCACTGTGTCAGCACCAATGATGCTGGTAAGGACCTTGCTTATAAAAATTACACTGATTCGTCTCCATTAAGACCCAGAAAAGTGATTTTAGTCTTGCCCTTATATTGTGAATAAAAATATTTCCTGCCATATCAGCAAACAAAGGACATTGGAACCATCAAGCCATCACATTACAGCTGCCTAGATGGTGAGCCCTCAGGGAACTCGGGATAGAAATAGGATGCCTGCCATCTAGCAGTCAGCCTCTGCAGGCACCCCTGACAGTGCACCCTGAGGAGACTCAGGATGAGAAAACACAGGATGCTGGCCCCAGAGAGCTGAGGTGCATATCAAAGGAATGATTTCAGTGAGCCCAGACTCTTGCATTTTCCCATACATAGAAAAGTGCTAAATTCCTTAACTTGAGGTATCTGGTTGCCTTTAATTAACAGTAATCTTTTGATTTGACTACCTGGTCTTTGTTGCAAAAACTCCTATGTATCCTGGCTCCCCCTCCCACGCAACTTTCCTGTTGTAGTCCGTCAGAATTATCTGAGATGCTGCGCCCTGGGCTTAAGTCCTCAGTTTTGTCTGCCAAATAAAACATAACTCTCAACTTTTAGATTGTGAATTTTTTTTCAGTCGACAATATCAAGCATTTCTCCACAGGAAATGCTCTCATTTGAATTTACTGATACAGAAATTTCCCTGTTTACCAGGTTTGGCCTTTTATTACTTTGGCCTCTAGAAAGCTACAATTTTCCTACAATAAATCTTTGAATTAGCCTCTTTGTGAGGTGTTCTCCATGTCTGTACAGTCATCTGTTTTCATTCCTTTACAACTCTGCTTAAATGCTGTCCTGTATTTTATGTGTCACTATAAGTAGCTTTAGAACATATTTTTGGAGGGCAGAACAATATAGTTAATTAACTAACTAATGAATGAATGAATACTCTCCATTGTTTGGGCACTTTACAATGCATGCAGCCCCTTCAGGCTCACAGTCTCAACATGCTCCTGAATGAGGCATTATTATCCAAATGCGCAGATGAGGTAATGACTCAGAATCTTGTTCTGGATTTGGGGTCTTGCATCTAGAGAGTGGCGGAGTCAAGAGGTTTTCCCACTGTGTCATGACAGTCACCAGGGGGAGTCTTATAACCTTCAGCTGTCATCTACATTCACCTCAGGAAACCGAACCCATTGGATTGAGGGACCTCCATTCTGGTTTTGAGACCTATACTGTCTAGTACAGTAGCTACGAGCCACTTGTGGCTATTTAAATTTAAATTAGTTAACATAAATAAAATTTAAAATCCAGTTCCTTAGATGCATACCCACAGTTCATGTGTTCAATAGCCAACGTGGCTAGTGGCTACTGCATTAACGGTACTGCTTTAGACTAGTGTTTTTCCAAGAGTGTTTTGTACCATGTTTTGGCCTGTCAAGGTTTTCTGTGGTGAAATAGGTTTAGTAAATGCTGTGTATTATATTCCCTCTTGAATATTCACAATGCACCTCTTGAATATTCACAATGCACCACACTATATTAAAGAAATCCTAAAGAAATCAACTTAACTTTGTTTGAACAGCAGTTCTCAAATTTATTTGATCATGGAACCCTAGTTCATGTTGCACTAGTTAATAGAGTCTGGGAGCAGGGACTGGGAAATTCAGGTAGGATCAGACCCTCATTCACATATTGTTATGAATCTTCTCTGGGTTTCAACCAAAGTTAGAAATGCCTTGGAACTCCTGGTAAGTATTTCTTCCAGTTTTCCTCATTCAGTAGAGCCAAGAAATAATCACCTTACTCAAGCTGTGCCCTCAAACATTTTGAGGTCCAGTGGATCTCCCTGGATGGTCCTGTCGAGAAGGATCAGAGAGTGGCAGCTGGCCATGGCCACACACAGTGGGCCCCAGGGCAGAGCCCTGCCCGAGGCAAAGCTGTGGACTTCCTGGAAACTGGTAGAGAAGATCATTAGTAAGTTAAGATCTTCAACAAAATCATTTTGCACACCCTGCCCCTTAAAATCTTATTAACATAAGCTTCAATAATACCTAACCCCTATGCTCAAAAGCTTCAATAGCTCCCCATGCCCTGTATGATAAATTCCGAGTAGAGTACTTGGGTAAAATCACAGGGGCTTTTGGCAGGTTGCCTGCCGCCAGCCCACAAGGTGGCAGTGTTGCAGGAAGGCACATTGTGGGAAGGCTCAGAGCTGACATCTGTGAGCTGCAAAGTTGCTTCTGCAAAGCCACCCAACCCAGGCAAGAAGTCTCCAGGCCAATGGGGTAGCAGGGATGGAAAGGAAGCCTGCCTGCTGGCTCCTTTCTTCTTCAAGTAAAAGCAGGCACGGGCTCAAATAGTTCTCACTAATTGGCCCTTTGGCCTTCGCCTATATTTGACAGCAGACTGGCTTGCCTTACCTTCTCTCCTCCCATCTTAGAGCTGAATAATAATTGTTTCTAGTGGTTTCTACTTCCCCCAAAGTTTCAGAGTACCAGGGGCAAGAGAGGGAGAGAAGGGGTGGAAACTGCAAACATCCCTTTCCCCTTTCACTGCTCTGGCCAGTAGAGGCCCTACCTGTCTGGACAAAGGCCTGGCCTGGGCATCGGAGCAGCCAGAAGCAGAGACACATGAATAGGGCCAGAACCCAGGTATCTTCTGCAACGTCACACTGCCTGACTGCTGTTCTCTTGTACCAGTGCCGAACCCAGTCCCGTTACCATCCTGGAGAGCCCCTGCATGACTCCTTCAGTAACGGCAGCCTCAGCCAGAGTTTGGAGCCCAGGTGGGGTACCCAGAGCTTAAGAGCAGAGGCATCTCCACTCTGACTGAGAAGCAGGTCCCAGCCCTGCGAGAAACGGAGCTCGGGGGCGCTCTGTGAAGATGGGCAGCCTCTCCTGTCTCTAGCTCTGTTCTAGGGTAGTGTCTATGTGATTGCCCTCTCCGCTCCCTAGTGCCAGTTTTTAAATCATGTCTGTAAAAATTCTAGGCATTCCCCCTTCAAAACCTATCTCAAATGCTATCTCCTCCAGGTGGTATTCCTCGATCCATTCATTTTCAAAATGAATTTCTACCTTTTATCCACTATGTTATTATAAAAATCAGAAACGTGGTTTTTTGTTTTTTTTATCAAGCAATCTTTATTAGGTCTTCTTCTGTATCGTGATATCTGTACCTTAATCATAATTCTTTTCCTGGCCTGTGTAGTACATTGAAGGTGGGTGCATTTGCAACTTTTATCCAACTAGAGTGTGAACTCCATGACGGGGAGAGATGGAGGTTTTCCTTTCTGGATTTCCTACCTCACAAGCCGCCCAGGAAGTCTGTGCGGTTTTTAATTAAGCATAGTCCTGATTTCACTCTTTGCTTTTTTGTTTTATTCATTCAACTACCTAATCATCCACTTTGTTCTATTCCATTTTTCATGTGGAGTTTGAAGACCTACTTTCCCCATCTGATTCTGAACTTAGAACTCATTTAATTTAGCACGTTAGACTAATGGGGAGCTGGTATCAGCCAATTATTATGTATATTTTTATGTGAGATTCATCCGTCAACACAGGAAGGATGAATTGAAGTGTCACCTGGGTAGCCCCACCAATCACACACTCTGTCTTCGCCAAAGGGCCTACCAGTTGTCAGCAGTAGGAACAGTCCCCCAGAGGTCCAGTCCATCTTCTGTAAGAGTGCCAGTCTGCAAGATAATTAGAATGGGTTTTAGCAGAAGATTTAGAGCTTTTAATTATATCATGATTTACAGAAAACCCAAGCTCCTAAGAAATTACAGTATATTTAGTTGTCCCAAGCCCTTTTATTTAACATTAAATGTGTTTATTTGATTAAAATGTTTTTTCATTATTGTATTTATCTATAGTAAATGTGATACTCAGTTTTCCATTAGCTTTCTTTTTTTCTTCCAAGACAGATTTTTAAAAATTTGTATTCTCCATTTGTTCAAAGATTCTTTTTTAAATGAAATTTTATTTTTTTTATATTTTATTTTTATTGAAGTATAGCTGATGTAAAATATTCTATAAGTTACATATGTATAATATAGTAATTCACAATTTTTAAAGGTTATACTCCATTTATACTAATTATAAAATATTGGCCAAGCCCTTATTGGTAAACATCAAATTTTAAGTCAGAGAAGAACGCCTGAAAGAAAGATTCAGCATGTGACAAATGATTCCCAAAAGACGGTGTTGAAAATTAGGTGAGTCTAGTCATTAATTAGTACAAAATGCAAGTGTTTTGTTTTTGTTTGTTTATTGTTGTGACCATTGCTGTTGTTGAATGAGAGAGGTTCAGTGGATAGAAATCCAACAAGAACCAGCTTGAGTTTGACTTTTCAGTTGGCACCTGCTGTCTTTCTAAACCAGAGCTCAGAATTTTTTTCTTTCTTTGCAAGACTATTTAGTTCCCAGTCTGCCATCTGGTTCACAGCTATCTTCCTAAAAATATGGGAGACATGGTGACTGTCCAGATTGATAATGAAATGTTGATAAAGGGCTTTAAGGCTACAGAGAGAAGTAAAGTGCTAATAATAAATATTAATTAATGTCCAGGAATGGGTTTTACTGTTAGATCAAGAGGAAAATGGTTGAGAGAGTTGATTTGCTGTACTATGTGAAAGTATTTCACAGATAATGTAACAGAGAAAGCAAAATGGAACTGAGTACTATCACAGCACTTTTAATTTGCTCATTGCATCACAGTCAGTTATTAATTACAAACCCCGGTGTCTTTACTCAGTAGGCCAATTGCATTAGGCCTGCTCAACACCCAGTCAGAGTAAGGAAGTGGTTACCGCTGCCTTAGCACTGTCAAGGCCAAGCAGAGCACTGCCAAGCACTAGGGAATATCCTCTTCAACACTGACACCCAGGTCTCTTACGCTATTTTTCTTGAAGGTCATCTCAGTATAAGACACTGGAGTTTCTAGTGTTCTTTCAAATGGTATCTTTTATCATTACAGCATATAGCATTAGCGTCATGCTTTACAGTGAAGTGCTTACAATGTTTTCACTTCTTACAACTGAGTAAATAGGGTAGAGGCATTCTCAGATTAGGGGTGAAATGAGCAGCCCCAGGGTCTAGGGGCCCGTAGGTTGGAGAGGAAGAACCGGAATCCAGCCCATCTGGAGACTTCCACCAGATGACAAATGTTAAATGAATTCTTCAAAGCATGTGGAGAGACAAAGTCCGTACTGGGCTTCTGGATTAAAGAAGTAAGGAATGTTTGTTTCATTAATTCATTTGGACTTCATGGAGAGCTAACGTGCCTTTGTGTAAGTTATTCCTTCAAGAACAAAAACCACAAAACAAAACAAAACAAAAAAAACAAATAAAACACTATCTGTTTCATTTCCCTCCTGTATTTTATAAGGACCCCAACGTGTGTGTTTAGATTCCAAATGCTCTTGAGTTGTTCCATTTCAAAAACAGTTAGCAACTTAATTCAGACTGAAATGCTGTTCTGATGATTAGATTATGTTTTAAACATCAATGTCTTGAACATGAAAACAGAGATGGTACTGCAGCAAAACAGATATGGGACCATGTTATTTCTCTATGTGAAAATGACCCTTATACAATAAAACTAGCCATAAATGGAAAAAAATCTAAATTATAGTTGCTGTTTTAGAGGGAATAAGATAGAAAAAGAAAACTTAGCATACATACTAGCCCAGGCTTGGGCTGAATTGAATAGAAAAGGAAGATAGAACTTGCTTTAAGGAACTTATAACAAACCAACGTAAACTAGAAATATACGGGAACAAATGTACTCAGAAACCCAGTGGTGAATATCTTCTAAATTGAAATAACACTAGATGGAAACTCAATTAATTGTGGAAGGCTTTATTTCAACACCATGTTGGTAGAGTTTTATAATATTAAAGCTAGAAAGAAACAGAGATCATTGTAGTTCAACCTTCTTATCTTAAAAAGTCACATGGAAACTTAGTATCAAATTCAGGATTAGTTTCTCATTTTGCCCTTTCCCAACCAAGAGTCCTTTGTACAATAAGATGCCATCATGACATACGGAGTTTGGACACATCTTCTGTTGAGCATCCCTAAGACAGCCTAGCAAAGGAGCACATGAGGTTGTGGAGGGAAAAGCTTTCTACGGGACGGAAACACCTCTGAAAAAATTAGTGTTAGAAAGAGATAAGCAATGAACGCATTTTCTAAATTTCCCTCCTATATTCAGACACTGGGGAGGCTGCTGGGTAGGTAACAGGAATCCCTATTGGGGGCTGTTCTTCGGCCCTGCATCTAAAAGGAAGCTACTGTTAAGTTAACCTTACAGGACCTTCTTTGTCAAAGGAAACTAGAAAAGAATAGAACTGAACTAACGTAAGAGCTATGCCACTTCCACCTGGGAACCGTCTCTCCAGCTTGTCTTCTGCTGTCTATTCCCACCCTCCTTGTCTAGGACAAGGAGCCATCTCTTCCATTGTGCCACGGTAGCCTCCTGACTCAGTCCTAGCTCCCTTTCATCCTTTCTCTCCAATTCCCCAGATGGAATAAATAAAACATGCCTATAGAGATATCACCATCTTCCTAAAAAATGAGAAGGGCTTCCATTCTCCTCCACCACCAGGCCCCACTCCTTAGCTTAGCACATCATGCCCTGAGCAATTGGGTTCCTCCACTCCAGCTGCATCCCCACAACACAGCCACGTTCTCGCCACCCAGGGTCCTGCCCCCCCACCCCTGCTGCGGCTCTGGTATCCCTGTGCTGCTGGGCTGCTCACCATGGGGCCCGTTCTGTCTGACAACAAAAGCCACAGCTCAAAGGTGACCTCCCACCCGTGGCAGGTAACTGCACACCAATGCTCGTCTCACACCTCTCCTCAGCACGCATTTCGCTGCATTTTCATCGTCTACCCTTTTACATGCTTCCTCAGCTATACATGAGCTTCTCAAGAGCTCATCTCATTAATGGCACTCTCTGCCAATGAGGGTTAACGAAAAAGTGGCCAAGGCCTTGATCAATTATTCTCATACAAATGAGCCGAAGACACGGAGGGACCAGGCCAGGCGCCCTGCCTTCGAGCGGGTAAACCTGCTACCCGAGCCGAGGTGGCTGATGCTACAGCCCCGCCAGGTCCCCCGTGGGAGAGCCATGGAGAGGGGTCCTGGGACCTGTCCGATAGTCCTGTCCCCTCCTCTGGACATACTCCCCTTCTGCAACCTTTCCAGGCAACCTGCCCCAGTCCTGAGTCTTGATACCCTGGGAAGCAAAGGAGAAAAGAGGGGCCGGAGTGGGTAAACACGGGTGGCAGCTCCCTCCCTCCCTTTCCTAAAAAGAAGCAGCGGAGGAGAAAGGAATATGCTCGCTTAAGCTCTAGACGAAGAACTTCGGGGAACAGAAATGTTCCTCATGGGCTTCCCTGGTGGCGCAGTGGTTGAGAGTCCGCCTGCCGATGCAGGGGACACGGGTTCGTGCCCCGGTCCGGGAGGATCCCACATGCCGCGGAGCGGCTGGGCCCGTGAGCCATGGCCGCTGAGCCTGTGCATCCGGAGCCTGTGCTCCGCAACGGGAGAGGCCACAACAGTGAGAGGCCCGCATACCGCAAAAAAAAAAAAAGAAAAAAAAAAGAAAGAAATGCTCCTCATAAGTTTTGCCTGAAAAAATGTAGTCAATCAGAAAAGTTATTACAGTAAGAGACGGTTTTGAATCCCAAAACAGGCGTGAAAATATTAAATTTGACAGGGAAGAAATTCATGGTGTGATGGCTAAACCACTTCCTCAGGACTCAGGAAAGCGGGCTTCTAGAATGTGATCTCACACTAGCTCCCTGTGTGACCTTCATGACCTCCGTGTTCCCATCTGTCCCACGAGGGTGCTGGGCTAGACAGACTTCCCAGCTCGGCTGTGTCTAGTGATCTTTAACCTCCAACCTGGAAAGTTTAGCGCATACTTTGTCAAAGCACACGAGGTTGATTTGCCTGCACATATTGATTCTCTGTGGGGAGATCCAGAAGATTTTCTTTTTCTTCAGCCTCCTTTGTGCATACACGATGCCTGTGGTCAGGGAGGGTGGCTGGCCGCACAGGAGGGACAGCGCGGAGAGGAGGGGCAGGGCCTTGGTTGCAGTATCTTTTGGAGAGACCTGGGGAGGGGAGGGGCATACAAGCTGGCCTGGGAGAGAGGGCCAGAACCCTTCCTGGCACCATCTCCTGCTGCACCACTGAGGTTCTAGAAGCTCAGGATAATCACTGTGAGCCGGCCGTCTTGGTGGGACTGAGTGTTCTCTTGGCTGTGCCTGAGGAATCAACAAATTGTCTTCCACCGCAAAACAAAGGAGACCCCGGATCACCACCCCACGTCTTACTGTCCTTGACCCTGCTTCTCTCCACTGAGCCTTCCTTCCGACCAGAGTGCCACCCCTTCTCTGCTCATCAGGTGTCCTCACAGCCTCTGGACTCCTGGGCACTGGGCCTAGTCTTGAGTTGTAACATGTCACACATGGCTTGACTGTAGGCTTATGAATCTCCCTCCCCCACTAGCCTACAAACTCCTGGGGCGCAGAAGCTGTGCCTTCTTTATCTTTGAAGTCTCCTTGGAATTCATCTTACTCATCTCCAGATGCAGAGCCTAGCACAGTTCTGACACAGAGGAGGTGCTCAGCACACACACCGAACGCGTGGTGACCTGATAAAAACTAAGACCAAGACCCTGCCAACTTCTCAGCGTATATCAACTGCTCTGGGGAAGCCAATAATAAAAATAGCTTGTTCTCCCTGGACACACACGCTGGGACAGGCACTGTGTACATACACTATTTAGTTACTCCTCACGACCACCTTGTGACGTAAATACTGTTATTTCCTCCATTTAATGGTAGAGGCAACTGGAGACTTAAAAAATTAAACAGCTTTCCCAAGGCCGCATGCTGGTTAAATGGTGAGGATGTAGACCCTAGTCTATTCAACTCGAGAGCACAAATGTGTGACTGGTATGTCATATTATCAAGCCAGGTCTCATGGAGTCAGGATTCCAGGCAAATCTACCGAGGCTCACAGGACTAATAAGGGCAGGGCCACGATCAAATCTTAGGTTGCTTAATGCTCCCATGCTCTGTTGATTAAGGGCTTTCCCTCTACAACCTTGCCTAGGTTTTCATGACATTACCGTAATTTTAGCCATAAAGTTCTCTTTTCAGTATCGGAAACACAGATTCAAGTTCAGTAGCAATGGCTACTAGATACATCTTTGGGCCAATTCTAGTTTATTGCAAAATCCATCATTCCCTGATTTTCCCAATCCCAGCCACAGAGGAGCTTTAACCCTGAGGACTCATCCCTGCCTAATGCTGAGCCAGTGCAGATAGAGGCAGCCAACAGGTCCACAGGTTCTGACCTACAAGAAGATGGGGTGTGCAATGAGTATACTGCTTTGGTGTGTATTGGATGTTGAGTCCTCCCCAAGAAACCTTCATACCCAATCCACTGCCAGGGCTTCCTGGTCCATAGGAGAGAGCTTTTTGCTGGTTTTCCTGCTTGGTTCTCCTGCTCTCCAGATGAAACTGGCACACTGCCTCAAATTCCAGCCCCACTGGCTTCGACATTCTGCCTCCCTCTTTCCAAGCTCCATTCTCCCGTTGCCAACGTTCCCTGGCCTCCTCTGCCCTCTCTTCCCCTAGAAATGCTCCCTGGGAGCTAATTTCAGATTGAAATGACTGTGCAGAGCTCAAGTTTGAGCATGAACATTGCCTAGAAATTCTTGTGACTGTCTTTGCCTCTCCCCAACTCAACACACAAACATTTCTATGCCATCGCTGAGCATTGTCAGGAGGCCACCCAACCCCAGTTTCATACCTGTGTTTGGATCCTTTTATTCACAATGTTTTAGTCTCCCCTATAAGCCCACAGTGCTAAGACCCCAGCATATCTTACAGAAAAGACCGCACGGCTCATAACAGAATCGGAATCTCAGCACCAGAAAGGACCTCAGAGGTCATTTATCACAACCCTTTCCTCTACAGCCATTACAACTATTCAGAGAGACATCCAAATGAAACCAGACATCGTGAAGCTTACAGAGGGAAGTGGAGATCCATTCAGTACACAGCTCTGTAAAAGGAGACATTTAATTTCATCTCAGAACCTAACAAGAACACAGGGCAACTCATTGACTGTGTGGTATGTTGGGTATTCCCTGGACGATGTACACACTCACATACTTCAACACTCTCAAATAGTCTAAACTTCTAGGCATGGCATTCGAGAGCCCCTGCAGTCTGATCTAATCTTACTTGCTAGACTTATCTTTAAATTGCTTTCTTGTTCCAGAAACCCTGTGTGCTTTTTCTTCCTTTGCATTTTGCTTACTCAAATTAGTATATTCTTCCTGCTTTCTGATCTGATTGACTGAATCTTCCCCATCCTATCAGGCTTGAGAAACATGTATTTTCTCTGAAGCTATTTGGCCTTGGATATCACAAATGCCACACATGCAGTAACCTCTTTCTCCCATCCAAGTGGTGAAAGGAGCCGTGAACTTTGCGGCTTTTGATAGCTGCACCTTTCAATACAGTTTCCACTAATCACATGTGGCTATTTAAATTTAAATTAATTAAAAAGAAATAAAACTGAAAATTCATTTTCTCAATTACACCAAGCACACGTCAAGTGCTCAATGAACGCATAGTTAAGGACTACCAAGTCGGACAGTGTAGATATATAGAATATTTTCATCATCCTAAAAACTCTATTGGATGACATTGATTCAGAGCAATGGGACTTAGAGGAAACCCTTTTGAGTTAGGTTAAGCTCCTTGAGAAAGCTATGCTATTAAAAAGGCTTACCGGGCTTCCCTGGTGGCGCAGTGGTTGAGAGTCCACCTGCCGATGCAGGGGACACGGGTTCGTGCCCCGGTCCGGGAAGATACCACATGCCGCGGAGCGGCTGGGCCCGTGAGCCATGGCCGCTGAGCCTGCGCGTGCGGAGCCTGTGCTCCGCATGGGGAGAGGCCACAACAGTGAGAGGCCCGTGTACCGCAAAAAAAAAAAAAAAAAAAAAAAGAAGTGAGTGAGAGAGAGGAAGAAAGGGAAAAAGGAAGAGAGGAAAAGATCTGATCTATCCACTGATTATAAGCTTGTCTGACAGGATATAAATGTGAAATAACCACTTAGGGAAATTCCTGTGTGTCCAACTCAGATCACTACATACTTCTGTACATACTATTCAAATAGATCATTAACTCTAATGAGCAGAGGGAGAAGGGAGGGATTGTGGCAGAGTGAATGCTACCCCTCTCCCCCATAATTTTCCCCAAGAGAATGAGGAGCAGTAGTTTCAAGCATAGGCTCTGGGGACAATATGCCTGGGTTTAGGTGTTTTATTTCTTCATAGAACTTATAGCTGTTGGAAATTTACCTACTTTCCTGTTTTCTGTTCTCCCACTAGCGTGTCAACTCCATGTGGGCAGAAATCTGCCTTGTTCACAGTTGTATCCCCAGCACCTAGTAGAGTGTCTGCTCCATAGTAGGGGCTAATAAACATTTGTCGACTGAACGAATGAATGAATAAACAAATGAATTCAAATCTCAGCTCCACCACTTTTAAGCTGTGTGACCTTAGGCAAATAAATTACCCTCTCTGGACCTCAGATTCTCCCACTTTATAGAGTTGTAGCTTGAATGAAATAGCATATGTAAAATGCTAGCAAAGTGCCTCGTACATATACATACGAGAACTAAGAAAAATTAGCTATTGCTACCAAGAGAAGATTGCCCCTCAGTAAGGCAATAAGGTATTCCCTTATGCCTCTTGACCCCTCCGTGAGGAGCTAAATCTTGAAGGGGATCACTGTCTCGGGAGGCAGAAATAAAGGACAGAGGACTAGCTTCTGAGTTTCAAAAGTCATTCATAAATTTGATAATGGATTTTAGCGACCACCTGAGGGTGAGAACAAAGCTTTTCTGTTCACCATGCCTTTCCTCTACTACTTTCCTAACCAAACCAAACCAAACCCTGGACTGGGAGTTGGAAGAAAATCTCAAGGAAACTTAGATATCGTGTGTCTTTGAGAGAAGGGGCCTAGACGAAATTAGGATATGGAAACATTCTAGAAGTGTGTAGAAACCGAGAGCAACTTCACCTGGGTCTGCCTCCTTTTCCAGGTAGATAGGCCCTGGATGCTTCCCAAGGTCCACGTGGTGTGAGGCAACAGAAAGAGGAGTGAGCCCCAGACCAGATGCCCCTCCGCAGTGCCTTATGCAACTTCTGTAGCCAGACCAGAGTCGGGAGGTCCTGCTAATTGATGGGGACGCCTGACTTGTACCAGATACTTCGAGCCGCATACTTTCAAGGGTGGCCAAATTTGGAGCCAAAATAAAAATGAAGTGTAAAATAAAGTTATGTTTCTTGCACAGCCGAGCTCATGACAATAGGATGAGGTTATGAAGGTGAGCAGGAAAAATCCCACACTGGGTATGTGCTATGAATGGGAATAACCAGGAGAGAGGAAAAGGTGATGAAACACAAAGGCAGTGGCTGAACCCACCCTCAAATCATCGTCCTCACGCTTATGGTCCCTCATGTCTGAAAGCCAATGCCACCTCCAACTCTGACTTTTCTCTCACTAACTGAGCAGCCCTGGTCTCTTTTCACCTCAGTTTCCTTATCTGTAAATGGGGTATTATAGTAGTTCCTAGTCTAATTTGTTTTATGTTACAATGAAGTGAGGTATAAAAGTTGCTTCTAAAAATATAAATTGCTATAGAGATGTTAGGAGTATTTGCTATTCTTCCTACATAAATAAAGACTTCTGTATATGCAAAGGACTATTTTTGCACATAGGGAACTACCTGAGTCACATTTGTGGACACATGCCCAGAAATACAGTTGTAGTTTCAGGAATCTAACCCTAACTTGATTGCTCAATCAGGATCCTTTCCACAAATACATACGTGAGTGAGAGGATCTAGGCAGGATGTGTAAGAAAGTATTCAGAGCATGTTGGCACTTAGATCTATTTCAAGAAGTTAAAGAGAAAGAAATAGATGTATTTCCATTTTATGTGTCTGTTTCTAAAATTGACTTGATCAGTACTTAGGTTACATATATATAAATGCTGGTGACCTTATGTTTCCTGAAATAGACCCTCAGAAAAACCACTGACCATTTGAGGTCATTTTAGGTCAACTTTGCACATCTGTTAAAAGGCGGTATTTTTGCCGTTCCTACTTCTCTGAGACACTTTGAGTTTTCATGAGAATCAGGACAAGAACAGTCGCCCAGGTCAGCAGACCCAGGGGAGTAAACCCTGCTGTGTGTCCTCCCCTGTTTTCTCACTGCCATGCTCTGTGTCGCCGTGAGGGATGCTGTTCTTGGTTGGCAGCCTGCTGGGAATACGAGACAATTGCTGCCTCTGAGTGAAGAGCACAGTTTTCTTGGGTTTGAGGTTTATACTTAGGGTACGATGGCAACATTCTGGATGAAAGGTATGATCAGTATGCAAATTCTCATCACTGCCATTACAAGGCAGTTAGATTTTAACACATTAAAGGGGTATTTTGTAATTATACCGAACATATTTATGTTTACTACATTTTCCTGTCTCAATTTTAATTTAAGCAGACCCATTTTTTCATGTGAAATCTACTTGTGTTGAACAATTTAGGAATAGAGAATGCCTCTCTTTATGTTCAGGTGATGTTAAAAAAGTTTTGTGTGTGTGGGGTTTTTTTTTTTTTCCTGTCTTTACACCGTTTGGAAACAGAAAAATGCAATAATCTGCAAGCACAGTAGGCCAATACTTTCTATTTCTGTGGTGCCATATAGTTTCTCCCTCTCTCGTTAAGATGCCCTGCATATTTTCTTTTTCGCCTGAAGAATATTTTATAAATAGTGCCTTACTAATTACCCAAATTCAAATGGACTGTACAAAGTATAAACGAGGACAAGGATAGTTCAAACCATAACTAGAAAACCAGTTTTCTGCTCAGTGAGATCAACTGGAAACATGATTCTAGAGAACAGAACTATTTTATTGCCTTTCTGGAATGTTCAACTCAATCTCCTTCCCACTGAAAGCTGGGGCTTGGTTTTCCGTCTACAGAGTACAGGGCTGGATAAAATCTCTGTTTCCTGCCAATTGTGAGGTGATGGTTTTAGGCTGTGTTTTGTTTGTACAGGAGTATAAATTATCCGTATATTTATGCAGAGACTGTGCATCAAACAGTATGATGTTCTGACACTCCTCTGAACTCAGAGCACCCTATTCATCGCACCCATCAGGCAGTTCATTGATCCCATGTTGTAGAAGTCTTTTCTTCTAGCTTCGTGTGTCTTGTGGTTTGATTCCTATATCCTTAAACATTTCCTGTTTGCATATATGGTTTCCATCTGCATGAATAGTCTGGGTGTGTCTTCCTCATCGATCTCTCAATACCTTAGCCTTGGTATAAAGCAGGTGAGTGTACACTGAACTGCTTTGCTCATCTGGCCTGGCTGTTGGAAGGAAAGAGGAAGCTTCGTGACAACTGCCTACCCATGAGCATGCCTTCATGCACCACACAGCTTCCATCAATCAGAGCAGCATCGCATGGCAATGAAAGTTTTCCTGGAAGCATAAGAATATCTCCGGGAACCAAGAGACGGGACTCTAGCTCCTGCAAACCTATACAATGGCAAAGTTTACATGACTAGCTGAACTTTTCCTGTTTATACTTAACAATTAAAACAACTGAGAACTCTTATCAACTTGTTGGCCAAGAACTACCCTTGCATGCTCACCTGCTCCAGCCCCTTTCCACTCCACTGCGGATTCCCAGAGAACCAGGATTAAGGAATTGATACCCGGGCCATGGCGAAGGATTTGCTCAGCAACAAGTGTCCCATCTTGATCTTAGTGCCTGAGACAGCGCTCTGCCCACCGAAGGCACTCGGTGGCATTGGTCAATGAAGGAATGCCCCTTTGCTGCTTCTTACTCTCTGTGGTTGGGTTCCTGACCGTCCTCCCCATTCCCCCCACACCCTGTAGCACAATCTGTTCTTGGATTGGGGCCTATGTAAACACTCCAGACAACTTCTGCTGCCCAGGACTGCAGCTACTCCTTGCTGAGAGTCATGGCCACCCCAGCCCAGGCTAACTCAGAGCCAATGCCAAATGTCCAGCCAGCCATCTATAAGCCTTATGCAGGCCTGGGTTCCAGATAACAGATTGAAATATATGATGCAAGGTCTGTTTGGGATCGTTAGTAGGGGAAATCACAAAGCCTTAAGAAGGCTTACCCAGTAACATTCCAGTAAGTGAAACATGGAGGACAGAAGGAATTTGAAATAAATCAGACATTGGACAGAAATGGTTCAATCAGGGCTGGGACCAGGGTGAGGCATGCCAGGTACGTAGGGTACAGAATTCAACGAGAGGCTCACTCAGGCTCCCGCAGGTACAGGCCAGCATTCTCATGACCTTGCCTCCTTAAAGTTTGCATCTATGATGCCTTGTTTACCTCACCTTAGCTCCAGTCCTCAGTTTAATGAGAAAAAACTTTTTCTCCTTGACCAATAAAACAAATGAGACTGACTCCACTCTGAATACCAGGATGCTGGCGACGGCAGAACCCATCACTTACCTTTGCCTTTTACAATGATTGTAACCTGGACTTTGTTGTGATCCTCCACAAGGTTGTGCAGCTTAACTTTGCTACAAATTCAAAGTCAGTGTTTCAATATCTAATATTTCCATATCTGGAAAACCACCTGATCTGAATACAGTAAATGCTGAACCTACTGTCACAGCCAAACTGACTCTGGGGAAAGACTCAAGTCTACTTTCCATGCTCCTGTTCCCCCGCCTCAACGCTTACTTCACTCAACTCCCTACTTACAGCAGCAAATATGCTCATTAGTTTAATGCTATTTCAATCCCAAGAAAGATGATGCACAGTCACTGCCACATGGACTCAAGCCAAGGAACCGAGACTTCCTTTCTTGAGGATGCATGATTAGACTGAAGAAAAGCAACGAGACCACTCCCGTTCTCTGTGCCTCTGTTACCCTGCCCGTAGAAAGCAAAGCTTAGTATGAACTGGAAGTGGCTTTCCATTGTAAGAGCCTGTGAATATTTAGGTTGTATTTTGATCGTAAGTGGAACAACCATTGCCTCCTTTATGAACTGGTGGGTTTTCACATTGGATAATTCTGCAGACTGGAGTCATGCTGCTCCGTTTGGAATCCTGGTGCTACCACTTATGAGTTATTTAGCCTGTATAACTCCCTTTTCCTCATCCAAAGGTGGAGATAATAGCAGTATATTTTTTTTTTTTTTTTGCGGTACGCGGGCCTCTTACCGCTGTGGCCTCTCCCATTGCAGAGTACAGGCTCCGGACGCACAGGCTCAGCGGCCATGGCTCACGGGCCCAGCCGCTCCATGGCATGTGGGATCCTCCCGGACCGGGGCACGAACCCGTGTCCCCTGCATCGGCAGGCGGACTCTCAACCACTGCGCCACCAGGGAAGCCCCAGCAGTATCTATTTTATACGGTTGTTTTAAGTAACTTAAGGCTTATCTTATTTTACTTAACCCTTTGGATAGTATTCATTACTATAGTAAGAGCTCAGTGAATGTCGATGATTAATAAGAAAGTTGTTGTTAAAAAACAAAACAAAACAGTTGTCTGAGTACATCAGCTGGAAAAATTCACTTGAGGTGGAATTCACTGAGATAGGACCCTGACAAAGCAGAGGAAATGGAAGCACCCTGGAGAAGTGGAGGGAGCATCTGCTAGAATGACTTAGGGGACAGGAAAACAGAGGTGAGAAGGGATGTGGTCCACAGAGTTCTCTAAACTGACTGTCAGGGGCGCCACGAGCCCGAGGGAGTACAAAGCTGGACCAGCCGAGGCAACCCTGGAAAGCACTGCCCCTCTCTGTATGGATGTCAGTTACTCAGATAACTCTAAGTAGAAGAGGTCTGAATACTGTCAACATGGTTAGACACAGCTTAACATAATTCAAATGTAAAACTTCTTTTTAGATGTTAAATTATTTTTATCTGTTTTGTTGATGATGTCTAATGTTATAAATCTCATCAGGCTTAGACAAGCATTCCACACAGTTATGCATCTTTCCTCTCGAGAGAACACAATGAGTTCAGTGTTAATATTTACATAGAACTATTTATTATTTACTTCAGTTTTGGATGAAAAGCTAAACTTCAATTATTTGGACCAGTTGAGTGGAAGAAGTGATATTGGGCACATATTCATTGCCCTAACTTGACTCCTTGAGGCTCGCCTGTTGGGGCATTCATTTAAATGGTGGGTGACAGTGAGAAAGCGGTTTGGTAGCAACAGCACTGGATTCAGTCAGGATTCCTGTGTGGTGGGTCAGGCTTACCCACTAACTAGCCAGATACCCATACATAAGACACTTCACCTCATACGTTAGCCGTTTCCTTTGTAAACAGACAACATTGAACTGGATTATTCTCAACTTCCCTTCAAGCTCTAAAATGACATGATTTATTTTGCATATCAGAGATTTATTCAAAAGCCCCAAGGCTTCACAGAAGAAATACCCAGAGTATAACAAATGACTCAAATTATTATTTTTAAACAGTTTAGAACTTTATTCAGTCACCATGTGCTATTTTAGGCCCTTGGAATGGATGGCTTGATTTTTTTTTTTAATCCTCAAGATAATCCTGTAATGAAAATGCTATATTACCTCCAAAGTACATATAGCAAAACAAAAACAAAAAAACAGGGGCTTGAAAATGTTAAAGTAACTTGCCCACAATAATTTTCTTACTAAGTATTAAAGTCAAAATAAAACCAGGTTCATCTGAGTCTAAAGCCTTTTCTGTCGATGAATATGTTCTCTGAAAGTGCTTGAAAGCAGCTTTTGCCCTTTAAGAAGATAAACATCCTTCCTTACAAATTTCTTTAAGTTATTTTCTTGCTTAGCAAACTCTCTTAGTCAATGTCATACAATTTCAACTGAGCTTAAAAGGGTGATAACACATTTGGCAGTGGAGAAGTATGAGTTAATAGTGCTCGACTGTAATTCTCAAAACTCAGGATGGCATAAAGCTGGATTTGTTTATCAGGCTTAGCATTCTGCGCAAACTGCCATGCTTCTGTGCCTTCACTCGAGCTATTCCCTGGGATGCTTACCCCTGTTTTCTACTAGCCAACTCTTTCTAATCCTTCACATAAAGGCCTGCTCAAATGTCATCTCCTCTCCATAAGTCCTTAACACCCCCAGGAAGAATTAATTGTCCTGCTCACTGTGTTTCCACCTGTATTAGTGTATAGATCCCACTCCATTAGAGCTATCGGTTTTCTTGTCAGGTCTCCCCTCTAAGTCAGGAGGTTCAAGGATGAGACTATGTATTTATCTGTATCCCCTGTGGTGTATCACGTAGTAGATCCTCAGCAAATATTTATTTAATTGAACTGGATTACTCTATTTCTCCCAGCAACACTACAGTAGGATAATATAAGCATCCTCTTTGAGCTAATGTACTCAGAAACTCTACAAACACAGGTTTCTATGACAACCAACCAGCTAGGAGAAAGCCAGCTCTGTGATGCTTGCCATGATTTCGAAGCTCGCTGCCTGATTTTCATTAGGCCCCCTCTGCTTTCTCCAGTCCCTGTTCGGTGGGACCAGGATCCGTTTCCAAGGCTAATTTGCATACTGTTATTATTTGGCATCTGTTGCTGTGTGTCCTTGTGTTTGCTCTGGCTGGATTTCCTCCAGAGATGAGTAATGAGGGCATTAACTCAGGTGTCTCTTGAGCCCAGCTCAGTCCTGAATGAGGCCAGATACTCTCCGTGCTATTGCCAGCAGCCGCCCGTGGAGCCAGTACAGTTCCATGGAAATGCAACTGAGTGCCAAGGTTTGCACTCATACCTGCACCAAACGTGGTAGAAAGGGACTGCACTGCAACGGGGTGCTTCTTGGCTTAGGCAAGGTTAACCTCTCTGTGCGACACGAATTGGGGCTAGAGTAGATGCATGATAAGTGGGATAAGATGTCTTATCCCACTTCTGCCAACACTTCCCCTCCTGCAATTCTCAAAAGCATGTATTTATTTAGCATGATTTGGAGACGGCAGTAGATGCTCTTTCTTCCCATCCTGCCAGCCCTCCTCCCCAAATCTGCTTTTCGTTATAAAATTATTGAAACCTCATCTACTGCCACAGGAAGCTCACAGGTTACTTTGAGATTTTGCTCAATGGCACAGCGACTTGACTTGGAGTCAGGAAACCTGGGACTAAGGTCTGCAGCTGCCGTTCCTGGGTGAGTGTGAGCAGGTCACTTTACATCCCTGATTGGCCTTGTCCCTCCCTCTCAGGTGATGGGAGGATATATCATATGTGTATCATTTCACAGCTTGCCAAGCCTCATACAAGCACATTCATTATAAATGTCAGAGTCCATTGCAAATTGTAGTGCTAAACAGATATTAATTGTTGAGGACTTGTGGTTTAAACTGCAAAGATACAGTTTCAGGAAACGGGCCCATTTTGCATAGTGTTACAAGATGCCTTGCAGGTTGGGTCAGCTAAGGTTTTATTAACAAATGCTAACTGCTAATGGAATTAGTGTCATCATTTCAAAGAAGTCTTTTGCAATATTGCCATCAAGTCTGAAATTCTCGTGCCAGTCATTATTTTGAGTAAAGGCATTCAGGGATTCTTTAAGGTGTAGAATCTGCATGTTTAAATTCCATTAAGGACCTTAAAATAAATATTAAGAAAATTACAAATAGAAAAAAAAGAATATCCAGTTTTGGAAGAGGAAAACTTTATAAGCAAAACAAGAAACCCAGAAGCCATAAAGAGAAAGAAACATATTTAACTAGACATATTTTATAAATCTAGCAAAAGTCAAGGTCAAGAGAAAAAAGACTAAAAAATAAAACTTTTTCACCTATATGATGGATATAAACAGACAGTAAATAAAAAATGCACATCTCTTTTAGACAAAGGAAAGTGTGTGTCTAATCTCACTAGCAGTCAGGGAAATGTAAATTAAAACATCAATGAGATGCAATTAAAAAAAAGTATTAGATTGAAATTTTTAAATGTCGAGCTATAACACCTAATGCTGGTGAGGATCTGGGAAAATGAATATTCTCATATGTTGCTGATAGGAGAATGAATTATTTCATTTGGGGAAAATAATATTACAGTATTTATTAATATCCAAAACATACATATCTTTTGATTCAGCAGCCTGGTTTTGATTGTTTTGCTGAAAAAAGGGTTGCAAACACTAATATGTAAGGCTACCCTATACTGTAGTTATGTTTAATTCAACATATTTGTGGTGGCAAAAATTGGAGAAGAAACCCCTTATTTTCCATAAAGAGAAGAATATTTGAATAAATTATGGTATACTATGGAATATCACATCATTATTTTTAAACATGATTTAGAATTATTTGTTTATAATGGTGGATGGCCATTATATATATTGTAAGGTGAAAAATGCAAGTTCCAGATAAACACACATAGGACAATTCTGTTTTGATAAAACAAATTAATAAATACCTAAATAAATCTCCATATAAACTTGTACTTCCGTGCATCTGATAGAGTAAAAAGAGTGAAAAATACGTTCAGCTGGTGATGACATGAATAAATAAATAAATAGATAGATTTGGGATCTTGGTGCTTGAATTTGCCTTTGGTGTGTTCCTCTGTAACAACAGCTGTTCATTAAGCCTTTAGAATGCATAACAATCACCTGTTATGAAACTGTTAAAAAGTGTAAATTCCTCTTATTCTGTAGATATTTTGATTTAAGGTAAGAGTTTAGGAACTCAGGAATCTCAAGTAATTTTCTCACTGGAACATTGCCCTCTGGCCTATAGAATCAAACCTAACTTTTGCTACGACACTTCCCCTACTCCTCCACTGGAATTTCTAAATTTATTTGGGGTTTCCTTAAAGAAAGATACCTGAGTTCCAAGTGAAGACATGGGCATTGTAAAGGAATTTTAAAAGAGACACTGAAATTTGTCATAAAGATACAGATGGATACTGTGTAGGACAGAGACAATATCTAAGTCAGGGGACATAGGTGGAAACATGCTAGGGGAGCATAATGTATCAAACAGTAGCACCACATTTCCTTGGGACAAATTGACTGCAAGTAACAGAAACTTGTTAGGCTGCTTTAAGCAGAGGATGAGAATATATGAGGATGCAGGGATGTCTTAGGAAGGAACCGAAGGGTGGGAAGTACAGCCAAGTGTCCCAAGGAAGTTTCCTGAACAGGAACAGAAAACGCTGTGAGGAACAGGTGACTCTGTCTCTGCTGGACTGTGTATTGCTCACCTCTGTGTCTCACTGTGTATTTGGTTCACTCTTTTCCTCTCTTTCTCTGCAGAAGTTTTTTTTTCTTTGCTCGTCCATACACAGGGATCAAAAGTGGCCACCCTGGTCCTAGCTATACGTCATTTTTCAGATCATTTTCCTAACAGAGTATGACCAGCAGCTTCAAGGCTTTATTCCAGGATCTCAGGCAAAAAGATATGTTGCCATCACGCCTGTTGATGGATTGGCTTCCACTGGTCGGGTGCCCCCTGTTCCAACTAGCTGTGCCAGTGGAAGGAGAAAGCCACATGGAACAAACCAGTTGTGGGCTGTCAGCTCTGGGCTCTGGGTACACCCAGTTTTCAGAGGAGAGGAGTAGTGGTGGAGCACTGCCCCCAGAATATGTGTATTTCGTTCCATACTTGTCTGAGAATAAGAGACTGGGAAGAGTAACCCAAGTTCCTGGGTCCAGCCCCCAGTAAAGTCCATCTGTACTTCATGATCTTGGGTTTCGTGAGCTACTGGTGCATATTTATAATCCATATCCCTTTTGTGATTAAGGGAGTTTAAACAGGTTTCTATTATTTGTCCACATCCTGACTGAGTAGTCTATGTGGCTAGTTAGTCCAAAATTAACAGGGTCCTGTAGGAATTGACTCCAGTCTCCAAAACGTGCTCCCACATTCCCAGTGGCCAGAAAGTTTCTTATTAGTGTTTTAAAGTTTCCAAGAGCCCTTTTTTCATGCCTTATTGGTGGCCCTGGCAAAATGATAGAAGCCTAAAAAAGGTGGGACGTAAAGAGACAGAGTTTAACCTCCACTATTTACAGCTGAGGAAAGTGAGTCCAGGGAGGAGAAAAGAGATCCCAGAGCCACACAATAAATGAGTCAGTGGTGGTTAGAAGCCCTGTCCTGGGATGTTCCTGTGCTACTTTCTTGTTCAAGTTATCCCTCCTCCCTTCAATCTCTGTGCCTCCTCCCATCTTTCCATAATCTACTTTCCCCACTCCAAGAACAGTAATAAAAACAGCAACAGCCATAACGGTAATAAAGGTAACATTTGATGAGTGCCTACTAGGTACCAGGAACACAAGTAATTCAGATGCGTTGTTTCATTTACTTTTCTTGACTATAACATTGAACACAAACACACACACTCTTACAAATAAGGAAGGTGACCATTAAAGTGTCAAGTAACAAATAGTGTCAAGTAACACAAATAGGAGTAGTGAGCGGGGAATTTTAACTTGACTAGATAAGATCTCCCTGCCAAAGTCCTCAGAGCATTCTGTATTTTTCCTCAGAACCCTGAGATGGTTTGCGATGATATACTCAGGTGATTGTGTGTCTATGTATTCCCAATAGAGGGAAGCACATGGGAGAAGACCCGTATTCACTGAGGTTTGACATCAGCCAGAAAGCATAGGAGTGGCTCGTAGGTATCAAATTAGATATTCTATTAAAACAAAGATTTCTCAAAACCCAGGAACTAGAAATTTGATATGGGGGCTTCACATTACATACCTCTATCAAATGACAAAGGTAAACGTTTGGGACACGATAATTTCTTTCCTATTGTGGCCGAGCAGAAAGTGCCAGATCTTTTATTGTCCTGGTGTTTATTTTCCTTCTTTTGTTCAAATGCTCAGAGTTCACCAGAAGGACAGTCACTCTGCCCCCTGACTTGGCAGCCAGACAGAAAGGAATTGTCACCATCAGAGGCAGGTTACTGATTGCTGTTAATATTTTTGTGATTTAAATTTGTTCATGAAGAAACGCACTAGGCACTAATTTTTTTTAAAAAAGAAAAAGCCAAGGGGGCTTCCCTGGTGGCGCAGTGGTTGGGAGTCCGCCTGCCGATGCAGGGGACGCGGGTTCGTGCCCCGGTCCGGGAGGATCCCACATGCCGCGGAGCGGCTGGGCCCGTGAGCCATGGCTGCTGAGCCTGTGTGTCCGGGGCCTGTCTTCCACAACGGGAGAGGCCACAACAGTGAGAGGCCCGCGTACCGCCAAAAAAAAAAAAAAAAAAAAAGAAAAAGCCAAACAAAGCCCTTCTAGTCCTCACTCTCTAGCTCAAAGTGTCTCCGTTGACTTAACTTTTCATTTTTAGGTCCTGTTTTCTAACTCTTTAAATATATACTGCGTTTCTTTCATTTCTCATCAAACACTTCATAGCTCAAAATTTGTAGCATCTAAAACCAGACAAAAAGCCAATCTTAGATCTAATATTTGCTGAGTGACTGAAATAGAGTAAAAATAAAAGATCTCTTTCAGTTGGGCTTGTTTAAAAGCCTCCACATCTGCCTTACTGACATGGGCCCAGACTTTACTCTGCTGATAGCTAGAATTCATCTCTCCTCTCACACGTAGGTTTGACTTTCTTCCCCAGCTATGTGCTACTTTGGAAAGTGCTTTCTGCTAAGGAAATATTGCACGTGCAATAGAATTTCACTTATGAGGAGCCAGAAGCCCTGACTCTGTCACAAACCCACTTTATGACCTGAACAAGCTCCCTTGTTTGTTTCCCCTGGAAATCTTAGTTTTCTCTTCTCTAGATGAAGGATGAAGTTTGAGAAAACTAGGTGATTTCAACAGTTCAATAGAGTTGACAGGTGGATACAAGTACCATTGTTTCCTGTGTCTAAAAAGCCAATTTCACAGTCAAGTTTTCAAAAATATACAACAAATACAGTGAGACACCCTTTGGATATTGCCTCATAATTTCGCCTGATGCATCTTTTTTTTTTTTTTTTTTTAAAGAAGATGTTGGGGGTAGGAGTTTATTAATTAATTAATTAATTTTTGCTGTGTTGGGTCTTCGTTTCTGTGCGAGGGCTTTCTCTAGTTGTGGCAAGCGGGGGCCGCTCTTCATCGCTGTGCGCGGGCCTCTCACTGTCGCGGCCTTTTTTGTTGCGGAGCACGGGCTGCAGACGTTCAGGCTCAGTAGTTGTGGCTCACGGGCCTAGTCGCTCCGCGGCATGTGGGATCCTCCCAGACCAGGGCTCAGAACCCGTGTCCCCTGCATTGGCAGGCGGATTCTCAACCCCTGCGCCACCAGGGAAGCCCTAGCCTGGTGCATCTTAAGCAAAGTAGTAGAACATTTTCTAGAAAGATGCTGTGGGAAAATGAGATTCAGCAAGGCTGTGGCAAGTAATACTCAGCTAGATTCCACTTCTGAATGTGTTGCTATACCATTTATAAGACTGATTTTTTCTTTAAAAGGAGGATTTTAAATGGCTATAAGATGAACAGCGATGGTAAGAGAGACGGACAGGTACTATGCTGTCATCATTAATCCATCACTGTTTTCTTTCCCACCATGCTCAGACACAGCCTCAGAGTCCTTCTAAACACTGTATTCAGTGCAGCCATCAGTTGATAATCAGAGTTTGCAAAGATGTTTAAATCTACCTGGTATTCTTGAAGCCCTCCTCCTGAGGTCCCGTATTTAGTAAGCCCTTGCTTTTTCTCTTGTTATGACTTACGTTTAACAAAGCAACTCTTTGCTCTCAGTGGAAAGGCCATAGGTTTGGCTTCTTGTGCAGCTAGAAGCTAAATAGAATCCAGCTACGATTTCTGTTCTTACCTGTCGCAAATCGTACACGCTTAGGACAATGGAGAGAACAGATGGTGATGGCTACTGGGTATTCGATGTAACCCTGAGACAGCCACAGAGTGAGGGTAAAGGCTTGAAACACGTAGCATAGATTTAAAACCTATGAAGGTATGAAAAGAGCATCTGGGTCACTTGCATGGACCATAGTGGCAGTCAAGATGACGTCATTTCTTTATAGATATTTTTCTTCCATTTTTACAACAATAGAATTCACTTAGAACTCCATTAATTGCAGTAGAGACAATGTCAAGCACATAAAATGTGATATAGTAGAAGCAAATTTATTTTAAGCACTCAGAGCCATGCCCACAAATTGATCATTCTTATTTATTTTGAATTTTCAAAAATATTTGACCAATAACAAAATCTAACAATTTACCTTTTTAAACAGATGTACCCACAATGGAGAAGACACATGATTCAGACTCTTTTAAAAACAAACTTCAATTTTGAACTTTTTTTTTTTAACATCTTTATTGGAGTATAATTGCTTTACAATGGTGTGTTAGTTTCTGCTTCACAACAAAATGAATCAGTTATATATATACATATGTTCCCATATCTCTTCCCGCTTGCGTCTCCCTCTCTCCCACCCTCCCTATCCCACCCCTCCAGGCGGTCACAAAGCACCGAGCTGATCTCCCTGTGCTATGCGGCTGCTTCCCACTAGCTATCTACCTTACGTATATATGTCCATGCCTCTCTCTCGCTTTGTCACAGTTTACCCTTCCCCCTTTTTATTGCAGGTTTCTTTTTCATGCAATCACATCCTGCCAATGTAGTCAAGTTGTACAATGAAAATTAAAGATTCCACTTTTATCCAGGTCATTCATTTACAAATAACATACTCTCATGTCACAGGTCTTAGTAAGATCCTCTGAGAGTCAGTCGAGTCAGCATGGACCTTCCCTTGAACAAAGAGGGAAGGTCTTACCCAGGGAAGGGAAACGTCTTATCCAAAGATGCAGTGAAAACCATGGGCAGAATTTGTCACCAGCCCCAAAGATGGTCATCCATGCAGGTATTTTTGGTCTGTTAATAACATCTTCAACTTTTTAAATTCCTTCAACTGTCCCCATTTTGGTCTTGCTGACTTCACTATTAATAATAATAGCAGAGAGGGCAAACCCCAGGGAGCTAGAGAAGGTCACATGACCTACACACAGCTTGAATAAAGAGTCCATCTGAGCAAAGCAAGGATTCTTTTCTTGGTGAGGTGCTCTTTATAATTATTATGAATTAGATGAAATAGTACCTAAAACCACTGCCGCTTTTTCTTACCTCTACTTTCTATAATTCTCTAATATATTAAATAAACTTCTACCTTAGTCCTAAAAATGAACTGACATCTGGTTAATAAGTTAATAGGACACATCTTAAAAGTTTCTTAAACTCTTGGATAATTTTGTACATTAAAGAAGCTTGTGTTCCTTAACGTTTTTATAATTTCCGTTGCAACATGTTTTCTTACAAATTATAGCTCTTCTGTCTGCTTGGCATAAAATGCTTTAATTGTATATTACACATTTGAGATAATATGATTTTGAGTTTGTATAAACTCAGTAGAAAATTGGTTAAATACTTCTTGTAGAAGAAACAACACCGTTTAATTTAGTTCCCTTATTCAATATTCTTTTGAAACCAAATGTGAAGACATAGTTTTACTTTTTTGTTTCTACTAAAGGCCTAATTCATAAGTGCCAGAAAATATTAACACTCTTTTCAAAATAGACTAAATTGACACTTGAAAGAGTCTTTGGTAATTTGAAAATGTACTTGAATAAGATGTTTAAAAAGCATCCTGCTTTTTTAATAGTAAGAGAGATTGTGCATATGTGGAAGCATGGGGTATGGGGGAAATCTCAGTGCCTTCCAATCAATTTTGCTGTGAACCTAAGACTGCTCTAAAAAAAGTCTAATAAAAAATTTATTTTAAAAAATGGTCACGTTAAAAACCCAAATGACCATCTTTGTGGATTAGAAATAGACTAGAAACATGCAGCACTGAGGGGGGACTGATTGATCAGTCTGTTGGTTTTCATACAAGGACTGGAGATCAATGACTAGGAGCTCAATGCTAGGAGGAATAAGTGTCCCACAAGTGGCAGGGGACAAAACCAGGCTTGCCCCAGAGCAGAGGCTGAGAAAAGTCACAACCAGCAAGGGTTCACCAGCAGAGGGAGGAATAGGAGAGACAACTTGGTGATGCAGCTGTGAACTTGGCCAAGCCCCAAGCTGGCTCGGGGACTGCATCGAACAGATCCCCAAGGGACAGAGCACAAACCTCCAACACAGGCCCTAGTTCTGAACTGGGGACACATGGGGACTAATAAGAACCACCAAAAAGGGAGAGTGAGCACAGAGAGGAAGAGAAATGGGAGAAGGGAAAGTCCCACCCAAGCTGAGCTTACCGAAAGCAATAACTTCGAAGCATACAGAGAAAATATTCTAAAACAAACAAACAAAAACACCAACCAAGGAAGAAGTCACTCTCAAGAAAATGGATATAATAGAGTGATAGAACAGTACGAAAAAGACCAAAATAATCCTTTTTCAATCCTCAAAGAGATCATGAAATAATAACAACCCTCCCCACTCCCCCCACCCATCACAACCACCATAAAACACTGAAAACAACAAAACGAACAAACAGGAGAGTATGAAACGGGAATCTGTCCCTCACACTGGGAAGGGATTTGAATTTAAAACAAGTGGTTACTGAAAAGGACCAGTTAGAATTACTGGTATAAAATATATATATTTATTGAAATAATAATAAAAAAGAAAACCTCAATAGACAGGAAAGGCATAAACTAAAGTCACTGGGAATAACAAAAAAAAGTTGCACAAAACACAGACTTTTGTCTACATCGATTTCTTTGAGTACTAGAAAGAAAAAAGGAAAAAACAGGAGTTTATTTTCAAAAATAAATGAAAACGGTTACCTGTTTAACAAGCAGCTTCCACGTGGGCTGGATTTCGACCTCAATGGCATTTGACCCCCACACTAATCTTCTGTAGGAGATCGATCATTTGTTAGCGTCACAGCTACATGCTCATACTAATAAGTGAGTACAGACCACACTAAGCAGGAGTCCCTTCTCTACCCTTCAGGGAATTTGTGTCTTCAATCAAAAATTAGCGTGCCAATCTCAAAACACTAATACATTTTTAAATGAAAGTTAGTACATGATGGACAAAGTTGTTTTTCTGGTTAAAATATATCTTAAGTACAGTACAACTTAAGAATCAAAATGAAATTAGAAAGGCATTTTGAGTTTTTTTAAAAAAATAATTTGATTATATTCTAAGAGCAGCTAAAAAGACACAGATATGAAGATATTCCTAGAATTCTCAGGCATTCTAGACTGCCCTTGATGTTGGAGATCATGTCTATCTTACCTTGGTATCTCCAACACCTAGGACAGGTCCTTAGCATATGAACTCAATGAATACATGAAGGAATGAGCCAATGAAGTGGAAGATGGTATATGGTCCTCACGGCTAACAACTTGTAAATCCACACATATGTACATTACAATAAGAAGCCCTCAGGGAGGGATAAATTAAGAGGTTGGGATTAGCATATGCACACTATTAACATATGCACACTATTATATATAAAATAGAAAATCAGTGAGGATCTACTGTACAGCACAGGGAACTCTACTCAATACTCTGTAATAACCTATATGGGAAAAGAATCTGAAAAAGAATAGATATATGTACATGTATAACTAAATCACTTTGCTGTATGCCTGAAACTAACACAACATTGCACATAAACTATACTCCAATATAAAATAAAAATTTAAAAAAAGAAGCCTTCGTGTTTGCATAGCAATTTACAATTTACAAAGTTCTTGCAAAAGATTCTCTCATTTGATCATCACAATAGTCCAAAAGATGTGGTACATGTACACAATGGAATATTACTCAGCCATTAAAAAAGAATGAAATAATGCCATTTGCAGCAACATGGATGGACCTCCATGAGACCTGAGAGTCCTGTCTCACTGGCTTGAAGTCCTCAGAATGTCCGCCAAATCAACATAATTCTCAACTTTTAGGTTGTGCGTTCTTTCTTCAGTTGACAGCCATGTTTGAATCATAGACGGGCATGCCCCTTGCTGCTTCATCTATTCCACTGTCTCTTGCCAAAAAGTATTGCATGTTTAGGGAATTGTGTACTCATCTCAATCTCAGCACAAGCCAAGCAGAGTTTTCAGGGACAGCGACCAATGGCTGAGCAACCGGAAGGAATATGAGGTTTGAAGCTGGGTCACATGAGCAAAGTTCCAAGGAACAAAGGAGATGACATGCCCTGACTTTAGAAATCTGACGAGCTGGCAGGGGAAAAAGAAGCCCTAGAATTATTCCAGGAGGCCTCACAAAACTAAATAGTCAGAATGAAATTAAGTAGACTAGCCTAATATTCAGAACCATTCATTAGGGGAATAATTGCTTCGGACGTAGAAGGTCCCTCTCCAAAGAGATTTCTTAACAGGGGAAGTTATGAAGGGCATTTCTGCACTGGCTATGAGCTGTGCTTGAAGGAGCACTGAGGTTTCTTGCAACCATGAGACATTAGTAAACCTGCTGGAAGGTATTTCTGAAAAACCAAGCATGAATGACTAGGAATATTTTCTTTGGCGATGGTCTCTATCGCTTTTCAATTTGATGATTTGTTCATTCATTCATCCATTTATCAATTTATTCACCAAATAATTGTTGAGAATATGTTTTCTGCTAGGCCCTTTAGGCTCCACATGGTGAAGACTAGGCTGGGGGTCCTCAAAGAGGCAGGAGGAGCATGTCAGAATCACTGGTGAGCATCTTCAAACTGCGTGTGACTGCTCGGCTTCCATTCTGATAAGCCACCAATAGAGTCCTTGGCAGGAAGGGAGGCCTGTAGTTTTCCAAACAGTTAATACTAAGCCTGAGGATTCTGGCATGACCCATTTCCATGAACTGTGGAATTTTTAGGGAGCGGGTTTATTAGAGTTTGAAAAAAGTTCCCAGGTGATTTTGCTAGCTAATCCCTCACTCCCCTAACATACCCACTTTCCAAAGGAAGCGAGAGCTAAGAAATTCACAGATGCATAGAAACGGTACCCAATTTCTGGGATTTGGGTATGGTTGTAGAATATAACACGTATGTTGGTCTTAGAGCCTTCCCATTAAAAACTAATAATAATAACAAGATAGGCATGTTTTGAGAAACTGCTTTCAGGGGAAAGAATCCCTATTTTAGCAGTACTTGAACCTGCTTCTATACTTTATAATTTGTACAGAGAGGACCCGTTTTACAAATGACAAAAGTGATTTTCTTTTTTCACATTAGTTCTTATCTGTGATCTGTCTATTTCTTTCATTTCCTAAAGCACATTTTCAGATAACCTCAAGTTCTTGCAGGTTTTCATGCCCTATATGTGAGCTAAGTGAGGTGCTTCTCATCAGGTTTTTGGGGAAAGTGCCTGGAGCATTCCCAGGCATGAAGATCCAGAAAGCAGAGGACCAGGAGGGCATCTGGGGGGAGGTGGGGATGGAGAAATCCCAGGATATCCAGAGAGACCCAGGACTTAGACTTACTCGCGCTGCCATAAGGTTTTGCTCTGAAACAAGGCCTTAGAGTTAAGTGATTTTATACTTTGAGTGGATTCAGAGCCATAGTACCATGGGTTATATTTTTACATAAATTATTGACTTCTAACCAAATGCTAAGATTTGAGACAATCTCGTTGGATTCCAGAAGAATGAGTAAAGCCTGTCCCTTCTACTCCAAACAAACCTTCCTTGCTCTTTTTCTCAAAGAACTGATCTGATGGGTGAGTATCTATATGTGGGCTGTATTCTAAAGATGGAGCTTTCCAAGGGGAAAAGGTCATGGTCTATAGGCACAATTTCTTTTCTGACGTTTGCTTCCCACAAGACCTGAGGAGTAAGAGAAAAGGGTTTCGTAGCAGCCCTAAATCCTTTCTCTCTCCCCCGCCTTCCTCTTGCTTCTTTTTTCTCTCTCTTCTCCTGGAACAGCTTCCACCAGCTTGGAGCTGAAGCATTGATGGCAAATCCACCCTCTTTTGCTGCTGTCACTCAGATTTCTTTCCTTTGGTACTAACAGGCATGTCTTTTTTTCTCAGTGGTGTGACAAGTGTTGAGAATTAAGTTTGGTCCTGCAGAATCACCAAGCCAATTATGAGTACCACTTTCACAGCTCCACATTCAGCAATGTCACACTGAAATCAGCCATGGTTGGAGTATTCCCATTAGAGACATTAGCAAACCTTAGCCACCAAAATTTTTTTCTTCTAGAGTTCTGGGTTACCAACAAGGCAATTGGTCTGGAGCTAACCCCTGATTAGGACGTGCCTGGATCTCTACTGCCAGAAAGTTCTCCTTCAGGAGGCTAAATAAAGGAAGCAAAGGTAAATAAGCTAAATAAAGGTGGGCTAAGTGAAAAGATGAAGGGTCACTCAACTTAAAAACTGTCCTAATAGGAAGACAGCTTGGATGAATGAGGGATGAGGTAAGTGTGTATTTTCCATAGGGCCCTGTGTCCCTGCGGTAAGAGAATTACCCCAAGTGTCTATGGACCTGTCTGGGACGGGCACTAAGATGCGAAGCTGTGTTCGGTTCATGAATGAATGAAGGTAGGGGCAGGGAACCTCCTGGAATAATTTTCCTGCTTTCTTCCTGATGCCCTTGGCAATTTCTCTCCAGAGTAAAATGATCACAGCTGATGTCTTGATTTGCTTTTTGCTACAGGAAAGTGAGACTATGAACATCTGTGCACTTTTCTCTCTTTGCCTTGCTGCTATGAAGCCTGAAAGAGGAAGTTGTATTTAGATTTTGTGGCTTTTTATGATCAGAGATTTCTGTGTATCCCTCTTCCTTTATTTCTTTTACTGGGTCCTTGCTTTTCATGCAAGCAAGCTCGAATTGATTTAGGAAATTGATAAGCTGTCATTCAACCAACCAATCAATCACAATAAATTTTTGAAAAAAGCATTTAGTCTTACACTAAAATACAAAAGGGAAAACTGGTGGGGGAGCGGGGGAATGCTCCATATTCTACTTGCTTTCTTTACTCTCCAAAGAGAAAAACCCACAAAATAAAATGTGGCTCTATGATTCTAAGTAGATTGTCTCCTCTAGTCTTCATATTTGGGAAACTATATTCTGTGTCTTGCTTATTAGATTGTCAAGTTCTTTACTGTGTGGACCAGATTTAAATTTAATTATGTATGATGTTTACCAAAGATTGGCACTTGATAAATAAGGACAAACATGAGGTAGCTACACGGATGGGAAATCTTTCCTGTGGAAATGGTTTCTTAGGCAGAGTATATCTATATTTATCAACTAGATTTCCTAAATAGATCAATCCTTTAAATGTCCTGTGCTTAATGCTATTAAAGCAATATGTTTTTAATGACTTTGAAAACTTCTTGTATTTCAGTGTTTTAAGCACTGTATCTGAAATCTTATATAATGATACCATCTCTAAGGCACTTTGTAATATTGTCATAATCTAGATGCCTGGTTCATTTTGCATAGCGTTCAGACAGAGGGGAGACTTGAAAACAATAACAGATCAGTAGCTCGCAGGCTTGGTGTGAATACAGATTATGGGGGTGCTTGCTAAAAATGCAGTTTCTTTTCTTACCACTACCCCAGCTTCTACCTACTAAATCAGAATTATGGAGGAGAACCCAAGAACCTGTATTTTAAGTACGAGATTGCTTCTTAGCTTGAGAATTTTTGTTTCTGACTAACTGTGAAGATGGTCAGGCAGATCCTTCTTCTTGTCCCTAAAACTGGGCAAGAAATGAAGGTGATTATTAAGATTCCTGGGAAGGCTTGCAATGATTTACTTTCAGTCACCAGGATTCGCCATTTCAAATTACAGATGAGGGAAGCAGGGACTCTAGGTCACTGTGAGTTAACAAGGAGCCTAAGAATTTCCTGTGCTACTATTATACTATGAGTTTCTAATCTATTGGCATCCATAGATCTCATTCTCATAATTGTACCACTATTCTTTGTCTCTCTTTCCTTCCAGTCAGTTAATGTCTCTGAGACGATGACTAAGTCTTATTTATCCTTAGATCCCTTGTGCCTTGCGAAATGCCTGACGTATTAGAGTTTAGTTCACAGATCAATGAATGCATTTACTTATTCATTCCTTCCACACATATCTATTGAGCTTCTACCATGAATCAGGCACTGTTCTAGGTTCTGTAAATAACAGTGGTGAATGACACAATTAACTGAGCAAACAAGATCCTTCTCTCCAGGGCTGGTTCTCCATAGTAAAATGCAATCATCATATTGTCTTTCTGTCTCTCAGAGGATTTGGAGTATTAAGATACTGATGTTTATGAAATGACTCAAGAATTTTTGAGGAAAGAAAAGACAACACAGAGAATACTGTTCTATAATTCTGAGAGAAAAGATCAAATGTTATTTGCTTGTACTGTTCTTTCAGTCTTTTCTTTTTAATTAGTGTGCCTAAGATGAGAATAATTTACGACATCTCTCTGATGCCAGTAAATGAGCTGGGGTTATATGAAGCTGATGAAACATTATGCCAACAATTCACTGATCATAAGCGATGTGGTATCTCCATTTCTGCTGGCAGAGTTTACTGCAGCAGTACCACAAACCCCACCTGACCTCTTGTTCTCCACCGGTCAGACCCAGTCCAAACGTATGATGGATGTTGTAGCAGGTGTTGCTATCTTCCAGCAACCTAGGGAGTGGTCAGGACAGGAACCGTACTTCAGTTCATGGTACTTAACAAATCAGTGTTCTTCCCGTAGATCCTGATGAGTGCTGAGGAAAATTCGGACGTACCCAACTTTCTGAAACCTCTTCTCCAAGTGGTTCCAAACATACCTGATTTTCTGCACTTGGATACACTGCAAATGCAGTTACAAATGTAATAGAAAAGTTGTCATTCACAAAGTAAAGCCCATCAGGGGAGGTGAGGGTTGTCTATTACATGCAGCTCTCACTTTCCTTGATACGTAGCTGTAATTCCCAGCCCAGCAGTGTGATTTTCAGAACTTTCATCCAATAAATACATTATTTTCTTGTAACAAAAACATGCCATAACATTGTACTCTTAAAATCACTTACTTTTAATTCTGGCTTCAGTATGGCTTGGTTTATGACAGAGTGGTAGTCAGCCACCAGGGGTTCTTCTGGGTTCTTCCTTACAGGAAACTTCAGTGTGGATAAGTAGAGGCAGATTACCTTCTTCCTCATATATCTTTGAAATTCATCCTAGAGAAGACAATCCAGCCCATAAATTCTCCAATGTTGTTCAATAAAGCACTCAATCAACCAAATACCTACCAAGTGCTAGACCAGTGGTTCCCAAAGTTTGAGCTGCAGATAAGAGCATCAGCATTATCTTGGAACCTGCTAGAAATGCAGGTTCTCAGCCTCACCCCAAACCTACTGGATCCAATATTCAGCAGTCTCTGTTTTAAAGATCCCTCCAGGTAATTCTGATTTGGACTAAAATTTAAGAACCACTGTGCTAGGGAATAAAGAGAAAGATACACTTTGCAAGAAACTTTATATCTAGAAAATAGTTTCCAGCTATCTTAAAATCACACCTTGATGTTTAAAATGTATAATTTCCTCAAAATACATATTTCTGAAAAACTGAACATACATATTTCTGAAAAACTGAACAATCATTCCCATGTTATGTTTTTAAGAGTTATAACACGGACAGCCACTGCTCATGTAATGGCTAAGGGTTCTCACAACGAGCCTGACATGGTAGAAATTTCTCCAGGCTGATGTGGAGGGAATGCCCTTCATTCCTGAGTCAAAATAAGACATAGCAAATAGACGGCAGAGATAGTTTTGCCATCTCCTATTTGTGGACAGGGAAACTTAAATAGAGGAGGATCCACTCTGGAATGCTGGCCATCACAGGCTGTGCAATAGATGCAACACAGAAGGACACGCACCGTTGTCCTTAGCAAAATAGTGTCTGCTTCTTGCAAGGAGCATGGGATACAGTTGGCCCATACCCTCCACTGCAGCTTCCAGTAGAATAACAGGAGAAGGACCCCACAGGTCAGCACGGATGTTATGAGGCAGAGAGCTCTGTGTAGATTTTGGGTCTGGTAACCAAATAAAAGATTTACTCTATTTTTTCCCACATAAAAACGCATTCTGTTCCAAGACACACAAACTTTAGATTCAGGGGTTGGTTGAGAAAGAAATCTAGTTTTGGCTGGTTGAATCAGATTGATTGCATACAGCTGTCAGCTGATATAATTTTAAAAAGTTCCAGGAAGGACTCATTTTGCTACCTTGGCACATGGAACTAAAACATTAGGAGCAAGGAATGGACAGACTTATTTGGTTCTAAATACTCATAAGAGTCACCTCAGATTTATAAAATACTTCATGTTTTGGATCAGATTTACTTCTTTTAGATGTAAGGTTTTTTAAAAAAAATTATTAATGTGAAGTTACTGGAGGAAGATGATAAAATTATGACCAATGTGATCCATACTTATATATCTTGCTTTATTCAGATTCAGATTTGTTTTATAATAATATGATTAAGAAGGATTGAGAGTGTGCATAAGTGTACTGATTTCTAAAACAGTAGGGCAATATAAATTATGAGATTATTTGTGGACATGAAAAACTTTCAAAAGACAGCTTATAGGTATTTACCCTGAGAGTAACATGCTGAAATAGTTCTATTTTTAATAATAGGCTAATGTTTGTCATGAATTGAGTAAAGACTTGAGATGTGGTTTTAGGGGAAGATAACTAGCCAAAAACAATAGATTTGCTTAATTAAAGGTAATTTTTGGTTTCCATCTCCTACAATGAAGTTTCACAGCATTGTTTTTTAAATTTCAAAAACTAGATATTTAGTGTGAAGACCCAGAGGGCTCCTGATTATGAATGACATTGTTACTCTACCATTATTTTACTTTCTGGTGTTATTTTGTGTGTGTGTGTGAGTGTGTGTGTGTGTGTGTGTGTGTGTGTGTGTGTGTTCTAAGACTGAAATCCCGGGTCCAGACCATAGGGCTATAATGTCAAGAAGATAGGATTTTACTGAGTTTCTATAGCACTTTCAGTGATGGAATCTCCTGAATTTTATGCCAGTTTAGATCATGCTATAATAAATCTCTTGTCTTAATTCTTTGGAAAAGTTTTCATCTTCACTATGGTCATTTTCATTAATATTTTCTAATAAAGAACTCTGTGGTAGATTAACATTTCAATAACAGTTGTTGAAAGTAACCCTTAGACATATTGAAAAGGTCACAGGCTTAAGAAGCTAAGACATAAGTTTGAGTCACCACTCTGCTAGTTTTCAACTATGTGAACTTAGGTAAATCATTTCACCTCTAGGGAATCCCAATTTCCTCTTCTACAAAACAATTAGAAACATGTGCCTTACAGGGTACTTGTGCTCAAATGAGATAATGTCACCTTAAGTGTTCTGCAAAGTAATTACAATGTTAAGAGTTTCTTTCCACTACTCCTCAACACAATCACCTACCTGGGGAAACAATGACCGTTAAGTTTAGTGATGCTGCCACTCTATTTGGAGATCATTCATGATAAGATTTAAATGTAACTTAGAAACATGTGTTCACTGTGCTTTTAAGCATATTTTCAGTTGGATCTCCTTTCTCTCTCCTCTCTTTCCTCTGATGCTGTAAACCTGTTTTGGTTTTATTTGTGAATTATAGGTTTATTAGACTCAAATAAAAAGTATATGCCAGTTCACATATTATGTCATAAATGTGCATTCTTTTACAAAGTTATTTACAGGGGCTATTGCCAAAGCCCAGGTGTGTGCAAAATAGAAGCAGAACAGTTGGAATTTTAGTCCAGCTTGTAGCTGAAATGAACACATTTCAGGAAAATGGCTTTCCTTTTTTCTGTTTACTTACACACAGCAGTGGCATTGGTAATCATAATTCTGATTCCCCTTCAGGTCTTTTCCATACTTTTTTTTTTATTCAAAAAGGTACTCACAGTGCTATCAAGACTGCAATGAAATCACTATAGCTACACACTGCTAACAACCTTATAAACTGGAGTAATTCTTTAGGGAAAGCAAGGTGACAAATTGTACTAAGAATTATAAAGATGTTTCTATCCCTTGAATCAGTAATTCTGCACTAAAAAGTATACCCAAAGGAAATAATACACAAAGTGGAAAGTGATGTATATAAAGATGTTCAGCACAGCATTATCTGTAATAGAAAAATTATTAGAAGAAATAAATGATAGCTAATGGTTCAATAAGATGTGGGTCAAAACAATGGGCTATTGTGGGGCCATTAAAAACAAAATGTATGAACTCAATGTAGAGTTATGGGACATTATATGATATAATGCTAAGTGAAGGAAAGAACATAGAACAGATAAAATAGATGGAAAACAAATAGCAACATTATGAACTTTAACCCAACTATACCAGTAATTACATTAAATGTAAATGGCCTTAATTCTGTGACTGAAAGCAAAGATTGTCAGACTACATAATAAAAGAAGATCTACTATATGTTGTTTACAAGAGACACACTTTAAATATAAAGAAGCAGATAGATTATAAGGATAAAGAAGGGAGAAAATGTATCATGCAAAGACTAACAAAAGAAAATCAGTATAGCTATATTAATATCAGACAAAATAGACTCTAAGAAAAGAAATATTATGAGAAAAAGAAGGACAAAGATCCATTCAACAGAGAGACGTAACAATCTTAAATTTTTGTGTACCTGTAAGCATAGTTTCAAAACTTGTAAAGCATAATTGATAGAACTTAAATTCACTCTCATCATTGAAGATTTTAACACATAAGGAAGGAAATAAAGATAAGAAGAGAAATGAATAAAATAGAAAGCAGACATACAATAGAGACAATAATGTCAAATTTATACTTTGTGAGGTTAATAAAATTGATAGACTCAAATAAATCTGAGTATTTTTAAGGTTACAAAAGAAAATGAGTGTGTAGCTAAAAGCCTTTCTACCAAAAAAAGAGAGAAAAAAACTAAAAAAACAAACTTCAAGCCCAGACGGGTTGTGAATCCTTTCAAATATTTAAGGTATAAATGATACCAGTCTTTCACAAACTCTTTCATAAATAGAGGTGGGAATGCTCCCAAGTCATTTTATGAGGCAAGCATACTCAGATACCAAAATCTGATAGGTATGTTACAAGAAAGGAAAATTACAGGCTAAGATCTGTCAGAAACATGGATGAAATAATCCTGAAATATATCATCTAACTAAGTCAGTGATATATTAAAAAGGTGATACATCATTACCAAATGGAATTTATTCTAGGATTACAAGGACTTGAAAATCACTATATTTGGTATGTTAACTTTCAGGAGGAAAATTATAAGGTGATCTCAATAGATACAGAGAAACTTTCATAAAATTCAACACCAATACATTAAGAAAAAAAAGAAAGAAAACTCTCAGCAATCTAACAATAGATAGGAACATCTTTCAGCGAACATCATGCTTAATGATAAAATATAGGCCTCTCCTGAGATCACAAGCAACATAAGGTTATCAACAATCACTACTAATATCCAGTATAGTATTGGAAGTCTTAATCAGTGCAGTAAGGCAAGAAAAAGAAATAATGTTTACAATAATTGGAAAATGAAAAGTAACAATACTGTATTATATACTTGAAAGTTGCTAAGACAATAAGTCTTAAAGTTCTCACTACAAAAAAGAAGTGGTAACTATGTGAGGTGATGGAGGTGTTTGCTAATGCTATGGTGGTAATCATTTCACAATATTTAAGTGTATCTAATCAACACGTTGTATACTTTAAACTTACAAATTGTTATATGTCAATTATATCTCAATAACCTTGGGGAAAAAAGAAGTAAATCTCTTTTTATGAGTATATAATGTGATTATGTACATGAAGAAATGAAAAGAATGTACAAATTATTAGGGTTAATAAGTGAATTTATCAAGGTCGCTGGATATTGAGTCAATACAGAAAAACTAATTGTATTTGTATATACTAGTAACAAACAATTTGAAAATAAAGTTAAATATCATTTGCAATACTATCAAGGGAAAAAAATCAATTATCTTGTAATAGTTCTAACAAAGTTGTACAGGACCTCTAAATTAAAAACTACATATTATTGCTGAGAGCAAATATCTAAATAAATGGAGAGATATATTAAGTTCGAGGACTAACCATTAGCAATCCCATTTAACCAAGTGTTGATAGAGGTCATAGAACTGTACACTTAAAATCAGTGCACTTTATTGACACCACTGTATATGTCACTAAAAATAAAATAAAAGGAGTTTGTTATTAGATATTGTTCCAAGCAGGTGGAAATTACTTTAATTACTTCAGTGAGATTGGATTGAGAAAGAGAAAATGGCAGCAAAATTTGAAAAGTGATTGAAAAAAGAAAAAGACCAGAGAAGGGGATTTCTATTGGAAATAGGAGGTTTGGTGACCTGGGAATACAGTAGCTGCCTCCTGGTGTGGATGATTGGGAAGTGCTGACATACATAGGAGCAGAGATAAAATCACATCCCTGTAACCAAGATAAATTTCTGTGAAAGACATCGCTTATGGCCGGGGACAGCTCAATCAAAATATCAACAGGTTTTTTTTCCCTATCTGTTAAAAAATAAGTAAGTAGATAGCAAACCTAGATAGCAGATAGGTGATAGAGAGAAATAAAAGACCTTGTTAATGTCAGAGTAACTTTCAGAAATAAGTAGCTCCTTGAGCAAAGATGAGTAGAAGCAATGTTTTTGCTTCTTTGATAAACTGGCCTCATAAATCTTGGTAAAATTCCTTTCTATCATTTCTCAGTTTTCCCAGAGTTTATGTGGCTAGATATGGGACTTGAGGTTTAGGATAAAAGAATCACTACTTTATTTGGTACTCTTTCAATCTACTCCCAATTGGCTTGCCAATGTTTATGTGATTCGAGTTTATCATGTTTCCATTTGACCGATTAATCTCAAGTATAATTTGATTGTTCTAGATGATTATTCTTGTGATGCAGTAAGAGTCATTCAGATTTCTCCTAAATATTGATTTACCTCTGGTAAAATCCATTAAGAAATGCAGGGTAGAGGAGAGAGCCAGGAACAATATGTGTGCCATAAGAGGAAGATAAGTAGAATCCAGAGGTCTTGTAAATGTAAAGATACTGGGAACAGGAGTGAGAGCATCAGAATCTCAACCCCATTATACGTGGCTCGTTGCAATAAAGTGAGTTTTGCCACCTATTAGCTATGTGACCTCAGGACTTAACTTCTCTAAGTCTCAGTTTCCATCTCTGTACTTAGGGGATATTAATAACACACACCTGGAAGAATAGTTGTGAAGATGAAACAAGAAGTGTAAGGTGTTGAGCACAAAGGAAGTGCTCTGTCACGGTTAGCAGTGGTCTGATAATAGGTTCATCCAAAGGAGGAGAGAGGTGACTCCTTCAGTTTTGAGTTGCAATACACTGAGTCAAGGATGGTGATGGAAACGGGCTGTGTTCCACAGGGTGAGGACCCCAGATCTGCCACCTATTAGTGGTGTTGAATAGCACAGAGGTTGTGCCCATCTTCACAAAGACTTGAATTGTATTCTCTCTAAGCAGTAATGTTCCCTCGCTTTTTTGTTCCCCACTAGAATTCTGTATTCCAGATAACAGGAGAGGTAACACAGCCTTAATTGTCTTTCTCTAGGACCAGAATACGGAGGAAGCAGCTTGGATTAGGAGTAACTGAAATTTGCACATGCCTTTTGACAGAGGTTGTTCCCTAAGGTCACAATTTAGAGCCCTATCCAGGTCTATCAGCAGAGCCTCTTTTCTTTATAGCCCACCCCAATGCCTTCTAGAAGCTCTCACTTCTATTTCTTGCTCCATCACTTGCCAGTTAATGTGATCTGGGTAAATGATTTCATTCACTGAACTTTAGATTCCTCATGTGAAAAATGTGGCTGGTTGTAAAACACAGTGGAAGTAGTCTGACGTCACAGTTAAAAGCTTGGGATATGGCGTGAGAAAACCAAGTTCAAATCATGCCTCTACCACTTAACCAGATATCTGACCTTGGGTAATCCACTTTACTTCTGTTGACTCAATTTCCTCCTTCATAAATGGAAATAAGAGCATTAACTATTTTTCTAGGGTTGTTGTGAGAAACTAATGTGATAATGCATGCAAAGCATTTAACACAGTTCCTGAAACATTTTGAACACTCAATATATGTTGAGAGTAAATATTAGCTTGGTTAATTTACAACAAAATTTCAGTGGATTAAAAGTGGCTAGTCCCATTGCACTCACTGTGAAATGATTTGACCACAGGCAATATTTAGAGCTAAATATTATTTGCCAAAACCATAAGTTGTGTTTCTGAAAGTGATTGATCCAGTGGCTTAAATGGAATTTTTGCTTTTCCCACTGAGCACAAATTGTCAAAACTGAAGTCAAATGCAGGCCAAAAAGAAAACTGCTCACCTTTGTAATATGTGAAACTAGGAAAAAGGCTTTAAGATAAACACCAAACTAATTAAAAGATTAACAGATGTAGTAACTATATACACGAGCACACCAAAGCACGCACACACACACACCAGTACAACCATCCTTCACTTGCATAGGAGGTAAACAGTGTGACAGAGCATCCTCTGATGCTTACGTAATGTGACCTTTTATACGTTTACTTAGCTGAGCCTCAGTTTCCTCAGCTGTAAAATTGATATCTGAGTAACTAGCTCATAGGGATTCAATGAGAACATACATGAAGTACTAGCACAGAAAGGGCATTTTTAAAAAAATGTTTTTTCTTTCTTTTCTTTATAGGTAGTTCTCACAGTTGCGATCAGAGACAGAGCTAGGTTTGGTCATATTCTTCAGGAAAGGAAAATTACAGGGCCCAGTTTCATCTAAGTATGGTTTCCTCACCAAATTCCCTTTTGGTGGGATCCTCTTAGACTTATGGAATCATCATCTCCTAGGGTCTCCTCCTGTCTTTGTTCTGGAATTTTTATTGCATCTGGAGCAGTAACATTTATGAACCACTGGTCTTGTAAACAGGTCTTTTTCAGCCTTTGTAAATCATCTTATTCTTATGTTCACCATTCATGTGTTTATCCATCTGAAATATCTGTTGCCTACCCACCATGCAAAGACACAGTAGTGATTCAAATTTTTTGGAATGGGTATTTTGGGTTACTTTCATAACACTTTTACTTCCTCAAACCAGATTCTTACAGCTCAAAGTTGTAAATTCATTTACTCAACCAAGATATCACATAAATAACTCTCAGTACTTCAATTTTCTTCTGTGGATGGCAATGCCAGCTTTTCGCTGTGACATGTTAGGCGTTTCCATGAGTGAGAATGTTCCAATAGCCTTAGACTAAGTTATCTCTTTCTGTATAATCCTCAAACTTTTAGTCCTTTGAATCATGGCCAAGGAGATAATATCTCTGAGTCCTTGTATGATGCTAGAATTCATCATGTTTTATCTTCTTTTTTTAAAACAACAATCACAGCACCGAGTTTCTATTTATTATTCACAATCTACCCTTTGCTGTCTTTATCTAGACATGCCAAATTGTGTTCTTTTGTGTGTTAAATGGGAGGATATTCTTAAAATGCTCTCTTATCTCTAACTCTGCCATGTTTTAAAGTTCTTTTCTTTAATGTTAGGATAATATTGTCTCTAGGTAATGAGTCATGTTAGTGTGGTGTTGTTCCTCAACCTTCTATTACTGGTTTAGTCACATGTAGTAATTTGTGTTAGTTATCACTAGTTGCCAAATGTTGTTAATTATAGTTTCCTGTATTTTTCCCTACGTTCATGCCATGAAGTGCCTTTCGAGTAAGGATAAAATATCACGAGTACTTTCACTTTTGTCTACATTTGGCAATAAGAACTAACATTTCTGGACATTTACTTAGGTGTCATTTAATCTTCCCAAGAATCCTATGAAATAGACATTATCCTGTATTGAAATAGTTATTATTATTAATAATATTTGTAAGTTATTATTTGTAGATCAAAGAAACTGAGTCTTGGCGGGGGGGGATAAGTTAGGAGTTTGGGATTAACATACACACACTACTATTTATAAAATAGATAACCAACAAGGGAACTAAATAAATATTTTGTAATATCATATAAGGGAAAATAATCTGAAAAAGAATAGATATATATGTATAAATGAATCACTTTGCTGTACACCTGAACCTAACACAACTTTGTAAATCAACTACACTTCAATAAATAAATAAATAATAAATAATAAAAATCTTTGCCAACCCCCCCCAAAATAAAATAAAATAAAATGTAGACATGTTGACAAACTAGAAAAATAAAAAAGACACTGAGCCTTGAAGAAGTTTAAAATAGGGACTGTCCTGGTGGCGCAGTGGATAAGTATCCGCCTGCCAATGCAGGGGACACAGGTTCGAGCCCTGGTCTGGGAAGATCCCACATGCCGCGGAGCAACTAAGCCCGTGTGCCACACTACTGAGCCTGTGCTCTAGAGCCCACGAGCCACAACTACTGAAGCCCGCGCACCTAGAGCCCGCGCTCCGCAAGCCGCAATGAGAAGCCTGTGCACTGCAGCAAAGAGTAGCCTCCGCTGGCCTCCCGCTCGCCGCAACTAGAAAAAGCCTGCGCACAGCAATGAAGACCCAACACAGCCAAAAATAAATGAATAAATTTAAAAAAATGTTTTGTTTAAAAAAAAGTTTAAAATAAGTACTGAAATAGTTTAACCTCTTAAATATCCCCCTTATGTTTCTTTTTTAAACATCTTTATTGGAGTATAATTGCTTTACAATGGTGTGTTAGCTCTTTCTGGAGTAAGTAAAGCCATTCCCTCTTTAGAAGTGTGAATCAAAATCCAGTGCCAAAGAGATGTACATAATGTCACACTCAGCTGTAGCCATGCTCATAAAGTCAGCCAGGAATACTATAGCAAAAGTGCTATCACGTCGTGTTCCTGGAAGTAAAAGTGCAACTGAGGACTTTTGTTTGATGAGGCTAATGGCGACAGAGCGCTGAAAGTACATCAAAAGGGAATGAGGCGCATGGGCTGGCTAGCAGGGACAATTTCTAGAACCAAAATTCGCCCTACGTCAAAGGCATGGATGGGGCAACATGGCATGTTCTGTTAAAAGTTATTTGTGGAGCAAGAGCATCACTGAACAGGAGGAGTGTCTCAGGAGTTATTTGGTTCAAATTTATCTTTTGGAAAAAAATAGCTGTACACCATCTTTCACAGATGAACACCTATTGTCTGTTTTTTTTGTTTGTTTTTTTTTTTTTTGCGATACGCGGGCCTCTCACTGTTGTGGCCTCTCCCGTTGCGGAGCACAGGCTCCGGACGCACAGGCTCAGCAGCCATGGCTCACGGGCCTAGCCGCTCCGCGGCATGTGGGATCTTCCTGGACCGGGGCACGAACCCGTGTCCCCTGCATCGGCAGACGGACTCTCAACCACTGCGCCACCAGGGAAGCCCAGGGAAGCCCAGGGAAGCCCCTAAACCATGTAATCTTGAAGGAAGTCCTTGATCTCCAGAAGGAGCACAGTCCAGACAACACTTTATTTTATTAAGCTACAAGCCACTGAATCCTGCTGACAGCCATGTAATCTTTTTTTTTAAACATCTTCAAACCATGTAATCTTTGTTTTTTTTTTAAACATCTTTAAACCATGTAATCTTTTTTTTTTTGGTGGTACGTGGGCCTCTCACTACTGTGGCAGTGAGAGACCTCTGTTCTACAGAGGTCTCCATTCTCTTGCTAGTTGTCAGCCAGAAGTTACTCTCAGTTCTCAGTTCTTAGAGAACACTCAGAGTTCCTTGCTACACTGAACCTTCCATCTTCAAAGATACAATGGAAAACCTCCCTTGCATCAAATCCCTCTCATGCTTTAAATCTCTCTGACTTCAGGAAGGGCCCAGTTTCTTTTCTTGGCTCACCTGATTAGGTCAGACCCATCCAGATTCTCTCTCTCTTTTTTTAAAATTGAAATTTAGTTGATTTACAAGATTGTGTTGGTTTCAGGTATACAGAAAAGTGATTCCGTTATTTGTTTTCAGATTATATTTAAGTTATTACAAGATACTGAATATAATTCCCTGTGTTATACAGTAAATCCTTGTTGCTTATCTGTTTTATGTATAGTAGTTTATACCTGTTAATCCCATACTCCTAACTTGTCCTTCCCTCCCTCCTTCTCCCCTTTGGTAACCATAAGCTTGTTTTCTATGTCTGTATCTGTTTTGTATATAGATTCATTTCTATTATTTTTTTTAGGATTCCACACATAAGTGATATCATATAATATTTGTGTTTCTCTGTCTGACATTTCATTTAGTATATTCTCTAGGTCCATCCATGTTCCTGCAAGTGGCAATGTTTCATTCTTTTTCATGGCTAATACTGCATTTTGTGTGTGTGTGTATATATATATATATATATTTATATATATATATATATACCATATCTTCCTAAGCCAGTCATCTGTTGACAGGCACTCGGGTTGTTTCCATATCTTGGTGACTGTAAATACTGCTGCTGTGAACATTGGGGCACATGTATTTTTTTAATTAATTAATTTATTTATTTTGCGTTACGCGGGCCTCTCACTGTTGTGGCCTCTCCTGTTGTGGAGCACAGGCTCCGGACGCGCAGGCTCAGCGGCCATGGCTCCCGGGCCCAGCCGCTCCGTGGCATGTGGGATCTTCCCGGACTGGGGCACGAACCCGTGTCCCCTGCATTGGCAGGCGGACTCTCAACCACTGCACCACCAGGGAAGCCCGCGTGTATTTTTTTTAATTAGAGTTTTCATCTTTTCCAGATATATGCCCAGGAGTGGGATTGCTGGATCTAATGGTAACTCTATTTTTCATTTTTAAAGGAACCTCCATACTGTTTTCCACAGTGACTGCATTTACATTTCCACCAACAGTTTAAGAGGGTTTCCTTTTCTCTATACCTTCCCCAGCATTTATTATCTGTAAATCCCTTTTTGCCATACAACATAACATAATCACAGGAATTAGAGCTCATCATACTTTTGGGTGCCACCCACACTCAACCAGAGGGGATAATACAAAGGCAAAGCTCATTGGAGGGGTGTCATGTTAAGATTCTGCCACCACAGGTGATTAGGAAGTTCTTCCATAAGGAAAATAGATCAGGCTGGACTCTACCAACCTCTACTCTGTTCTCCACATCAGCCACTTAACTATTGGAAGACAACCACTGTGATTGTTCTTTGGGGAACTATTTCCAATGTCTTTTAAACAGTTCTTATATAAATTATAGCAGGATTTATTTCCTCTATTCTGCAGAACAAACTCCAACAAGATATCCAAGGACTTTTTTTATAGTTATATCATATTGGCAACTAAAATCCAGCCATAACCAAATAAAGTACTTTTCCATGCATAGCTAAGCCCAAGTCATTGATCCCCTCACCTTGTATTTTTATAATAGCTTAAGACAAAAACTCCATAATGAGGCCTGTTGCACTGCATCTTGCCAACTTCTCCCCTACAATCCAGCCTAGAGAACTTTTTTGTTTGTTCGCACCGCGCGGCACACGGCATCTTAATTCCCCAACAAAGGATCAGACCCATGCCCCCTGCAGTGAAAGCATGGAGTCCTAACCACTGGACCACCAAGAAAGTCCCTAGAGAACTTTTTGAATCTTGATTCTGTCATCTATAGTGTTCTCTCTCCCTCGTAGTGAGGTGTCAGTTGAAGTTGAGATAAACTTGCTGTCACCCAATCTGTTAATATAAATGGTGACTAAACAGAGGAAAGAGACGATAAAGCTCACTTTTTAATTTTCAGTTTTAGTCCCTTGAGTTTTGTTTTGTTTTTCCTTGAATGGAAGATGAGGAGAACGTGACAGTGTTTAAAATAATTCAGATGTTCAAAACTCCTGATTTTTCTTAACAACTCTTCACATACTGTTTTGGGAATGGTAGACCTCAAACAATTATCATTCCCCAAGTTTAATCAGAGGCAGGGAAAGTATTCTCAGCATCAATTTCACTTATTTGTATTTCTGTAATTTTTAAAGCCACATGACAACTCCTGACTCCTTGCATGTAAATCTACTCTTCATATTTTCATAGCATTTTCCATCTTTCCTATGTGACCCTCGCAAACCCTGTGAATCAGAAGGGGTAATTGATGTCATTCTTAGGCAACTAACAAGGTCCCAAAAGGTGTCCACAGCCACCCAGTCAGCAGTGGAACCTTGACTAAGATCTGCTGTCTTTTTGCCTTCTGGGGCTGCTCCCACCTGTATTTGACACTACTGTGGTGGGCATCTGTGCAGAGGGGAGCCCCGATGGAATGGTTGGGCTTGGCAACCGATATGAATCACGCAGCACTTCTGTCTCAGGAGCAGAATCAAGACGATCTCTGGAAAGTAAATGCGGCAAGCATGGCCAGAGGGGACTCCGAAAGAGAGGATGCTGTGCATATCCTGTGCCTCCTGACATGCCTGGCTGCGGGGAGATATAATGCCTTTTTCATAGAGGAGAGTAATAATAATGCTAAAATGATACCAATCGTTCATTGAAAACATCCCATCCTTTCCTACGGTGGTTCCATGGAACAGTAGTCATGAGGGTATCTGTATGCCCTGCCCAACACACACAGGAAGGATTCCATGGATACATACATACATGTGAAATAGGGCACACTGTAATGCCCCTTTTGGAGATTCACAAAGAACCACAGTATACTACAGGCTCTGAGAGGGCCTGCTATTACTGGCTTGCCTGTTTCACCTAGTATTTCTCAAACCTAACTGCTAGGGGGAAAAAGCAGACTTTTTATACAGTAAATACCTATTATGATATTGTACAACAGAAGATATTTTTGCAAAGTCTGTCTTACCTCATTTAATCCGCACCACAATTCTGAATGGTAGGTATTACTATCCTCATTTTACGAATAACTCAGAGACGTTAAATAACTTACCCAACAGGACCAGAATTTAAACCCAGGCCTGCCTGAGAACAAATTTCATTCCATTAGGTAGGAGCTATACAGTCCGAAGGCTCCAGGCTCATTGAGGGTCTGGGACTGTGAAGGATGCTGTGGGCTGTTAGTGAGTCTGTGGGTCCTGAGAGGACCACAGGAGGAGACAAGAAAAGCTGACTGTGAATGGAGGGGCTGATGAAACGCGGGGCAGAAGAACGGAGACACTTTTAGGAAAAAGCCAGGTGAAGGAAAAAGAGACCCCTGGAGCCAGGTGGGAGTGGGAGGGTGGGAGAGGTTCGGAAGCACAGTCAAGGCCTGTACAGTGAGGGCATCTATCACATGGGCTGTTGTGAGGGTGACATGAAATATTGCTTGTCAAGCACTGAGCATGGTGCCGACACAGGAGGTATGAGCCGCTCCCCTCCAGGAGGAGCTGGGGGTGACAGAGGACAGGAGATGATACAGCAAGGTTCAACTGCGGAGGCTCCTGCCACGCTTTCTGCTGTGTTGAGCTCAGCAAAATGACCCAAGCCTGCGCATGGCTCATCTCGCAGACCCTCACCGCCCGTGGAGACGGTTTCTACCTCACGCCCTCTCGCACATCACAGTGCTTGTTCCCTTGAACTGACGACTGCAAGAAGTCAGATGGGGCCATGGGGAACCTTCAGGAAAGGAAGAGCAAGTGAGGAGAGGTCGTAAAACCACGGACTGACAGGCTTCCAAAGGCTGGGACTAGACTAGGCCCAATGTGACTTTGGCCCACTGATTATCTTAAAAAAAAAAAAAAAAAGATTTTTTTCCCAAAGTTTATAATAAGGCTATTTTACATAAGCATACAGATTTCTGGCTTCCTTTTCAAACTTGAAAGATCCGACAGCACTGGGCCTGTGACTTATAGGACAGCAAGTGCCCCGAGGCAGGTGGCAAATTCTCTCAGCTGTGCACCTGGGTCACCCCCTGTAGCCTACCTGCCTCACCAAGTTTCCTGATCCACCCGAGTAGGTTTTGCCTCTGTGCTCTCTGCCTAAGCTCTTGAGTAAGATTTATGGACAGGTCGACAGCCTGTCCCCCTCCCCAGGATGCCCTGACAATGAGGTAAGCCTAGCTGGGAGTCCTAACAACGTTTTTTTTGGTGGATTTCTCTAGAACTATTTGATCACCAACAAAAAAGAAGAAAAGCGGCTCCTGATCTGTTATTGAATCCTTTGATACTCACGCCCTTTCTATGGTTAAGAGACGGAAAACACGAGGCTCTAAACTTCACCAAAGCAACACATAGTTAGATAACAATTAAGAGCAACCAGAGATTTTCATGAGCGCTCGTCGACATGCTGAAAAACAATTAGATCTGGTACAGAGTTGTTCGGCAGTGAACACAGGTGAGTAGGTTTAAGTCTTTGCATCCCTTCAGTCCGAGGATTTTAGAACACTGTCCCACTGTCAAGATCGGTGGGTTACAATAGTGTTTGCCACCGATGTGAGCCCCTTTTGTCATTTCAATTTCCCAGCAGCCACTTTAAAGAAGTAAAAAAAAGCGAGTGAAGTTAATTTTCACAGTATGTTTTATTCAACCCGAGCTATCCAAAACATCGTCATTTCAATGTATAATCAATGTAAAAATTATTAATGAGATATTTTACACATTGCTTTTACTAAGTCTTCAAAAGCCTCTGTGTATTTAACACTAGAGCGCATTTCCGTTGGAACCGGCTACTTCTCTAAAACCACGCGTGGCCAGTGGTTGCCTTATTGGATGGTGCAGGTATATATGAAGTCACTTATTTTCTGTAGGTTCACAAATGCGGGTAAGTGGGGAGAGAGTGGGTATGGATTTCCCATGGATCTCATGGGGAACCAGAAAAACCAGTCAAGTAACTGATACCTTTCTGATACATGAACCACGTCCTCTGGGTTCCTGTCCACCCTCCAGTGCGCCCTCTCTATTCCATACCCCCTTTTTTTTCATCTCCCTTTCTCATTGCCTAGCTAGAGTGTGAACAGCACGGGGTGTGGAGGGGGAAGGAGTGAATTGGTTTCCCAGCCTGGCCCTTGGAGGCTGAGGACCTTGGGCAAGTTACTTAACCTCCCAAGTCTCAGATTTCTTGTCTATGAAATAGGATTAATTCCTTCCGTGAGTTCTGAGGATCAAATAAAATAATAAATCTAAACTCCTCAGCACCAAAGAGCTATTGCAGGAGTTTTCAAGTTTTTCATGATTATTTTTCAATATTTATCTGTGTTAAGTGGTAGGGGCAGTGGGAAAAAAGAATCGGAGAAATGAGAACTTTTTTTTTAACGTGTGCTAAATCCCAGGTCACGCTCTATTCCTTCTTCAGTACTTGGTGCTTAAAATCTCTCCTGGCTCTCGTAAGGCATGATTTCAGCCCAAAGCACTCTGAGACCAAGTTATTCAGATATACTAAAGATAAAAGAATTTTTTTAAAAGAAGTGTTTCAGTTTTTGCCTGAATTTGTCTAATTATATGGAGTGCCAGATAATGAGGATGAACACCTCAGTGAGTACCCTGTGGGAGTGTACACCGATGACTCTGCAAAATAGCTGAGGGGAGCTTCGCGGGTCCAATCAATGCACATGAGGCTGGCAAGAATGCCATCATCTAGAAGACACAACTTTCTCGCCCCTGCAGGTCCCCCACTATAAAGGTGTGCCTCGTGGATCTCCAGGAGACTTACCAGACTTAAACCTCTCCAGTTCCTAAAGCCAGCATCACCTCAAGTAGCCCACAGGCTCAGGCACTTTGAGAAACTATAATAAAAAGAAAGGAAGGCTCACCAGTTCATTCTGCCCTCCTGGGTTGAGCAAAGCCCGATGGTCCTTCCTACTTTCCTCCTCCATCTGAACTGGACCTCCCGGCTAATTCCTTGGGGGAATGTCAAAACCACCGGGGCTTCTGTGAACTCAGAACAATCACTACTTGTCCTTGCTGTTCTCAGGAGCTTTTAAAATCTCTTAGCACATGCCTTACCTATTAGGCTTACAAAGGAAAGAGAGGAAATACTTTCCTCAGCCACAGCATTGGTCTGTTAATCTATCCTTTTTTATTTTTTTTAGGCAGGCAATGATGCTATTTTTTTAAATTTATATATTTTATTTTATTTATTTTTGGCTGCGTTGGGTCTTCATTGCTGTGCGCAGGCTTTTCTCTGGTTGCAGCGAGCGGGGGCTATTCATTGTTGCTGTGCGTGGGGGCTTCTCATTGCGGTGGCTTCTCTTGTTGTGGAGCACGGGCTTCTAGGCATGCGGGTTTCAGTAGTTGTGGCACACGGGCTTAGTCGCTCCGCGGCATGTGGGATCTTCCCGGACCAGGGCTCGCACCCGTGTCCCCTGCATCGGCAGGCGGATTCTTAACCACTGTGCCACCAGGGAGCCCCTATCATTTTGTTTTTTTTAATTCTTAGTATTTATTTGCTGAGCTAGATGCGAGTGCCTCCCAACTTAAGTTGTTGAACTAGGAAGATAAATAATTGCATGTCTGTCCATACATATCTCAGCCAGTGAATGGGATTGGCCACTTTGCCAAAAACCTGAGACAGAAGGGTTAACCAGTGAGAGACGACTGAAAACCTTACGAACTTGGGAAAAGTAGTGAGAATACTGGGGGTGGCAATGAAAATTGAAGGAAGAGGTTTTGGTTCATGACGGGGAATGCAGGGATCACTTTGGAATTGGGAAAATCTGAATTCTAATCCCTGTTCTACTGATGACTCTGGGCAAATCACTTAAAATTTGAAATTTAGGCCGCTAGTATATAACACATCAACAATGAGCATAGGGTTGATATGAGGATCTAAGATGATGTTTGTAAAAGCCCGACTATAGCAGGTGTCACACTCAGTAAGAGATCATCGTCTTCACACTATCCAAGAAGAAAGAAGCTGTTTTAAAGTAAAGTATAATGATAATAATTTGATCCCTTTCACTTTCCCTCTTTAGCTTAAAAAGTTTTCAGATAAGTAAAGTAGATGGAGGGAGGAAGAGCTAGGAAGGCTAAATATTGGGGATGTCATCTAGATCCCAACAGTTGTATAGCCACCACTGAATTTGATATTTTTATCAAAAAATAGGTGCACTGTGATCCATTCAGGAGTTGGTTAGTTTGTTCACGATAAAAACTTTTATCATGTTATTATTGCCTTTTTATTGCATCTAGTCCTGATGTGGTAACATCAGGACACAATAACTGAACAAAACTCTTGCAGCTTTGGCCATGGAAGAAAATTCACTGAGAATGAATACCACTGGAGGATGATGCTTGACTCTTTCCACTGCCTGAAATAGTTGTTGGTTGCCCTGAGGGGAAACGAGTGCCCACCTTGAAGTTCAGGAGAGGTCAACATGCTCTCTGGCTCAGGAGAAAGTGACTGACGAGAATAAACAGACAATTACAGCTTTTCATGCCAGAGGGGCTACTGAGGTGCCCACATGATAGAAGAACATACCATCACAAATGTTGCATTTGAAGTAGCACCAATCTAAAGTAGAGCTCAGATATGGAGAAGAGTCCTCGATTTTAGTAAAACCTAGTGAAAGACTTGAGGGGCAGTCATCATTCACTTCTTACTGATCAGCTATTCACTCATTTTTTTGCTAGAAGAAGCCCTACTTTGTCTGGGCAGCATGACTTCAGATAAAAGCCCCAAGGATGAGTCATGATGTGTCTTAGAGTGGGCATGTGACCCAGTTCTCAACAGTAAAACACACGGGAAAGAGCTGGGGACAGGAGTCTTCTGGGAAAGGATGCCCTATTGACAAAAGAGAGAGAACTTTTTCTTCCTTTACAAATATGTGAAGATGCAATGTTTAGAGCATGACAGCCATCTTTAGATCATGAGGAAGATGAAAATCACCATGTTAATGATGGTGGAGTAAAAGATAAAAGGGCTTAGATCCTGATGATCCCATTGAGCCACATGACTAACCTGGGACCACCTAGCTCTAGACACCTTGTTAAACATAAAATTAAATGTTCTTAATAAAGCCACTGTTGTTTGTGGTTTCTGTTACAGCCCAAAGATACAAAATATAACACTCATAGCAACTCCATTCAGCTTTTATTCAGCAATTATGCGTTAAACAACAGATATTCCAGACATTGTGCTGAGCCCTTGGGAGTCAGTGATGAAAAGGAGAGAGCCACCACCCTGAGGGAGTTTATAGTTGCTTGGGAGAGACAGGCAAGTAAGCAGCCTCTTAAATAGGGAAGACATCAAACTCAGATTTAATGGGATAATAACAGCTTCCCAAAGGAAATGACACCTATGCCGACATCTCAAAAATGAGCACATGTTAACCACATGGAAGGAATAGGGGATAGTGGTGGATGGTGAACACATTCTAGACCAGAGAACAGAAGAACAGAATGTGTGAAAAGGTTCAAGAGAGGTGAGAAAATATAGCTTATTTGGGGTATCAAGAGATATCAAAGTAAGGCTTGAGAACACAGGGAATGAGGGGGAGTGTTGGGCAATGAGCATGTAATGTAAACAGAGGTGTACCCACCATGAAGAGCTTGTAAACAGAATCGAACTGGTTGATCTTGAAGTTCTGTAAGTACTGAGCACTTGCTTCAGCCACCAGAGGACATGCTCAGTATAGAGAATAATCATGTCTGCTCTAAACCCAACCTCCTGGAGGATCTGTAACAGATATTAAAGCTTAAAGAATCTACTAACGGATGTCCATAAGCAAGAGAGAGCTAGTCACACCTCAATGGCTTAGCCAGCCCCTTGAAGGCCCATGAGAGGAAGAGCCATCTACTGTGTTTATGTAGTGAGGGGTGGTGGGTAGGAGTGTTGGGGTGGGAATGGTGGGGAAGCATACTCAGCCTTGGTGAAAGGGGCTTCCTAGAAGCTGCTTAGCCATAGAGCTCAGGAGGCTGTAACTTAAGTTGACACTTAAGTTGACACTCTGCCAATCTTTTCCATCTGAAGAGGCCAGATTCCTGGTTGCCTGTGACCGGAAGCAGAACATAGTACATCCTGATGAACCCCAAAGGCAAACACCCTACCAATTAGAAGTTGTCAGCATCATATACCATAAGGTAGGGTCCTCCAGAGACAGGAAGGGAGGAGCCAGATGAAAAACATGAAAGGAAAATAGAGTAAAATTCTCACTTCACACAAGGACCTGAAGAACCAATAATACCCAGAAGCCAAGTCTCAGCTCTTTGAAGGATCTTTCTGTCCAGAGTGAAGCCAGAGGAGGTAAATGACTGAGAGGGTATCTCCCCCGACAATCCCTGACTCAAAATACAATTTCCAGAAAACAAAAAAAACACAGATATGAAAAGAGGTTTGCTCAAAGCAACACAGCACAATACTGGCAGATCCAGAACACAGAGCCAGGTCTCTTGGTTCCAGTCCAGTTTACTTCCATCAGGAAATACTTCCTCCTTTCCTATTGTATTTTCTCTAAAACTCTGCTCTGATCCTGGAGAGGTGAAGAACATGGGGGAGTACATGGATTAGGGGAGGTGAGATGTCTCCACCTCTAGTCCATGAGTCTTAGAAATGAAGAAGCAACAGGCATAGCAGAGTGTATTAGAACCATGTGTCACACTCTTATGTGGCAGGGGCAAGATTCCCTCTTCCCAATTCCTCATGACCTAGAGGGAAAGCTAGTGTGGATTGGGATGCCTTATCTAGATTCCTCTACTGACCACTGGAGCCTTACAGAAGCACCCCATCTCACATACATTGTTGAAAATCTACACAGGAAAGAGCTGGGGACAGGAGTCTTCTGGGAAAGAATGCCCTATGGGCAAGACTGTTTAGTTAAGGTAAGCTGTCTGCTATAACAACAGTGAACTATAACAATTTTCAGAGGTTTAACACAGCAGAAGCGTGGGTCTAAGTTTGTGGTGGTGGGAGGGCATTGGTGGAGCGATGGGGGTGGGGGGTGTCTCCTCCAAACAGGGATTCAGAAGCCTGAGTCCTTCCATTTTGTGTCCTTACCACCTTCAGCAAGAGGTGTCCAAGGCTGCTATGATTGTATGAAAGGGGGAGTGTATACGGAGAGTTAATGAAGGCTTCTATAGACTAGTCCTGGAAGAGGTACTCTGTACCTGTGCCAAAAGATTGGCTGGAACTCAGTCAGATGACCACACCTAACTGCCAAGTTGATTAGGAAATGTGGTCCGCCTGTATTCCAGGAAAAGGAAATAAACTGGGTGGTATCTAGCAGTCTCTCCCACACAGAACCTGTGATGATCCCAGTGAGAGGCAATGGGGTAGATCAGATCGGATCCTTTTACTCAGAAGACTCTGATGAAAGAGGCAAAACCATGCAGAGGTGACTGAAGTACAAGGAAGAAGTGAGGGTGGCCTGGGTTATTGCAGACTAAGGAGGAGCATATGTGAGAGGCCTTATTATTATTATATTATATCATAGGCCACTCCACACCCTATTAATCCTCCACGAAATAGACTGACAACACAAGTAAACAAATAAAATTCACAGTTGCTGTGGAGAGAAATAAGGTTAGAAATAGGACTAGGCAATGTCAGTGGGGGTCTGGAGTGAGGGGGTGAGAAACAGAAGGAGATGTGAATTGCATTTTAAATAAATTGGGCAGGGAAGGTACTACTGACAAGGTAGTATTAGAGTTAAGGCTTAACGGCTATCTAGGCCAAGAGGGTTCTGGGTAAAGGGAATATCAGGTGTCCAAATGCTGAAGTTGGGGGGCAGGAAGGAAGTCAGTGTGCCCAAACCTGTGTATGCAAGGGGCAAACCACAGGACTGGAAGTAGAGAGGCAGTGCTGGGTGCCTGGCGTATTTGGCACCTAGAGCAGATATGTTTGGTTTTTTTGTTGTTTTTTTTTTGCGGTACGCGGGCCTTTCACTGCTGTGGCCTCTCCCGTTGCGGAGCAACAGGCTCTGGACACGCGGGCTCAGCGGCCATGGCTCACGGGCCCAGCCGCTCTGCGGCATGTGGGATCTTCCCGGACCGGGGCACGAACCCATTGTCCCCTGCATCGGCAGGCGGACTCTCAACCACTGCGCCACCAGGGAAGCCCGATAGTTTTTTTTAATTGAAGTATAGTTGCTGTACAATATTGTATGTTATAGGTGTACAATATAGTGATTCACAATTTTTAAAGGTTATACTCCATTTATAGTTATTAAAAAATATTCCTCATGTTGTACAGTATATCCTTGTAGCTTCTTTTATATGTAATAGTTTGTACCTCCCACTTCCCCACTTCCCTCTTCCCACTGGTAACCACTAGTTTGTTCTCTATATCTGTGAGTCTGTTTCTTTTCGGTCTTATTCACTGGTTTGTTACATTTTTTTAGATTCTACATGTAAGTGTTATCATACGGTATTTGTCTTTCCCTGTCCAGCAGATCATTCCTTATGCCTCCTCTTCTATATGATGAATGATTTTCAATTTGTGAAGTGAAATGAGAACAACAAATAGAAAATAAACATAGATGCCAAAATGATCTTTTATTGGATTTTGTATGTATAAATAGGGCTTCCCTGGTGGCGCAGTGGTTGCGAGTCCACCTGCCGATGCAGGGGACACGGGTTCGTGCCCCGGTCCGGGAAGATCCCACATGCCGCGGAACGGCTGGGCCGGTGAGCCATGGCCACTGAGCCTGCGCGTCCGGAGCCTGTGCTCCGCAACGGGAGAGGCCACAACAGTGAGAGGCCCGTGTACCGCAAAAAATAAACAAATAAATAATAAAAAATAAATATTATAGTGCATGAGGAAAGAAGTAATGGATTAATAATTTAAATTTTTATTATTTTTCCAAAAGAAAAATATTTATACATTGTAATTAATAGTAATATTGTGGTAACCAATACATGAATTTTAATAAAATGAAAACTCCTGCAAAAGGTAAAATTTGGGCAATTATCAAATTGCTCTATGTGATGTAAAATTTTATTTTTTTGACTCATTCTTTTTTTTTTAACATCTTTATTGGAGTATAATTGCTTTACAATCGTGTGTTAGTTTCTGCTGTATAACAAAGTGAATCAGCTATACATATACACGTATCCCCATAACTCCTCCCTCTTGCGTCTCCCTCCTACCCTCCCTATCCCACTCCTCTAGGTGGACACAAAGCACCGAGCTGATCTCCCTGTGCTATGTGGCTGCTTCCCAGTAGCTAGCTATTTGACCCATTCTTTAATTTTAAAACAAACAATTGAAACTTTGAAAAGAAAAATAAAATTTGATTTTGAAGCTATTATTCAAATTCAGTAAAACATTTCAAGTATGAACTAAAATTTGCACTTACCAAACACAGGTATTTCAATTTGCAATGTGCACTCTGCTTTACTCTTTTTGAAGAAGGACCTAGGAAGAAAAAACTAGATAAGTAAATGAAAGCCAGAAGATGGAAATCTGAGCTCTCTAGCTACAAGTTAGATTTTACATGGTTGGCAAAAGGCGTCCCTTGGAGTTGTAATCGTAGCTCATCAACCACATCAGCTTTTCTCAATTCATTTCTTTTTTTTTTATATCTCCCCAAATTTTATTATAACAAAATTTTCAAACATACAGAAAAACTGGAAGAATTTTACAGTAAACGCCCACCTAGAATCTCCCATTATTACTCTATCCTTCTATCAATCCCTTCTAATTTTTTAATGTATTTCAAAATATATCATAGGGCTTCCCTTGTGGCACAGTGGTTGAGAGTCCGCCTGCCGATGCAGGGGACACGGGTTCGTGCCCTGGTCCGGGAAGATCCCACATGCCACGGAGCGGCTGGGCCCATGAGCCGTGGCCGCTGAGCCTACGCGTCCGGAGCCTCTGCTCCGCAACAGGAGAGGCCACAACAGTGAGAGGCCCACATACCGCAACAAAAAAAAAAAAAAAAAAAAAAAAAAAAAAAATATATATATATATCATAGACATCTATCCACTTCTCCCTAAATACTTCAGCATGTATATTATCAGCTAGAGTTCAATATTTGGTTACAGTATTTTTTTTTACTTTCTACATAAAATTTATATTACAGTGAACTGCAAAAATCTCAAGTGTACATTTGCCAAATTTTGACAATGGCATATACCTGTGTAATCCAAACCCCTATCAAGATATAGAACATTACAGTCACTCCAGAAAGTTCCCTTATTCTCCTTCCCTGCTAATCCTTGCCCTATCCCATCCCCACCCCCTGCAAAGAGGCAATCTCTTTGCTGGGTTTTATTTTTCCCCTAAAATAGATTGGATTTGCCAGTTCTAGAACTTCACAGAAATGGAATCATACAGCATAAACTTGTTTATGTTAGGCTTCTTTCACTCAGCATAGTGTTTTTGATATTTATCCATGTCGTGTCAGTAGTCTGTTCCTTTTTATTGTTGAATAGTGTCCTTTATATAAACAACAGTTTATTCATCCATTTTCTTAATTGGCATTTGGGTTGTTTCCAGTTTGGAGTTGTTATGCTTCTACGAACATTGTTACACAAATCTTTTTGTGGACATATGTTTTCATTTCTTTTCGGTAAATACCTTGAAGTGAAACGTTTGGGTTGTAGGATAGGTGTACATTTAGTTGTTTTAAGAAACCGCCAGACCTTTCCCATCAACTATTTATGAGATGTCCCAGATATCAGTTTTTTGTCAGATTCTCAATTCATTTCTGCCCACACGTATGAAAAGGTGGCATATGCAAAGCACTGTTCTAGGCCCTAAGATGAGAATCTAGTGATGAATGAGGCTGGAACCCTGCCCTTGAGCTCAATCTATTGGAGACATGCTGTGGAATTGAATTGTTCTGTATTCTCTAATTCCCTCTAGCTGTTCTTAAGACCAATATCCCAGAAGGGCATTGACAAGCTCACCTCTCATGGACAGGCTCAAGTTTAGCTTGTCACTGATGTGTAAACCATTCATTGCTTAGCTGGAGACTTTGAGTTATCTTCCTCCTATAGAAACTGGGTGGTTCAGAATCTATTGGCAGAAGTTATGACTTTTGAAAGTGACTGATTGTTGGCATATCTGAACTTGTCGCGGAACAAGGCAGCCCAGGGACTTCTGATTAGAGTATGTGAATCAAGGGGAAAGATATATTCCACCTCGCCCACTTACTGCTGTGACCTGGTCGATTAGGAAAAGGCTACCTCTCCTCTGCTGATGGCTTTTCTCTGGGGTTCTCATTTCTGCTCCTATTCCTAGTCTGACATGACTGCCCCTCCATCTGCTCTCCGTAGGGGCAGAGACACAAGTTAGGTAGCTGACCTAGTTCTTCCATGACCCTCATGGGAGTCAAGTACAAGAACTTGGATCAAATCCTAGGCTCTACTTTGTCTTTATTGTAAAATTTACTTCACGTGGTGCAGATTTTGTGATTTGGTGTGGGCCACTGAAGCTCCTGTTTGAGATTTTTTTTTTAATGTCTCTTCAGTTATTAAATAAGTATTAATTTATTTACTCTATTATGGAGTCAATTCCATTTTACTAATGCTTTATGTGTCCCAGGCTTAGTGACCCTCACTGCCCTTGGGTACACCAACTTTGCTTTGGGGACCATTCCCGTAGCATTTTATACATAACTCAATAATGGCTCTTATCACCCTCAAGGGAAAGAACGATTCATCTTCAAATCCAAGTACTTAGCTCAGGGAGTGGCAGGTATGGCAGGTGTTCAACAAATATTGTGTAGATGAATAAATCACTCTTTCCCCGCCTAAGGAATCTGATTCACACTCTTCCATTTTTCAGATTATGTGGATGCTTACTGCGTTTTTCCTTTAGGGTGGTCAGTGGCAGAGTGGAAAATAAAACTATAGTAGACATTGTCTGTGGTCTGTTCAGATCCCCTTGGATGTCTTTGATGCCTCCACAGGCATTTACGTGTTTTCTTCTAATGTACCTGCAACTGTCTGTAGAGGATTGTCCTTGAACTCTTTTGCCTGTCCTAGCAAAGAACCGAAAGTACCTGGAGTTTACTCCCCATACCCACCCCGCCCCAGCAGCCCGGAGCCAATGACTAAGACTGAGGTCTGAAGCTCTTCTCCTTTGCCAAGAGTTGGAACATAGAGATGAAGTTTATGTTCCAAGTCTCCCTGGTAGCATCGAGCTGAGGTTAAGACTTTGCCCAAAATAACATTCTCCCTTGTCTTTTCTTCTACTCCCTTACCAGTTTCTCCTAGGAATACTTCCTTAATAAATATTTGCATATGACTCCATGGCTTAGGGTCTGCTTCTGGGGAATCCAACATCAGAAAAGAACTAAGGGTTTGTAATATTTGTAACCCCCATTCCGGATCTATGGTGGCACTCATTTCTTTTTGGGGGGGATGGGGAACTACTTACTGTATAAGCAGATTTCATCTTTCATTTCTCTCACCTGGCTCTTACAAAGGTCCCTCACTTCAAAGTCTCCAGTTTCTTCTCTCCCTAATTTAAAGTTTTCCATTCAACTTCTCTGAGTTTGGTCTAACCACTCTTTCTGCCTAAGGTATTAAGATTGTTCCAGGAGAATTCAATAGTTCATTTTAAGCTGCTGGAAATGTATTGACTCTTGTCAAGGACTTCAGGCTTGCCAAAGCTTATGCCACATTGTCCCAGCACTTTGTGTATTTAGTAGCAGGATAGGATCAGAATGTCTGTTTAATTTCATATTCTGGAGGGCTTTCCAGATGACTGGCCACAAGAACAAATCTATACAGACTGCCAATTGCATGGCTTGTCAACTGAGTACTGGAAATGCCAGTGAGAATGATTGTCAAGTGTTAACTGTGTTTGTCAGGTAAGTCACCTACCAGAGTCTGACAAGTGGCCAAAAAGGTGCCCCAGTGCTGTCAGATTGATAGGGACAGAATAGGTGATTAAATAGTTAATCCCACTAGGGGATTGTAAGTAGAAAATTATGGGAGACCCCTAAAGTTAATGATCACTCAAGAAAGCAGGTTTGCTTAGCAACGAAACCAAGCAGTCTTGCTTAACAACGAAACTAACAACAAAACTAACAACAAAGCCATACATCAGGTCAATGAGGCTCACATCCCGCCTAGTGAGGTCAGTAAGTTAATGATTCCTAGGATGTGCTCCTCTGTGCATACTAAAAATAAAAATATAGGGGAAGGGTGACATTCCAAAGTAGAAGACCCTCATTATGCTGAATCCTGAGATGACTTACCATATTTTAGCATGTGTTACCCCCTTTCCGCTGAATTGAATAGCTCCATGACAGTCCCAGGTTAACCATGTAGGAACAGAAAACTCCCCCGCCGGATGTGGAGGAGGAGCTGATGATGGAAGCTTAATGTCTACTCCAGAATGAGGAAGAAGATGGTCTTCTCCCCCTCCACACTTTTCCTTTGATTATGAAACTGAAGCCCACTAAGTTCACAGGGCGGTACTCCCTTGCCTGCCCATTTGTATCTCTCATGAGTGTTCTGTACTATTAAATCCACTTCTTACCTATCACTTTGCCTCTTGCTAAATTCTTTCTACACTGAGACAAAAGAACCTGAGCCTCAGTAAGTCCTGACACCAGGTGAGCAGTTTTAATTAAATGACTGGCTGGTGGGAAGCTGCTGCATAGCACGGGGAGATCAGCTCGGTGCTTTGTGACCACCTAGAGGGGTGGGATAGGGAGGGAGGCTCAAGAGGGAGGAGATATGGGGATACATGTGTGCATATAGCTGATTCACTCTGTTGTACGGCAGAATCTAACACAACATTGTGAAGCAATTATACTCCAAAAGAGATGTATTAAAAAAAAAAAAGACGGTGGGTTCAAGTCCCCTCCTAAGTCAGGGATCATGGATTCAAGTCCCAGTCTGAGGTGCGGCTGGGTTTGAGTTCCATCCAAGAAGTCTGGTTTCAAGATCAATACCTTTGTGAACACTAAACTCACATCTCTGCTCCCCCCACTGCTTAAAATGCTATTGACCATTGAGACAAATGAAGGATGCTGAACAGAAGAACAGCGGCATTTCTGAAACTGGTGTTGTCTCTGCTCAAAGAACAGAAGTTCAGTAACATTTGTCAGTCTAAGAGGCTTCCCCAGAAAGAAAACAGCTGGGATAAGATGGGATGGTTACAAAGATAGGGAATGGACTTAGGCATTCCAGAGTGAGCTGGACCCCAAGATCTATCCTAAGGAGAATATAACCCTCTAAATTGATGTCCTGAAACAAATTGGTTTCTTACCAACCAATTCTAGATGATCTAACCTGGTTGGAAAGACGAGAATTCTTTTGAGATAATCAGACCTTTTGAGATAATGGTCCAGGATGAGTTGTTCTTTTTCTCCCTCATCTGAAGGATGGATTAGATTGAACACCTTAAGGAGCATAGGCTTTACATACATTTTCTACTATAGCTTCAAGAATACAAGGTATTAAACCCCATTCTACCTTTTTGCCTTTGGCTAGTGGTAATGCTTTCCCAATGAACTTAGCCAGCAGGTGATTGTCTTGTTAAGAATGGAGCACTTAATACTCTAACAAAGAGCAGGGATAAATGGGCTCATCTCGAATGGAGAGAAGTCTGTCAACAGGCTTTCTTCCTACCAGGGACTGCTTTTATGACAGAGTTGAGAATGTGACAGTGACAAACATAGTATTTCCAAAGGAACTATACCACAAAATATTCTCTCAACACTGCGGGAGTTGGCAGAAAAAATTGTATATGAGTCTCTATGAGGACAAATGCAAGATAGCACCTTTAGGGGAAAATCATCTAAGTTATTCTTTTAGGATTACAATTCATAAATCTGATTCATCATCAGAATCACCCGGTGAGCTTGTTAAAGATACAGCTCCCCAGGAGCCATTCCAGGGATTCAGAGTATGTCTGAGCTTGGGCCCAGGACTGTATTTCTATAATAAGCTCCTTGGGGATTTTCATGATGGGTCAAGTTTGAGAACCATGTTCCAAAAAGAAACCTATGAAGTGCTGTAGACAATTCCCTGGAGACAGTGGGCAAAAAGACCAACTAAACACTATCTGCAAATATGTCTGGATCTGGACAATTTAGTACAGTTCTTTGCATCTCATGGGAGATTCTGTAGACTTGGAAGTCATCCAAGAAGGGCCAATTTAAAAAAGCAGTCCTTCAGGGTGGTCAGATAATGGGACAAGAAGGACTCCAAAATGAAATCTGAAAAGAAAGTTGACTCTTGAAGGGCAAGTGATTGATTCTGTAAACAAAGGCTAGCTGTAAAACACTCTGTATCTCATTTTAAATAAATAAGGAGATTTAAAAAGAATAATTTTAAACAATTAGTAAATAGATAATATTATCATAGAAAATAACATTTTAATTAAAGTAGAACTATATTCATTCAATTCCTAGAAGTTTATAGTGCATTCATCATTTTTTCATTCTCCACTTATGCATTCTTTTATTTACTCCTTCACTGATTCACACAACACATTAAAAAGCTATACTGTGTGCAAGGCCAAGACTTTAAATTCCTCCTTAAGGGAGTGGAGTCAAGATGGCAGTGTGGGAAGATGCAGAGTTCACATCTCTCCACAACTAGGGCACCTGCCAGATACTGGTGGGGGACCTTGACACCCAAGGAGATGGGAGAAACCCCCAAGCAAACTGGTAGGACATGGGGGGACTGAAGGGGGAGGAGAAGTGGAGGCCGGACAGGACCAGTGCCCCTGAGGGCTGGCTGAGAGGGCGGAGGGGTTCCCACACCTGGAGGGACCCTCAGGGGCCTTGGATCAGGGAAGAGCACGCCCAGCGTTTCCTCTGCCCAATCGGCCGGGGAAGTCTGCCCAGCTCTTGGGCCAGATCTGACACCCTCAGAACCCCCCTCTGGGTCATGTTGGTCCTGAGAGCGTAGGAGGGAGGCTGGGGGAGAACAGGAGAGGCAGGTGGGAGGGGCCCTCCAGAACTGGAGGAGCAGGAGAGGAGTGGAGGGCATTGGCCCCGCCCACTCGAGCCTGGGAAACCTGCTGGGCTCCCAGGTGGGGTCTCCCACCCTCTGAGACCAGACACAGGAGAAACACCTGGGCCCCTTCTGTTCTGTTGAGCCTAAGCCCCACCCCCACCCACACACCCCCTGGGACCTTTTCCAGCTCTGTGAGTCCTAAGCATAGGCCCTGCCTATCACCCAACAACCCCCCCCACCCCCGCTATGCCCTGCCCTCCACAGCCAAGGCCTTTCCCACCATTTTTATTTTCTCCTCCTCTTTTTTACTATTGTGGTTCTGTTTTACCTTCCAATTGTTTCATCTATAATTTTATTTTTATATTCTTTCTAACATATCTGTTAGTTTCCTAGTCTAATTTTACTTTTTACTTTGTTATTGTTCCCTTTTTTTTTTTTTTTTTTGCCACCCTGTGCAGCTTGCAGGATCTTGGTTCATGAGCCAGGGGTTGGGCTGAGGCTCCTGTAGTGGGAGCTCCAAGTCCAAACCACTGGACTAACAGAGAACCTCAGACCCCAGGGAATATTCATTGGTGTGAGGTTTCCCAGAGGTCCTCATCTCAGCACCAAGACCCAGCTCTACCCAACAGTCTACAAACTCTGGTGTTGGAAGCCTCAGGCCAAACAACCAATAAGACAGGAACACAATCCCACTCATCAAAAAAAAAAAAAAGAGAGTGCAAAAAAATATGTCACTGATAAAGGAGCAAGGTAAAAACCTACAAGACCAAATAAATGAAGAGGAAATAGACAATCTACCTGAAAAATAATTCAGAGTAATGATAGTAAAGATGATCCAGAATCTCAGAAATAGAATGGAGGCACGGCATGAGAAAATACAAGAAATGTTTAACAAAGATCTAGAAGAACTAAAGAACAAACAAACAGAGATGAACAACACAATAACTGAAATGAAAAAATACACTAGAAGGAATCAATAATAGAATAACTGAGCCAGAAGAACAAATAAGTGAGCTGGAAGAAAAAATGGTGGAAATAACTGCTGAGGAGCAGAATAAAGAAAACAGAATGAAAAGAATTGAAGACAATCTAAGAGACCTCTGAGACAACACTAAATGCACCAACATTCGAATTATAGAGGTCCCAGAAGAAGATGAGAAAAAGGAAAGGGTCTGAGAAAATATTTGAAGAGATCATAGTGGAAAACTTCCCTAACTTGGGAAAGGAAATAATCACACAAGTCTAAGAAACCCAGAGAGTCCCATACATGGTACACCCTAGGAGAAACACACCAAGACACATATTAATCAAACTAACAAAAATTAAATTTAAAGAAAATGTATTAAAAGCAGCAAGGGAAAAACAAAAATAACATACAAAGGAATCCCCTTAAGGTTACATTCAGCAGAAACTCTGCAGGCCAGAAGGGAGTGGCAGGATTTATTTAAAGTGATGAAAGAGAAAAACCTACAACCAAGATTACTCTACCCAGCAATGATCTCATTCAGATTTGATGGAGGAATCCAAAGCTTTTCAGACAAGCAAAAGCTAAGAGAATTCAGCACCACCAAACCAGCCTTACAACAAATGCTAAAGGAATTTCTCTAGGCAGGAAACACAAAAGAAGAAAAAGACCCACAAAAACAAACCCAAAACAATTAAGAAAATGGTAATAGGGACACACATATTTACAATAACCTTGAATGTAAATGGATTAAATGCCCCAACCAGAGACATAGACTGGCTGAATGGATACAAAAACAAGACCCATATATATGCTATCTACAAGAGACCCACTTCAAACCTAGGGACACATACAGAATGAAAGTGAAGGGATGAAAAAAGATATTCCATTCAAATGGAAATCAAAAGAAAGCTGGAGTAGCAATACTTGTATCACATAAAATAGACCTTAAAATAAAGACTGTTACAAGAGATAAGGAGGGACACTACATAATGATCAATGGATCGATCCAAGAAGAAGATACAACAATTATAAATGTTTATGCACCCAACATAGGAGCACCTCAATACATAAGGCAAATGTTAACAACCATGAAAGGGAAAATTGACAGTAACACAATAATAGTAGGGGATTTTAATACCCCCACTTACACCGATGGACAGATCATCCAAACAGAAAATAAACAAGAGAACACAAGTTTTAATGACACAATAGACCAGAGAGATTTAACTGATATTTATAGAACATTCCACCCAAAATTAGCAGAATACACTTTCTTCTCAAGTGCACATGGAACATTCTCCAGGATAGATCACATCTTGGGGCACAAATCAAGCCTCAGAAAATTGAAATCGTATCAAACATCTTTTCTGACCACAATGCTGAGATGGGAAATCAATTACAGGAAAAAAAACTGTAAAAAACACAAATACATGGAGGCTAAACAGTGTGCTACTAAATAAACAAGAGATCACTGAAGAAGTCAAAGAAGGAATAAAAAAATACATAGAAACAAATGACAATGAAAACAGAATGATCAAAACAGAATGACCCAAAACCAACAGGATGTAGCAAAAGCAGTTCTAAGAGGGAAGTTTATAGCAATACAATCTCACCTCAAGAAACAAGAAATATCTCAAATAAACAATCTAACCCTACACCTAAAGCAACTAGAGAAAGAAGAACAAAGAAAACCCAAAGTCAGTAGAAAGAAATCATAAAGATCAGAGCAGAAATAAATGAAATAGAAACAAAGAAAACAATAGCAAAGATCAATAAAACTAAAAGCTTGTTCTTTGAGAAGATAAACAAAATTGATAAACCATTAGCCAGACTCATCAAGAAAAAAAGGGAAAGGATTCAAATCAATAAAATTAAAAATGAAAAAGGAGAAATCACAAGTGACACCGCAGAAATACAAAGCATCATAAGAGACTACTACAAACAGCTATATGCCAATAAAATGAACAACCACGAAGAAATGGACAAATTCTTGGAAAGGTACAATTCTCCAAGACTGCACCAGGAAGAGTTAGAAAATATAAACAGACCTATAACAAGTAATGAAGTTGAAACTGTAATTAAAAATCTTTCAACAAACAAAAGTCCAGGACCAGATGGCTTCACCGGTGAATTCTATCAAACATTTAGAGAAGAGCTAACACCCATCCTTCTCAAACTCCCCCAAAAATTTGCAGAGGAAGGAATACTCTCAAGCTCATTCTACGAGGCCACCACCACCTGGATATCAAAACCAGACAAAGATACTACAAAAAAAGAAAATTAGAGACCAATATCACTGATGAATATAGATGCAAAAGTCCTCAACAAAATACCCGCAAACAATCCAACAACACATTAAAGGGATCATACACCAGGATCAAGTGGGATTTATCCCAGGGATGCAAGGATTCTTTAATATACACAAATCAATCAGTGTGATACACCATATTAACAAATTGAAGAATAAAAACCATATGATCATCTCAACAGATGCAAAAAAAGCTTTTGACAAAATTCAACACCCATTTATGATAAAAACTCTCCAGAAACTGGGCATACAGGAAACCTACCTCAACATAGTAAAGGTCATATATGACAAACCCACAGCAAACATCATACTCAGTGGTGAAAAACTGAAAACATTTCCACTCAGATCAGGAATAAGACAAGGATGTCCATTCTCACCACTCTTATTCAACATAGTTTTGGAAGTCTTAGCCATGGCAATCAGAGAAGAAAAAGAAATAAAAGGAATACAAATTGGAAAAGAAGAAGTAAAACTGTCACTGTTTGTAGGTGACATGATACTGTACATAGAAAATCCTAAAGATGCCACCAGAAAACTACTAGAGCTAATCAATGAATTTGGTAAGGTTGCAAGATACAAAATTAATGCACAGAAATCTCTGGCATTCCTATACACTAACAACGAAAAATCCGAAAGAGAAATTAAGGGAACAATCCCGTTTACCACTGCAACAGAAAGAATAAAATACTTAGGAATAAAACTATCTAAGGAGGAGAAAGACTTGCACTCAGAAAATTATAAAAAACTGATGAAAGAAATCAAAGATGACATAAACAGATGGAGAAATATACCATGTTCTTGGATTAGAAGAATCAATACTGTGAAAATGACTATACTATTCAAAGCAATCTACAGATTCAATGCAATCCCTATCAAACTACCAACGGCATTCTTCACAGAATTAGAACAAAAAGTTTTACAATTCATATGGAAACACAAAAGACCCCGAATAACCAAAGCAATTATAAGGAAAAAAAAAAAAAAACAGAACTGGAGGAATCAGGCTCCCTGACTTCAGACTATACTACAAAGCTACAGTAATCAAGACAGTATGGTACTGGCAAAGAAACAGAAACATAGATCAATGGAACAGGATAGAAAGCCCAGAGATAAACCCATGCACATATGGTCACCTAATTTATGACAAAGGAGCCAAGAATGGCTTCACAGGTGAATTCTATCAAACATTTAGAGAAGACCTAACATACAATGGAGAAAAGACAGCCTCTTCAATAAGTGGTGCTGGGAAAACTGGACAGCTACATGTAAAAGAATGAAATTAGAACACTCCCTAACACCATACACAAAAATAAACTCTAAATGGATTAAAGACCGAAATGTGAGACCAGACACTATAAAACTCTTAGAGGAAAACACAGGAAAAACACTCTTTGACATAAACCACAGCAAGATCTTTTCTTTTTTAATCAGTTTACTGCTTTGTATTTATTTACATATTTATTTATCCATTTATTTATTTATTTATTTATTGTCTGTGTTCTGTCTTCATTGCTGCACCCGGGCTTTCTCTAGTTACGGTGAGTGGGGGCTACTCTTCATTGCGATGCGTGGGCTTCTCATTGCGGTGGCTTCTCTTGTTGCAGAGCATGGGTTTCTAGGTGTATGGCCTTCAGTAGTTGCAGCACACGGGCTCAGCAGTTGTGGCTCACTGGCTCTAGACTACACGGGCTTCAGGAATTGTGGCAAACGGGCTCAGTAGTGTGGCTCATGGGCTCTAGAGTGCAGGCTCAGTGGTTGTGGCACATGGGCTTAGTTGCTCCACAGCATGTGGGATCTTCCCAGACCAGGGTTTGAACCCATATCCCCTGCACTGGCAGGAGGATTCTTAACCACTGCACTACCAGGAAAGTCCACAGCAAGATCTTTTTTGACTCACCTCCTAGAGTAATGAAAATAAAAGTGAAAAAAAATGGGACCTCATTAAACTTAAAAGCTTTTTCACAGCAAAGGAAACCATAAACAAGATGGAAAGACAACCCTCAGAATGACAGAAAATATTTCCAAATGAAACAATGGACAGAGGATTAATCTCCAAAATATACAAACAGCTCATGGAGCTCAATATCAAAAAAACAAACAATCCGATTAAAAAATGGGCAGAAGACCTAAAAAGACATTTCACCAAAGAGGACATACAGATGGCCAAGAGGCACATGAAAAGATGCTCAACATCACTAATTATTAGAGCAATGCAAATCAAAACTACAATGAGGTATCACCTCACACCAGTCAGAATGGCCATTGTTAAAAAATCTAGAAACTGTAAATGCTGGAAAGGGTGTGGTGAGAAAGGAACACTACTGCACTGTTGATGGGAATGTAAATTGATACAACCACTATGGGGAACAGTATTGAGGCTCCTTAAAAAACTAAAAATAGAACTACTATATGACCCAGGAATCCCACTACTGGGCATATACCCTGAGAAAACCATAATTCAAAAAGAGTCATGTACCACAATGTTCATTGCAGCTCTATTTATAATAGTCAGGATGTGGAAGCAACCTAAGGGTCCATCGACAGATGAATGGATAAAGAAGATGTGGCACATATATACAATGGAATAGTATTCAGCCATAAAAAGAAACAAAACTGAGTTATTTGTAGTGAGGTGGCTGAATCTAGAGTCTGTCATACAGTGTGAAGTAAGTCAGAAAGAGAAAAACAAATACCATATGCTAATGCATATATATGGAATCTAAAAAAAAAAAAAAAAAGGAGGTACTGATGAACCTAGTGGCAGGACAGGAATAAAGATGTAGACATAGAGAATGGACCTGAGGACACGTGGTGGAAGGGGGAAGCTGGGGTGAAGTGAGAGAGTGGCATGGACATATATACACTACCGAATGTAAAATAGATAGCTAGTGGGAAGCAGCCGCATAGCACAGGGAGATCAGCTCGGTGTTTTGCGATGACCTAGAGGGGTGGGATAGGGAGGGTGGGAGGGAGGCTCAAGAGGGAGGGGATATGGGGACATGTGTATGCATATGGCTGATTCGCTTTGTTGTACAACAGAAACTAACACAGTATTGTGAAGCAATTATACTCCAATAAAGATCTATTAAAAATTCTTTAAAAATTATGCTATTGGAATAAAATAAAAGATCTAGTAAAAAAAAAAAAAGTAAACCCTAAAAAAAAAAAAGAAAAAAGAAATCACCGTTTTAGCAACATGGTGATACATCATCCTTGTGTTTGCATATGTATAATTTTCTCTGAAATACCTTACAAGGTAACTGAAATTCCAGTTTCCAGGCTCAGCAATGCTCTGGCACTTGTAACTTCCCCTCAGGTCACACTTACATGGGCTTCCCTTGGTAAATCTTGAGTTCAGCCTTTGCCAAAAAGCAATCAGTCCGGCCACTGCTTTCTCTGGCGTTTTCCCATAGGTAGTAGCTGCCTCTTCCTCATATGAATGAATTTCTGACTGCACAACTGAAAAAAAGTGAAAAAATTAAGTCAATGGATTCTGTCTTGGAAGCAAAATTGCTGATGTTTCACATTAATGTCAGTAAGAACCAAATAAACAGGGACTGTGATTAAGACTTACCAATGAGCCAAGTGCAGATTGCCCTCCAGACTTTTCGCCCTGGATGTCTTTGCTGACAAAGAAGTGCCTGGCTTTTGAATCAGTGGGGCATCTTTTGGAGGGACTCGGATTTCTCATGAAACACAGACTCTTGTGTGTGTGTGAGCCTGAGGGACTCCTTGCTATACAAGGCTATAGTGAGCAAAGAAACTCTCAGTAAGGCATAAACCACGGCAAGCCTTACATACCATAATAATGTTGTCTCCATGCAACAAGACACAGAACAAAACTGGGGACACAAAATTCCTTTCATTTTAAAGCCTTCACTGTTGAAGATTCTGTTATCTAAGAATTACCTTCCCTTTTTTTCACTGATTATTCATCGTCTTAAGTCACCATCCCTACAGATTTTTCTAGAGTTGCTAACTCGGCAGATTTGGAAGCTTTAATTCTCTGACCACTTAAAACCAGATGTCACGTCTTAAGGTCAGATCAGAGGACGCTACCCACCTGCCTTGCTAAGAACCTTGTAAATATCTACTCTATGCCAAAATAAATTTTGAAATGTTCTTTTATCCAAAAAAAAAAAAAGGTTTGAGAGATGTAGGGGAAAAAATTATGTGCCACATTTAATCTCTTTTGATTTTTGCAGTTATGAATGAGGTAATAAATTATATGCTCATGCCAATAGCCAGGGAAACTAAGATGTAGACATAGTAACTAATTTGTTCAAAATCACAAATCAGAGAATTCCGGGTTAGAGCTCAGACCTGCCTGACTCCTAAGCTTATACTCTTAGCTGCCATATGCCATTGCCCGAAAGCGACACTTTTGAGATTGACTTTATCTATCTGAGCGCTGTGTCGCCCACATGATGAGGTCAGACATGGGGTACTTGATGTGAGCACATGACCTCAGCTAGCATCGCTGTTCCTACGCCCCCAAAAGCCAGCTCTGCCTACCTGCACAGGCTCCAGGTACAGGCCTGAGCTACCCAGTTTGCCCTGGGACACCTGCTGTGCTAGGGTTAGGTGTGGGCAGACACAAATATTTGGCCTTTGCCAAGTATGACTCTTGGCATCCAGACCAAATAGGTTACAGGATCCCTCTAGGGAGGATGTGAACCTAAAAAATTGCCCCCAGATCAAACCAGTTTCTAATTAGTCATGGATTGTGGCTGAATTCTTGAGGCTATTTAAGAAGCCCTTATCCAATTCTCAAGGCTAACCTTGAGCTGGGTCAAGAGAGAAATGACTCAGCTTTCAGGAAAAAGCATCCAGCCAGCTGTGGAGCCACTTTATCTTGCACTTTGCCTAGTTCTTGAGCAGACCAGGAACATGGCGTGGCCTTGGGGCTCTAAGCTGTTTTCTCAGAGTGTTTTACCCCTAAATGTTCCTGCATATGCTTCCATGAAATGCACCTTCACCTCCTGGATAGGTATCTCTCCTATCTTTATAACCTATGTTTCCCTATCGTAGTCAAAAACAGGATCACAGAAGCAGTGCCATGCTGAAGTCTCTCCTGAATCACTGAGAAGATCCACGCAATACTGCAGTAGGGCTCCTGGTGACAGGACGCTCTTCTCTCCCACACAGACACACAGAGCACCACTCCAAGATGATCTCTGCTGCTTCCATGAGGCTTCTATGGTCTTTATCTGACCTGGAGGTTGGTTGCAGGGGACCCCAAATTGCACGCACTCTAGTCACACCTCCCCATTTTTCATCTTCTTTCGCCACTTTCTACCTCCCTTAGCCATTTGGAGACGTGCTCAGACTGTTTATAATACTTATAGGTCTCTGTGTGACACCCTCAGCCAGTAGCAAAATGCATCTTCCTCTGGTGCTCACACAGTTGCAACACTGCAAAGTGACAGAGGCCACAGGTGGATTCCCTCCACTGTGCTTTTATCACACTCTGACACACCGACCACAGAGTGGGCTCCTATCTCTATCCCTCCCCCTATCTCTATCTCTATCTCTACCCCTACCCCTATCTCTGTCTCTATCCCTATCTCTTTCTCCATCTTTATCTCTATCGCTATCTCTATTTTTTATCTCTTTCTCTCTCTTTTCATCACAGCTTTCTGTTCCTTGGGCCCCGCAAAAGTTGGTAAAGATAGGGTGAAACCAGAGAACAAATTGGAAAATACAGAGCCAATTATACTGAAACTCTCCCCCTGTTCCCTAATATCCATTGTTTGGTTTTCGAAAAAGTTTGCTTGCCTCAATTCTCTCTTCCCTCGGGTTGAGTACCTTTCTAGGAGAGCCTTTTCACTCACAAATAAACCTCTAGTGTCCTCTACATATAAAGATGGTCTTTGTAGCATATACCTAGCTCTTCTAATTCCACAGTGCACCTCCCCCACCCGCTATACAAACCATGTATATGTATATGTATATACATATGAGCCAAACTCATTAAGCACAACACTGGAATCACTATACTTTTATACTTTTGGTTGTTTTTATTCATAGCCCTAATGTTTTAGTTAAGATTCTTTGTATTGAATGGAAAACAGATGTTCACAGACAAAGGAGGAGAAATAAATCAACAAAATGTCCCAGTGATTATACTTTTTATTCAATCATGCCACAGCTGCTTGCGGAGACTCAACCATGACCCTGTGCTGCGTATAGCGTGGGAAAATGAAATGAATCAGGCTTGGTCCCTACCCTCAGAGAATGTGCTCCTAGTTAAACGGGGTTGTGTAGGCATTGGAGGAAATTAAAACACTACTGGACGATAATACAAGGTAAAAAGAACTGCCTGCTACCCAAAGGATGGGTATGTAGAGTGTGTTGTGTGTGCAGATAAAAGAGGTCTCCCATTTGTTTTGGCAGATCCGGTGGCATTATAACTGGATCTTGAGAAATAGGTGGGATTTGGATGTATGAAGATAAGAGTAACAATTATAGAGAAAACAGCATGGGAAAAGGTATTGTGGTGAGAAAGGGGTTATTGTATGTGAATAAGTGAATTACGAGTGCTGGGAATAATAAGTGAGTTATTGAGTGTGGAAATGACAGTTTGCTGCATTATAGAGTACAAGGATGAGAAACGTCTGAGATGAGGCCAGATGTGGTCAGTGCAAAGAGTCTTAAATTCCTTACTAAACAATGTGTATTTTATTTGGTAGATAATTTAGACTATGAAAGGTTTCTGACCATGGACGTGGCATGATCAAGTTGGGCGGTAAAATTCATAGGGACCTTGAGAAGCAAAACCAGAAGAGAGACTTCAGTTGGGGAGACCAGATAAGAGATTCTTATATTCAGGCAGGTGGTGGCCAGCGTCGGAGGAGAGGAAGTTCTACTCGAGAGATATAGCCAGGAGAGCGTGCAGGGACTTAAGAACTGATTGGAGGGGGACAGGTGGGACTCTTCATTGCATGCCCATGTTTGTGGTTACACAAGGAAAAGTCCTCACTTACCCACAAAGCCTTCTTGATATCACACAGAACCACCACTTTTGGCTTGTGATACAATGTGAATGGCGCCCCCTTGAGTTGTGCAGTGCATAATACATGCAACGTATGTGAGACCTTCTGGCAGCATTGTCACCCTTATCCACAACTTCAAACTCAACAGAGTTTCCATAGTCAATATGTGTGCAGCCTTTATCACAGGCCAGTGCTTTATCAGATTTTTCATGAAGCTGAAACACTAAGGAGAGAGAATCAAAAGGAGATGGCAAGGAAGTAGAGCTGGGAGAGTCTGGATAGCCCTTTGAGTACTCTACATTCAAACATGGATGCTCTACAACATGTTACATTCTTTTCCCTAGTGGATTAGATGATTTGATTAGCAGAATCTGGCTAGGAGTGAAAAACATAAAGGACCTTCATTTGGAAACCTATAGACTAGGATTTTAGACTCAGGTCACCCATTTCCTAAGTGTGTGATCTCAAACAATTGGGATTTTTTTCAACCTCAGTCTCCTAAAGGGTTGCTCAAGTATTATGTAGAAAACAAACCGAGCTAGTGGGGTGAGGAAACCCTTGGATAAAGTGGTCGGATCAGGGCAGACTTTTTTGAAGAAGTGACCAGTGAGCTGAAACCTGAAGGAGAAGGGAGTCAGCCAGAAGGGTAGGGGTTGGTGGGAGTGGGGGCGGCATTCAAGGCAGAAAGGATGGCAAATGCAGTCTTCCCAGGGAAGGAACAAGCTTGACATGTTTGGGAATGCCAGGGTGACTCACTCCTAAGGCTCTGTCAACACCTCTAGGAGAGGTGTGTTTTGTCATTGTTGTTTTTATTTGTATGTTTTTTCAATTTTGAGGAAAGTCATTTCGTTGATAAAGTGTAGAGGGTTCTTTTAACAAGTCTAATGGAACCCAAAGGACAGCCAATGTTGTGTGGCAGCCATTTTCAAGGGTTTTTTCTTAAGCATAAAGAAGTGAGCATAGTGCAAAGCCGCAAGAGAATTCATATAACCCTAAAAAAAGCTGTACAAAGTAGGGGCTGAGGGCTTCCCTGGTGGCGCAGTGGTTGGGAGTCCGCCTGCTGATGCGGGGGGCGCGGGTTCGTGCCCCAGTCCGGGAGGATCCCGCGTGCCGCAGAGCGGCTGGGCCCGTGGTCCATGGCCGCTGGGTCTGCGCGTCCAGAGCCTGTGCTCCGCGGCGGGAGAGGCCACAGCAGTGAGAGGCCCGCGTATCGCAAAAAAAAAAAAACCCCAAAACAAACAAAGTAGGGGCTGAGCAAAGTTCAGGCAGAGATACAGATTTCTGCTTCTGGAGACTGAAGGCAAAACCCAGAGCTTTATGTGATCTCATGGCATAGGCTCACAGATCTCTGGTTTTATGATTTTACTCTCTCAGCTGTGGGAGTTGACCTCTTCTGTGATTGATGGTTAGGTCCAAGAGAACTTCTAGGAAAACTAACACCTCTTTCTGGAGGAATTCATACTCGTGATGGCAATCCATTGTACAGCTGCCTTGCTTGCCTCCTTGATTGTTGGTGCTGCAAACATCCTGGGGAAAACAACATGGAAGAGTGACACAGCAGAGACTTCGCAGGCAGAGAGGTCCCATGTCTGAATGCAGCTCCAGCCCCTCCACTCTCGAGCTGTGTGTCCTCGGACAAGTTACTAAGCCTTTGGAGGATTTGGTACCTCATGAAAAGAAGGAGGATAGTAATCCTTGCCCTGCCTTCCTCCTAAGACCGTTATGAGGCTTAAATAAAAGCACGAGTGTACAGGTGTTTTAGAGACTGTAACGTCCTGTAACAAAGCAGGGAATAATAGCATCTGCAGTGTTAGAAATGCCTGGGACTTTGTAAAGATGTTGCTTTGACTCAGCATAATGGAGGAGACCACACCATTTTATTATCCAGAATGAAAGACTTCACTGCGGAGAAAGAGAGACTGATTTCTGAACAACAGAATGATAGATTTTACTTGCCTCCTTCGTACAGAATAAATTATTATCGCATAAACAACATACAAGCCTCTGAATGTATAATCCCTTTTTCCAGTCATCACATCTGCAAGTGTGTAACGCACACTTCTGTGAGCACATAAGGACGTACATGGCACAGCCGTACTTCCATTCTCTATTTCCATCATTCCATATTTAGCAAGGCGAGCCTGGAGTCAGGGTTCTTCTCTATGGGTAAGAGCCGTATACCTTGGAGTAAACATACGGGGGACCCTCCCAAGTGGTTTGGACCAGGTGACTATGTCCTTTTCTCCTCCAAGTCCCGGTCGGGAAAGCATATCGGGCACAGGTAGCACTGCCCTTGGGTTTGGGGCACTGTCCCATGTTCTTTTTTCTCAAAATTTTCAAACACCTCTTTCTGAGAAAATACTCACATCAGAAGTAGCCCCCAGCTGTCAGTTTGGCAGTCAGGGCCCCGCTCTGTGCAACTTTTGTCTAGGTTCCTGTCCCATCAGAAGCCACCTTCCACGGTACAGAGCAGTCATCCTGTGCATCCTCACCACGGGACCTCCCCAGCCTAGCCCCCCACAAGGCCAGTCTGATATTCTGTGTGGGCAGCAGTCACAAAAGGTTCACATCACAGCGTGAGGCTGAGGCGCTGGGTGTATCAAGCCTGAAAGGAATCCTGCAGGTAACTGAGTTCCATCTGATGCTTGACTTCCCTTGCGAACTGGTCTTTAATACCTGCTGCAGCCACCAATGTCACGGAGTGCACACAGAGGTCACCAACTTCCACCTCTGGCGGTGCTGACTGTTAGGGGAGTGGTCTTCGTGTCAGCCGGAAGCCACTCCCATCGCGCTCTTCACCCACTGGTGGTGCCACCGGATCCAGGTCAGAGCTTTCTCTCTCACGGTAGCTCCTTCAAGTGTTTGACTACCATTCTGGCGTCCCCTGAACACCCATTTTTCCAGGCTAAGCACTTCCTGGTCTTTCACTCACTGCCTCTAAGATGTAGCTCATCTCAAGAACGATCTTGAGAATGAGTCCCTTTTGGCCAAGGTTTTATGGCTGTTTGGCTGGTGAGGAGCCAGAGTCCTCCGTCCTTGTTCCCTTTGCTGGGGATGGAATCACTTCAGATCAAGATAAAAGCAGCTCAGAATTGCAGAAAAACAGACACCTGTGGTTTGGGGTTTTGTTTTGTTTTGAACACACCTCTAGTCTAAGGCTGGCAGGATGCCTTGCATTCATTTGAACAGAAGGCCCTGGTATTAGCAAAGGCTTGCCTCCTTGCACCTGGCAAAGAAGAAATTCACTCTTTGTTTGACTGTGAGATCACACCATGCACCCCTGCCCTGTTGGAGCTTAGTAATTAGGAGGTATTTGGAGGTAACATCAGGTTCGCTGAAGATTTGTGTCCAAGGTCTGGGTGTGCTCTCCTCACCCTGAATCTCAGCTTTCTCATCTGTAAAATGCTGATGGTAAGCCCTTCCTTGTCTGAGTTCCGGGAGGATTATGTAATTCAGATGGCTAGTGGAGGTGATAGCACTTGGTGAGAGGCTTTTCAGAGTCTGAACGGTGCACCCCACACTTGCTCGTCACTAGGCTGCAGACTATCTCCAGCTTGCCCCTGCCCACAACTTTCGAAAAATGAGAACTATCAGTTTTAGAAAAAGACATTCAGAGCTTCCATATCACTGCCAAGGCTGACTTTGTCAAAGGAAACATTTCTTTCTGTACTAAGACAAAGATCCTGCAGCCTGCTTTAATGATTCTTCACACCCTATTTTAAAACCAGAAACGACAAGGTAACTTTGTGGCTGAGAAACACCAGGTTCCAGAATTATCTGCACCATGTTCCAGAACAGCGCTCAGGAGTTAAGCCGGGTAAGGGAATGCTTGCAGATGCTCTTAAGTAGCCAACCAGCCAGGGACTCACTCCCTGCCCAGAACATTCACTTAGGATTTGATGTTTGTCATGAAAATGTTGCTTTTGCTTTAAAATACTATTTGTGGAAGTTTTCCTAGAATTCAGTGCTGTCTGCTGAGCTCAATATAACCAAACTGTACTAATGATAAAATAAGGGAAAGTTTTGTTTTCTGAAATCTAAAGCCTCAAGCTTAAGAAATGCGTACGTTGTATGAGGACTTACGTAAATGACAACATATAATGTTGTAGCACAAGACTAACTTTTCTCAAAAATAATGGAGCAGAGGAGTAAACATTCCTGGAATTGGGCACACGGGATGTGGTTCCTGGAATTGGGCACACGAGACGCGGGGTTCCTAAAACATAGACGTCCACAGAGTCAGGAGCCAGAGGTTAGTGGACAGTTCTAGTGCTCTTTGATTTGTGCTACCTTCCTTTCTATTCCAGGAATATAAGCCAGACCAACTATGTAATTTGGGGGACCCTTATTAAAAATAAGGACTTTCAAGATGGCAATAGCAGAGTATTAAACCAACAATGGGACCTTTCTGAGCATGAGGCCCTATGCGACTGCCAGATTGTATGCCCATGAAGCCAGCCCTAAATACAGGAGACTGTGCTTCCCAGTTTCTTTGCCAAATCCCTGGTTAGTGTGGTGTGAGTGATGGGAGAGATGTGTACCACTCTGACACACTGAAGAGCTTCCATCCTCCTTCCCCATTGCAATATACATGGAGTCCTTGTGTTGAGTCGGCGGAGCCATCAGATTGGAGCAGTCACCACTCCAAGGAGGGCTATTCTAAAGAGCCACCCGGATCAAGACAGAAGCTCTTGAGTGTTAAGACACTGAGATACTGGAGCTGTTTGTTATTGCAGCATCGGCTAAGCCTATCCTTACTAATACTTAGGGGAAGGCCAGAAATGGAAGGAAACATCTCAAATCTGAAAAGTACCATAAAGGAAAGGAAACCAGACAGTGAAGAGTGGTGTGATGGTTCTCATGCATTTGTTTTTCCATCAATGAAATAAGAATTCAAAAATGATCTTTAACATGTTTACAATTCTATGGTACTTTCCCTCAACTCATTTAAAAAATATATTATCTAAGAAGAAAGACTACGTACTCTCCTTCTCCTTTAGCCTCTCAATCTCTTGGCCCATTGCCATCCGTGGACCATTCTTGAATCACTGAACACCTCTAATACTTTCAGAAGCCAAGAGAAGGACACTCTCCTAGGGCAGTGTCCTGCTCTGTAGAAAGTATTTTGTCAAAAAGACTTTAATTTGTCACCATGATTGGGCAGGTTTTTGATTCCAAAAACTCTAGCTGATATTGTAAGAGTCTCACTGCTTAAAAACAAATCACTGAAACTGGTCCCTTTTGTCATCGTTACTATGTTATATAAACTTGGATATCACATTGCCTTCAAAGTTGCTCCTCGTTGCTCTCAAACACTGGGTTGCTATAAGACACTCCCCTGCCACACGCCGGCATGTCAGAGTAGGAGGTCTGGTTTATGGGGGGCCAACTGGGGTCATTTGCCAAGGCCCTCTGCCATATCCGATACTGGCTTCTTGATTGATAGCCAAAACATCTTTTGATTATCATCCACAGGGCTCTATTTTCAATGATGGCCTCCTGCAAAATAAAAGAGTGACTGTTTACAATCAGAGGTTAGGTGTTTCCAGAATACAGCCTTCCATAGACCCTCATAAGGCACTACTGCATTGACTGCTTCAATCTAGCTTGAAAAACAACTTGAGCCTCTGACAAATCCAAGGTGATTTCATGTGATAGGTCATGGCCTCTCAAACTTTTCCACTTAAGAAACTCTTCTGGAAGAAGAAAGAGTAACAGTTTCAAGAATCCAGAAACATAGCCTGAAGTAGTCTGCCTCAAGGATTTCATATGTAAATTAAATGTAAAAGCATCCAAATTCTGCAGTTCACTCCATATCAACATCCGTATGTGATTTAATATAGATGACACTTAAAATTATCTACTACCAAATGGTATTGACCTTACAGAAAGATATGCCATGCTTACGATGTGACTTGGGTGTACCCTGGCACATCACTGCGTAGTCATGAACACAGGTAAAATTTGGGATGTGGGCCACAGTTTTGTAGCTGGACAGATCTGGATTTGAATCCCAGCTCTGACACCTACTATGGGCAAGTTAATTACCCCATCTGAGCCTCAGTGATTAGAAATAATAATTCCTTCCTCTTATATTTGTCATTAGGATTATATAACTCCCCTCACAATGCAGAGCATGGCATGGCACAGCTACTTCCCTTTACCATTCTCCTGAACTATTCATTTAACAAATGGCTGTGCATTGCAGCCTTATTCACATAAGCCTCCAAACTTCACCTACAAATATTTCATTGCAACACGTTTTATAAGATGACAAAAGATATGTCCTTTGAAAACATTTTGGACTGGCATTTTACTTCATGAGTGAGACTGAACCTTGAATAGAGCCCAAGTTATAACTTATAATACATAGCACATGAGGGATTATGTTAAATTCATTTTTTTCATCCTATGTGGTCACAAAGATTGACCATCTTATAAGTTATCATGAAAGAAAGAAAGAGGAAAATATGAGGACCCAAGCTGTCCCACAGAATTTGAACTGGTTTTGGTGTCTGTCAGTGGTATCTTTGCGAAACTGACAGAGTTAATTCTGTAGGATTCTACAAGGAACTTTGCTAGAGATAGTGGTTTCCTAAAATCCACCCATCTTTGACATCTGAGTCCACTGCCCATGGAAATCACAGAGAACAGCTAGTCTGAACATTCCTCTAAAAGCTGATCGTCTGCTGACAGGCTGTTGAACGCTCACACGGCCATCTTATCAGCATCCTGCAAACCTCAGGGATCACCTAGCCAAACCTGTTCCTTTACTTTCCCAGACCAAGGTTTTTTGTCCTCTTTAATTAACAAGAGAACAGTAGCTCTCCTTAGAGCTGAGATAAGGCAGGATCATAGGTATTCAATTAAAGGTTTTAAAATCTAACTTATGTCCAGGAAATCTTAGCAGGCTTCGTACAAAACAAATGAACACACACACACACACACACACACACACACAAGACATTAGTGCTCTACACAATATCTTGAGCTTTGTTACAATTCTACAAATGTGATGACCTGTATTACTTTGATGCCCTGAAAAGGGAATCAAAGAAAGCACTGAGAAATAATCCATCCTGTCACTGTACATTGTAAATTAGATGTAGAATGAGAAACAAAAGGAAAGCCTTGATGATATACCATTTCTTGAAAAAAACAAAACTTCATCACATGAGCTCTTCTGACATTCAAATAATTCATATATATATATATATATATATACACACACACACATACATATATACACACACACGCATTCACACAATGCATAAGTAATAAAAGGGAGGGTGTTAAAGCTATCCACATTAGCTCCTCTGCCTGTTAGCAGGAGGTTAGATCATGAGACCCAGCAAGTAAGGATAAGGTCTCACTCCAACTTGTTTCGCTAGTATCAAATTACTGTCTCCATCTGCTGGGGGTGGGCAGGCTTACTTCTTACATTTAAGAATTGAATAAACATTTACCCAGCTCCTAATAGAACAAAGCAGTTGTTATAGCTAGTAAGATGACTTCCTGCCACAGTTTAATGGCAAGCAAAAAAAGAAATTTATACCCAGGTAACTATAACGCTTGTCTTCTTTCTCCCTGTAGATTGTGAGCTCTACCCCTCTGCTATTATTACCCCTTTCACATCATGCCCTAGTACATGGCACAGGTTCAACAAATGCTTGTGGAAAGAGTGAATGAATAAATGATCGCTAGGCACAAAGTAAGGAATGGTAAGTACCACAAGAGATGGCATAATAATAAGAGCTTATATTTACTAAGCGCTTACTATGTGCTTTTCATCGTTTACATTTCATGCTCACAGTAACCCTGTGAGATAAGGTACCATTATTATCATCATTTTGCAGATGAGGAAACAGAGACACAGAGAAGTGTAGTGACTTGACCAAAGTCAGACAACAAGAAAGGGTGGAGCCAGGATTCAAACCCAGGTAGATTACTCTGCAGCTATATTCTTAGCTGCAAATATACTGAAGGAGAACGGCTTCCTGCTGGGGGATTATGGCAGACTTTGCTGCTTGATTACCCTACAGCCCATTCCTCCTGGCTCTTCCCTGCCCACCTTAAAAAAAAATCATAACTAGTCTAAGCCAATTTGTCTAACTTTTTGGCATAGATCCACTTTCCCAGAGTCCTTTTCTACTAAAGCTGACTATGAGACAGAGTTCTAAGCAATGAGGCATAAGAGGAAGCCTTCCGGTGGGCTGCAGGACGTTTTTTGCTTCCTGATGAAAGGTTCATACTTGTGGGAATAAAAGCTGGCTGGTACCTCTTCTTCCATTTTTTTCCTGCACTGAAAACAGACATAAAGCTTAGCTACATGGGAGCTAGCTGGGCCCCATAAGCAACAAGCACAACCATGAAGGCCAACATCTAAGGATGGTGAGACGAAAAGGTGGAAGAATGCAGAGCCCCAGTGATGCCACAGAGACACTAAACTAGCCCTGAAGCCACTGGCTTCCAATCTTCTTGTTAAGTGAGTCAATAAATATCTTTATTGTTTAAGCCACTGCTTGCTGAGCTAACTGATCCAGGAATCAGGAAAAATTTATGAACAGGCTAACACTCTAGCTGTGCCACAGAGGACGGAATGTTATTTCAATATGCAGAAATGGGGAAAGACGTACTAGACAGAAGAAATAACACGATCACGGACAGGAATACGATATACACATAAGATTATCCCTTAAAGGACAAGGACCATCTTTCTGCAACTCCATAAGAGGACTCTCATGGCAATGCTCTTTTATTAATTCGGTGGCTTTGGGGACCATATGGTTTAACACAGGACTCCTCAGTGTGATTCCTGAGTCAGCTGCATCAGAATTACCTGGCAACTTATTAGAAACAAAAGCTTGTATCTACTTCAGACCTACCAAATCAGAAATGCTGGGGCAGTGCCAGACAATCTGTGTTTTAACAAGCACTCCAGGGAATTCTGATGCCCACTCAAGTTTGAGAAGTCCTAGTTTAGCAAAGAGATAGATGCTCCTTATCCTAATTCTATGTCCTGTCCTGCCACCAGCTCCTGCGCAGCCTTTACCCTGCTTAGCAATGAAGGCTCCGGAGCTCCTGCATACAAAATACTGCAGGGCCATCAGGCCCCAGGTGCGCCAGCCCACCACGAATCCCCCCTCACTGGAACCAGTCTGGGTTTGTAAGTAAAAGCAGGAATGGGGACAGATGGAGTCTTAAAGCTCATCCCTCCTACAGAATGGATGCCTTTTCTGGGGCGCCCCCTCCAAGAGTGGGCTTTAAGAAATGGGGATTGTGTCTAACAGCACTGAAGGAGGAGAGAGTAAAGCGCGTAGCAAGGCAAAGGGGGAGCGCAAGCTCATTTTCTTGGGGAAATGGAGCATAAAGAATAAAAGCTGGGAAAAGCTCACTCTGAATCTCATTTCCCATCTGTAAAGTAAAAATGATAGAAGTTGTTCAGTGAAAGAAGCCAGACACAAAAGGCTACATACTGTATGATCCCCTTTATATGAAATGTCCAGAATAGGCAAATCCATAGAGACAGAAGGTAGTTTAGTGGTTGCCAGGAGGTGAAGGAAGAAGAAGGGGAAATAAGGAGTGACTGCTAATGGGTGTGGGATTTCTTTCAGGGTGATGAGAATGTTCTAGAATTAGACAGTGTTGGAGGTTGCACAACTCACTGAACATATTAAAAGCTACTGAATCGTACACTTTAAAAAGGTAAATCTTATAGTATGTGACTCATATATCAGTTTCTTTTGAAAAAATTTGAATGAATTGAGTTGGGTCTCTATTTGTGAATTTTAGAAATGGATAGGACCTTCTCCTCCTCCCCAGCCCCACTTTACAGATAGGCAAATGAATACCTTGTTTGGAATTCATCAGAGGGAAGCATCATTGCTCATGTTGCCAAGGAAGGGAGACCCTTGCACTGTTGAGCCTTGTCAGCTAAAGCTGTTCCTTTTTCAGACTCCCAGAGAATGCCTCCGCCACCCCAACTAGCAATCAGCAGCCTGAGGCCACTTACCTCCACGACAAGGGACACAATGAAATTGGAGCCGAGCATAATGACAATGTAGACCCTCCACAGGACAGGAGTGCAGAGCAGCTGGTGGGAGATGAAAAAGTAAAGTCAGTCTGAAGACTAACTATGCTGCAAAAACTTCATGCTGTTCACAGTGTACATGCAGGCTTCTAACCACACTCATTCTTGTGAGACACTAGACACCTCTGATGGGCAACTTTGGCTTGACTTTCTTGGAATCTCGCTGCAGTCTGAAACTCAACTCATCCAGCTCGCGTTGCTTCCCTCTGTCCTTCGCAGGGGTCAGACCCACATCATAGTGTGGCATCCTCCCCACCTCCACTGGCTTCCTAATCTTTTTTTTTTTTTTCCTTCATAGGTAATTCTTCCAATAACTTTCTTACACATCTCACCTCACCTGGATATCTCCATCTCAGAAGACTTGGACAAATGTAACAGTTTGTTACTATTTGTGTAAACGTGGTAGAATATACATATAAGAAATGTATATGTACACGTGTATAATACAAATCTGAAAGTATGTAAAATAAACTGGTGTTATCAGTTGTCTCCAGAGAGAGGAACTGGTAGTCGGGGAACAAGGATGGGAGGGAGGCTTTCACCACATAACTTCTCTAAACTTTTGAATTTTAAACCATGGGAATGTTTTCTCTATTTAAAAAAAATATGAATTTTTTAAAAATGAGCAATAATTAGGTTACAAAGCAGCATGATTCCATTTAAAATAAAATAAACGTCATAAATCAAACACACATTTATAATAAAGGAATTTTAAAGATGGAAGGCTATAGTTAATAATGTTATAATTTTCCTTACCTGCATAGTTACATTTTTTAAAATGCACCCATAATTTTATGTAATAAGAAAAATAATTATTTTTAAGGTGAGCAATAATCCTTTGCAGAATCTTTTGAAGTCATGCTGGCAATGACTCTGCACAGGTTCCCTCCAAACCAAATACATTCCTTATTTTGTTACAAGAGGTCCCAGCCCCTCTGAAACAGTCTTCACTAACTTAAGAGTGTAACTAAATCCAACATGTTTTAACCTTAACTTCGGCAGGATTAAGGAATTTTAACTCATTTAGAAGACTAGTAGGCAAGGACTATTTATCTCCATGAGTACCTAATCTAATTCATGAATACAATTATACTGTTAATCACAGTAATACAATTATAAAAATGAAAAGCTGAATGTAGATATTAGTTTATATGTCAAATGTCACCATGGGTTTGTGACGGTGTTGCTGGTTTGGAATGCACTATGTACTCCAAATGCTTGTCTACATTTAGGAACCTGATCTGCAATGGTCAGTCAGTCAGTCATTGCCATTATGTGCCATTCACTATGCCAGGCACTGGTAATACAAGAATGAATAAGATAGGATGTTGGCCCTCATGAAACTTATCTTTGAGAGGGAGAAGCAGACAGGCAATTTTACAAAGAACTAAAAGCTCAGGTCCTTTTATCATCTCTTCTGTATCCTATTTATTGGTCTAAAGGACTTTTATTAATGATTAACTTCTAATTCAAAAGAAGAATAGATTAGAGGAATCAAAATATACATTTTCCCTTGCTTGAATTTGTAAAATTTCTGTCTCTTCTAGAGTTTCACAGTTGTCTCAAAATTACAAAACTGTAAGAGAGTACTTGAGGTAAGATATGGATCTTTGAACGTAGGTTTTGCAGGCATTAAGTATGTAATACAGAAAAACAAGTTTTTAAAGAGTTTTAAAAAAAATGTAAATACAGATTTGAGAATTAACCCCAAAAGTGTTATAGGCAAAACTGTTTTAAACAGCTTCAAAGCAAAACCATTTACGAGAAAATTCTCTTTAAGAGAAAATGTATAAATAGAATTTCCAATCTTACAGAGATCTTTTAAAGGAAAAACGTTCAATGCTTTTGAAATACTTGAAATCAAGACTAGACAGAATTTTATTTCCCGACCAGCTTAAATAAAAATTATGAATAAATTCAGCATTCATTTTAACCCTACCATCTCAAAAGAATAATAGGTGTCAAGAATCCATGTCAATTGCAATTGTGGCCTGCTTTTTGAAGCCAGGGTGTTACATAACTATAAAATATCATCATATCCCAGAGATAAGACTTACATCCAGACGCCTATATAATTCTGGAATATCGGCAAATAGAATGAATAGACACACACTCAGCTGTATGACCAGCACAAGGACAAATATATCTGAGGAAATAAGAACACAAGCATTCATTTAGAGAAATCTGAGTCCAGAGTATCACATCCATTGATACACATATTCTAGATTAACACCGATTAGATTTACTTGATTTCTACAACCAAACTCAGCAAAATAGATGAAAAGTACTCACTTCTATGCAATGGGTCTCACCTCTACGATTTCTATGTATGTCCTTGAGGTAAGTGGAAAATTTCACATGCATGTTATATGTTTCAATTAATAAAAATGGGACATACATATAGGGTAATACTGACAAAATAACGTTTTCAATAAACGCCTTGGAGATATCCAAGTATCTGAGTCTCTTTAATGCAAATCATCCACCTCACATGTATATGTATAGCTGATTCACTTTGTTATAAAGCAGAAACGAACACACCGTTGTAAAGCAATTATACTCCAATAAAGATGTTAAAAAAAAAATCATCTGGGCTTCCCTGGTGGCGTAGTAGTTGAGAGTCCACCTGCCGATGCAGGGGACACGGGTTCGTGCCCCGGTCCGGGAAGATCCCACATGCCGCGAAGCGGCTGGGCCCGTGAGCCATGGCCGCTGAGCCTGTGCGTCCGGAGCCTGTGCTCCGCAGCGGGAGAGGCCACAGCAGTGAGGGGCACCCGTACCTCAAAAAAAAAAAACCAAAAAAACAAAAATAAAAATCATCTGCCTCAAATCCTTTCCTGGGAAAAAGGAGGGACTGTAAATAAACAAACGCTTGCATTGCAATCATGCGGAGGTCAGCATTCGATTGCTTCCTCATCCCAAGAAGAAGAGCAAAATAACTTTCTCCGAACAGATTTTTCTGAGGATATTGATTCTTCAACTTGTGCTTCTAAATTTTCCCAATTAGAGGGGTAGTGATGCTATGCAAATATATGTCCCAAAAGCTAAACAGGTCACCTACTTCTCCTAACACTCACCCCCACCCTCAGCCCGGACTGTAAGGAGGTGAGAGGTACTTCGGCCAAGAATCTCAACAACTTTCTGTAGTCAGGCTCCTCCAGGCTGGACCCGCTCCCAGAACTGCCAATCACACAGTGTCATCCCGACCATTGTATTCATGGCAGGAGACACTTCCAACTGAGCGCTGTGACCCTTCTCCCCACCTCCTCTGAGATGAATTCTGACAAGTACTGACAAGCAGAGAATTAAACGTGTCTTCCCAATTTGGAGTGAACCCATGAAAAGATACCTAGAGACAAATTTCTAGGGAAAGGAAGTGGTGGATTAAGAAACTCTAGTATTTAACACAGCTTTGAGGGAGGTAGCAAAGGACCAGGAAGTAAGGCTGCATGTGTTTACAGAGCCCTGGAGTGGAAGTCAGAAGACCCTAGATGAGTGCCAACTCTGCAATTGTTCCTTGAGTGACCCAGGAGAATCTGTTCTCCTCTCTGATGACCTCTCACCTCTGATATGGTACAGTTCTACTCACAGTTTGTGTATGTGGGCTGCCTAAATGGTTTTCCTTTAGAGAAGACAAGAGCCACAATGATACAGTTGATTGTTCCCAAGAACCATATAGTAGTGTTCTCAAAACTTGTGAAGACACCATTACTTCCGATCTTATCTGGAGCAGTTGGAGAAATGGTTAACTTTGAGATGGTCTCATTTTGCACTGTGCAGGTACTAAAAAGGAAACCAAAGAAGCTAATGAAGTGAGATGACAAGTCCTTACGAAGCATATGTATCTACACAACTACATGTCCTCAATGCTTCTATAATTGCCTACACTTTGGGAAAGAATATACTGAAAAGTAAGGAGAAAGAAACCAGCATGTATAGATCTATATTTTGGGTAGATGGATAGATGATTGATAGATAGATGATAGATAGATATCAATAGATAGATAGATAACAGATCCAACAAGTTATTTATTCAATAAGTTGGGCACGAATAATGTAGTAAGACTATGTGAGAGAAAAAGATATGAGTAAGTCATGACACTTCCCTCTATTTGCTTCAGATTTCTGAACATTTACAAGTAGTGTGACTATACAATTCATCATCCAACAGGCACAGATTTGAATGTGAAAGGAAACAATATAATCATTACTTTGGGATATCAGGCTTAAAATAGGGCTGCCTAGCCAAACTATAATGCATGGTCACCCTAGGTATAAAAGATGGTCAGAATTCACTATCATTCAAGATGAGCAAAGATAAGTGCTAATGAATGATGCCACCAAACTGTGCTACAAAGAAGAGATCACTGGAAAACTGCCAAGGGCCTTAAGGAAGCCAAATCTTTAGTAGAATGAAGACCCATCTGCCTCCCAACATATGGGCCAGATGATGTTTGACAGAAATTAGAATGTGACAATCTAAGGCTGTGATCATACCTGTGCATCCCCATGGAATACCAAGGCTGCCTCTGAACCAGAATGAAGCCCACAATGTGCATGGCCAGGCTGAGAAGAATGTTGAGAATCACAGAGAGCAGCAGAGGCGGGGAGATCAGCCGTCCTGCAGGTCTGAAAGGCACCAGCTTGGGATAGGCACCATTCAAATTCACTACAAAATAAATTCAAGTTTTATATGTATATGAGAGCAGGAAAATTTTGTATTCTTCATCAGAAGAATGGTGTAACTTCTTGGGCCCATATATCTGAGGAAATTGACAAATTGAAATATTGATACATCACAAAGTAAGGGAATAAAACAATGAATGAATTCAAACTCAAGTCATATGAGGAATTCTTGAAAGAGAAGACAGGACAACAACAAGATGCCCTTTCCCCCCCTATTAAATAAGCAAAGACTATTACATTATAGATGAGGAAGTGATGAAGTGAGCACTCTCATACACTTCTTGTGGAAACGTATATTGACACAAAAATACCTTCTGCAGGGCAGTTTGGCAATAAATATGAAGAGATTGAAAAATGTTCATAACCTTTGACATAGCTATTCCATTTCTGGAAGTTTATTCTAAGCTAAAAAAATCAGAGATGTAGGAAGATGTTCATCACAGCATCATTTACAATAAATTATGGTACATCTCTATAATGAAACAACATACAGTCACTAAGAAGCAATGTTTTCAAATATTTAATAACAAAATGAGGAGTGACATCAACCAAATGGCAGATTAGCAACTCCAACATCCCATCCCTCCACAGAAACATTGAAAAACAAAAGGAAACTGTCAGAAGCAACTTTGTCAGAACTCTGAAAAACAGACGAAAGTTTACAGCAAACAAGCAAATGCTGAGTCAAGAAAAAGACAACTTAAAAATGGGAAGAAAGCTTTGTGGCATTTTTACTTGCCCTTGCCCCCCTCCCTCCTTAGCTCAATGGCAATCTTGAACATGGCTGTCTGCATTCCCAGCGGAGGGTCCTTGTCCCTGGTTACAAAAGGGGAAAAGCAGACTTTATCCACAAATTATTGTGTATGTCTGTTCTAACCTGTCTGGAAGCTACCTGGAGAACCGATGCAAGGTGTTCATCTCTGTTTTGCCCAATAAAAAACTTAGTCAGGGTGGAAAAGCAGCATACTCCTTAAAAACACTGTAAGGCTAACAGGCTACCCATAGTCATGGGGAGCAAAAGATTACAGTTGAGACATAAAATAACAACCTGAAGCCTAGAAAGAAAAGTTAAGGAGCATTTATTTGGAAAATATGGTATTCAGAAGTACCTGTGCATGTTGGGGAATATAGAAAGCCATGTGCCTGCCAAAGATGTATGTTCAGAAAAGACCCTAAGCTTTCAGCCCTGGACAGTCACTAGGCTCAGCACAAGCTTAGTTAAGTGCTGACGTGCCCCAGCACAAAACTAGTCTGCAAAGACTGGGAGAGGTATTTCTTTGTTCGTGTTTTTAAACTCATGGAATTCAACTCATGGATATCTCTGTCAAAACACTAGCTGAACAAAAGCTAAAGGAATAGAGATTTTAGTGACCACACATGACAACTGATCTAATCTTTGCAAAAATAGTTTAGAAAAGTCACTAAATAAATGGACTACTACAGTCTTCAAAAAGCAGCAAAACAAAAAAACATCAAGCCATGGGGAGGGGAAAGAATCTGATTTCCAGAGTTACAACATTATAATATTTAATGGAATAAAATAAATTGACAGAAATTATTTCTGAGGAAGCCCAGATGTTGGACTTACTGGGCAAAGACTTTAATACAACTGTTTTTAACATGCTCAAAGAACTGAAGAAAATCAGGGAAATAATGTGAACAAAAGGAGAGTATTAAAGAGTTAGAAATTTTAAAATGAAGCCCAAAGACATCCTTTTTAAAGAATCCTCTTTTATAATTTCTATCTCTTTATTGACGTACTCATTTTGCCCAGTAAAGGTAATTATTTGGGCAAATATAAAATCCTATATTATTGTATTTTTTAACTCAGCTTTTTATTCCTACATGATTTAAAAGACAAATGCATAAAAAAACAATTATATACGTATGTTATTGGGCACAAAATGGATAAAGATGTAATTTGACAACAACAGCATAAAAGGAGGAGACAGACCTGTAAAGTAGCAGAGTTTTTATATGCTACTAAAGTTAAGGTACCTATTCAAACTAGATTGTTACACATTTAGCACATTACATGTAATCCTCATAATTATATATTATGTAATAAAAAACCTACAGTTAACATCACACTCAAGGGTGAAAGATTGAAAGCTTTCCCCCCCCAAATCAGGAACAAAACAAGGATGCCTACTTTCACCACTGTTATTCAGCATTGCATTGGAAGTTTTATCTAGAGCAATTAGAGAAGAAAAAGAAATAAAAGTCATTCAAGTTGGAGGAAAGAAGTAAAACTATCTCTATTCACAAGTGACATGATACCAAATATTGGAAATCCCAAAGAACCCTCAAGAAAACTGCTAGAGTTGATAAATGAATTCAGCTATGTTGCAGGATACAAGATCAACACATAAGAATCAGTTGAGTTTCAACACATCAACATTAAAATGTGGTAGATATATAATGGAATATTATTCACCCATAAAAAAGAATGAAGTTCTGACACATGCTACAACACAGATGAATCATGAAAGTATTATGCTAATAAGATATGCCAGAAATAAAGGGACAAACATTGTATGGTTCAACTTACTGGAAACATCTTGAACTGGCAAATTCATAGAGACAAAAAATAGTTTAGCGGTTATCAGAGGCTAGGTGGAGGGGCAATGGGAGTTATTGCTTAATGGGTAAAGAGTTTCTGTTTGGGGTGATGAAAAAAATTAGAAATAGACAGTGGTGATGGTTGCACAATGTTGTGAATGTAATTAATGCTCCTGAATTGTACACTTAAAAATGGTGAAAATGGCAAATATTATGTTATGTATAATTTACCACCATAAAAAAGAATGAAAATATGTACACATAAAAAAGTGGTCATAAAGTTAACAAACCAGGATGCACAACTATTATATAGAAAACATAATTCAAATTTCTTTATCTATACGTGTGTGTGTGTATAATTGGAAGGGAATACATCAAAATGCTTTAATTTGTTAGCTCTGGATAGCAGGATATAGGAGGATATAGGTGGTTTTTCTCTTTGTTATCTCTTGCAATGTTTTCCATCTTCTTTTCACAATGAATTACATTAAAAAATAGAGAAAAATCTGGAGATCCTTGTTATGGGAAAGAGAATAATCACAGAAGAAATGCGAGCTGTTTTCAAATATCTGAAGAACTATTCTGGAGAGAAAAATCAGACTATTCTCTGCCACCCCAAATGGCAGAACTGAAGACTGAGATGGGTGAAAGTGACACAGAGGTAGATCTGGCTTGATGTAAAGGATTACTCTGTTAACAGTAAGGACTGCCCAAGGATGTTCTTACAGTAGATTTAACAAATATTTAATGAGCTCCTTTGATATGTCCGGCACTGTTAGAAGTATTGGGAATACAGCAGTGATCAGGATAGACAAGGTGCTGTTCTCACGAAGTACACACACTGAGTGAGGGAAGGCAGGCAAAAACAAATAAAAACTTAGGTAAATATCATAATTTCGGATTGTGAAAAGTAGTGTGAAAAAAATAAAGCAGAACGTGTGGTGATAGAGAATAACTGGTTTGGTCACTATTTAAAGTGACCTTTCTGAAGTGGTGACATTTTTCTGACTAGAACCATAGGAAGATCTACAGGGAGAGTATTTTAGGCAAAGAAAATAGCAAAAACAAAGGTGCTGAGGTGCCCACAAGCTTGGCAATGCTCACAAGACAGAAAGACCAGGGTGCCTGGAACAAGTAAGTGGGTAGCAATATGGTTAGAGGTGAAGCTGGAGAAGTAGGCCAGAGCTGGATCATGTAAGACTTTGGATTTAGTGGAAATGGGAAGGATGACGATAAAATTTACATATAAAAAACAACAGTCTTACTACCATGTGAAAGGTAAATTGGGGTGAGGAGAAGTCAGCAAGAGCAGAAGCAAGGTCAGTTGTGAAGGTATCGCAGTAATCCACAGGGGAGGTGACATGGCTTTGTGACAGTGGCTACAATAGGGATGGAGAGAAGCTATGTAGGATGTGTTTCGGAGGTAGAGCCAATAGGAATTGTATATATATATATATAGATATTATATGTAAAGGTGAAGAAAAGAGGGGAATTAAGGATGACTCCGGGTCTTCGATGTGAACAACTTGGTAGATTGTGGTACTATTTCAATAGAATACAAGCTCCATGAGGAAACGAATTTCTATGTTTTTTTCCACTGATGTATATCAAGTGCCTATTACAGTAAGTAGAACAAACCAGACACTCAGTAAATATTTAATAATTTTGTTGAATATCAGATCTGATAGAAGAAAGCATTCTGTTTGGGCACATTAAGTCTCCGTCCTGTTAAATATCCAAGATTAGATGCTTAGCAGCTGCATTTCCAGAGTTTAGGATAGACATCAAGCCTAGAGACATAAATTTGGGATTCATCAGCATACAGATAACATTAAAGCCATAGAATTGGTTGAAACCACTTAGGGAGATTGTGTAGACTGAAAAGACAAGAGAACCTAAGAACAAGCAAGCCTTGGAACATTCTAAAAGTTAGAGCACAGGTAAAGGAGCAGAGACCAGCAAAAGACATGAGGAAGCTGTATTCATTAAGGCAACAGATAATTCAGCAGGGTGTGGCATCACAAAAGTCAAGAGAAGAAACCTTTTGAAGGATAAGAGCGCTGTTGAGAGATCCAAGTACAATGAGGAGAGAGAAGTGATCAGTACTGTTGACCGCACGGAAGTCATTGGTGGACTTGACAAGAGCAGTGTTGGGGAAGAGACAGCCGAAGTGTGCATAGTACTTACTCTCCTTGCATATGTTCTCTGAAAGCAAAGCTTTTGAGCAAGTTTTTTAAACCATAAGTTGGCGTGATAGCTGTTAAGATTATGACGACAAGGTATGACGAAATAGTGGAAACAGTGTGAAAGCAAGACCAGGAGGCATGTGGAAGAGGCAGTCTAAGATTGGTACTTTTTTTTTTGTATCGAAGTATAGTTAATTTACAATGTTGTGTTAGTACAACAAAGTGATTCAGTTATATACATACACACACACACACACACACACACACACACACACACACACACATATATTCTTTTTCAGATTCTTTTCCGTTACAGATTATTACAAGATATTGAGTATAGTTCTCTGTTTTATACAGTAGGTCTTTGTTGTTTTCCTACTTTATATACAGTAGTGTGTATATGCTGGTATTTTTGAATGTATCAGTAATGTGGACCCTCCCAGCCAGCGGTGTTTGGAGCTGGCTCATACGAGCTCACAAGAGCCAATTGCCACTAAGTTTGTAAGCCAATTATTAAATATGGCCATTATTAGAAGAATACTATATAAAGTTGCAATTAAATAAATATTATCTTAAAAACAAAGATAATGGGGGCTTCCCTGGTGGTGCAGTGGTTGCCGATGCAGGGGACGCGGGTTCGTGACCCGGTCCGGGAAGATCCCACATGCCGCGGAGCGGCTGGGCCCGTGAGCCATGGCCGCTGAGCCTGCGCGTCCGGAGCCTGTGCGCTGCAACGGGAGAGGCCACAACAGTGAGAGGCCCGCGTACCGCAAAAAAAAAACCAAGATAATGAATACTCAGAACTGATAACGTCCTAATGATTTTACTACAGTTTAGCATTATCTCTGTTCTTAAAGTTAATAATGGAGATTGAACTTAAACGTGTGTCACGTCTGTAGCCATTACATCATGAACAATTGTTTTTTAACTGAGGAAATATTCTTCCAGATTTCAAGAACTATTATCCAAATTAGCAAATAAGTTGCTCACATGACTGATGAATGATTAAAGTTTCAGCATAAGCCTGTGTTGTTTTGCTCACTCAGGTAAAGAAAAACGTCAACAAACATTCATTCACATCAGAACTATTTCAGTCATCAATCGCAACAATACATTGACTATGGATGCAAGACTTTGATGAAACTCAGTTAAAGCATTCTGTGAGAATCCACTGGCTAAATGGAAATTGCAAGAAAGAGTAATGTATACTTTAATGTTATTTGATAATTGCTCACTACACATTTTTCTTTTTAGTAAAGCTTATAATAAGCATCTATGCATATGCATATACATGCATATCTACAATTTTTTGGAGAGCTGGCTGTTACATATGTGCCAGGAAACCACTGCCTTCCACCAAACAAGTGCACAGGCCCAGAATCCAAATTCATGCCCGTGAACGTTAGAATCCGGCTGATTGAAATGAAATGACAATAGAATTAGAGGTAGCAAGTGGACAAAGTGGGTCTACTCAACTGTTTCGGAAGTTTGAGAATAAAGGGGACAGTAGCTAATGGTAGATTTGGGGTCACAGAAGAGGTTTTAAAGAAAGAAGATACAAAACCATATTTATCTGCTGATTGGAATGATCCAGTGGACCAGAGAAAAGTTGGTGATAGAGAAAAAGATCATTCCAGGAACAAAATCCTTGAGGAGGTAGGAGCAGGTAGGATTTAAAGTACAAGTGAAGCTGGTGGCATTCATATATAAGAGAGAAAAGCAGAGAATATGGTAAAGATGACGGATAGTGGTCAGGCTGGGGAAAAATCCCATAGCGGGGAAACTGGGGAGACAATTCATATATCAGTTAGGAGGTGGTGGGTGAGAGTGGCATAATGGCAAGATTACATTTAATCTCTGTTCTAAATCCTGAGAGGTTAGGATTGGAAATGGGAAACATAAAAGCCATTTAACTTCTATAAATTGGGCACATTTGGACCACAACTATACCTAAAAGCACACTGAAGTCAGTTTTCAAGGTGCTGTTTTTCATTTTAAAGGTTTAGTGACCATTTATAGAAGCTCTATATTTTGTGGAAAACAGCAAAACAACGAGCCAGCTTTTCCTTTGCTAACACTTTCAACACTTAAAAATGAAGACTCTATTTCCTCTTTCTCTCTCTGCATACCATACCCCTTTGGGAATAAGTCACTCATCACTGCGGCTATAGCTGCTACCCCTCAATGGTGGACTAACCCTGCAGGGGCAGAGGGAAGCAAGTGGAGGGGAGTATCTCTGAGAAGAAAATTTAAAAGACATCTTACTTGTTACACCAATAAGAGTTGTAATGGCCAGATCCTGGAACAGAAACTGGTAATTTGAAAGGCTGTTTGTCTCCTGAAAATAAAAAGGAAAGTGGCTCAAAAAAGTTATAACCTTCTGGATGAAATGTGACATCAATTGCACTCATTTTCTCACTGCAGCATAGGATTTTCAAGTAAATTACCAAGGAGATGGTATGGTCAGGGGCCTGGTCATGTCAGCAGGGGTACCAAAGACAAGCCTGCAAACTCCTTTCTAGCCAGGAGGGCCACTGCAGTGTGCTTTCTGGGCTGCTCCTTTGAGCATCAGTGTCACCCCTGTTGAGAGGAACATCTCACTCTGATTCACCTCTAGTCTCTTTTCTACTTGTTAGCAGAAAGGTTGGGGTTTGGTCTGACACAACAAAATGACACATTCCCAATGGTCAGTGACAAATGTGTGGTGATCCTACCTAAATTTCACCAATGGAAAATGAGAATAACTAAACCTACTATTTGCATTCTTGGGTGTTGTTAGAAAGTCCTGATAAAGCACCTTGATATTCTTGAAAAAAAAATGTTCATGTTTTACTGATTTCAAGAAACTTGCTTCCTTCCCCCCACACACGCCCTTCGTGGAAAGGAGATAATGATGACCCATGTTTAACTCTACTTTTGAGCATAATGAGTTATTGGGATTCCAAACTAGGGCCAGATTTCTATAAACAGCCTCTCCTTTTCCAGCCCATTCATCAGTGAGAGGAAAAGGACTTATATAATCTGAAAATAACGGAAGTAAAAACCTTCATACCAGGAGCAAGGGGGCAAGACATAGAGATGAATCTAGATACCTTCAGCACAAATGGAATTCACTTTCTCAGTGTTACTTAACAGAATAAGCCCACGTGTTGAGCTCACAAATACTAGATATGTCTTTTCTCCTTTTATATTTTGTTAAATAGTAAAAACCATCACAAGACCTATGTGCTTTGGGGGGCATGATATGCCAATTTTCAAGTCCCTGTATTCAGGGAATCAGTGATAGGCTGTTTTGTACTAGCTCATGAAAGTCAACTGCTAAAGTTTCAGGAATTCCGTGAGCTGGTTTTTAAACACAGCCAATATAAAAACTTAAATTATACAAATTTACCATTAAATAAATTATACTAAAAACACAGGTAATAGCCAAACCTCATCACTCTCTAATCATTTCCCTACATTTAACTATTATCAATGGTCTTAAGGTTATTTACAACTCTTGTATCTATATGGTGCAAGTACTATAGAATGGTATGCTACTGTATAATACATCTCTTCCCAACTCCATGTTCAGTGACGTCAGGTAGATAGCTTGAAATCAGCCATGGTGGGAGTAGTTATGCCATTGAAATTGGTAAACGTTAATAATCGGGGCTTGTGTTTCCAGGGAGAGCCAGTTATGAAACATTTACCAGAACCCCAATTAGAGAAGCACCTCTCTAGCGAATGTTATGCTAGGGTGGAGCCACACTGGAACTGGGAAGATAAGAGACCTGGTCCAGGCAAGCAAAAACAACAGTGAGAGAGAAAGTTTACCTTCAGTTCTGAACCTCAGCTACAACGAGATAAGAAACTTCTGTCAGAGAGTCAGAGAACTGACACCAACGACTTTTCCTTTGTATCCTTGTCTATTTCTGATTTACTTTCGAAAACGTTAAAGATAGTTTTAGAGAGGCTGTTGGTACTCGACATATCCCATGTGCACTCTTTCTTTAAGAGGCTTTGCAAATTGCCAGTGACCGCTACTTGTTTTAGCTCTCACTAACCAAGAGGCTAGGTCTCAAGTCATACCCAGTAGAGCAGCAGAACACCAACATACTGAATCATGCTGTACAGAGCCATGTACTTAAACATGCAAAATGAGGTAACGAGAGCTGCACGTCCTTCCCTGTGTGAGAAAAGAAATGAAAGAGTAATGAAATGAAAGTCACAAAAAGAAACGAGGTCAGTTATTCTGTGCTGTTCAGTGGAGCTCAGAAGAAAAAATCAAAGCCTGATAATTCGATTGTTTGTCTGACAGACTGGACAGTCTTGAGCCAGTGGGAGCCGGCAGTCAGTGTGCTAGATGTTCAAGGAAGACTAAATCCAGGCCAAGGTCCACAGGCCTTCGATGGAGCTTTGGAGCCTGAATGTAGAGTTACTCTTGTCCTGTCTGCAGGCATTATTTCAGCTCTGAGTCAGGAGACCTGGGAACTGGTCCCAGATCTCATATCTACTCACTAATGTGATTTGAAAGGTCATTTTCCCTCTCTTGGTCACAGTTTCTTCATCTGTGAACTGAGAAATTTAAATAAGATTGCAGGTTTGGGGTGCTTCAGGTGCTTCAGGAGTTTGCAAACATCTCATTCAAATTTCATTTGGCAGTCCCAACTTTTTCTAAAACTGAACTAAGACAATATGCACACTCAAATTAGACACACATCAAATTTAAAGAGACTGGAATCAATAAGCCCGTTCATTTGTATTACTGTTGATTGACTTTGAATGAATAGTATATATTTAGAGTGTAAAATAGAGTACTTATGAAATGCCACTTTTATCTCATTCATTTGGGAAAAAATAGAGTTTAAATTTAATTCTGGTCAGAATGGTTTCCTGGGATTCCAAAACCTGATCCTCAAACTAGACTTTTTCCTGTATCAGGGCTTTGCTGCTGCTGTTTATTCCGCCTAGAAGGTGGTTTCTCCTCCACACCTCCTTAGAAAGGCTTCCCTACACCACCGCATCTGAAGCAGACGATTCCACTGCCCAAGCCATCTTCCAACTTTTCACACTACCCCTGATTTTTCTGTGTGTGTGTTTATTGCCCAACTTCTTCACGGGAAGAAAGCTTCGTGAGATCAAGGGACGTTCAATTTATTTGCTTCTGGGTCCCCAGTGCCTCCAACTGTTCCTGGCCCTAAGTCCCTACTTTATAAATATTTGTCAGATGCATGAATACATTTTTTAAATGGGGAGCAGCTAGTCAAATCATTATTTTAATGTGGTGGCAGGAATATGATATTTGTATATAAAACACATTGAAACAAAATTAATTCTAATGCAATCTTCAATCCTATATGGCTGTGAGCTTTGATACATCAAGTTCTCTGAGCCTCAATTTCTTTGTAAAAGAAATAGTGACCATCCCTACAATTCCAGGCTGTTTTGATGTATAAGATACTAGGCATTAAAGCACTTTATAAAGTGTAAACACATACTAGTTATAATAACCAAAAGCAGCCACAATGCTAACCGTCTCCATCATCCAAACAAAATGCAGCAGAAGTACATATTCTGGGGTTGGGGGAGGGGAACAAAGCACAAAGGGAAATTGTAGCAGAAGCAGCAAAGATGAATAAATATTCTGAAAACTGGGGATAGGAAGGATATTCCAAGGAAGCATAAAGAGGCAAGAGGAAAGGAAAGCAAGTAGGGAAGAGAAAGTTTCTGTCACTTCTCCGTTAAGAAAGTATCTAAGGAGATTCACTTAAAATAATAAGAAGAAGAGTATGATTGACATTTTCAAAGCAGCAACAAGTTCCAGATTCTAATCTTCTAAAAATAATCTATTCAGTGATTTTCATTAGAAATGCCACTGTTTTCCCAGGAGGTAAGTCCACTCTGGAGTAGAATGTTTGACTGGTTTCTCCCACAAAGCATCCTCCCCGCCCAGGGACACACATTTCCACTGGTCTTCGCCTGGCAAAACAAAGGGGTCTGCACCTAAAAGTCAAGAGACATTAAAACAATGCTGGGGAAAAGTACCTACTTACTTGATAAGGTGAGGTACACATTCAATGTTTGGAGTTTTGGAAGTGAAAGGTGAGGCCACAGATGCCTCCTGCTCTGATAAAGAGATGCCCACGTGAGCCATTTTCAAAGCCTGAAAGCAAAGAGTCAGCTTACTGTATAGATGCACACTCACACACATCTCTCCTGAGGCCACACAAGAAAGGCTAGCTAAGCTGCCCACGAAGTGGCTTGTGGGCCCAAGCACTGGCCAGGAGATGATCAAATTTTGCTCTGCCTGCCACATAAGAAAGAGATGGCACTGGGACACCTAGCTAAAGAAGTGGGGAATGCAGAACCAAGTTCTTCCCCATTTAGTCTGTACTGACCACTGAGTCATTGTGTGGCTTTGGTTAAAACCTTTCCAAACCGCCCACATCAGTTTCTCCTTCAAGAGGAATGGAGGTGGTATATATCCCAGGGGATACTATCTCTTACAGGGCTTAAAGCAAGTACAATTGACACACTGACAGCTACTTACCCCACAGTCATTGGCTCCGTCACCACACATACCTACAAAGTAACTAAAAGGGAACCGTGTCAATTGTAGAGGAGATCAAAGCAATCTTACCTTCTAATTGCTCTAATTAAAAAGATACAATGAGCTTCATTACTTAAGGCTCAAACTTATTATTTATTTTAAGGGAGTTTCCCTAACAGTCTGGTTTGACTAAAATAAAGTATGACTCAGCAGTTCCTACAATGGATTAAGAAATCCCATACAGCCTTCCTGACTCCAAGCGATTCAAGGGGACCCCGCACTTCTCTGTCTAGGAGGCAGCTCTGTCAGCTGTAAAACAGGATGTTCACGATTATATAACGGCGTGGATGGTGGGGAAGGCACAGAATTTGAAGCCAGAAGATCTGGATCTCTGACCTGATCACTTCCCCATTTTGACTATCATTTTTCTCCCCTACAAGCATTATGAGTATTCAGTGAAGTGATGTATTCTAAAAGGATAAATAAGAATTATTGTTGGTGACATTAATAGTAACTGGAGAGGAAATCCACCGTGTCAGCTGTCATTCAACTCAAAAATGTGGTGCCAGGACCAGAAGTTGAAGAAAGAAAATATATCCCCATTTCAGGATAGCTTTCTGAGGCTGGATGAATACTGCTCTCTTGAATTGTTGACGAAGACAGTCTGCTTTTTAAGGTAGGAGCACTCTGACAGTGTTTGCAGAATTTGCTGTACTTCTCTTCCACACTTCTATCTAAGGCAACGAGTTTACTGTGGAGGTTTTTAGCCATATTGAGAAGATAGGGCTTTTTGAATATAGATCTTTTGCCTAGTGACTGAATCAATGAGTATGAGGGTGGACTAGGGATGGGTAGGAGTTGGAGCTGTGTGAGTGTGGTCCAGCACCAGAGGTAGAGAAAGCCTCTGAGACTCCATGGGCTTCCATTAACAGGAAATAAAGGATCCCAAATGATGGGATTCTGACAATGGAGACCCTTTGTGTTAAGAATAGTTTTCTGATGTAGGATGGAGAGGATGCTTTGGCATAAGAATGTTTTAATATTTTTAGGGTTATGTGAATCTCTTGTCATAGGGACCTCCCTGTATCATAACCGTGAAAATAATTTGTAAAAATGAAGTCTAAATTTTCATTGTACCTTTAGGAGCCAAGTTCAGATGACCTTTCCAGAGTTATTTCTTGTCCCCCTTATGTTCTAGTTCAGTGGGGTTCTCAATTCTGGATGCATAATTGACTTATGCAAGGAACTTTTAAAAAATACTGATGTCCAAGTGCCCACATGAGCAATTGAATCAGAATCTCTGAATGGTGGTGTCCTGGTATTGCTAATTTTTCAAAGCTCCCAAGGTGACTGTCATGTGTAGCCACGTTAAGAACCACTGCCCTAACCAAACTGAGTGACTTCCTTACTCTCCCCCTGTCATGCCTCCATGCACTTCACACCATCTGAATTGGTAAAGACCTACTCTAGTTTCTGAAATTCTTCCACCAGACTGGATTTCTGCCCTGGAGACATTCTTGCAAAGATGGTCCCATTGATCAATATCTGTAAAGAATACAAAAGGGAAAATTTTTTTATTATGTCAGCTGGTCATACATGAAGTAATTGATAACATTCAGAACACTGACTGGGTAATGATATCCATGAGTGAGAAAAATATTTGTTTCCAAGAAGTCCTTCTTTGGATTTTAAGACAGATGTTGAGACTTTGGTCATCAGATAAGTGATCAGGAAGACCAAAATCAGTAAAAATGACTACTTAATAGACATAATTGATGAAAATGATGACCTACAGGAATTTAGCTCAGGGGCCATGAAGGATGTCGTCCTGAAAAACCCTGAGCTTGATGGAACCTTAAACCAGTAAAGTATGAGAAATTGCAAGATAACAAGAGGTCAGGATCCCAGGAGAAGGAAAGGAGGCAACTGCTTCTCAGAAAATTGTTCAGATCTAGCAGAAAAATAGCTTAGAGATGAGAGAGTGACTATCTGTGGTCTTTGGCTTAACCATACCATCTGGGCTTGACCAACTGTGAAACTCAGCTGATATCTCCAGCCTAATTTGGGCTCTGAAACATTAATGGATTGTCACATTAATGGATTGTTGTATAAAAACCTGTACCAGCTCCATCCACCTGAACCCCATCCTACAGAGTCTAAATTCTTCTGTGTTACAGCTGTGTGCTCCCTGCTCTTCTTGGCTGTAAACTCAGCTTACTGTTCACTCAGCTTTAAAGTCTTCATTCTTTTTTTCTTAAACAGTACTTAAGATAATGAGCAATTGAATACAAGTAAATTATCTTTGCTTTACACTGGACACAATCTTTCTCTAGTTTGCTCACATGGTTTTTTATGTATATAACTTACCTGCCCTCATTGTGGGTTTGTTCTTCATCAGAAAAGTTTTAAGTTTGACCCTCTTTTGTATAGACGTCCTCTATCAAAAACCTAATGGAATTCCTCTATTTTGGGCCTGCCTCCCTGTAGAATTGCTGGATTTACACTATACTGTGAGACCCCCTAACCATGGCAATATAGTGACAGCTCCCCCAAAGCAATCTTATCACTTGAGAAGTCACTAATATTTTAATCCTATAGATGATGGATAATTAGTTAATCAAATTTACTTATTTTAAATCTAGCAGGAAATGAAACAGCAGTGACCTCTGAAAAACTATCTGGTTCCCTTATGATACATTCAATAGGTATATCTAACCTAGTTAGAGGTTTGAAATTACTTACGATCATGCTCTGTGACATTGTTAGCATCTTTACTAGGAGACTGGTACCCTCTTAGAACTTACCTTTGGCAGTAGGCTGCTGAAATGTTGACTTATAACCTGGAAAGATTTTCCACTTAGGGCAAAATGGTAACTTCCTTCTCTGCTGTTATCAGAGACTTCTTCCCTGATGTTAATGTAATTGTCCTGCAAGGCAAGACGCAGTAATTTTAGACTTGATAGAGTGGTTAGGACCACAAGCATATCTGAGCGAAGGCAACAATGACAGTCTGTGATCTCTCTATAAAAGTCACACTCCGGCCCTGATTCCTCAGAGAAGCACTTTCTCTTTGCTGGATCAATCTTTGCACATCAACAGCCTCTAGTGAACAGGGGAGTAACACTTACTCACGTCCTGTTCTCATCCTGATTTGATCTCAGTGAGTCCCAGAGAAAAGCACATTTCACACATTTCAAGTGTAAAATACAAAAGCATTGCAGCTTAACAAATCCCTCCCTGAGGTGAGAACTTTCCTTTTTTTTGTTTTTTTAACAGAATTAATATTGTTTCACAAGGACATAATAGATATAGGATACTGACAAGATTGGAAATAAATGAATAAAACTTCTTCCCACCCTGAAGATATAGTCTGATTTTCCAATGCACACAGCAGTGTCTCTCTTAGGGACTAAATCCCCTTTGAACCCAGTGGGATGGCTGGCAAGCAAGGGAAAAAATGGAAAATTAGACTTGCAGCTCCACTTACTATATTCTTTCTAAAGACTTTTTTAAGTTTAAAAGAATGGATTATTTCCAGCACCCAGGAAAGCACCATACCTTAAAGCTCAGTAGAAATGGTATGGGAAAATGATATAATTGAGTTCTTTGAACTGTATACATGTTAGACATTTGGAGAAGTATGTTGACCCTAGGTCACCTGTACACCTCTGCCGGTCAAAGCTGCTCAGTAGTCAACACTGTGTGACGAGTTAGATAATATGGCAGAAGGTCTGCTTTTAGGTATACCTGATTCCTATAAGCAATATGTTTCTTCTCTTCGACTAACTGCCAAGATACAGATGCTGATGAGGACTCAGTAGTTTCATTTGCTTCAATGAGAATGACTTTCTGGCTTTCAGAAACCATTCCAGACTTTCTGGCCACTGTTATTGCAGTCTGAAGATTGTCACCTAGAAGAAAGGAAAAGTATCCCAAGATGAGATTGAAGAGACAGAACCAATTCACGTAGAACCTAGAAAGCTAGGGTAAGGAGTTCAGACCTTATTTTTGGTGTGAGAAGAAATAGTCTCTAAGTTCTCTCTCAGCCCTGACCTTCCATGATTCTGTGATCCCTTTTCTTATTATTGCTGCTTTTCATCTGGTTACTTTATGACCTACTAGTATATTTTTGCCAGAGATTGGGAAGTAAAATTAAAAAGGAAAAGTTCCAATATATTTCTGTTATTTGTCAACAGCTTAGTAAATGTTTAGCAAAACTCTACTGGTTTAATATGACATCTCATGGTTCCACTTCCAGCTAATATGGAGTAAGCCCACTAGAATCTATTTCTCCCACTGATTACAATGGAAAACTCTGGAAAAAATACCATTAAAAAAACCTACCTGAGGACTTTGAAAAGTAAACACAAATGGCATAATGTGAAAGGGAGTCAAATTTGGAGAAATAATCTACGAGGTGGAGAGATTCTCAGCTTTTTTTCTCTTTCCTCTCACATAATTTGACCTGAATGTGAGCCCCAGTCCCAGAGCTATGCAGATAGCTAAAACTCCAAGGAAAACCTACTTTTTCTGGCCAAAGGAACCAGGAAAGGGGCACTGGAGGCCTGAAGAGTTGTGAGGGAAATCCTAGAAAGAAGAGAGCTAGACAAGGAGACTAATTCAGTGTATGAACTATGTAAGCCCCAAGCTCAACCCAGAGCTGTGCACGTGCACAGCAAACCTGAAGAAGGATAGCAAAAGCTTCAAGAATTGAACTATGATATTAGTCACCTCCCATATTCCAGAGTTTTGCTTGCTAAAACAATAAACTCAACATTCTCTAGAGGATTTTAACAGGATCCAAAGTATCCCAACATAATATTCAAAATGTTCAGATTCTCAACATGTGAAAAACCTGGAAAATCTGGCCAATTCTCAAGAAAAAACAATTCAATAGTTGCCTGTCTCAAGATGACCCAGATGTTGGAATTATCAGACAATGCTTTTAAAGCAGCTACTGTAATCCTCTTCCATGTGGCGAAGGTTAATACTCTTGAAATAAATGACAAGATAGAAGTTCTCAACTGAAAAAACAAAGAACAAAGATTGAAGAATATCAAAAGAACTCACATTCATGTCATTAGAGCCCAAGAAGGAGAGGAGAAAGATTGGAACAGGAAAAAAATGTTTTGAAGACGTAAGAGCAGAAAACTTCCCAAACATGGTAAAAGATTTAAATGTACAGATTCAAGAAGCTCAGTGAATCCCAAACAAGATAAATTCAGTGAAAACCACACCCAGACACATAATCAAGCTGCTAAAAAACCAAAGATAAAGCAAATATCTTAGGAGCAGCTAGGGAAAACAATAAATTACATATAAGGAAACAATAATTCAAATTAACAGATTTCTCATCAAAAACCATGAAGGCAAGATAACAGTGGAACATCTTTAAAGTGCTGAAAGAAAAAAATTGTCAACTCAGACTCCTATAGCTAATGACAATATTCTTAGGAATGAAGACATACTTAGATAAGGGAATCTAAGATAATTTGTGCCAGCAGATATGCTCAGAAAGAAATGCTTAAAGAAGTTCTCTAGGCTGAAAGGAAATGATACCAGAGGGAAACTTGCAACATAAGACATGAACATTTAGGAACAGAAATAATAAAGAGCTGTATAAATATAAAGTCGATTTTTCTTCACTTATGTTCTCCAACTCTTGACTGTTGAAATATAAAACTCTAACATTGTCTGGTGGGGTTTCATTGTATGTCATACACATATATATACAACAATAACAGAGGAGAGAAAGTAGGGGATGTTTATGATGATAAGCCTTCTTGAAAGGGTAGGTACAGATATAGTGATTCGTAGAGCAACCACTAAAAATAAATAATGTTAACAACCGGCTGGCTATCCCTAACATGGTTTCTCCCAGGTTTCTACCAAAATACTTTGAGAATCCTCAAAAGAGCTAACTGGGGGGAGGGAGATGCTCTAGCCTGAGATCAGAAGAGTACAGGGAGCCCTGAGAGTGAGAGGCTCTTCCACATGCCTCAGCAGGGCGACAACAGCCATCTGCTTTGCAACACAGACCGTTTTGCCATCTGTCACCTGTGAGAGGTCTGTTGTTTAGGACATGCAGCCCAGGCCTGATCCTCAACCATCTGACAAAAAAAGATAAAAACCTACTTAAGAAATTCCAGAAGCTAGATAAGGAAATATAAGGCAGAACAACCAGAACATGACTGGTAAAGCAGGCTAGCTGCTGGAGACAGAAGAAAGCTGCATTAAAAATAATGAGAGCACTTAGGAAACTCAAATGGAGCACAGGCAAAACATGGTTTTCTAAAGTCACTCCTACTCCAAAACACAATTTAAGAACTTCACAATTCAAGGGTGATTTGAGGGAGATCATCCTCATTTTTGATACCCGAGTTTGCAGTTTGAAAAAATTCGGTGCAAAAAAAGAACCCTTAAAGCTCAGAGCAAAATTATAAAAATATGAGAGTTACGTAAGATAGACTAAAAGGATCTATGTACAACATGGGAAATACAGCCAATATTTTGTAGTAACTGTAAATGGAATATAGTCTTTAAAAATTATATGAAAAATATTAAAATATGAGTTACAAGAAAAAAAACATAAGAGACCAAGAGGATAGATCCAGGAAGCCTGTCATGTGAATAGTGGAAATTACAGAAGGGAAGAAGGAAAGAGAGAGAACAAAAGCCCTAATTAACAATAGAAGAAATTTTCCTGAGAAGAAGAAGACAGATTAAAAATGCTCACAATGGGGCTTCCCCGGTGGCACAGTGGTTGAGAGTCCACCTGCCGATGCAGGGGACGTGGGTTCGTGCCCCAGTCCAGGAGGATCCCACATGCCGCGGAGCGGCTGGGCCCATGAGCCATGGCCGCTGAGCCTGCGCGTCCAGAGCTTGTGCTCCACGATGGGAGAGGCCACAGCAGTGAGAGGCCCGCGTATCACAAAAAAATAAAAAATAAAAAATAAAAAAATAAAAAATAAAAAAAATAAATAAAATAAAATGCTCACAATGTTCCAGACTAAATTAATGAAAAAAGACAAACATACAGGCACACCTTGGTAACATTTCTAAACTCCAAAGTTAAAGAAAAAGGATTATATGTAAACAGAACAAGTTACCTACAGTGGACTCCACTGACCTTGTGATATGCAATACCAAAAACTGGAAGACAAAAGAATAAAACCTACAGACCATTAATAAAAAAGGACTCTATATATAAAATAGATAACTAATAAGGACCTACTGTATAGCACAGGGAACTCTACTCTGTAATGTAGAGTTCTCTACATTAGTAGTGTAATATAGGTCTCTGTAATGACCTATATGGGAAAAGAACCTAAAGAAGAGTGGATATATTATATGTATTGATATATGTATAACTGATTCACTTTGCTGAAACTAATATAACATTATAAATCAACTATACTCCAATAAAATTTTTTTAAAAAAAGTACTCTAACCCAAACATACTATACCCAGGCAAGACATCATTCACCTATCAGAGCAAAGAAAGATATTTCAGGGTATATAAAAGATCAGAGAGCATATCACCCTTCCAACCCATCCAAGGACAATTCTTCAGAAAACTTACAACCAAGCAAGGAAAGAAGCAGAACAGAAATTTCAATATGAAAGAAGAAGTGAAGAGGGGGTGTTGTGAGCGATGAGCTCTTACTTCTACATAAATCTAACTGGTAAAGGATAGATTCTGAGACTGTGTAAAATAAGTGCTAAATAAAAATTTTGAAACAGAAGGGTCATAATGTAAGGGGAATTCTAATAAGTAGTAAACTAACTCAGCAGCACCCAGAAGTTGGGCAGAGGGGCTAAGAAGGGAGAGGGAAAAAGTGATCCAAAAGTCTCTTGGATTGGAGGGTGTGGTAGTGGAGGGGGGTGGAGAAGCTCCAAAGGGGAGGTGAACGTATTCTCGAGTTTCCAACATCAAATTGGGTTCAAGGACAGTGGGATGGGGGAGAGTGCTTTGGTGGGGCAAGACTGTATCTTGATGCCAGAATTCATAGAGTTAAATGCATCTGACTTCGAGAGCAGAGAAAGGGAAGGCAATACACGCTCAAAAATCATGAATGCATTAGGAAATCACTGACTCTCTACTCGGAAGCATTCATTAAGAAATTTCACACATTTCTCTTGCACAATCTTTTCTCACTGCTCCCTTGTTTGTGATTTGGAGTTTGGGAGTGGGAGTAGAAGGGACAGCATTTTTTAATCTCCAGAATTGTAGCTCTCATTGATGGGCCTTCAGTGTATTTTACAGACCATGCTGACTAAGCATTCTTCTTCTCCGAACATTTAATAATAAATATCAACATCTTTGCATGGCTTATGTCTTCTTATTCAGGTGTTATTTCAAACGTTCCCTCTCAGAAAGGACACGTCATCTAAAGTAGCTGGTCAGACACACTTTACCACATCACCTGTTTTATGTATCTCATAACACTTATTGGTAGCTGTTTATTCAATTGAATGATTGATTTTCTATCTTAACCCATGTAAAAGGATGCTCAGAGTAATAACTTTGCCTATTTTGCTGTCCATGTCCAGTGTCTAGAACAGTGTCTGGCCCATAGTAGCAAGTCAACAAGATTTGCTAAATGAGTGAATCTCTGTCTATTTCCACATCAAATTCTTCCTGTTTTCACACACACTTTGCTCTATACCTGTGATCATTACAGTCCTTATCCGGGCTGAGATGAGCTCTTCCAGGGCAGGTTTTGTCTCTTCCTTCAGTCGATTCTCCAAGATCAGCAATCCCAAAAATATCAGGTCTGATTCTACCTGGTCCCTGGAAGTATATGGATGATTGAACAGAAATCACACATTACAGTCTTTCTTACAGGAAGCAAAACAAAAACAAAGTCAGATATCTTCCTCTCAGAGTGGTCCCCACTCACTCATTCACGCACCATTCCTGGGACACTGAATGTGTGCAGAAACTATCCAGAAAGAAAACAGGAGGGAGCACAAGGATATAGAGACTTTTGTTCTGACAGAACTGAAATGAAGAGAGGATGCTTATTAAGGATGAGATTAACTTTAATCTTTGTAGAGAATGAATTAAATGACCACACAGCTGTCTTCCATCTTCTGTGGTGATTTTCATCACCATACCTGTTAACAGCCACCAGAGAGTTCTAGCTCTGGTAGAAAACACCATTAAAAATAAGTGAGGTGAGGCGCCTTCAAGATGGCGGAGGAGTAAGATGTGGAGAACAACTTCCACCCCACAAATCAATCAGAAATACATCTACATGTGGAACATCTACTACAGAACACCTACTGAACACTGGCAGAAGACCTCAGACATCCCAAAAGGCAAGAAACTCCCCACATACATGGCCATGTGGCTGACAGGGTCTTGGTGCCCTGGCCGGGTATCAGGCTTGAGCCTCTAAGGTTGGAAAGCTGAGTTCAGGACATTGGTCCACCAGAGACCTCCTGGCCCCATGTAATATCAAACGGTGAAAGCTCTCCCAGAGATCTCCATCTCAACGCAAAGACACAGTTCCACCCAATGACCAGCAAGGTACAGCGCTGGACACCCTATGCCAAACAACTAGCAAGACAGGAACACAACCCCACCCATTAGCAGAGAAGCTGCCTAAAATCATAATAAGTTCACATACACCCCAAAACACACCACCAGACATGGTCCTGCCCATCAGAATGACAAGATCCAGCCTCATCCACCAGAACACAGGCACCAGTCCCCTCCACCATAAAGCCTACACAACCCACTGAACCAACCTTAGCCACTGGGGGCAGACACCAAAAACAATGGGAACTATGAACCTGCAGCCTGAAAGAAGGAGACCCCAAACACAGTAAGTTAAGCAAAATGAGAAGACAGAAAAACACAGAGAAGATGGAGGAGCAAGGTAAAAACCCACCAGACCAAACAAATGAACAGGAAATAGGCAGTCTACCTGCAAAATAATTCAGAGTAATGATAGTAAAGTTGATCCCAAATCTTAGAAATAGAATGGAGAAAATACAAGAAACGTTTAACAAGGACCTAGAACTAAAGAGCAAATAAACAATGATGAACAACACAATAAATGAAATAAAAAATTATCTAGAAGGAATGGATAGCAGAATAACTGAGGCAGAAGAATGATAAGTGACCTGGAAGATAAAATAGTGGAAATAACTACCACAGAGCAGAATAAAGAAAAAAGAATGAAAAGAATTGAGGACAATCTCAGAGACAACTTGGACAACATTAAACACACCAACATTCAAATTATAGGGGTCCCAGAAGAAGAAGAGAAAAAGAAAGGGTTGGAGAAAATATTTGAAGAGATTATAGTTGAAAACTTCCCCAATATGGGTAAGGAAATAGTCAATCAAGTCCAGGAAGGGCAGAGAGCCCCACACAGGATAAATCCAAGGAGAAACATGCCATGATACATATTAATCAAACTATCAAAAATTAAGTACAAAGAAAAAATATTAAAAGCAGCAAGAGAAAAGCAACAATTAACATACAAGAAAATCCCCATAAGGTTAACAGCTGATTTTTTAGCAGAAACTCTGCAAGCCAGAAGGGGGTGGCAGGACATATTTAAAGTGATGAAAGGGAAAAACCTACAACCAAGATTATTCTACACAGCAATGATATCATTCAGATTTGAGGGAGAAAATAAAACCTTTACAGATAATCAAAAGCTGAGAATTCAGCACCACCAAACCAGCTTTACAACAAGTGCTAAAGAACTTCTCTAGGCAGAAACACAAGAGAAGGAAAAGACTTAAAATAACAAACCCAAAACAATTAAGAAAGTGGTAATAGGAAAATACATATCGATAACTACTTTAAATGTAAATGGATTAAATGCTCCAACCAAAAGACATAGACTGGCTGAATGGATACAAAAACAAGACCCGTACATATGCTGTCTACAAGAGACTGGCTTCAGACCTAGGGACACATACAGACTGAAAGTTAGGAGATGGAAAAAGGTATTCCATGAAAATGGAAATCAAAAGTAAGCTGGAGTAGTAATTCTCATATCAGACAAAATAGACTTTAAAATAAAGACTATTACAAGAGGCAAAGAAGGACACTATATAATGATCAAGGGAGCAATCCAAGAAGAAGATATAACAATTGTAAATATGTATGCACCCAACATAGGAGCACCTCAATACATAAGGCAAATGCTAACAGCCATAAAAGGGGAAATTGACAGTAACAAAATAATAGTAGTGGACTTAAACACCCCACTTTCACCATTGGACAGATCATCCAAAATGAAAATAAATAAGGAAACACAAGCTTTAAACGACACATTAGACGAGGTGGACTAATTGATATTTATAGGACATTCCATGCAAAAACAACAGAATACATTTTCTTCTCAAGTGCTCATGGAACATTCTGCAGGATAGATCCTATCTTCAGTCACAAATCAAGGCTTGGTAAATTTAAGGAAATTGAAATCATATCAAGTGTCTTTTCTGACCACAACGCTATGAGACTAGATATCAAGTACAGGAAAAAACTCTGTAAAAAATACAAACACATGGAGGCTAAACAATACACTACTAAATAACCAAGAGATCACTGAAGAAATCAAAGAGGAAATCAAAAAATACCTAGAAGCAAATGACAATGAAGACAGGATGACTCAAAACCTATGGGATGCAGCAAAAACAGTTCTAAGAGGGAAGTTTATGGCAATACAATCCTACCTCAAGAAACAAGAAACATCTCAACTAAACAACCTAACCTTACAGCTAAAGCAATTAGAGACAGAAGAACAAAAAAACCCCAAAGTTAGCAGAAGGAAAGAAATCATAAAGATCAGATCAGAAATAAATGAAAAAGAAATGAAGGAAACAGTAGCAAAGATCAATAAAACTAAAAGCTGGTTCTTTGAGAAGATAAACAAAATTGATAAACCATTAGCCAGACTCATCAAGAAAAAAAGGGACAAGACTCAAATCAACAGAATTAGAAATTAAAAAGGAGAAGTAACAACTGACATGCAGAAATACAAAGGCTCATGAGAGACTACTACAAGCAACTATATGCCAATAAAATGCACAGCTTGGAAGAAATGTACAAACTCTTAGAAAAGCACAACCTTCCAAGACTGAATCAGGAAGAAATAGAAAATATAAACAGACCAATCACAAGCACTGAAATTGAGACTGTGATTAAAAATCTTCTAACAAACAAAAGGCCAGGACCAGATGGCAATACAGGCGAATTCTATCAAACATTTAGAGAAGAGCTAACACCTATCCTTCTCAAACTCTTCCAAAATATAGCAGAAGGAGGAACACTCCCAAACTCATTCTACGAGGCCACCATCACCCAGATACCAAAACCAAAGATGCCACAAAGAAAGAAAACTACAGGCTAATATCACTGATGAACATAGATGCAAAAATCATCAACAAAATACTAGCAAACAGAATCCAACAGCACATTAAAAGGATCATACACCATGATCAAGTGGGGTTTATCACAGGAATGCAAGGATACTTCAAAATATGCAAATCAATCAATGTGATACACCATATTAACAAATTGAAGGAGGAAAACCATTGATCATCTTAATAGATACAGAAAAACTTTTGACAAATTTCAACACCAATTTCTGATAAAACCCCTCCAGAAAGTAGGCACAGAGGGAACTTACCTCAAAATAATAAAGGCCATATATGACAAACCACAGCCAACGTTGTTCTCAGTGGTGAAAAATTGAAACCATTTCCACTAAGGTCAGGAACAAGACAAGGTTGCTCATTCTCACCACTATTATTCAACATAGTTTTGGAAGTTTTAGGCACAGCAGTTAGAGAAGAAAAAGAAATAAAAGGAATCCAAATCAGAAAAGAAGTAAAGCTGTGACTGTTTTCAGGTGACATGATACTATACATAGAGAATCCTAAAGATGCTACCAGAAAACTACTAGAGCTAATCAATGAATCTGGTAAAGTAGCAGGATACAAAACTAATGCACAGGCTTCCCTGGTGGCGCAGTGGTTGAGAGTCCGCCTGCCAATGCAGGGTAGACGGGTTCATGCCCCAGTCCGGGAATATCCCCTATGCCGCGGAGTGGCTGGGCCCATGAGCCGTGGCCACTGAGCCTGTGCGTCCAGAGCCTGTGCTCCGCAACGGGAGAGGCCACGACAGTGAGAGGCCCACGTACAGCAAAAAAAAAAAAAACAAAAAACTAATGCACAGAAATCTCTTGCATTCCTATACACTAATGATGAAATATCTGAAAGAGAAATTAAGGAAACACTCCCATTTACCTTTGCAACAAAAAGAAAAAAATACCTAGGTATAAACCTACCTAAGGAGACAAAAGACCTGTATGCCGAAAACTATAAGACACTGATGAAAGAAATTAAAGACTATACAAACAGATGGAGAGATATAACATGTTCTTGGATTGGAAGAACGAACATTGTGAAAATGACTATACTACCCAAAGCAATCTACAGATTCAATGCAATCCCTATCAAACTACCAATAGCATTTTTCACAGAACTAGAACAAAACATTTCACAATTTGTATGGAAACACAACAGACACCGAATAGCCAAAGCAATCTTGAGAACGAAAAACGGAGCTGGAGGAATCAGGCTCCCTGATTTCACACTGTACTACAAAGCTACAATAATCAAGACAGCATGGCACTGGCACAAAAACAGAAAGATAGATCAATGGAACAGGATAGGAAGCTCAGAGATAAATCCATGCACGTTTGGTCACCTTATCTTTGATAAAGGAGGCAAGAATATACATGGAGAAATGACAGCCTCTTCAATAAGTGGTGCTAGGAAAACTGGACAGCTACATGTAAAAGAATGAAATTAGAACACTTCCTAACACCATACACAAAAATAAACTGAAAATGGATTAAAGGCCTAAATGTAAGGCCAGACACTATAAAAGTCTTAGAGGAAAACACTTAGAGGCAGAACACTCCATGACATAAAACACAGCAAGATCCTTTTGGATCCACCTCCTAGAGAAATGGAAATAAAAACAAAAATAAACAAAGGGACCTAGTGAAACTTAAAAGCTTTTGTACAGCAAAGGAAACCATAAACTAGACGAAAAGACAACTGTGAGAATCGGAGAAAATATTTGCAGATGAAGCAACTGACAAAGGATTAATCTCCAAAATATACAAGCAGCTCATGCAGCTCAATATCAAAAAAAAAAAAAAACCCAATCCAAAAATGGGCAGAAGACCTAAATAGACTTTTCTCCAAAGAATATATAGAGATCGCCAACAAACACACAAAAGGATGCTCAACATCGCTAATCATTAAAGAAATGCAAATCAAAACTACAATGAGGTATCACCTCACACTGGTCAGAATGGCCATCATCAAAAAATCTACAAACAATAAATGCTGGAGAGGGTGTGGAGAAAAGGGAACCCTCCTGCACTCTTGGTGGGAATGTAAATTGATACAGCCACTATGGAGAACAGTATGGAGGTTCCTCAAAAAACTAAAAATAGTACTACCATACGACCCAGTAATCCCATTACTGGGCATATACCCTGAGAAAACCATAATTCAAAAAGAGTCATGTACCACAAAGTTCATTGCAGCACTATTTACAATAGCCAGGACATGGAAGCAACCTAAGTGTCCATCGACAGATGAATGGATAAAGATGTGGCACATATATACTATAGAATATTACTCAGCCATAAAAAGAAACGAAATTGAGCTATTTGTAATGAGATGGATAGACCTAGAGTCTGTCATACAGAATGAAGTAAGTCAGAAAGAGAAAGACAAATACCGTATGCTAACACATATATATGGAATTTAAGAAAAAAAAATGTCATGAAGAACCTAGGGGTAAGACAGGAATAAAGACACAGACCTACTAGAGAACGGATTTGTGGATATGGGGAGGGGGAAGGGTGAGCTGTGACAAAGTGAGAGAGAGGCATGGACATATATACACTACCAAATGTAAGGTAGATAGCTAGTGGGAAGCAGCCGCATAGCACAGGGATATCAGCTCAGTGCTTTGTGACCGCCTGGAGTGGGGGGATGGGGAGGGTGGGAGGGAGGGAGACGCAAGAGGGAAGAGATATGGAAACGTATGTATATGTATAACTGATTCACTTTGTTGTAAAGCAGAAACTAACACACCATTGTAAAGCAATTATACCCCAATAAAGATGTTAAAAAAATAAAATAAAATAAAAAATAATAAAATCCCCAAATAGCTAATTAATTACCAAAAATAATTTAAAACAAAACTTATATTTGGTTCAAAATGGGGGCATGACCACAATTTCAAACCCTCTGAAACATGGGTTGTATTCGTACATCTGTCTTCACAAAGCTGTACAATCACATCATACTTTACAATTTATACAGCTTTTTCTCATCAGTTCTCCCAGTTTTCACATCAGCTTTGTGATTTAGGCAGGGCAGGGATGACTATACCCCCATTTACTAAGTTCAAAGGCATTCCATGCACACAGATTCAGTAAGCTGTGTTGCTGGGTCCACTGCCCAGTCTGGTGCGTCTTCCCACGAAACCATTCTGCTTTATCAAAATTCCCCCCACCCCATTTACCTCATCAAGGCAGTGGTATGATGGTCCATTTCCAGCTTTTTGTAGGCCAGTCCTATGACCCGGAAGCCCTGTGTCGTGTAAATCTGAAGTTCACTAACAAAACTAGTTGGTACTGTTCAGAAAATAACACAAGATTAGTATGCAATATGAACTCAGCTAGAACTGGGAGAGAAATTCTTTACAAAGAGATCCAACTCTTGCCCAAGAAAACACACCTCTAAAAATGTACACAAACAAGTCAGTGGGAATGTTAAATATTACTACATCGTCACGATTGACCTCTTGGGATCCAGTGAAGCAGAAATGAAAAGGAAGCATTCAAAAAACAAAAAAACAAAAAGAAGAAGAAGAATGGGAAAAGTGTATGATTCTTTTTTTCTCCAGTTTAACCATCAAATATTTATTGAGTCTACTATGGGTCAGGAATTAGCTATGCAGAGATTGCACTGCAATTGCCACTCTGAGGATCTTTGTCTAGTAGGGTAACAGCCAGTAGACTAACAATACAATCGAATGAGATCCTTGCTATGATCCAGGCAGTTACAGCACGCTATGGAAACACTTGGTGCATCTATCAGACAGGGAGGATGTGATTAGATGGAGAAGGGAAAGGGCATTTTGGCTGAGGGAGCATCATGTGCTCAGGCACAGGGCCATGAGACAGCAAACCTTGATAGTTCATCTCAGGGGGAGCACAGGATGTGAAGATAGGAGTGGTAAGGAAACTCTGGGAAGTTTGATAGGAGTCAGATCATGAAGGCCTTAGATATGGTCCTAAAGGAGATTATCCTGGAGCCTATGAGAAGCAATCAAAGAATGAAAGCAGGAATGTGCTAACATAATTATACTGTGTGACAGAAAAACCAATCTGGTCACAGTGTGAAGGGTGAATTAGAGTAGGGGACACTGGGGGGCAGAGAACAAATTCACCAACTATGAAGTGATCCAGTGGAGGGATGATGAGGGCCTGAGGTGATGGAGTGACAGGGCCATGGATTAGCAATTGACAAGACAGAGGCACTGAGGGAGAGAGAGGAATCCAGGAAGAATCCTAAACTGGGATGGGGGAGTAGTACTTTCATTCACTAAGATGGGAAATAGAGAGAGTGAGAAAGATAAGCTTGGTTCTGGTACCGAGTTTGAGATGCCAGTGAGTCATCCAATTGGTGATGGCCAGTAGGCAATTGGATTCATCGATCAAATGCTGAGGGGACATATGTGGGTTGGAAATACAGATTTGCCCATTGTAATATAAGTCTGTCCACTTACCTGTCTCAGGTTGGCAAAAGCTGGCCACCCTCTCTGGTGCACCTTTCATGAACGCCAGCCAGTCACCCCCCATCTCTTGGACGATGACTGTCATCCTCTGCAGTGCTGATGAGAATGGGAACTGATGCAGGATTGCAATTCCTTCCACTGGGACCTGGGTGAGGGATGGGGCATGGAGAGGGACACACCACATAGCTTCTACCTACTGGAAATTAATTACTCCTTCTCCAATCCTTAGCTTAGCAAATAAGGGAAACAAGGTCTCACCAATTTTCACATGTGGAATTCAAAGAAGACACATCTCTGAGCTTTCAAAATTGTGGGCCTGCCAGGACTTTCCTTCTGAGTTGGGTTTTGTGGGGTGGAGAGCAGGCAAGACTTACCTGGCTGGCTGTTTTGCAGGGCTTAACAATCATGGCACATGCCGGTGCTCCCTTGATGTGGAAATCATGCCTGGAAACCACCATTTCCTATTTCAAACAGGATGTTTCATTGTAGAGATTTCTTTCTTGTTCATCCACTAATACTGTGCTCAAACCCTTCCCTTGAGAAAATCTCAAGTTGTCTCAATATATTCTCCTCCCTCAGCTATACGGAGGTGAACCAGACTTAATTCGCCACACACAAAAATAATGCATCGGAAATGCTAGAAACTTGAAGGGCAGACACTTCTGAATTATGCATGCAATTTCTCCTGCTTTCTCTGCTGGAAGGTGCTGCATAAAGGCTCATTCTCCATTTCTGAAGGACTTAACTTGAAAACACTGAGCGTGAATAGCCCACACCTTTCTGCCTTTTTTCTCCTGGTTCACTCTCCTGCTCTTCGCTCTCTGTCTAATTTGGATTGATGGTCCCCAGAGTACAGCAGGGCCGGGACTGTGATGTATGTGGTTAATGTTCAGTAAACACTCAGGAATTGCTATAATAAAGACCCTAAATTATAGTCAGAGGAACCTTTTACTCAAAGATGCCAAAATGCTTTATAATCATCTCATTGAGTGGTAGAAAAAAATCTCAGAGAAGAAATTATAATCCCTACTTAAAGGTACAGAAACAGTAACCCAAGAAGGATGGAGAAAGTTACATCAGACTGCTACAGAACCATGCCCTATTAGCGACGGAAGGGACCCTAAAGATTGTCTCCTTCAGTGGGGCTCACACATGTATCACAGAGGCCTGGAGCTGAACCAGGCTATATGGGGTGGAGGCGGGCTTGTAGCTAAGTAGGTGGGGATGTGTGTTCCCTAAGCTGTGCTTTTACTCCCCATTTTGCTATCTCAACCAGAGTAACTCCAACGATTTGGTTTGTGTAGGATGCTTTTGAATAAAATTTCCTTTTAGGAAAAGATTCCAGCTTTTTTGTTTTCTTTTAGGTGAACCCTGCTGGTCTAATTCAATCCCCTCATTTTAAAGTTATGGAAAACCCCAACAGGAGAGATGACCTCACGAGGTGAAGGAGTCAATCAGAACAGAGCCAAGACTAGAACCGGGAGAGCCGGATTCCTCCTCCTGAACAAGGCCATTTGATCTGAAATCTACTTCAGAGTCTCAACAAAATCCCTCATGGTTTTCCTTTTCATTGTCTAGTCTTAGAGGCAAAATTAATACTAAAGTAGTAGGCATAAAACTCCTGGTAACAACGAATTATCCTAAGCACTGGGGACAGTGATGTTTCCTAATCCCCATGTTCTAGATAACTCTGAAACCAGACATGGCTCATACTACAGCTGGAAAGGGTTAGAAAATAATTATATAATAATTATACTAATACTATTGAGCTGGTAATATATTCCAGGCACAGCACCAGGGATTTTTTTTAATGCGTCCTTCCACTTAATCCTCACAATAACCCTAATATGGAAATACACTGTACAGAGGAGAAAACTGGGGCTCGGATGAGTTTGCCCCTCACTGCCATATGTACTCCATATTGGAGACCTCACATTTTTATGAGTATTGAATAGCTATGATAACACCTGGCTTGGTCTGGCATTGAAGAAGCTTCTTAGAATCTTTGCAGAACAGAAGCTTACCCAGGTAGTAGCTTCAAACATTTTGAGGTCCAGTGGGTCTCCATGGATGGTCCCATCCAGGAGGATCAGAGAATGGCAGCTGGCCATGGCTGCAGACAGTGGGCCCCATGGCAAAGCCTCGCCTGAGGCAAAGCTGTGGACTTCCTGGAAGCTAAAGGAGAAAAGGGAAAGGGCTTTAGTCTATTCCTGCAGGCCAGAATGGAGCTTCTAGAGGTGACCATCCTTTTAAAAAATAAGTTGATATACTTTGTTACATTACATGTCTACACTCTAATCTCCCCAAATGAATAGTGCTTCATTCATCCATCGTCCTTACATAAGTTCAATGAGTATGAGAAAAAATCCTGAGGTTCTCTCAAGCTCTTTCTTCCCTCTTTTCCTTAACCTCTCTCTGGCACTGATTTAAATCCAGAGGTATAGAAAGAGCTAGAAGTATCACCCTTAGTTCCAAGTGCGTCCACTCCCACCTGAGCTTCCAGACCACTTTATCTCTTATGCTGTGAGACAGAACAGGCTAGCTCATACTATAGCTACTTGTGTATATCTGTGTATCTCCTTCAATCTATTCTTCAGGGCAGGGCTGTCTCTTCCATATCTCTCTCTCCAACATATCTGATTTTTGGTCCACAGTAGACAGTCAACAAATTTAAGAGCAAATAAATGAATGAGTTGGTTACCGGAAATCTGAAAGACCATAATGGCAAAGAAATGAATTTTTTTTTTTTTTTTTGCGGTACGCGGGCCTCTCACTGTTGTGGCCTCTCCCGTTGCGGAGCACAGGCTCCGGACGCGCAGGCTCAGCGGCCATGGCTCACGGGCCCAGCCGCTCCACGGCATGCGGGATCTTCCCAGACCGGTGCGTCCCCTGCATCGGCAGGCGGACTCTCAACCACTGCGCCACCAGGGAAGCCCCAAGAAATGAAATTTTTTAAAGACATTTTGAAAAGGACACGGCATTCTCCTCTTCCACCCTGGCATCTAGGATCTGTATTGCAGCCATCATTACCATTGCTTTCTGTAGAAAGTGCCCTCATCTAAAATCTACCGAGATACAACTCAAACATCATATGCAGGGTTCTTTTACTCAGAGTTGAAGTCATCAAGTTTGGCATTAGGCCTACAAAAGGATGTCCTCTGGACCTTATTGGTCAGTCCCTCCTTACATGTTTAGCACACTAAGTGGTTCACAAGGCAGGCCATACTATTTGGTGGACCCTGAGCGGCTGAAGGTGCTTCCTGGATTAAGGCCAAATCTGACTCTTGGAGCCAGTCAGAATCTACTTGTTCCTCCTCCTCCACATGTCAACTTCCTTCAGATCTGTGGCCAGCTTGGCTGTACCCCCTTTAATACTCCCTTCCTCTGGGATTACACAGGAACCTCTAGCTGTGATTCCAATGTGCAGTTTCCAGACCTCTGACCTTCCTAGTTACTGTTTCTTGAAAAATTTGTATTTGTTTACTATTTACCATAGTTTGTCTTAAAACATGGTCTCCAGGATCAGACTATTATCTCTCATGATATGGACCCTGCATTTCCTTCGGTTGCTCTAGCGTTTTGTTCCTGAAAGCATATACATCAGAATGTTAACTCGTAATTCAGCCATATTTCTTCCTGGCTTCCTCATCCAAGCTTCTTTAAGAGCTCAAAAACCTCTCGACTGAGCCTGTTGATCATATCATTATATATTGAAAGATCAAGTTATCTCAGTGGTTACAATATGTCTCTGGTATTTTAGTAAACATCTAAAAGGAAGCAGTCACCATCAATGATTAACACAGATTCTCAAGCTCACGCTGTAAAGCAAACACAGATCAGGAAAAAAGAATCTTATCTTTAAGATGGCACACAAACTGTCTTCCGTATGTAATTCTGAATACACAGTTCTGAGTTTCGGAGGATTGGGCCAGACCTGGTTTGCACAAAAATAAATAGAACCCTCTGTCATCCCTGACCTTGAACTATTATTTGAATGTTTATGACTTATCAGGACGAGGTAGCTCAGGTAGACTTCCAATGACTTTAAAGTACCTGGCACATTAGGCAGGCCCTCTTTGGAAAAGATAAGAATTATTAGAAAAGAGCTTACAGTTTACAATAAGATATCTAACAGCAACTAAGTCAGGTGCTGACCTCTTGCTTAGAATTTAATCTGTTTTCTCTTATTCTATCAGTTAAATTTGTCAATTAAAAAAACTTTGGGGGAATTCCCTGGTGGTCCAGTGGTTAAAAATCCGCCTTCCAATGCAAGGGACGTGGGTTCAATCCCTGGTCAGGGAACTAAGATCCCACATGCCGTGGGGCAGCTAAGACTGAGTGCCGCAACTACTGAGCCCGTGAGCTCTAGAGCCCATGTGCCACAACTAGAGAGCCCACATGCTGGAACTACTGAGCCTGCGCACCACAGCTAGAGAGAAGCCTGCACATCACAACGAACAGCCCATGTGCCGTGACTAAGACCTGATGCAGCCAAATAAATAAATAAATACTTTTAAAATTTTTTAAAAAGACTTTTAATTGCTCTTTTAGTCATTTAGAGCCAACTTTGACCTTTTTGAAGGAGGGAAAGGAGGGGGGGGAAGGAGAGTGACAGGTTGGATTAATCTATCAATAATCTAAATAGTATATCAATTATTTTTATTTAAATTTGACAAGTCACTTTTAGAAACAGAAAGTTTTAAAAGTTTTGTGAATAAGATGATGTCAATTCAATAAGGAGAAGAGCATTCAAAAGATGGAACATATGAAGTTCACTTTAAATAAACAAACATTTATTGTGCATCCACTATGTGTGCCTGCTATAGTGCTATATGGCATTAGGGACACAAATATAAATAAGAAAAAGACTGCTCTCTGAATGCTCACATATGTGAATAAATGCATACATTTTTTATAGACACTGAAACAGGAAAATACTAAAAACAAGAAGACCGGGCATATATCCAAATCTATCTTCAAGAGAAACTGAAAAGAACTTTAGAAAGTTACCACTTGTAACAGCCTCCTTCTATAGACTAAAATGGTTAGAAGCACCAGGATTAATTTTTCAACTCCAGAAATGGGCTTGTTTATAAATAATACATTAATATGAAAATGTGTTAAACATATATAATTAAAACATTTTATAGATAAATCGTATGTCATTTGCATAATGCAGAAGAATCATGATGTACCTTTTATGTATAAGATGCTTTGTGATTTAGGTTGCAAGTATGAGAGGGGACTATTTTCATTAAAAAACAAAACCTGAGCTCATGTAGCTCAATATCTAAAAAACAAACAACCCCACCAAAAAATGGGAGGAAGATCTAAGCAGACATTTCTCCAAAAAAGACATACAGATGGCTAAGTGGCACATGAAAAGACGCTCAACATCACTAATTATTAGAGAAATGCAAATCAAAGCTACAATGAGGTATCACCTCACACCGGTTAAAATGGCCATCATCAAAAAATCTACAAACAATAACTGCTGGAGAAGGTGTGGAGAAAATGGAACCCTCCTACCCTGTTGCTGGGGATGTAAATTGATACAGCCACTATGGAGAACAGTATGGAGACTCCTTAAAAAACTAAAAATAGAGCTACCATATAATCCAGCAATCCCATTCCTGGGCATATATCTGGAGAAAACCATAATTCGAAAAGACACATGCACCCCAATGTTCATTGCAGCATTATTTGCAATAGCCAGGTCACGGAAGCAACCTAAATGCCCATCGACAGATGAATGGATAAAGAAGAAGTGGTACATATATATGATGGAATATTATTCAGCCATAGAAAGGAATGAAATTGGGTCATTTGTAGGGATGTGGATGGATCTAGAGACTGTCATACTGAGTGAAGTAAGTCAGAAAGAAAAAAACAAATATTGTATGTTAACGCATATATGTGGAACCTAGAAAAATGGTACAGATGAACTGGTTTGCAGGGCAGAAATTGAGACACAGATGCAGAGAACAAACGTATGGACACCAAGGGGGGAAAGTGGCAGGGGGTGGGGTGGTGGTGTGATGAATTGGGCGATTGGGATTGACATGCATGTACTGATGTGTATAAAATGGATGACTAATAAGGACCTGCTGTATAAAAAAATAAAATGTAATTCAAAAGCAAAAAAGACAAAAAAATTAATTTAAAAAACCCTGAAATCACCTATACCTCAATTTTAAAAACAAACCCTCAAAACCTGAATTTGTCATATGTTCGTGTTCTGATCAGGCTGGAAGTTGCAGTGGGGAGAAAAAGCTGGCAGAGAAGCAAACTCAAACAAGAGAGCCCCAGCAGAGGGACATGGAAATCTTTACTACGTTAAGTTGTAAACTGTCAAAATGGAGTCCATTCTGGCCAGAAAAGAGGAGTTTCTGGCAGCCAGAAAGTAGTGTTGCCAGAACTAGAATACCAAGGAAAATGAAGTACACTAGCTGTGGTTCCACAGATGTTCCTCGTCCTGAAATTCAGTGTCTACAAGTCAGGGCAGTGTTCCTCCTAGCACATGGAAAGGCTTCAGTTTGTACAAGGAATGTTACCTCCTTGAAGGACAGTGTCTTGGTACTGTCCAAATGACACACACTGGCCCCGAACTAATATGCTGACAGCAAATCACATTTTAGCAAAGATTTAAATGCAGTGTCAAAAATTGCCCTTCATCTCCTGGGTTCTGTGAGTGTCCCGGGGCTGGGACTGGGGTGCGGGAAATATGCACGTTTTAGTGAGCTTTGGAAGTAGTCAAGAAGAGAAATTAAATGAAGATACTCTGGCAACTACTGCTCACCAAAGCCAGTGCCAAAATCTTTCCATTATTAGTATTCAGGAAGAAAAACAAAGAGTTCTGGGAAAAGAGAAATGACAATGCATTTGGTCCCAAGTACTCACCCACTCCTATCACAGGGCACGACTCCCCAGAGGTCCAAGCCGTCCCTTGTTAAGGTACCTGTCTAAACAGAAACAAGAGCTCGGTTGACTCTGAAGATGCAGCAGCCCCACAGTGACACTGATAAGCTATGTTTTAACAGGAAAATATATGTCACAACACATGATCAAGATCAGCTCTTCAAGGAAGGACACAATAAGGTGGGTATCTGGAGTCCTGGGTGGAAGATTTGATGAACTCACAGCAGTTGTGTGACGAGCTGGCACTTAATCTCTTTGAACTTTAGTGTTCTTAGCAATAAAGGGAAGAAAACGGTACCTGCCTTACATATTTCAGAGGCTTGTTTCGAGAATTTAACAGAAGACTGAATGGATGGGACAGTCCTTGGTAAGCCTGCTTTTAAGAGCTATAAAATGGGTGAGTCTCCACAGATAAAGAGAACAGCCTCGTGGTTGCCAAGGAGGGGGGCGGTGACGGAGGGATGGATTGGGAGTTTGGGATTAACAGATGCAAACTATTATATATCGGATGGATAAAAAACAGGGTCCTACTGTACAGCACAGGGAAATACATTCAGTATCCTGTGATAAACCGTAATGGAAAAGAATACGAAAAAGAATATATATATGTATAGCTGAGTCACTTCGCTATACAGCAGAAACTAAACACAACATTGTAAATCAACTATACTTCAATACAATTTTTTTAAAATGGGTGAGTCCCAGCACTTATAGCAAAAGTTAAAAGTATGTCACCAGAAACAAGTAATGGAAGTAGAATTTTTCACTGTTCTAAAGAAATATTATAGTTTGCTATTTGACATCTATTTGGTAAAAAGGGGTTTGTTGGTATTTCTCTCAGTGCGGTATAGTGATGAAGAGCTTGGACTGGGCCAAAACACCAGCTGTGTGACCTGGGCCAATTATTTAATCCCCCTAAACATCAGAGCCCTTATCAGTAACATGGTCATAATCATATAGGGTTGTTTTAAAAATTAAATGAGACACTACAAAGTGCTTAACTTAATGTCTGGCATAGAGTAAGAGCTGAGAATAATGATAATTGCTCATAATTATTGCTTAATTTTTTATTCAAATTCATATCACAATTATCTTTCCCACCCCCTGTTTCGTTTTCCAAGTCCAAGGATAACATGATCCTAGAACCAGAACATCTTTTCTTATGATGCTAGTTTGATCACGAAATAACATTGAGATGGTGGCAAGAGCCATATTAACCTTCTGTTCTTGGTAGATCTCTCTGATATTCAAGTAATTATAAAATACAGCTCTGATCCCATTAATTCTCTGCTCTCAAAAACCTTCACTGTACAGTTTAATGGGTACCGAGTTTCCGTTTGGGAAGAGGGAAGAAGCTCTGGAGATGGATAGTGGTGATGGTTGCACAGAAATGTGAATACACTTAAAGCCACATAAAAATGGTTAAGATGGTAAATTTTATGTTATGCATCTTTTGCCACAATAAAAAATAAATTAAGAAAATGGAAGGCAACAATAAAAAAAGAAGAGAAAACACCTTCAATGGCTCCCCACTGCCTAAAGAGTATGTAAAAATTTCTTAGCCATACATTTGAAGTCTACAGCACCCTCTCCTGTTACTAATGTTCTGCTCTGATCAAAATCACACTCTATTGCTCTCCTGACTCCTTGCCCACATTCACCTGCCTACAATGTCCTCGGGTTTTATATCTTTTCGAATTTTCTGTATATTATGATATTTGACATGTTACAAAATCTCTCTCTCTTTTAAATCTATTTTTAATTGTGAAAACGGTGGTTTACATTATATGTTATAAATAAAATTATATAAGTTTTGTGTGCACAGCATTATAGTTCTACTTCTGTACACCATACAGTGTGCCCACCACCAAAAGTTTAACTTAAGAAACCTTTCTGACAGACAGACTGCCTCCTTGGGGCTAGCCAATTCTTAGAGATAACCAGGGTCTCCACCAACAGCAAGTCTTTGATATGCAAACTAACCAGTAAGGAGTCATACCTTCTCTATCTGACCAGATTCCCCAGGAAACAGTCTCTCTGACTTAATCAACCCAGCGCCAGCTACAAGACAACTAAAGACCATTCCTATAGCCCAAAGCCCACCAAAATCATTCACACTAGCCAACTGTCAGCTGTGTACCCTGCTCTGTCTTGCCCTTCCTGCAGAAACTCCTATAAAGGCCATAACCCAAGCACTCCCCTCACTCCTGCTTTGCTTCCTGATCAAAATCTGGCATTCCTCCTGGGGCCTTGCCTGGTGAGACACGGCTCTTCTGTCTAGGGGAACTGTGAGTAACATTAAACTTTTCTTCCAATGGCATCGACCTCTGCCTGTGGTCACTTAGTCACCTTTATAAATTAAGACCCAGGGACAAAACAGCCCTTCATTTCCATCTTACCCTCTTACAGCTCTCACCTTCATGCCAGCACACGTGTACATAGACAAAAAGAATATATCCAGGAGAAGGTAGAATAAGAGGCTGATTGGGAGTAACTGGCATGGGATCAAGGATTATTTTAAGCAATACACTGCAGATGGGAAAATATAGTAAGGGATTGACTGGGGATTTATTTTAACCAAGTCTCATAGTAAGACACAGCTAAATAAACTCTTCCTTTTTTATTCATTCATTAATTCAATGAATACTTACTGAACACTGACTGTGTGCCAGGTAACGGTCCTAGCATCAGGGATACAGTAGTAACCGTAATAAAAGTCTTAAATTTTGTTCTTTGCATGAGGGTATTGACTACTGAGGGACAGAATGCTATTCATTGTGTTTCATAGAATATTAGAGGTGGAAGAACCCTAAAATATTCACCTATTCCGTCTCTACTCTTCCTTCTCTAAACCCTAGAATCTGAGAGCTCAAGAGATGTATCTGTCCTAGATCACACATCCAACCAGAGACAAAATGAAGTCAGGTACCCAGTACCCACATCTAATGTTTCCTGCCTCACAAGAGTGTAAAGTACCTGTGCATGATGACAATGATAATAAAAATGTCACTGAGGATAAGAATGAAACACACATACCTTGTCAAAGCAGACAAGGTTTAATTGTCCACATACATTAATCCTCTGGGGGCTAATACAAAAGATGCCTCTCTTCTTCAGCCTCCGCTGGGCATAGATAATGCCTGTGGTCAGGGCAGCAGGTAGAGCGGGAGGAACCGCAATTGTGATGACATCAAGGGCTTTCTTCACCACCTCCTCCGGAGGTTCCTGGGAAGATAAAGTCCCTCTTTAGCTATTACAGATAAATCAACCGTGAACACTTTTATGCATATGACTTTTTTCTTCCTTTTTGTTTACTTCTTTAGGTCAAACTCCTAGAAATGATGTGAGTGGGCCAAACGTGGTTTAAAGGGTATGAACATGTTTAGGGCTCTCAATAGATTTTGCCAAAGTGTAATGAAAAAGCTTGTAACAGTTCATACTGCTACCAGCGGAGAACAATGTACCAGTTTGCCATGATCTCACCAACACTGGGTTTTATTTTAAATTCCTCGTTTAACAGCTATAAAATACTACACTATTGGAATAAACATCCTCAGATTGAAGATGAAAAACTAGTGTAAGGAAAAGTCCAAGAGTAGAGGCATGTTGATATCTCAATAAACAAACTGTTTTATCCCACTAGATCTGATGGCTATTATGGAACTTGGTGATCAATTGCTTATATTGGGCATCTGGGAGTATATAAGCAGGTTTCAGTGTCTGGCTTTGCTTTCCCAGGTTTGAAAACTGTGACTTATATTAAGGTCAACATGGAGAGTATAAATTATAGATGAGTGTACGTGTGCATGTAGTAAAAGAACAAAAGCTGTTTACCCCACTGAGCACATAGACGCACAAAGTATAGATCATCCCGATGGTGGCTGTCCCTACGAGGCACAGGAGGAACCTGATGGCATCCCTGTAGAGCTTAAAATTCATCGGCTTCGGGTACAGAATAGATCTCACGAGGTCCCCCTTTGCAGTGTTGAATCCTGAAGCAGCAAACACACACCTCATACTCTCAGGATGACAAATACTACTGTTAGCACTCTTCTAATCCTCAACACAGCCTTTGTTTTCTCTAGAGATACTTAAACAGTGCTTAAGCCCAAATGCAATTAAAGGATAATTGGCCAAATACCTAAGTGCTAGAATGGATATACCTTAGCTCTTTCAGAGACTATTCCTCTCTGGCTTTCCTTCCTTATACTTTTAATTTCAATGCATCCCAGAGATAGGAAAGCACCGTATGGGGGCAGAGCACAGCTTTTCCAAATACAGCTTCATTTTAAGGAAAGGATTTGTAAGTGTGCATGGACATGCACACACACACACACACACGCACAGAACACCCGAATTTAAATTAAATGGCCCAGTAAATGCAGATGGATTCAATTTCTAATACTTTTCATCATCAAGTTTTCAGTTTCTAGTCCTGCCTGGAAAGAAGTTGAGATTAGTTCTTTGGGTTAGAATACCTAAGTTCTAGGTCCAGCTCTGTCAGTGAGTGGCTGTGTGATTCTTTTCAAACTTCACTTGAATTGTGCAGGCCCCAGCCTATTCATGTACAAAATGAGGACAGGCATCTTTGTTCTGATAATTTGATATGTGGAAATAGTTTATAAATTACAAAGCATATGAATAATAATTGTTGTCATCAATGTTATTATTTTTACTAAAAGGTATAGGCCATAGCTCAATTCACATTTTAAATATCTATATTTACATATATGGGGTCTGTCATCTAAAGACTGCTCCTTACCTAATTCATTTAAGGCACTAGACATATTGAGCAAAAATATTTCATCAAAATAATAAAATGAAGGAGATGCTAACTAACCTGTCTGCAGTACTACTGCTTTCACGGTGCCAGAGCAAGCCCCCCTGGCCTGGATAACCTCTGTTCCACAGAAGAGGACATGCCGTTTGTAATCCGCTTCACTCTGTGTTTTCCAGGGCACAGAGCTATCCATCTTAGGTAATGGAGTTTTAGTTACCGGAATACTTTCTCCTACAGAAAACAAGCATCTCATTTTGTGAGGTGGGAGGCCTTCACTCACTTAAACATGCAAATACTAACTCATCACACAGCAGGCATTTTTGGAGGCTGCCGTGTGGCAGGAACAACCCTTGGTATAGGGGATACAAGGAGAAGCATAGTTCTTGTTAAGAGGTTTGTAGTCCAGAGGGGGAGACAGCCATGGAAACAAATAAGTATAATGTCATATTATAAATACTATGAGCATTGTAAAATGAAACAGAGATGCTGAAATAGACTGGAAATAAAGATTTAGGGAATAGCAAGTTGTGGGGTCTGGGAAATGAGAGGCCATGAGAGCTATGTAGGAGCCAAAGCGTGGAAGGCCCTGCATGCACATACTTAAGTGTTTAAATGTTTTTCTATAGGCATTGGTGGCAGGAGGGAAATAGGGAGATATTCAGCTGTCTGATTCAGGAGAGTACTATGACATTTACGTACAAAGAGAGTGTACTCTGTCTGCAGTACAGGGAATGAATTGAAGTCTGATGAGGTTGGAGGCTGGATATCAAGTTGAGAAAAAAAATCACAAGAGTCCTGCTTAAAGAGGACAAGGTCTGAACTATGGCAACTGGCAGTAGGAGTAGAAAAAAGGCACTGGTTTTGAGAAATAAGAAATTGAGCAGCTACAAAACTTGGGGAGATTTTTATATTGGCAGATCATAGGGACAGAGGAATTCTAAATGGCTTCCTGGTTTCTGACTTGGAAGAAAGAGCAGAGGGTAGCATTAATCATCAACACAGGGATTATAGGAGGAAGGAGGAAGGAATTGCCTTTCGGTCCCTGATTTGGAGATGCCTTGTGGAATGACCATGTCGAGATGCTTTGTAGGCAGTTAGATATTTATTTGGGTCTGGAGCTCAGGGGAGAGGACTTGACCAGAGATATTTAGTCACAGGTCATCACCTTATAAACAATAATTAAAGCCACAGGAAAAGACAAGATTACTTAGGGTTCGAGTGAAAGGTGAGAAAAGGAAAGGTCCAGGACCCCTGAACAACATCAAAAATCAAAGAGGTGGAGGAAGAGGAGAAGTGGAGGAAGCTGAATGGTATTGTCAGTGGTAGAAGAACTTGGAGAGTCAGCACTGACTTGGAAAGTTAGAAGAGTGTTTTCAGAAGGAAGAGATGGTCAGAATGGTTAAATGCAGCAGATAGGCCACTAAGATGTGAAATTTAAAGAATCCATTGGATTTGCCAATTGGGACATTTGTGACCCTTCCCAGCACACTGGGAGGGGCAGATTTCAGTGGGTTAAGTGGCAATACAAGGTGGTGAATGAGTTGTGAAAGTAACCAAATAAAGAATAAAGCTTAGAGAATAAAGCTTATTGAAGCCCTCCACCTCCATTTGTAGAAAGGACAGTATAAGATCAGGGATATGTTCCAGCATACTAGGGCCACTTTCATTAGGAAAATTGCACTTGGCTTTGTAAAAGTCCCAGCACGGAAGGATTTTTATCAGTCTATGGATTCCCTAGAGAAAGGAACCTGACCTGTCACACCTGTTTTGTTTTGTTTTGTTTTGTAAGTTCACATAGGAGGGAGCTGTGTGCTCTTGTCTGCATTTAATGCCTTCCCGATCTGCCAGGAGAAATAGACTCGATTTGGACTTTAATGGGAACCACAGTACTGTACATCAATACGTATTTATAGCCTCCAATTCCATCTCTGAAAAAGGCTTTATGATTCTTTAGCTTACAGAAAGGTAGGCCAGCATCTTCTCATAAGTGCATATGTGAGTAAGAACTCAAAGCACCGTGACCTTGGGAAGTCACTTCTCTCTGAACCTCAGCTTCCATATCCATGATATGACGTCCCTCCCAGCTCCAGCATGCGATTTAAAAATGAAACACAGTTAGTCCAAAATATCCAGTGTGTATTCTGAAGTTAGCAGATTTGGCAAATCCTGCCTCAACCACTTATCAACATTTTCAAACCAAGCTAGGAAGAGCCTGGCCTTGACCAGGGTGGGGCAGGGTTGTGGGGGAGGTGTTTCAGGATTTCATTAATGGTTTTCAAACCCTCCGTGTTTTTCTGAAGATGTATTTTATAGAAAAATGCTAAACATAAGAGTCACAGATGATTCTGAAACATCTAATGACCTCTAAAATCTTTAAAGGTAAAATGACAGGGTTGTAATATCTAACCTAGTACTAGAAAGCAGCTTTAATTTGAACTCTCAGATCCATCCAGTGCAGGACTGTTAATAAGATTTGTGGGGATAGGAAGGTCCCATAGCAACCCCATGCTTTGCCATTATCATTCAGGAAAAAACCTGGAAGAACCAGCAGAGGCTGTAAGCTAGGAGGTAGAACCATACCTGTCAGCATGCCTTCATCTACCACACAGCTTCCATCTATCAGAATGGCATCACACGGCATTTGCACTTTGTTCCCCGTCAAAATTAATAGATCTCCAGGTACCAGGAAGCGTGATTCCAGCTCCTGGACTCCAGCTGAAAGTGTGAGGAGACAGAGTTGAGTCAGGTTTTTTCCCACAAAAACACAGTCCAACATCTACCTAAATTGGAAATCAATGAAAAAGCAACCAGGGCATATATAAAAAGGAAGCCATTCCTCAACATTGATTTGAAATCTGCAAACTATAAGAAAAAAGGGTAATACATTATATTACATAAAATAAAAACCTTTGTGTGGCAAAAAAAAATAAATAGGCAGAGAAAAAACTAATGACAAATTCAGAGAACATGTTTGAAACTTACATTACAGACAAAAGATTAATATTCCTAATAAACAAAGAGTTTGAGAAAAAAGAGACTATAGCAAATGACTGTATAGCAAAATTGCTGGAGATGTTAACATATAGTTCACACACACACACACACACACACACACACACACACACTACAAGTGACAGGTGTTAAACATTTGAAAAGATATTCATTCTTACTCATAATAAGAAAATTGAAAAATCTGTCCTTCCTTTCTGCTTTCTGTCCTTCTTTCCAGTCTTCCTTTACTTCTTATCTTCCTTATTCATTCCCAAAGCCCAAAGCTATAGGGGGTTAAGCAAGACAGACATCCATGCAGGGGGCTGGGTGAAGTGGGGATGGGGGTGGCAGCACCCACCACATGGTGGAGCCTAAAATGGATGAATGGGTGCTTACATGGCCTGGTGCAGAGTGTCAGAGCCCAAGGAGGGAGACAAGGACCCCCATGGTGGCAGTGGCCTGGTGTGAGATATTGGAGTCCAAGCAGGGTGAGAAAGGCAGGATTGATACAATAACTGGATATAATGAGGCTAATGAGAGCCAGGTTTCTCACTGAAGAAAGGAAGTTACAAATAGAAACAGAAATAAAACCAGAATGAACTCTGTGGTATTGGACTAGAATTGGAGACAAGAGTGTAAACTGATGGTTTTCAATAGAGAAATAATATAGATGTGAATGTGTATGTATATAAGAATACATGCAAATGTATTTGCTTGTCTTTTTTTATATGTACATGCTCTAATTCTGTTCTCTGAGAGGGCTGAGAGCAGTGAAAACCCACTAATGATGTGCACACCTAGTGCCCAAATTTTGGTGTCTAAATTTCATTTCCCTTCAAAAAAGAACTAGGGTTCTTTAAAGAAATGGCTGATTACAACGCTGAGCCAAGAAAAGTACAAATAATATAAGGTAGAATGTCCTGCTATGCCACTAAGTAGGGAAGTGCTCAGAGAGCAATGGGGTCAGATCAAGAAGATATCAAAGCCAACTTACAGAGCTCTCGCTGCCTAAATCTGTAATAATTTGAGCATCAAAGTAATGAATAATAATAATGAACAATAACCCATCAAATAAAACAGGAGTTCATTAGTCCATAATGACATAAGTAAATGAATAAATAAGTGAGGAGAAAAGATAGCTTTTTCTTACAGTAAATTGACAATTAATTACCATAGAAGGAAAGAAAATTAGAAAATCACCATTTGGCCATTATCAAAGCAATAATTAATCTAGCCAAGAAACATCAATGGATACTAAAACTAGTGGGTGAAAATTTGATGAGGGTTGTTTATTTATAAAGTCTCAAAGTACATGTCAACAAAATAACTATTAATTAGAAAGAGAAAAAAGTAACTGTACAATAGAGAAACGTGACAGACACCATTTAATTAAGTAGTCCAAGTTAACATCACCAGTAATAGGACAAGTTTAAATTATGTACCACCTAAGAGAACATGGCATCACTTTTGTAATATTCCAGCCAAAATAGCGTAAGCTGAATTTAACTGTAAGGGAATATCAGGCAAATCCATGTTGAGGGACATTCTACAAAATAACCAAAGTGGGAAGAGTCAAGGTCGTGAAAGTCAAGGAAAGATTAAAGAGATATGGCAAAAAACAGTATTCGGTGATCTTGGGTCCTTTCTTATAAAGAACATTAAGACAATTACAAAATTGGAATGGGACTGAGCATTCTTTGGTACTAATATCAATATTAACTGTCTGATATTAATGTTTGAATTGTTGTTACATAGAAGAATGCTCATATCTTTGAGAAATATACACTAAAGCATGTGGGAGTCATGGAGCCACTTATTTTCAAATGGTTCAAGAAAAAAGTTATTTGATCTACTCTTGTGGCTTTTCTGTATGTTGTAAATTACTTCATAGGGAAAAAGAAAAGAAAGAAAAAAACAGAGAGAACCATACATGAAATAGCATTGCTCACCTATCTGATTAGAAAAATCTAAAAGTTTGTCAGTATATTCTGTTGGCAAGATTATGAGGAAACAGGTACTTTCACACATTTCTGGTACGAATGAAAACTGGTACCTTGTCTATGGAAAGAAATTTGGCAATATCTCTCCATCAAAAATACATATGCATTTATTATTTAACTCAGCAATTTTACTTCTCAAAATCTATGTCAAAGATAGACTGGAAAAATATGGAAAGATAAATGCACAAGGCTTTTTATTACAGCATTATTCGTTATAGTAAAAGGCTGGGAAAGAATCCTTCAACAGAGAACTTACTGAATAAACAATGGTTCCTCCATACAAGAGAGTATTACGCAGCTGAAATATGAATGAAGAATATCTATATATACTGCTCTGAAAGGGTCCCTGGGAAACATCATTAAGTATGTAGCATACACACCAGGAAATATAAGTTAAATGTGTAGGATTCACCCCTGCAATCTAAAAAGCAGCAGTATATGTATATATCCTATTCTGTGTATATACTATGTCACTATGAATATTATCTATAATTTGTATTTTTGAATGTAAAAATTTTTTTAAATGATTACTATTGAGAGTATGAGTACACAGGTACAGAAGGAAGGTTAGGAAATTGACTCCCCTGAATGTCTTTTGTTTTATGGATTTAACTTTCAAATCATATAGATATTTTATATAGTAACTACACAAACTAACACAAAAATAAATTTGAAAAGCTAACATTAAAAGGCTAAAACAGAATAAATGAGGTGAACCTGTTGTTCACCTAGTTGTGAACATAACTGTTGTTGGCATAACCATACAGAGAAGAATTATTTTGAGTGACTTTAAAACATATATTTTCAAGTATAATTTGTACCTTCCTCATGGTGTATCACAAACAGGAGAAAAAAAGAACTTTAAAAAAATTCTTAAATTGTTTTTAGGAATCATATTGTTGCTGGGTGTGTTGGTTTGTTACTCTGAGATTACTATGTGTAATGGGATAAAGCAAATGAGTAATTTGTTGCTGTAATTGAGAATCAGGACTTTTGGTATGGAGAAAGGAGAACTAGAAGGGCAATCAACAAAGTTAAGTTAAAAACCCTTAGTTCTAAACTTAATCTGGAAATGTCAGTATGAGCTCATAATTCACATTTATCTTTAGAATATTATTTTCTAGGTATGTCTTCTGAAAAGGCCTGGGAACAATGACTAACACCACAGAAATGAGCATTCCTAACACTCTGACTGATGTCTCTAAGTACCATATGTAAGAGGTCTTTGGAAAATTGGATGTGTCCAGGTTTGGAGCAGGAATTGTCCAAGATGAACTTGGAACAGCTTATCATACCAGAAAGCAATACAATTTTCAAAGATTACTGGGGTCATGTCAAATGAATTCAAGAGTCAACATGAAAAGGTTCTGAAAGGCCAAAGATGGGCATCTTGAACAACAAGAATAAAACCTGCAGCGGATGAAAATATCCCAACCATGTTAAAATTATACATGTAAAATGACACTAAAATTTTTTTTAAAGCCTTTAGAAAATGCTAAAAGATCAACCCATTATTTTGAAAGCTGGTAAATAAGGAGAAATAGTCAGATATTTATCCTGAAACAAACTGAATCTCAGGGTAATGAAATGGTTGAAGAAGCGTGTCTCTCTTTATGGAAATATTCCACTTAATGTATGAAGATGGAATATATTTTAAACTCAATGAAATAATAAATCTGGGTCATGAAGATTTATGTCTGTTAATATCACAAGAAAAAGACAAATATTACGTACCTCCTATTAGAAATACACAATGCCAATTATAAAGTACTCTTGCCAAAAACTCAAGCCTCAGATCTAACCACCAACTTATAGGAAGTACAAGGAGTAGAAAATCATGTTAAATTATTCCATGAGTATGCAATCAATACACTCAAAACCGTGGAAACCACAGGATGAGCCACTTACTTTCTTCAACAAAAAATTTTCAAGGAAAAAAATAGGATGTGGAGGAGGGAAAGTGTGAATTAAAATAAACTTGAAACTTAACCAATTGCAGTATATGGACTTTATTTGGATCCTGATTTGAAAATATATATTATATATAATAAATATATATTGTATATCATAGATATCATAAGTATATATACACACACTTGTGATTCAATTGGTGGAAATTTGAATACTGCCTGTAGAACTGATGATTTTTTAAATTATGTTTTTGTTTTTCTTTTAACACCATTTCAGAAATCTCTCTTGTTCCTCCTACTTCACTGCCCTCACTCTTATGTTTTTTTAAAGCTGTGATAAAGGAATTAAAAAGGAGTCTTTATATTTTAGACCTATACTGAAATGTTTTCAAATGAAATTATATGATATCTGAAATAGTTTAAAAATAATCCAGGGTGAGGGAGGAAGTAGAGCTGATGAAAACACATTCAGTGACTTGATAATAATTGAGTCTGGGTGATAGGTACATAGGGTTTCATTATTGTATTCTCTCCACTATTATATGTAAAGTGTTTCATCATAGAAAGTTACATTTTTATGTAACTTTACATTTCAGGACATTTTTAAAAGGTGAAAATTCACTTCTAGCAAAGATATAGCAAAAAGGAGCAAATTTATCTTCCCACATGAAACAACCAAAAGTCATACAAAATATATGAAACAATGGTTTTAGACACTAAATATAAGCAACAAAAGAAATGGGAAACAAATGAAGATGCCCTGCAGCTTACTGCCTGTAGAGGGTTTCCAGGCCACTATGAAGGAGGCGGAACCCAGACAAAGTCCAGAAGACTCTTAGTTTGGAACAGAGATAAAAGTCTATGGAGATGAAGGCATCTTGAGTTCACAGAACAGAGTACTGGAGAGAAAGTAATTGCCCAGAGGGAGAGCCCCAAAGGCCCACAGAGGTCCCTTTTTAGTATTCAGCAGACTAGTAATCAGTACATGCATATGAGGGAACTACTAGCAAATGAACAATGGGACATTTACATTTAAAATATCATTTAAATAGCATCAAAATATGAAATATTTAAAAATAAATCTGAGGAAGAGTGAACAACTGTACAATGAAAACTACAAAACACTGCTGAGAGAAATCAAAGACAAATAAATGCAGATACACCATGTCTGCAGGTCACAAGACCCAAAATTGTTAACATATCAGTTTTCCACAAATTGATCTATAGATTCAACACAATCCCAATCAAAATCTCAGCATGTTCTTTTGGTAGAAATTGACAGGCTGATTCTAAAAGTCATATGGAAATGCAAAGAGCCCAATATTGCTAAAATAATTCTGAAAGAGAACAAAGCTGGAGGACTAACATTATTCTAGTTCAAGACTTATTATAAAGCCACATTATGTGGCATTGATATAAAGACAGGCAAATAGAACAGTAGAATAGGATGAATAGGATAAGGAGTCCAGAAATAGATCCACCCATGTACAGGAAACTGATTTTTGGCAAAGATGCAAAGACCATTTAGTGGAGAGAGGACAGTCTTTTCAACATATGGTATTGGGACATTTGGATATCTGCTTGCAAAAACTGAACTTCAATCCAAAAAAAAGAAAAAGAAAAAAAACTTCAAAATACAACAGAGACGAAAATGTAAAACTTAAAACTATAACACCTCTAGAAGACAACGTAGAAAATCTTGATGACCTTGGATTAGGCAAAGATGTCTTAGATATGACAAAAAACATGATCCACAAAAGAAAAAACTGATAAACTAGACTTTAACAAAAGTAAAAACACCGGCCCTTTTAAAGACACTATGAAGGGAATGAAAAGACATGATAAGTTACAGACTAGGATAAAATATTTGCAAATCATATTGGAAAAAGGACTTGTATCCAGAATGCAGAAAGAACACTCAAAATTTAATAATAAGCAAACAGTCTAATATGGAAAAGATTTAAACAGATACCTCACCAAAGAAGATATACAAGTAGCAAAGAAGCACTTGAAAAGATGCTCAATGCCATTAGTCATCAGGAAAATGCAAATTAAAACAACAATGAGATACTACCCCTCAGCTACTAAAATGGCTAAAATTAAAAAGACTGACCATACCAAGCAGTGGCAAGAATGCAGAGCAACTGGAGCTCTTACACACTACTGGTGGGAATGTAAAAGAGCACAACCACTTTGGAAAACAGTTTGGCGGTTTCTTTAAAAGTTAAATATTTACTTATCATATGATCCAGCCATTCCACAGTTAGGTATTTTCCCTAGAAAATAAGAACTGAAAGTGTATGTCCGTAGAAAGACTTGAACCCAAATGTTCAAGTGGCATTATTTGTAATAGCCCCTAACTGGAAATAACCCAAATTTCCATCGACAAATGAATGAATGAACAAACTGGTCTATCTGGACAATGGAATTCACTCAGAAATAAAAAGAAATAAACTACTGATGTTCTTAACAAAATGGATGAACTTCAAAATTATTATGAACTTCGATCCCCAAAAAATTAATCCAAAATATACTATAAAAGACCAAAAAATGCATACTATACAATACCATTTATAAAATATTCTAAACATGCAAAGTGGTTGCCTGAGGATGGGGATGAAATTGTGAGAAATCGAAAGGGAAGATTACAAACAGGCACAAGGCAACTTTTAGGGGGGATGGACAGTCACCTTTATTGTGGTGATAGTTTCATAAGTAGGTACACATGTCAAAACCTATCAAATAGTACACTTGAATTCAGCTTATTGTATGTCAGTTTTACCTCAATGTTTTTTTAAAAGGTGAAAAAAGTCTCCACTTCCCCACCCCTTTAAGTAAATGCACAGGAAAAGATACATGTGAAGATGAGAGTAGTAGGAACAATCAGAAATACAAATTTAAATCCTTTTCTCATTTCATATGGACAACACACAGATCTAAAATGAAGTGACTTACCCTTTTTCTCACATACAGAGACTGTAATGCTATTATGTGACTCAACTAAATGGTGGAGCTTTACAGATTGCTGAAAAAGAAGAATAGAAAATTTTTAAAAGCCTTGTCTATTTGAGGATAGGTCCCAGATATTATTCAGTAAAGTGTTAGCCTTCTTTAAAGATGGAGCCAACTGAATGTACTGTTTAAAAACAAGACTGAGTAGCCTCCTACTCAACTGAAAAAGCATCCAACTTGTGGTGCTCTTCAGCCAGTGATAAGAAGTACGTGTTGTTTAATAGAAAGGAAGTTCCCAGCATGCTCTGTCCGCTCAAAAGAACTTTGATCATTCAACATTTATGTTTATACCTAAATAGTTTCAAGAACCAAGCATTATTTCAGTTTGGGGTTATCGCATATCAGAGTTCCTAATCTAACTTCATAAGGAGTTTGATTGTTCCTGTTATTCCCTCATAGTATTTGCTGTTTTAATATGTGAAATATATGGGACATTGAGAGTGAATAAATAAGAGGAGACAAAAATAATAATACAATTATATTTGATTTCACATTTATTAAGAAATTATTGTGTGAAAGACCTTTTACATGGTCCTGGGGATTATAAATTCCCAATCATTTAGTGTTTCATTTTTTTTATTCTGATTTTGTCATTTAAGACTCTCCCTTAATCTCCTAGCTTCAAATCATTTACAAATCTGATTAATATGTCCTAAGAATGATTAACAGAATCATATAAGGTGAAAGAGTGTTCTGCTATTAACTTATTCTTTTATTCATTCATACATTCACTCAACATTTATTGAACAACCTTTATGCTGAGAAGTTGGGGTGGAATGGTCAACAAAACAGATATGATTCTTAGCATCAAGAATTTACAACCTACTGGGTAAATACATTTAATCAAATAATCACACACATAAATATATCACTGCAATCAACAATAAAATGAAAACAATAAGGTGTTTTTGGAGCATATATAGCTAATGAACCAATAGAAATCTTCCCTGAAGAAGTGACACTGAATCAAATAGCTTGTTGAATCTATGTGTCTCAACTCAAAAGAGATATTTGGACTTAAAATACATATATAAATTTGAAAGTCATTAGCATATGCCTTTAGAAGTCATTAGTATATGCAGTATAAGAATAATGAAGACTCAATGTACTCACATGAAAAGACCATCAAGACAGTATTAATAATAATAGTAAAGCTAGGTAGGAAATAGTGTAATTATGCTCCCTCTTACATAAGAAAGGAAAACAAAATAGATGTATATTCCAAAAAAATTTTTGGAAGAATGCCCAAGAAACTAAAAACTGGTTGCATAAGTGGAGGGGTGGAGGAAGAGGGAGCCTTTATGTGGTGAACATTTTCATATTGTTTTGGTATGAGACACCCATTTTTTTAAAAAGCCAGGTAGAGGAGGATGAACTATAAAAAGAGAATGGAAGAGCAGCTAGAGAGGTGGAGAGTGTGTTGTCACTGAAGCCAAAGGGAAAGCTCGGGAGCAGTTAACAATGCCAAATGCAACTGAGAGGTTTAGTGAAATCTACGCTGTGGAAGAACGTATACACTGTGGGAGGGGAATCATGAAATCAGCAAGCAAAAGACCAGCCACTCAATAAAAATGAATGAGGGACATGAATACGGTTCACAGTAAAAGAAATACAAATAGCTTAAAACACGAGCAAGTGCTCAACTCACAATGGAAAACATGCTATTATAGTTATGAAATTCTGTTTTCATTTATATTGGCAAAAATAAGGAAAATAAACACTCATGTACTCTCGGGAGGAGTGTATATTGGCATTACTTGTTTAAGAGGCATTTGACAATGTCTAGTAAAAAATATATTTAGCTTATGATTAAGCAATTTCAAATACAGAAAATTTATATCTCTGTATCAATACAGATATGTTATACACACATTTACATGTAATATAAATTATATATACTTGTGATTTATACATATTTGCAAACACATATATGTGGATGTATGAAAAGATATATATGCAAATATCCTCAATGAAGCATTGTTTTAATAGCAAAAGACTAGAAACAGCCTAAATATCCATCAATATAAGACTGGTTTTAAAATCATGGTACATTTAGAGAAAATATATTTGTGCAGATACAGAAAGATATTTAAGATACATTAGGTGAAAAATGCAAGTGCATAACAGTGTATATAATAGTATACTTCCATTTGTATAAAACAAATAAACGCATGTGTGTCTAACAGTGCTAAAAGTATATAGAACATCTGGTCCCAGTGGATGCCTCTTAAAAGGAGACCCAGACACTGAAAGAACTAAGGTGGGAGGAGTATTTACTACTCATTTACACTATTATGCTCTTGTGAACTTTTTTTATTATGTCCATATATTACTCCTTCTATTAAGAAAAAAGACTAGCTAGTTTTAAAAAGTACTGTTTTTTTATTTTAAAACTATCTATGAGGGCTTCCCTGGTGGCGCAGTGGTTGGGAGTCCGCCTGCCGATGCAGGGGACACGGGTTCGTGCCCCGGTCGGGGAAGATCCCACATGCCGCGGAGCGCCTGGGCCCGTGAGCCATGGCCGCTGAGCCTGCGCGTCCAGAGCCTGTGCTCCGCAACGGGAGAGGCCACAACAGTGAGAGGCCCGCATACCGCAAAAAACAAACAAACAAACAAACAAACAATCTATGAGCCTTAGGATTATAGTGGTGACCTTAGCAAGAGCTCTTTGAATGGAGTCATAAGAGAGGAAGCCAGCTCCATATAGATGAGAAATGAGAGGGAGAGGAGTAAATGAAGAGAGATGCATAATTAGCTTGAGAAGTTCTGCCGTCAAAGGGAGAAAAGAGGTAGAGTAGTAGCTGAAGTTTGAAGCATAGTCAAAAGAAGGGATTTTTTTCATTTGTTTCTGTTTTGTTTTGTTTTGAAGTTGGGAGAAGCTTGAGCATGTTTAAATGCTGATGGGAAGGCTCTTAGGGAGAGGGAATGAGGAAAAGAGTCATTCACTGACCCCATAAGCATGCTGAGAAGGTGAAAAGGATGCTATCAAAAGCACAAGCAGAGGGCACCTCCTCCTCTGTAATGAGAGATCAGGTCAAGAGGGAGGTGGAGACAAAAGTCATCTGGCAGTAGGAGGGTGTGGAACTGAGCAAATTCCTATCTTATGATTTCTATCTTTGTGGGAAAAAAAAAAAAAAGCAATGAGATAGGTTATCAGCTGAATTAGAGGAAAAGTGGAATGTGGGCAGTTAGGCATCTCAGAAACTTGAAGGAAGATTTGGTTTGAGAACTTAATTCCAGAGAATGGGAGAGCACATTGACCAGAGACATATAGAAAGCTTGTACAGGTGAGGTCGGTCTTCATGGATTTATAGCACAATCAACCAACGTGTACCGTGTGATTTTTTTTCCTGGCAGTGCCTAGATCCCCTTGTGTAGGCATAAAGAAAGCCAAGAGTTGGACTGGGGTTTTGAGAAATGATTACCAACCAAACACAAAGGCCAAAGATATTAAACACTCCTTATTAAATATTAAAGACTCCTCCACCTTCACCCCTTTTCCACCATCTTCAAGACCCATCAGTAGTCTCTACACATATTTTTTCACTTATTCACAATTCATAAATATTTGCATTCTCTTCTCAATAATCAGCCTTAGTAAGCTAAAGAGAGGGAAAAAAATAACTTGAAAGGTTAGGGATTGGGATGGGAAGGAAAGGAAAGAACTAGAATTTGTTGAGCATCAGCTATTGTGCTAGATATTTACAAACGTCTCATTTGTTATGGAGTGGGCAATGACTATTTTCCAATTATACGCTTTTCAAACAAAATTTCAACAAAGTCTCAACTCTCTTTCTCAGACCATATGATTGGTGGAAAAACTCACCTCTCTGAGATCATATACGGTCAAAGCGATGGAAATGATCGACATGATTACGATAGCAAAAGCATACTCCTTATAGTCTTCGCTAAACCACAGACAGACACTGAAGAGCTGAAATATGTAAAATGGATTTAAAACCTGTTGGCAGCATAAAAACAGGAAGACAAGGGAGATATTTAGGTTTCACACATAGCTATTCATTGACTTGTTTGTTATCATAATCGTCTCCATGACAAATCGTCCCACCCAATATTCTTATTATATTTATGCAGCAATTACCATGTGCCAGATACTGCACTAAGCAACTTTACCTGAATTTACTCATTTAATTCCCATAATTATCTTATTATCCAGAAGTTATTAGTTATCTCCATTGTAAAGATGAAGAAACTGGGCCTTATATCTTGAGAAACTTGCCCAAGGTCACAGAGCCACAACTGTTACAGACCAGGACTTGAACCCAGGCAATCTGGCCCCAGTGCCCTTACTTTTAATCACCACTGCACCTTATAATTTACAAAGTATTGTTTCATGTATCACCATGTAGACCATCACAACAGTTGTGTGAGGAGTAGATATTATCATGTCCAGTTTACATTGAGTGGCCTTCGGAACCTGACCTACTAGTCAGGTTTACAAAGTTAAAATGCTTTCTAGTTGTTCTTCTCTATGACACAACATTGCCATATCTGAAGCCATTAAAGTACTTTAGATTAATGTACGAGTTGAAGACTAAATTTTCTCATAAATAGAGAGCCAAGCTGAAAGGAATAATCTAGATAATTGAGCATCTAGAACACTATGGGAGAAAGCAGAGATTAACTCCAACAGTTGTAATCCTGCCTGGGATAAAAACACTTTGTGCCCTTACTCAAATTCCCTCTAGTTGATTTCCATCTTTCTAAAATAGGAAGTTATCTTTGCCTCTGGTTAGGGAACAAGCACACAGAAACGTTTCTTATCAGTTTCTTCTGCTCTGTTTCATGACTTAAAACTTGCTAGAAATATTGAGAAAGTAGCTGGAGTTTAGTAAGTCTTTTTTAAGTCAAGGAGGAGTGGAGGTACCATGCAGGAGAGGACCCAGAGTACAGCTGTAAGGTTGTAGTATCATAATAATCACGGTAAAATGAGCCCAGTGATAGAGTCAAACAGAAAAAATTCAATGTAGTAAATTATGGTCAAATCTTTCTTTCCCTCCCACACACACATTGAGATCAGTAGAACTAATAAGGCTGAACAGATGTTTTCTTCCTACAGTTTTGTAAGGCAATTGTATATGTTGCCCATAAGAAAGGGATTGAGTTGTTTAAGTTTTAATTATTATTTTAGTTTCACAAAGATGAGACGGGATAAAAAGTATAGGATTAAGAAAGAAAGAAAGAAAGGAAACCCTGTGTTCATCTAGTCATTAAAGGATAAATAGACACACGAGCATCATATCTTATGCTGTAACAGGAAATGTGTGTGCAAAAATGGACCACAAGAAACAATAGAGATATGAATATGCTTTGCATTCTTTTAAAATAGCCCAAATTACAGTTACTATTAACAAGTAGCATTCTTGATCATTTGACTAAAATCTAACCTTTTTATTTTCTAGCCAGCATCAAGAGAAAATACTGATTACCTCCTTGATGAGCAGTTTCCAGATGGGTGTGATTTCAACATCGATAGTATTTGGCCCACATATTAACCTCCTATAGGGAGAGATCACAGCCTATTCAGTTACTAATAATAAAAATGAAACTCATTTCTTACCCATTCAAAAAAAAGACTATTCCATGTTCACTTTCTCACTTGTGGGATCAACATATGCCTCCCTTATTACGTAACATCACCATCTTTCTCAAAATAACTGGAGAGGGGGAGGGTTTTCAGGTGCAAAACCAATAAGCATGATCATTTATTGAATTAAATATTTCCCTGATGGTAATTGGGGTATTTAATTTCAGTCATTTTTCCATTCAAGTAGTTTCAGGATTAGCACTCTCTCAACTCTGTCTCTCCCCAACTCTTGGCTCCATGGATGTGAGGCGGAGGGCTCATTACAGGGGAACAGTTTTACTGATAAGGAATACTGGGCCTACTTTTCCTCCTCCTATTCAGTGCTGGGAAGCTGCAGAATTTGTTTTAATGTGAGTGAAAAGGTGTTGAACTCTCAAAAATGGCTCCACAGTTATAACGCCCTTTAATTGAAAACTCAGAGATGTGTTTCTTTGATTACACAGAGCAACGACACTCTATGAGTTATTTTGCTGTTGGGAATGCTAAACACTTTCTCTGTGCCTTCTACGTAGATGCTCAGACCAAAGAGCTTAACAGAATGTAAATACTACAGCAGTGCTTCTCAAACTTTAATGTTCATACAGACAGCCTTGTGGCCTTGCGAATGCGAAGGTTCTGATTCAATAAGGATGAGATGTGATCTGAGATTCTGCATTTCTAAGAAGCACCCAGATCATGGTGATGCTGCACTGTGAGTCCATTCAAAGTACCACCAAAGCTCCCCCCCCAAAATGGGGTGGAGGGGAATGCAGTAACCATAGGAACTTAGAACTAGCAAGGTGTTTATAGAGATCTCTTCCTCTTTTTAACAGTTAGGAAACTGGAGCCCATAAAGGAGAAGCCATGTGCTCAAAGCCACACAGTGAATTAGTGACAAACTCTTGGCATTCAACCCAATGCCCTTCCCAAACCTTGCTCCTCTGCCCAGTAGCTTATTTAGAATTGTGGAGCTACAAGTCTTGCATGATATTCTTCTGCTGCTCTACAATTATTATTTAGCTATGCTGTCATAGTATAATACATATTTCCTGATCACAGTCAAAACTGGTTCAACCTTATTATTATAGTAACCTTGAGGAACATTATGCAGAGTAGAAAGACAACTAAGCCTATAGTCAGGGATGCACTTCTTCCTCTATCACTTCCATCTGTGTGACCTAGTTCAGGCCACTAAACCTCTCTGAGTCTCAGATTTCTCATCTGTTATACTGAGATGATGAGGATGTCTGTTCTAACTCCCCCATGAGGTTGCTCTGTTGAAGTGAGATAATGCATATAAAAGCATTTAATTTAATAATACTAAATAGAGCATTACAACATATTCTGATGTTGACCAGTTAAGATAACCGTTTCCTGGGCTCTCTTTTTCACTAACTGGTGACAGTCGTTCTGAGCTGGTGTAGATAAAAGTATACGTGGTACCTAATCTCTTGTTCTTCCGTTGTTAGACCTGATCCAAACTTTACATGTATCTTGGCAGAACTGAGCCAGTCTTCCAAAGAGCTAAAATAATAACAATGAGAAAGATATACTGAGCAAAATATTTTTGAAATAATATTTTTCTTTTCAGATGCAATTGCTCAAACAACTTACCCAATTTTCTGGAACTGTCCTTCTAAGTTGTTCCAAACGTATCTTATTTTCTGCACTTTTATGCATCTCACCTGCAAAGGAAAAGTACTAAGAAATCTCCAGTTTAAGGATCAGCAAATACATAGTTCAGTGACTAAACAAGCATTCGTGGAAGAAGCAAAGATAGAGCCCTAGTATACTTATTTAAGATTTATCCTTTCCTAACGAATCCTATCCTTGGCTACTACGCAAATGGCATTCTTTATTAGAAGTCATCATTCAAGCAACGTGTATCATGGGCCTACTACACGGATAAGTATATAAGTAAAACTCACCCTCTGCGTTCCACTACTCGATAACCAAACAAGGGAAGAAAATATGTTATGAAAGGGAAAACTATACCATACAGTCAAATTATGCATGTGTCAAAGAAATGAAAACATAATAAAGAAAAAATTATAGTATTGAAATGCCGTAGAAATACAGAGAGGGTAGATGACAGAAGGTATCATGGAGAAGAAGAATCTGAGCTGCATCCTTAAAGGATTGGAAGAACTTTGCTCAGGTGAGAAGGGAAGAAGGCATTTCAAAGAGATTATACACAATTTAGTTGTGAGGGAGGGGTAAGTGAAGGGAGCCTATTTGACAGCAGAATGGAGAATGAGGCTGGAAGGATAAATAAAGACCAGATGATGCATCCTTAAATGCTAGCATGAGTATTTAGAACTTTTCTTTTGGAAGCAATGGATTTGCAAAGTAACCTATGGAAGAGACATCGAAGACACAGTCTAAAAGATTAGACTGGTAGCAGGTTCTAGAAGACAGTGAGATGGCTATTGCAAGAAAATGAACTCTAGGAAGCAAGCATCTGAGGGTGTTGGCAATGGAAAGAAAGGTTAATGCTTATGATGTAATGCCTTCTTGTTTTTGATTTCTTTAAGCAACTTTACATATAAATCTGAATTTCCATTAACAGGTGACCTAATTAAGTACAAAGAGAAACGGTAAGACTGTCATATTGTTATGGAGCAATGGTTATAACCTCATTTTGCCCATTGGAATCAACTGGGGAGTTTTAAAGAATACTGATGACTGGGTCCCACTCCCAGAGAGATTCTGATTTCCTTTGTCTGGGGTACAGCCTGGGCATAAATAGTTTTAAACTTCCTCAGGTAATTCTAATGTGCAGCCAAAGTTGAGAAACAGTGTCCAAGACTTCCTTCTATAGCTACTCTTATCATTGTGTCCTTGAGAAATTCAATGAAATTTCTCTGCACCTCAATTTTCCCATGAATAAATTAAGGCAATTGGCCAGATCATTTCTAAGTTCCACTGCAGCTCCTCTGAATATGTTCTATACCTATGAGTATTATAGTCAGTATAAACATTAGATAAAATCTAAAACTTGGAAGAGCATATAGTTGGTACATAACAAGTGCTCAACACATTTTTTATTAAATAAATAAATGAGTGCTTTTCACAACCACATGTCAACTAGAAATAGAATTATTTTTCTTTTTTATAAATTGAAGTATAGTTAATTTACAATGTTGTGTTAATTTCTGCTGTACAGCAAATTGATTCAATTATACTGTATATACTTCCTTTTTAATATTCTTTTCCATTATGGTTTATCACAGGATATTGAATTTAGTTCCCTGTACTATACCGTAGGACCTTGTTGTTTATCCATTCTATATATGCTAGTTTGCATCTGTTAACCCCAAACTCTGACTCCATCCCTGACCCCTTGGCAACCACAATAGAAATAGAGTTTAAATCCCTAAGCTCCAAGGCCTGGGTTACTTCAAATGACTTTTAACCTTGTCCAATAAATATATGTATGTAAACTTACTGTGGTAGTCATTTAATGATGTACGTAAATCAAATCATTATACTGTACATCTTAAACTTATACAGTGCTCAGTGCTGTGTGTCAATTATATCTCAATAAAACTAGAAGAAAAAAAATATATGTGTATGTGTGCACACATTCATAGTTACCAAGTGAGCGTATTAAATACTGTATTTTTTATTTTACAGAATGGATTTATTTCAGTGTGTTGGCTTCAAAATAATATTAAAAGAAATCCTATCTTCCAATTGACTTTCAGTATAAAATTGGAGTGAATTGCCACTGGGAACAATTCTTCCTTCACAAGTTACAAGTTAAAGTGAGGAAACATGACCAGCTTGGGGTGTGTTAGCTGTCATGGCCCATCTTGGAGTCTCGAGTTTTTTGCCTCACATTTTCCTTTCCTTTCCAGTAGTCTCTACAATTTTAGAAATAGAGCTAGACTGTGATCACAGCTACTGTTTAGTGAGTACTTGGGGGGTGGGGTTCTTGTCTTTTTAATCATCCTGTGGTAGGACAGATATTATCTTCATTTCCACTTTGCCGCTTAAGTTCATTTTGATTAAGTAACTTGCCCAAGACCACATCTATTAAGAAACAGGGCTGGGACTTCCCTGCTGGTGCAGTGGTTAAGAATCTGCCTTCCAATGCAGGGGACACAGGTTCGAGCCCTGGTCCAGAAAGATCCCGTGTGCCGCGGAGCAACTAAGCCCATGCCCCACTACTACTGAGCCTGTGTGCTGCAACTACTGAAGCCCACAAACCTACAGCCCGTGCTCCGCAACAAGAGAAGCCCCTGCAATAAGAAGCCCACTCATCAAAACAAAGAGTAGCCCCTGCTCACCGCAACTAGAGAAAGCACACGCGCAGCAACGAAATCCCAACACAGCCAAAAAATAAAATAAATAAATTAAAAAAAAAAAAGAAACAGGGCTGGAAATTGAACTTGAGCCCCTCTAGCCCCCAAGTCTAGTCTCTGAAGGATCTAATAGTCAAGCTAGTCTCAGAAGACGGTCTGAAAATCCCATAACTTCCAGTATTCAAATTGTATAATTCTATAAGTTCAGAAATTCAAGTTAGAAAAAATGTAAAAGACAAACGATGGTAGAATGTGAGACCCCTGCTCAGTTAGAGAACCTAGATCAATAGGCTGTGAGAAAGTTATATAACATAATAGATACAAACAGCAGATGAAGGCAGCAATAATGAGGAATAAAGAGGTTACCGATAAGTTTTATGTCAGGCCAGAAAATGGAAAATCCCATTATCTCCTGACAATTTCTGAAGCTATTCTTCACAGAGTGAGAAGAATGACTCCATCATATGCCTTTTAAATATCTTTGAGATTCCGCAAGCAGGAAACACCTCTGCCTGGAGTTTCTCAGCTTCCCTCATCATGTCCAGAGGCTCTGAAAGCTGATAAGAAGATGTTAAGCATACTATTTGCAAAGGGTGAAGTTTATTTGCTCATTGCCTGGAACTTCAGACCAGGAAACAGTAATTAGGAAATCAGGGATCAGCTGTGGGGTGATTTTCATCTTTCCGCTCAGAACCAGAAATTGTTCCAATCCTCAGGCATCCCACTCTTCATTTCTGTTTAACAGGTTAAGCCATGGGTTTCACTTTTGCATATAATCCTACAAAATAGCCCTTGGTGTCTCCTCTTAGCCTACATTTGCTGCAGTCTCCAAACTCCCCCTATGTGGTCCTGATGGTTATCATTTTGGTATTGTGTTATTGCTGTTATTGTCATCATTGTTGCTGTGGCTAAGCCTGTGACATATCTTCCAATTTTAATAAAAGTTTCAGTCCTTTATATGAATATAGCTCATTACCACTCACAGATCACCTTATTATTCTTCTTTTCATTTTAGTTTCATGACAGCCCTGAGAAACAGGCAGAGAAGGCATTACTACTCTTGTTTTATAAATAAGAAACTCAAGGCCCAGGGAGGCAGTAACCAACCAAACTCCCTGTGCTGTATGCTGGTAAACAAAGATATCAAGCCTGGGTGCCAGAACTTTCCATTTCAAGACCTCTGCCCTTTCCTCACATTTTGTTTGTTTATTTGAACATTTCTCCATTTGTCTGTCCACTTATTTGTTTGATGCAATTAAAGATGGTGGAGGTCAATAATATTCTGAGGCCATGTCCATAGGCTAATTTGCGTTGCCTATCCTCAGGTGAACGGCCATCTAAAAAAATTAAGCAATCTGTTGGTTGGGTGCTTCATCTCTTTTGATTTTGTTTATTTTGGCAGTTAAGACAACTGGGTGATAACAACTGACAGAAGAGAAACTGCTCAGCAATTGACTTTTATTATTTTAAAAAATTGACCTTGAGCTCATAAAACCAATGTAAACAGCTGTCTACACATATATAAGATTGAAGAGAAAGCAGTCTGTGTTATAAAATATGTTTTTAATATGAATGTTAATTAGTCATAATCCAAGTAATACTAATTTAATATAATGGGAAAGGAGTAAACCAAATGCATTAGGATGATAATATCATTTTACAAACATAAACTACCTAGAATATTTTTGGGGGTTTACCTTTACCGTAAGACAAGCCCTGTCGCATAGATTATAATATAGGGCATGATGCTACTAACAGTTAATATGCACTGAGCATCTACTATATACCTGCCACCATACTGATCTCTGTATTTCTTAATTTACTGAATTTTATCAATTAATACTAGAGGTAGGCAATATCATCATTTTATACATGAGAAAATTGAGGCTCAGCAGAGTTTAGTAACTGTGACCTAAGGCTGCACAGTTTTGAGGGATGAAGCTGAGATTTGAATTGAACTCTGTCTGGCTCCAAAATCCATGTTCTTTATAATGTCCTATACTGTCAGTTAAAGATTGGCACAGTGGAGGATCAATCGAAGAAGAAGATATAACAATTATAAATATACATGCACCCAACATAGGAGCCCCTCAATACATAAGGAAAAGGCTAACAGCTATAAAAGAGGAAATTGACAGTAACACAAAAATAGTGGGGGACTTCAACACTTCACTTACATCAATGGACAGATCATCCAGACAGAAAATAAATAAGGAAACGCAAGCTTTAAATGACACAATAGACCAGATAGAGTTCATTGATATTCACAGGAAATTCCATCCAAAAACAGCAGATTATACTTTCTCCTCAAGTGCACACAGGACATTCTCCAGGATAGATCACATCTTGGGTCACAAATCAAGCATCGGTAAATTTAAGAAAATTGAAATCATATCAAACACTTTTTCTGACCACAATGCTATGAGATTAGAAATAAATTACAGGGAAAAAAATTTAAAAAACACAAACACATGGAGGCTAAACAATATGTTACTAAATAACTAAGAGATCACTGAAGAAATCAAACAATACATAGAGAAAAGTGACAATGAAAACATGACAATACAAAACCTATGGGATGCAGCAAACAGTTCTAACAGGAAAGTTTATAGCTATACAATCCTGCCTCAAGAAACAAGAAAAATCTCAAATAAACAATCCAACCTTACACCTAAAGGAACTAAAGAAAGAAGAACAAACAAAACCCAAGTTACTAAAAGGAAAGAAATCATAAAGATCAGAGCAGAAATAAATGAAATAGAAACAAAGAAAACAACAGCAAAGATCAATAAAACTAAAAGGTGGTTCTTTGCGAAGATAAACAAAATTGATAAATTTTTAGCCAGACTCATCAAGAAAAAAAGGAACAAGACTCAAATCAATAAAATTAGAAATGAAAAAGGAGAAGTTACAATGGACACTGCAGAAATACAACACATCATAAGAGACTACTACAAGCAAATTTATGCCAATAAAATAGAGAACCTGGAAGAAATGGACAAATCCTTAGAAAGGTATAAGCTTCCAAGACTGAACCTAGAAGAAATAGAAAATATGAACAGAACAATCACAAGTAATGAAATTGAAACTGTGATTAAAAATCTTCCACCAAACAAAAGTTCAGGACCAGATGGCTCCACAGTTGAATTCTATCAAACATTTAGAGAAGAGCTAAAACCCATCCTTCTCAAAACTCTTCCAAAAAATTGCAGAGGAAGGAACACTCCCAAACTTATTCCATGAGGCCACCACCACCTAGATGCCAAAACCAGACAAAGATAATACAAAAAAGAAAATTACAGACCAGTATCACTGATGAATATAGGTGCAAAATTCCTCGACAAAATACTAGCAAATAGAATCCAACAACACATTAAAAAGGATCATATACCATGATCAAGTGGGATTTATCCCAGGAATGCAAGGATTCCTCAAAATATGCAAATCAATCAACGTGATACAGTATATTAACAAATTGAAGAATAAAAACCATATGATCATCTCAATAGATGCAGAAAAAGCTTTTGACAAAATTCAACACCCACTTATGATAAAAACGCTCCAGAAAGTAGTCATAGAGGGAATCTGCCTCAACATAATAAAGGCCATTTACAACAAACCCACAGCAAATGTCATTCTCAGCAGTTGAAAACTGAAAGCATCTCCTCTAAGATCAGGTACAAGACAAGGATGTGCATTCTCACCACTATTATTCATATAGTTTTGGAAGTCCTAGCCATGGCAATCAGAGAAGAAAAAGAAATAAAAGGAATATAAATGGAAAAGAAGAAGTAAAACTGTCACTGTTTGCAGATGACATGATACTATACATAGATAATCCTAAAGATGTCACCAGAAAACTACTAGAGCTAATCAATGAATTTGGTAAAGTTGCAGGATACAAAATTAATGCACAGAAATCTCTTGCATTTCTATACACTAACAACGAATGATCAGAAAGAGAAATTAAGGAAACAATCCCATTCACCATTGCAACAAAAAGAATAAAATATCTGGGAATAAACCTACCTAAGGAGGTAAAAGACCTGTACTCAGAAAACTATAAGACAATGATGAAAGAAATCAAAGATGACAGAAACAGATAGAGAGATACACCATGTTCTTGGATTGGAAGAATCAATATTGTGAAAATGACTATACTACCCAAAGCAATCTACAGATTCTATGCAATCCCTATCAAGTTACCAATGGCATTTTTTACAGAGCTAGAACAAAACATCTTAAAATTTATACGGAGATACAAAAGACCCCAAATAGCCAAAGCAATCTTAAGGGAAAAAAGCAGAGCTGGAAGAATCAGATTCCCTGACTTCAGACTATACTACAAAGCTACAGTACGCAAGACAATATGGTACTGGCACAAAAACAGAAATATAGATCAATGGAACAGGACAGAAAGCCCAGAGATAAACCCAGGCATATATGGTCAACTACTCTATGATAAAGGAGGCAAGGATATACAATACAGAAAAGACATTCTCTTCAATAAGTGGTGCTGGGAAAACCGGACAGCTACATGTAAAAGAATGAAATTAGAACACTCCCTAACACCATACACAAAAATAAACTCAAAATGGATTAAAGACCTAAATGTAAGGCCAGACACTATAAAACTCTTACAGGAAAACATAAGAAGAACACTCTTTGACATAAATCACAGCAAGATCTTTTTTTTTTTTTTTTTTTTGCGGTACACAGGCCTCTCACTGTTGTGGCCTCTCCCGTTGTGGAGCACAGGCTCCAGACGCGCAGGCTCAGCGGCCATGGCTCACGGGCCCAGCCGCTCCGCAGCATGTGGGATCTTCCCAGACCAGGTCACGAACCCGTGTCCCCTGCATCAGCAGGCAGACTCTCAACCACTGCGCCGCCAGGGAAGCCCAGCAAGATCTTTTTTGACCCCCCTCCTAGAGTAATGGAAACAAAATAAAAAATAAACAAATTGGACCTAATGAAATTTAAAAGCTTTTGCACAACAAAGGAAACTATAAACAAGACAAAAAGACAACCCTCAGAAAGGGAGAAAATATTTGCAAATGAATCAATGGACAAAGGATTAATCTCCAAAACATATAAACAGTTCATGCAGCTCAATATTAAAAAAACAAACAACCCAATGAAAAAATGGGCAGAAGATCTAAACAGACATCTCTCCAAAGAAGACATACAGATGGCCAAGAGGCACATGAAAAGCTGCTCAGCATCACTGGTTATTAGAGAAATGCAAATCAAAACTACAATGAGGTATCACCTCACACCAGTTAGAGTGGGCATCATCAGAAAATCTACAAACAACAAATGCTGGCGAGAGAAAAGGGAATCCTCTTGCACTGTTGGTGGGAATGTAAATTGATACAGCCACTATGGAGAACAATATGCAGGTTCCTTAAAAAACTGAAAATAGAACTACCATATGACCCAGCAATCCCACTTATTGGGCATATACCCTGAGAAAACCATAATTCAAAAAGAGTCATGTACCACAATGTTCATTGCAGCTCTATTTACAATAGCCAGGACATGGAAGCAACCTAAATGCCCATTGACAGACGAATGGATAAAGAAGATGTGGTACATATATACAATGGAATATTACTCAGCCATAAAACGGAACAAAATTGACTCATTTGTAGAGATGTGGATGGATCTAGAGACTGTCATACAGAGTGAAGTAAGTCAGAAAGAGAAAAACAAATACTGTATATTAACGCATATATGTGGAATCTAGAAAAATGGTACAGATGAACCAGTTTGCAAGGCAGAAATAGAGACACAGATGTAGAGAACAAATGTATGGACACGAAGGGGGGAAAGTTGTGTGTGGGGGGGATGAACTGGGAGATTGGGATTGATATATATACACTAATATGTATAAAATAGATAACTAATAAGAACCTGCTATATAAAAAATAAATAAAATAAAATCCAAATTAAAAAAAGAGCTTACAAGTAGAAAAAAAGAAGATTGGCACAGTGGAGGATCTGAATTTAATAATTTTGTATTGAAGTATAGTAGCTGTACAATATTATATAATTACAGGTACACAATATAGTGATTCACAATTTTTAAAGGTTATATTCTATTTATTGTTATTCTAAAGTTTTGGCTATATATAAATTTAATCTTGCACTTGGAGGGAAAAATGATTAAATTTCTTTAGCACCTGCAGGAGCCATAAGTGTACTTACCTTTAGGTCTGGCTTTCGTATGGCTCTATTTATGATATATTCCTCATCTGTGATGAGAGGGTGATCAGGAATGAGCTGAAATGCACTGTTCAATGCTGACAGGCAGACCCACACTACCTTTTTCCAAGAGTAAGTTTGGAATTCATCCTGAGGAAATAAACACCAAAACCCCCGTGAAGTTAAGAGAGGTCATCAGTCTAGAATTCAACCTGAAAAACATTATTTGAATATAATTCTGTATGTTTACAGAGTTAAACATTCTTGACAGAGTCCTATGCCTTTGAAATCTGGTAGATCTAGAGCCTTGAGGGGAAAAGTCTTGCCATCACTTACTGAGGAATCAGGATGTGAATGCTGGCACACACAACAACGCTCAAGAGTCATGAGGCAGATGCTCAGGTAAGAGCTAGTTTTCCCTATTACCCTCCAACCATGGGGCTATGGCCAGATACAAATTTCACAGGGGAAAAAAAAAAAACAAGCAAGCATTCCAAAGTGTTTCTGTAGGTCTCAAGGTTTAGGAGGCCAGGTCAACAGAACCATTCCCATGTTTTGAGGCTTAACAATTCCACCTCTTCCAGAACAACCTCTTTAACACGCTCTTGGGTTGGGGGGGTGGTGGTTTGGGGGACTGTCACTATACTAATTCTAAAAGATTTTCACTGTCCTTCTCTTGTGCTCCCAATTACCTTCTGCCTTGCATTCTCTTAGTTCTTCTAGACTATCTTGAAGGTAAGGACCATGTTTTACTGTCCCTTATATCCCATCCACGTGGGGAATTTTGATCTGCTCAGTGAAAGTCTGATGAACGGATGGGAAAAATACTGAAAATATGAACTGAGCATGCCCAAGGATAATTGTCAAGATGTTAGCACAGGTAGTATTGAGGAAGGTATCTTCATGCGTGACCCTAATTGAAGCTGCTTCCCTTTGCAGTTCACTGATGACTCCAACACAGAATAAAACTAGAGGGAGCAGCGCTGGATTGAGTAACAGGTATCACAATGGTCCCTTAGAGACTGATGTGATAATAATAGTTTACTATCTGAATGGGTAAATGCCACACATAAATTCCACTCGGACGTCTGGTAAACCTTGGGAGCTAGGAAGAATGGCCAGGGAAGTCAAGCCTGGGAAACAATTTGATGCGTGGGAATGTAGGTCAGAACCAGGGATTGTCTCCACCACACCCACTTTTGCCATGAAGAGTGTCTGAGCTGACTCTGCAAAAGGCAGGGAGAAGGGTTATAGTAGTTGTTGTAGCTAATTTCTTACATTGATTTTCCTCAGGAGTGGCCCACCTCCATGCCTTTGCTCCTGCTGCTTCCTCAGCCTGGAATGCGCATCCTTCTCTCCTCTCTTTAAGTCTTCATGGGGCTAGATCTTTTTTTTTTTTTTAATACATTTAACATGATTACAACAAATAAGTTTTTTCACTAGTCAATGGTTTTCAAATGCATACAGCAGTCAAGACGGCCTTGCCTCTAGGAACAGCTTGCAAGTTTAACAAAACCTCAAGACCACCCACATTCACCCATGCTGTAGACCATGATGGTTTGAGTAGTTCTAAGTAGGACAACCTCTGAAGACCTACCTTGGTGGATATTAATATTTAATATCCCTTTTTAACATCACTGTTGAACTTCTTTGCCATTTGTTTGCACAGGTTTGGGCTATTTCTGCTTCATTCTGAATACCACCAGGTCTCTAGTTGCTTTGCAACTGGATTCTCTTTTTTTTGGGCCACACCACACAGCTTGTGGGATCTTAGTTCCCCAATCAGGGATCAAACCCAGGCCCTGGGCAGTGAAAGAGCAGCGGTCCTAACCACTGGACCGCCAGGGAAGTCCCATGTATCCAATTCTTTAATATATTTTTTAAGTGAACAAAAGATAGTTGGATGGCAGAAGATGAGTTTTATGTATCTCTTTTATCCCACAAAGAAATCCAGGTCTGTGTACACTTAGGTTATGAAAGAAAATAACTGAACTAAAACACCATTGGGGCTGCATCTTCCCTTAGTATTATATACCACTATCATTCTTTCAGTTCCCTCCAACCAAGACCAACTGATAACTTCTTCCAAGAGGTTAATATGTGCAAATATCTGTGCCCTTGTTTTCTAACCTTACCCAAATGTATAAACTTCCTTCCCAACACGACAATATCACAAAATATGAGAATGCTGGATATTTACACCCTGGGACTATGATGGGGATAAGTATTATTCAGTTAATACATAGCCAGCAAAAACAAGTCTAGGGCTTCCCTGGTGGCGCAGTGGTTGAGAGTCTGCCTGCCGATGCAGGGGACACGGGTTCGTGCCCCGGTCTGGGAAGATCCCACATGCCGCAGAGCAGCTGGGCCCATGAGCCATGGCCACTGAGCCTGCGCGTCCGGAGCCTGTGCTCTGCAACGGGAGAGGCCACAGCAGTGAGAGGCCCGCGTACCGTAGGAAAAAAGAAAAAAGAAAAAAACAAGTCTAAAATAACAAGAATTTTTTTAAAGGTACTCAAATAAGTCTCAAATTTTAGTAAGATCCCCTATAAACACATTTATTTGCTACTGAAAATTGAAACAGCACATCAAAAATTTTTATTACAATTCAACACGCTGTTCTGATAATGCTGTGGTCAAGCCACTCAACGTTTTCTTCACTTTCCTTCCACACAAGTTAATTTGTTTCACAAAGTGGAACTAAAATATATTCAAGTCATTCAAATGCAAGCTACATAGATTCCTTATAAGTTACTGTATTAAGGTAGTAAAGAGATGCAAGAAAAATGGACATCACAGAACTTGTAATATAGGTTATCAAAATATTGGTGCACAATCTTTCCCAAGCTTCATAATGATCCTAAAATTACCAGGAAGAAAAAATAGTACAAGAATAAGGTTTATGGCTCCTTCGACTCCATGTCATAATTACTGTAATACTTATTGTTGTAATAACTCTCATAATTATCCTCAGAAGGATCTCTATGAAACCAGCAAAAACGACAGCTACTTCTAAATCTTTGCCCTCTTGACTGAGTCTCAACATCATTCTGCCATGGTTCTCTTTGAGAGTCAGGCCGAGGAACTCCTTTGCTGTAGCGTTTTTTAACAGATTGAATCAGACGTTCTATTTTATCTCTCCGATCAGTTAACACGGTCCTCACCCCTCTCCTATAGGGTATGGTTTCACCAAGTAACCGCCCAGTTGGTTGAGGTAGACATTCTGGTAGAATGAATGGCAATTTGATACTAGGGTTGGGCGTCAGGTTACTGAGGTTCTTTATTAACACTTCAGACATAGGTTGAGAGGCAACTGGAATTGCCTGGGAATTTTCATCAATGGACCTTTGAGGAGACTCCAGGGTCCAGGTTGGGTTAACCTCAGATGAATCCATTGGGAGTCTTGTCACAGCTTGAAGCTCCTCCTAGGCCTTTGGGTTCCAGTGGCAGGTGATGCTTTAGACCCAAATTGCTACAAAGTAGCCTGGAAGAACTATAGAGCTGAGAAAGAGGGAGAAAAATCCAAGCTGACACACCATGGAAATCCAACCTCATGGGGCTAGATCTTAACCATCCTCCAGGGTCTGGCTCAAAGTTCATGTCATGGGAACCTCCCTAATTTCTCTGGGTGATCTGTCCTCTAAACCATCAGGGTATTTGAGATTCTCACCACATTCTACCTCATGGCATTGCCCTTTGCCCCCTCACCTTATCACCCCTCTTGGACTGTGGGTAGGGATCATGTTTGATGGATGTCTGTGCTCCAGCCAGGCCTGGCACAGATTCTGAGAGAGAGAGAGGGAGAGGGAGAGAGCAGTGAGAAAAGGGAGACGAGAGGGAAAAGCAAAGCAAACGAAGTAGGGAGGGGAGGGAAAGTGAAGGAGGTTATGGAAAGAAAAGAAAAAGAGAGGAAAGGGGGGGGTGGGAGAGCGAGGAGGGGAAGGGGAAAAAAACCTTAGTAGAAATTTGGAAGTTAATGAATTAATTTCAAAAACCAGTAAAATTGGCTATTACCGCATTTTTTGAAAAGATGACTAAATTAAATCAAATCAAATGTGTATGGAGTTACCTTCAAAGCCTAAGAATGACCAAAGATGGCTACATTTCCAATGACTAAGCCACTGAGCTTGTGGACATGTTCTAGATACTGTGGAATGTGCCAACAACTCCCTAGAACACACCTTGACATAGCTCAGCATTATACAGCTTTGCCTTTGACCACATCAAAAGGTCATGTGGTCTCTGTTCTGAGAACAATTTTGAGTTTCTAATAATAACAGTAATAAAAACAATATTTGTTTAGCACTTATTATGTTCTAGGCACATAATGCCACATGTGTGTTCTTTCATTTAAAGTTTAAAAACCCTATGAGGTAGTTACTGTTCATTACCAACCCCATTCTACAAGTGAGGAAACTAAGTCGCGGTTGGTAAACATTAGAGCAGGGGTTTGACACCCTCATCCCCTAGCCCTTCCAGAGTCCCATCTTACCCTCTGCTCTATTCTACATTCATTGTTCAACAATACAATTTGACTGGACTGACACTTTTATATCCAGCCTGAACTAGGATTGCCAAAGAACAAAGTTTCAATGAAAAACTTCATAAGAAAACACATAATTTGTAGGTAAATAGGAACACAAATTATAAAAATGGCATCAGGACCAGAGACCTCAGGCCACCAAGTGAGAACAACAAGGAAGATAAGCTCCTCTTGGTCCTCTTAAATGAAGCAAAATAATACTAACTACTAATTTTCAAATGATTGCTTTGCAGTTTATAAACACTTTTTGTGTCAGTTTTCCTATTTTAGGCTCACAATTCTCCAAAGGCAAAACTATGGTATCCATTTTGCAGATGAGAAAACTCTTCATCAACAAGGCTTAGAATTGCCCAAGCCAGTCTGGTATGGGGAGCAGGAGGGAACAGAGACCTGAGGTCAGGTTTTCCCATGCTATATCTTGGCTCCTTCCTCTTTGTTTCAACAAGTCGTCCCCACGGTGTTTGTGACTCATGTATAAAAATCACCTTGAGGGACTTCCCTGGTGGTCCAGTGGTAAAGAATCTGCCTTCCAATACAGGGGACACGGGTTCAATCCCTGGTTGGGGAACTAAGATCCCCCATGCCACGGGGCAACTAAGCCCACGCCACAAATACTGAGCTTGCACACCTCAACAAGAGAGCCACGTGCTGCAAAACTACAGAGCCCATGTGCCCTGGAGCCCACGAGCCACAACTAGAGAGAGAAAACCCACATGCCACAACTAGAGAGAAGCCTGTACTCGCACACTGCAAGGAAAGATCCTGCATGCCTCAACGAAGGTCCTGCATGCTGCAACTAACACACAGCACAGCCAAAAATAAAATAAAATAAATAAATAAAATGTTAATAAATCGATAAATAAATATCACCTTGAATTCTACACTCTGTAACAAATAGCATCCAGTTGCTCAGAATTTCTATCTCTTAGCAACAGAAAATCTGATTCCCCAAATCAAGCTGTCACCCTTTAGCCCAGTGTGAAAGCAAACAGACCTCTAGACTGTAACCCCTAAAAAGGGAAAAGCAAATTGGACCATTGAAACTCCCCAGCTCCCACATGCCAGTGTTAATCCAATGCACCAACTGCATGCTTTAGTCTAGGCGAGCATTAAAGGCTGGAATTCATCTTATCACAGTCTGTAGCATCGTTAAATTGAAGGTGCTTGGATATGTTTGCCTCTAAGCTCCATTCCTGTCATCGCTTTTACCTCTGGGGTCTTTTAACTCGTAATTCTGTATAATGTAAAGTAGAAATCTATAGGTTAAATAAATATGCCACAGTGAGACATTTTTCTTAGAATAAGGTAGTTATCACTGGCTTTTCTCTTGTTTACTACTCTGTTAAGGACTCGGTAAAATCATGCATATTTTAATAACTATAAATGAAAAGTAACCTTTAAAAATTATATAATTTAAAAATTTTTTAATTAAAAAAAAGAAATTCATCCAACTTTTTAAGGGGGAAAAGAAGGCAAAGAGAGGGAGGGAGGGACTTCCCTGGTGGGGCAATGGTTAAGAATACGCCTGCCAATGCAGGGGACGTGGGTTTGATCCCTGGTCTGGGAAGATCCCACATTAGTTGCCGTGGAGCAACTAAGCCTGTAAGCCACAACTACTGAGCCCATGTGCCACAACTACTGAAGCCCACGTGCCTAGACCCTGTACTCTGCAACAAGAGAAGCCACCGCAATGAGAAGCCTGAGTGCAGCAGCAAAGACCCAATGCAGTCAAAAATAAATAAATAAACCAATAAATAAATTTTAAAAAAAAAAGAAAGGAAGGGAAAATGTGTCACTGTGAAGTGGTCACTGTGGGTGACCTCATCAACTTCTCTCCATTTTCAGCTTGGTGTTGTCCAGTATGGAAAGAACATGGGCTCCTTTGTGAGTTCAAATCTCAGCTCCAAACCAAATTGAAAAATCATTGCAACTCTCTGAACCTAATTTTCTTTATCCAGGAAGTGGGGATGATGCTACACAGTTCATGGATGCTTGAAGAATTAAATGCATAATGTGCATGACCTGGTCCGAGGTCTGGCCCGTAGCTGGGTGTGACAAATATTGGTTGGGTGTAGCTCTGTACCTCATTTCCACAGTATATTTCTCCTGAGATTTTTCTGTAACTAGGAACTTATTTTCCCTTTAAGGAAACGTTAGAATCTCTAGGAGTCTATTTTTCCTTTCTGGGAAAGAAGTGTGTTTACCTAGAAACAGCTATTTCCACTTCAGTCTGTTTCCCAGCTCTCTCAAGCAGTTAATGATCTATAAAATACTTAAATGCACCAGAAGACCTACCATGTTAAATAAGTGCTTTGTCATGCAGATAGTCCAAATTGCTTGCCTGGCAAATCTAGACACTTTAACACCTCAAGTCTCCTCTTTACCTCCTCTCTACCAAGAGAATCAACCAGACCAGTCCTTGAACTCTGAAAGAGTAGGATTTAAAATAACTCAAGAGTGGATTTCAAAGAATGGAATGTATACAGAAGACTTAGGTTTGACCTGGACAGAAAAATAAAGAAGCAAACCTGGGCTTTTTTTTTTTTTTTTTTTTTCGGTACGCGGGCCTCTCACTGTTGTGGCCTCTCCCGTTGCGGAGCACAGGCTCCGGACGCGCAGGCTCAGCGGCCCTGGCTCACGGGCCCAGCCGCTCCGCAGCATGTGAGATCTTCCCAGACCGGGGCGCGAAGCCGCGTCCCCTGAATTGGCAGGCGGACTCTCAACCACTGCGCCACCAGGGAAGCCCCCTGGGCATTTTTTATTTCCTGTGGACTTGGACTTTCTGAACCTGAAAATGCCAGAGTAACTCTTATATTGAATGAAGTGAGTGACCTTTCTTATCTTCTTCCAACCTTGCTATAAGCGCCTCATCTCTTGAAATTTAAAAGCAGTGTAGTGGTCACTTCAAGTTGAGGCCAATTCTATGACTTATCCTCTACCCCTTTTTATCCTTTTTGCCACACTGCCAGCAGGATCTTAGTTCCCTGTAGAAATCAAACCCGTGCCTCCTTCGGTGGAAGCAAGGAGTCTTAACCACTGGACCTCCAGGGAAGTCACTGACTCTTATGTAGGAGTTCATTCCACAACATGTAGTACTTCTGAGCTTGCCTTAAAAAGAAAATGTAACCCATTGCGAAGTTCCAAAGAGGTATTTGGAAATCAGTATTTTCCTAATACTGATTAGGAAAAAGAAAAAAGAAATTTCTTTTTTGGGTGATGGATACATTGTGGATGGATACATTGTCTTGGATCTGAGTAAGGTACCTGCAAGAGTCGAGCTCTATTGTCTCCTTAGTGGTCCCAGAATTTGGTTGGAAGTCCTCTGTACTGAAACCTCCCACCTTGGTAGGAGACAGGGTGTCCTCTGTTACCAGCTACTGTCCTCCAGGATCTCACTCCCCATCTTCTCTGTTTTGTTCAAGTGGCCTTCAGGATTTCACTTCCTCTTTTGTTTGGGCTGCCGGCTTCTGTTCTTGGGATTTTGTTTTCCTTTTTTCTTTTTCTTCCTGGTAAATAATTACTTTTGGAATATGAGAAGTTCGCTCTCTAAGGGCAGCCTCCTTCTTCATTAAACTTCTGCTGGTTTTATGTATAAGAACTATGGGCCTGGGCTTGCCTGGTGGCACAGTGTTTGAGAGTCCACCTGCCGATGCAGGGGACACGGGTTCGTGCCCCGGTCCGGGAAGATCCCACATGCCGCGGAGCGGCTGGGCCCGTGAGCCATGGCCACTGAGCCTGCGCGTCCGGAGCCTGTGCTCTGCAACGGGAGAGGCAACAACAGTGAGAGGCCCACGTACAGCAAAAAAAAAAAAAAAAAAAAAAAAAAGAACTATGGGCCTTAGTCCTGCAAGTATTTGTCTTGCTGGACTACAATTACCTGGGATGATTTACAATAAAATTGGCCAACATGGGGCTCCTTTGAAATTCCTAAATTAGTTTGTCTGGGCAGTCAGTTAAGAAAAGGATGTAAGGCAAGAATAGAAGCATATCTCAACTGGTATTTTTGAGGACTCAAAAAAACATAACAATGAATCCACTATTGCTTCCCTCAGAGAAACTAACTCACAGTTATCTCAAAGGATTTCAGAACTGGAAATTCCTCTGAGGATTCCGAGAGTTCTCTCCCTCTCTGTCTCTTTTACTCTCTCTCTCTCTCTGTCTCTGTCTGTCTCTCTCTCTCTCCCTCTGCTCCTTCCTGTTCCTCTGAATGTCCATTGCAATGCTCTCCTCCTTGCTATCCATCTCTTTCTGAGCTTTCTTTTTATAACAGCAAGATTGATCCCCACAGAAGGCAACAACAATTCCAGGGGCCTGATGAAAATGTCTATGATTATTATGGCCATTTTGAAAAAAAATTTTTTGAAAAAAAATTTTTTTTTAAGAAATTCTGACCCTAAGGGGACAAAAGTCCTTCTAGGAGGAGCTTGCATTTCTCTCCCTGTACCTTTGAAATATAAATGTTTTACCTAATCTTCTCAGGAAACTCTTATCTAGACCATCTCCAGTTCCTAAGACTGAAAAAAAAAAAAAAGAAGAGGCCTATTAATTCAAATTGCTAGAAGGACTCTCTTGCCCAAATAACCTCCTTAAAATTGCTTGTCAAGGGCAAATGCAAAGCTGATGTCTTCTCCCCACATAATAAAAGACTTTAGCCATCTGAGCAAGGAGATGTAATTTATTCCAACTGTTATTTATAAACTAGTGAGTTTTGTTTTTTTTTTGCGGTACTTGGGCCTCTCACTGTTGTGGCCTCTCCCGTTGCGGAGCACAGGCTCCGGACGCGCAGGCTCAGCGGCCGTGGCTCACGGGCCCAGCCGCTCCACGGTACGTGGGATCTTCCTGGACCGGGGCACGCACCCGTGTCCCCTGCATCGGCAGGGGGACTCTCAACCACTGTGCTACCAGGGAAGCCCATGAGTTTTTTTTTTACTGTACCTGATTCATGACTAAAGCTTTAAAACTAAAACTATGAGACTCTGTCTGTGCCTATCTGGATGTATGTATGTCCATGTATGTACCTTATAGATGTAGTATGCTTCTACTTTTGGATGGTATTGTCAAAATTAATTTGTAAAAGAGCTCTATTTAATTGCCTTAAAAAAATTAAGCTGTTAAATAAAACAAATTCTCAGAAATACAGTAGTAACCCAAATGAATTTCAGGTTCAAGAGAGCTGGGAAATATTCAGTATTAAAGTTAAAGTTCATTGATTTAATTAATGCACACATGCCTTTAGTCATCAACATTAAGTATAATACTTTTATTGTACCTAGGTTTACTAAAAGTCAAGTAAGTTTATCTCTGTTACAAAATTTGTCAGCAATAAAAATAATTCAGTATGATATTTTCATACGTACATTAAATAAATGTAAATGAATAAGAGTTTTTAGGTGAACTCTTTAAGAATAGTTATGTTTTATGATGTGTCTATCTCAAAATAGTTCCCCCCAAACCTTTTTGGAAACTTTAGAGTTTTGCTAGATTAAGTTAAATGATGGAAATTTATTAAACATCTAAATCATTTCCAAACAAAATAAGGTACTGAAACATTAATTACTGAATACAGACTTCCTTTTACAGAGAAACAAAAGATATTTGGGACTATTAATAAATATTTTTAGTGCCACACTGAAATATTTTCTATAAGAAAGCACAAATTTTTAAAAATTATAAAAAGTAACTATAAGTTTGCTAATCTACAGAATACTACTAGAAAAGACAGTTCATAATTGCTTATTTCTTAGTTTTTACTAAAAATTAAGGTTTCTAAAGCTTAAAAATTCTAATTAATATACGTAATTTAAACTATTAATATTAATAAGGAAAACATTTTCATATTCAAGGAAAATAATTTTAAAGGTACAAAAAATTGAAATACATTTTGTTAAGGGAAAAGAAAGTAATTTTGTCCTAAAGCTGGTTAGTTCTAAATGAGAAAGAAAAAAAGCGGGAAATTAAAACAGACATAGAAAGCTGTAGAAAATTTGTGGGAAAAAAAAGAGTCTTTAGGGGCTTCCCTGGTGGCGCAGTGGTTGAGAGTCCGCCTGCCGATGCAGGGGACGCGGGTTCGTGCCCCGGTCCAGGAAGATCCCACATGCCGTGGAGCGGCTGGGCCCGTGAGCCATGGCTGCTGAGCCTGTACATCTGGAGCCTGTGCTCCACAACGGGAGAGGCTGCAGCAGTGAGAGGCCCGCGTACCGCAAAAAAGAGAAAAAAAAAGTCTTTAGAGAGGAATTTTATGTGCCATCAGGACTGGCTGAAGTTGGAATGAATAAATTTTAATATCAAAAGTAAGCTGGTACAAAATTTGGTTTTCTGTTAAAAGGACAAAATGTTTTGAGATTAATGGTCTGGCCTTAATGAGAAATTGTAAACAAAGATTTCTTTACCTTAATGTAATCTGTCTAGAAAAACAAAGATTCTGTACTTTGTAGCTAAGACTATTTACAACTATATAACATTTATATTTACCTATGAAGTATTTAATTCTTATTTTGTTTAAATGAATAACTAAGCATTATTTCACAGTGACTTATGATCCTATTTGACCAAGTGTTTAAGAGCAAAACTTTGATATTTTTGACAAACTTCCCAAAATCAAATTCTAAATGAAGTCTTTTTAACTTAGATCTAACTTTGAGATATGAGATGTTTCAGAAGGCCCCTGAAATATCTCAGAGATTTGTCCTCTCTCCTTATAAAAAGGGAGATGTTAAACTAATTAAGCTTATTTGACATGTTAAATCACACGGGAGGGATTGTCAAAAAAAGAAGTAATACTGAGCCTGCTTTATGTTGTGTCTGTATAGGTATATAAGTGTTATAGAAACTATGAAATTTCTGGAATTCTGATTGTCCTGGCATAATGTTCTCAATCATAATCCTAGTTATTATCTTTAAATGGTGTATGTCCCAGAGGTCACTTAATTTCCTTGTCAATTGCACTGCAATCAGCACTTCAACCATGCATTTTTCCTTTTAACATCTCTATTGGGGTATAATTGCTTTACAATGGTGTGTTAGTTTCTGCTGTATAACAAAGTGAACCAGCTCTATGTATACATATACCCTCATATCCCCTCCCTCTTGTGTCTCCCTCCCACCCTCCATATCCCGCCCCTCTAGGTGGTCATAAATCACTGAGCTGATCTCCCTGTGCTATGTGGCTGCTTCCCACTAGCTACCTATTTTACATTTTAACTCTTTTGTCATTTATAGACAGTTATTGTTTTACTTTGATGCTTTTACAAATATGTTTCATCCTTACAGAGATTCAGAAAGGCCTCTGATACTTTGTCTAGAGTACAGTTTTCTGATAAACTCTCAGATCATACTACTGAATTGGGTAAGAATTTACAGAACTCTAATGAAGAAACAGATGGCTTCAAAAAAGTGCTAACAAAGGATCAAGAATTAATTCCACAGGACTGAATGAAATGTACAGGATGATTATAATTTTTGTTTAAAACATTGCTGGTTCTTTTATGTTTTGCTTTTCCAGATTTAAGGAAAACTTTTCTCTCAAGCTATCTATGACTTGCAGCAATTTGAAAAATGATAACTTTGTAAACAAAGATAGAACATTTCTCTTTTTCTCCCTACCTGATCCCTCCAGAATTTGGAAACTCTTTAGTGAGCATTCTTATTTTCATGGCAATATAGTTACTTGCATAAGTTCAATAAGAATCTGTTCTCCTTATAACAGGACACAATTGGAAACATTGGTTATATTATCAAGGCGTTGACTGAAATGTCATATTTGACAGAGGCATCATTGACTCAGATATGACAAGACAGCTTTAAAGTACTAAGATTGACTTTATGGAGCCAATAATGACTCTTGGAAATATTTACCTAGTACCATGCATAGAGGGTTTCCAGAAGTCTTACCAGGTGAGTAAGGAAGGTCAGTCCCTGGCAAGTGCAGGAACCTCAAGATACTTTGGGGACCTCAAGAAGAGAGGAATTTACCCAAATCTGTACGTATTGCAGTCAGAGTCTGATGGCAAGTCCTTATTTGACTTTCCTGGCTTGAGAGGCCTTTTAAAAGTTCAATCTGATATTCCTTTTGAAAAGTTCCAGCAAAGCAGATTGAAAAGAGCCTATATGATCAGTTGTTATTCTTTCCTTTTAAATTTTTATTGCAGTATAGTTGATTACAATGTTGTGTAAGTTTCAGGTGTAGAGCAAAGTGAATCAGTTATATGTAAACATATATCCACTCCTTGGTAGATTCTTTTCCCATATAGGCCATTACAGAGTACAAACCCAAAACAATTAAGAAAATGGTAATAAGAACATACATATCAATAATTACCTTAAATGTAAATGGATTAAGTGCCCCAACCAAAAGACATACACTGGCTGAATGGATACAAAAACAAGAACTGTATATATTCTGTCTACAAGAGACCCAATTCAGACCTAGGGACACATACAGACTGAAAGTGAGGGAATGGAAAAACATATTTCATGCAAATGGAAATCAAAAGAAATCTGGAGTAGCAGTTCTCACATCAGACAAAATAGACTTTAAAATAAGGACAATTACAAGAGACAAAGAAGGACACTACATAATGATCAAGGGACCAATCCAAGAAGAAGCTATAACAATTATGCACCCAACATAGGAGCACCTCAATACATAAGGCAAATGCTAACAGCCAAAAAAGGGGAACTTGACAGTAACACAATAATAGTAGGGGACTTTAACACTCCACTTTCACCAATGGACAGATCATCCAAAATGAAAATAAATAAGGAAACACAAGCTTTAAATGACACATTCAACAAGATGGACTTAACTGATATTTATAGGACATTCCATCCAAAAACAACAGAATACACATTCTTCTCAAATGCTCATGGAACATTGTCCAGGATAGATCGTATCTCTTGCATCACAAATCAAGCCCTGGTAAATTTAGGGAAATTGAAATAGTATCAAGTATCTTTTCCAACCACACTGGTATGAGCCTAGATATCAATTACAGGAAAAAATCTGTAAAAAATACAAACACATGGAGGCTAAACAATACACTACTAAATAACCAAGAGATCACTGAAGAAATCAAAGAGAAAATCAAACAATACCTAAAAATAAATGACGATGAAAACACGACCACCCAAAACCTATGGGATGCAGCAAAAGCAGTTCTAAGAGGGAAGTTTATAGCAATACAATCCTACCTCAAGAAATAAGAAACATCTCAATTAAACAACATAACCTTACACCTAAAGCAATTAGAGAAAGAAGTACAAAAAAAAAAACAAACCCAAAGTTGGCAGAAGGAGAGAAACAATAAAGATCAGATCTGAACTAAATGAAAAAGAAATGAAGGAAATGAGAGCAAAGATCAATAAAACTAAAAGCTGATTCTTTGAGAAGATAAACAAAATTGATAAACCATTAGCCAGACTCATCAAGAAAAAAAGGGAGAAGACTCAAATCAACAGAATTAGAAATGAAAAAGGAGAAGTAACAACTGACACTGCATAAATACAAAAGATCATGAGGGATTACTACAAGCAACTATACACCAATAAAATGGACAACCTAGAAGAAATGGACAAATTCTTAGAAAAGCACAATGTTCTGAGACTAAACCAGGAAGAAATAGAAAATATAAACAGCCTAATCACAAGCACTGAAATTGAAACTGTGATTTAAAATCTTCTAACAAACAAAAGCCCAGGACCAGATGGCTTCACAGGCAAATTCTATTAAACATTTAGAGAAGAGCTAACACCTATCCTTCTCAAACTCTTCCAAAATATAGCAGAGGGAGGAACACTCCCAAACTCATTCTACGAGGCCACCATCACCCTGATACCAAAACCAGACAAAGGTATCACAAAAAAAGAAAACTACAGACCAATTTCACTGATGAACATAGATGGAAAAATCCTCAACAAAATACTAGCAAACAGAATCCAACAGCACATTAAAATTCTGGAATTCTGATAGTCCTGGCATAATGTTATCAACATAATCCTAGTTATTATCTTAAAATGATCAAGTGGGGTTTATCCCAGGAATGCAAGGATTCTTCAGTATATGCAAATCAATCAATGTGATAAGCCCTATTAAAGAACTGAAGGATAAAAACCATATGATAATCTCACTAGATGCAGAAAAAGCATTTGACAAAATTCAACACCCATTAATGATAAAATCCCTCCAGAGAGTAGGCAGAGAGGGGACCTACCTCAACATAATAAAGGCCATATATGACAAACCCACAGCCAACATCATTCTCACTGGTGAAAACCTGAAATCATTCCCTCTAAGATCAGGAACAAGACAAGGATGTCCACTCTCGCCACTATTATTCCACATAGTTTTGGAAGTTTTAGCCACAGAAATCAGAGAAGAAAAAGAAATAAAAGGAATCCAAATCGAAAAAGAAGTAAAGCTGTCACTGTTTGCCGATGACATGATACTATATATAGAGAATCCTAAAGATGCTACCAGAAAACTACTAATCAATGAATTTGGTAAAGTAGCAGGATACAAAATTAAGGCACAGAAATCTCTTGCATTCCTATACACTAATGATAAAAAATCTGAAGGGGAAATTAAGGAAACACTCCCATTTACCATTATAACAAAAAGAATAGAATAATTAGGAATAAACCTACCTAAGGAGACAAAAGACCTGTATGCAGAAAACTATAAGACATTGATGAAAGAAATTAAAGACTATACAAACAGATGAAGAGATATACCATGTTCTTGGATTGGAAGGATCAACATCGTGAAAATGACTATACTACCCAAAGCAATCTACAGATTCAATGCAATCCCTATCAAACTACCAATGGCATTTTTCACAGAACTAGAACAAAAAATTTCACAAATTGTATGGAAACACAAAAGACCCCGAATAGCCAAAGCTATCTTGAGAAAGAAAAATGGAGGTGGAGGAATCAGGCTCCCTGGTTTCAGACTATACTACAAGCTACAGTAATCAAGACAATATGGTACTGGCACAAAAATAGAAATATAGATCAATGGAACAGGATGGAAAGCCCAGAGATAAACCCATGCACATCTGGTCACCTTATCTTTGATAAAGGAGACAAGAATATACAATGGAGAAAAGACAGCCTCTTCAATAAGTGGCACTGGGAAAATTGGACAGCTACATGTAAAAGAATGAAATTAGAACATTTCCTAATGCCATACACAAAAAATAAAGTCAAAATGGATTAAAGACTTAAATGTAAGGTCAGACACTATAAAACTCTTAGAGGAAAACATAGGCAGAATACTTCATGATATAAATCACAGCAAGATCCTTTTTGACCCACCTCCTAGTGAAATGGAAATAAAAACAAAAATAAACAAATGGGCCCTAATGAAACTTTAAAGCTTTTTCACAGCAAAGGAAACCATAAACAAGACAAAAAGACAACCCTCAGAATGGGAGAAATATTTTCAAACGAAGCAGCTGACAAAGGACTAATCTCCAAAATATACAAGCAGCTCATGCAGCTCAATAAGAAATAACAAACAACCCAATCCAAAAATGGCCAGAAGATGTAAATAGACATTTCTCCAAAGAAGATACACAGATTGTTAAAAAACACATGAAAGGATGCTACTAATCATTAGAGAAATGCAAATCAAAACTACAATGAGGTATCACCTCACTCTGGTAAAAATAGCCATCATCAAAAAATCTACAAACAATAAATGCTAGAGAGGGTGTGGAGAAAAGGGAACTCTCTTGCACTGTTGGTGGGAATGTAAATTGATACAGCCACTATGGAAAAAAGTATGGAGGTTCGTCAAAAAACTAAAAATAGACCTACCATACGACCCAGTAATCCCATTACTGGGCATATACCCTGAGAAAGCCATAATTCAAAAGGAGTCATGTACCAAAATGTTCATTGCAGCTCTATTTACAATAGCCAGGACATGGAAGTAACCTAAGGTTCCATCGACAGATGAATAGATAAAGAAGATGTGGCACACATATACAATGGAAAATTACTCAGCCATAAAAAGAAACGAAATTGAGTTATTTGTAGTGAGATGGATGGACCTAGGGTCTGTCATACATAGTGAAGTAAGTCAGAAAGAGAAAGACAAATACCGTATGCTAACACATATATATGGAATCTAAAACAAGAAAAAACAATGGTTCTGAAGAACCTAGGGGCAGGACAGGAATAAAGATGCAGAGGTAGAGAATGGACTTGAGGACACGGGGAGGGGGAAGGGTAAGCTGGGACGAAGTGAGAGAATGGCATGGACATATATACACTACCAAATATAAAACAGATAGCTAGTGGAAAGCAGCCGCATAGCACAGGGAGAAGAGCTCGGTGCTTTGTGACCACCTAGAGTGGTGGGATAGGAAGGGTGGGAGGGAGACGCAAGAGGGAGGGGATATGGGGATATATGTATACATGTAGCTGACCTGCTTTGTTATACAGCAGAAACTAACACAACATTGTAAAGCAATTATACTCCAATAAAGATGTTAAAAAAAAAGGAAAAAAATGCTGAACAATTCAGCATAAATTTTGTTTTCACTGCTTACAGCTGTAACACCATGAGCATTTCTTTTAACTTCTTTATGTCTCCAATGTAAAATGGCTAAGAAATAACCTCTACTAGTAAGGACCAAATGAGACAACATATATGCAAAAGCTTTGCAAGCTATAAATCACAATAGAAATAGCCCTGTTTTATAATAGATAACGGCCTCAGAACTATTTGTCTTTAAAAAAAAAATCATCTGTGAGAAGCCAGCGCATAGAATCTCAGGGATTTCTGACTGAATGCCTAACAAAAAAATGGTTTAAAATAGGGGATGGGGGGGACTTCCGTGGTGGTGCAGTGGATAAGAATCCGCCTGCCACTGCAGGGGACATGGGTTCAATCCCTGGTCTAGGAAGATCCCACATGCCGCGGAGCAACTAAGCCTGTGCACCACAACTACTGAGCCTTCACTCTAGATCCCGCGAGCCACAACTATTGAGCTCATGTGCCACAACTACTGAAGCCAACGGGCCTAGATCCCGTGCTCCCCAACAAAAGAAGCCACCACAGTGAGAAGCCCGCACAGCCCAACCAAGAGTAACCCCGGCTCACCGCAACTACAGAAAGCCCATGCACAGCAACGAAGACGCAACACAGCCAAAAATAAATAAATAAATAAATGTATTAAAAAAAATGGGGGGATGGGGGAATAGGATTCAGAAGAAGGAATGAGCACCTAAAAGAATCATACTATCTTCTCTTACATTCTCATCCGTGACTTTTCACCTTAGGGTCTTTGTGATAAAGTGTTGGTAGAAACCATGAGACCATTTATTACAGATTTAATTCATTTATGTAATTGATTTAAACAATTATTGAACACCCACTGTGGACACGTGCTAAGTATTGTGGGGAATGAAAAGCCACGACAACTGTCTCCAAAAAGCTTCTAGTGTAATAGGAGAAAAAGCTATAAAAAGGAATGTAGCATAGGGCTTCCCTGGTGGTGCAGTGGTTGAGAGTCCTCCTGCCGATGCAGGGGACACAGGTTCGTGCCCCGGTCTGGGAAGATCCCACATGCCGTGGAGCGGCTGGGCCCGTGAGCCATGGCCGCTGAGCCTGCACGTCCGGAGCCTGTGCTCCGCAACGGGAGAGGCCACAACAGTGAGAGGCCTGTGTACGGCAAAAAAAAAAAGTAATGTAGTATAGTGGGGGAAAGCGCTGGGCTTAGAGAGTCAGAAGACAGGTTCAAGTTCTTTGTCCACACTACCCCCTTTACCTGGACCATTCCCCATATGCTCCTCCCCACCAGCCACCATCACCTTTTTTTTTTTATGTTGGGGTCTAGTTGCTTTATAATGTTGCATTACTTTCTGCTGTACAATGAAGTGAATCAGCTACGTGTATACATACATCCCCTCCCTCTTGGACCTCCCTCCCACCCCACTCCCCCCCATTCCACCCACCTAGGTCACCACAGAGCACCAAGCTGAGCTCCCTGGGCTATACAGCAGGTTCCCACTAGCTATCTCTTTTACACATGGCAGTGCACATACGTCAATCCCAATTTCCCAATCCATCCCACACTCCCTCCCCGCCCACACCCCCGAACTCCCCCCACCTCCCCACTGTGTCCACACATCTGTTCTCTAATCATCCTCTGATGGCTCAGGAAAGCCTTTCCTGGTTTTCTTGACTTGATCAAATCCCTTGTCTATAATCTTACAATAACCACGAAGCTTTCCTAAGTACCACTTATAACAGTTGGATTTTTGCATTTATTTGTGTAGTTGATTTGACGAACTCCGTGGAGTCAAGAGCCCTGATTTTACTGTTACACTCCCTGCCCCCTGCACTGTCCATGAGATAGCACTGTGGCTGGCATACAACCTGTGCTCATCAGATTTATGAAGGAAGGAGGAAGGGAGAGGGAAATCCTGGCTGACATTTACTAGGTTGCAAAGTTATTGTCCTCTCTGTATCCTCATCTGTAAAATAAAAATGATAATGCCATTTCCTATGGTTGTTATGAGAATTAAATAATATAATCAATGAGATGCTGTTTTATAAAATGTAGAGCAAATAGCATTTTAATAGAAAGCAGACTGCAGAAAGCACTACAGCAGTCAGAGCTAACAAATACAGAGCTAGGAGAGAAGGAAGGACAGGTAATTAATTCCTTCTGGTATTGGGGCAGAGAATGGATCAACTAAGATTTAATAGAAAAGGTGGTATATGGCTGAAGAATGAGTAGGCTTTAATAAGTAGAGATAGAACACCTGCTGTCTATATTTACTGTATAGAGAATGTGTGTATGAGTGTGTACAAGTGTCTATCAGTTGAGTCCTCTCCAGAATGTCCCTCTGCAAGGATTTCCGTCTGTTTTGTCCATAGCTGTATTCCCAGTGCCTATAACAACGTCTGGTACTTGACTGGTACTCAATAAATACTTGTTGAATTAATAAGTGAATGAATGAATGGGGGAGATAGGGAATATCAGAAGAAACTTTATGAGTAAAAGCATAGACAAAACAAACTGTCTGATTCCCTTAGAAAGTGGTGCCAATGTGTGGAGCCTGGGCTTGGAGAGACCAGGCTGCAGAAGAGGAGGGAGGGGAGGAAGTAAGGGATCCAGGAAACATGAACACAAATGCTGGTATCTGATGAGCATCCTGGTGGGCTGGTGGACCCAAGATGCCATTTGCACAGCTGATTTGGGGGATTTCTAAGTTTTTAAACTAAAGCCCCTACCACTGACATCTTTTGGTGAAACTGAAGGGGAAATGTTCCCCACTAAAACATTGAAATGAAATGCCCAGAGTCAGGCCTAATAGCCAATCATCACAAAGTTCTTCTCTGAACATTGTGAGTCTTTGGCGACATGTGACATACAGTGACAGTGAAGGAAAAATGTATATGTAATTATAATAAAGATAAAAACTATGAAAATCATCAGGAGCATCTGAATTCAAAACACCAATGAATATAAATCACGTTATTTGCATAGAAATGTGGCATCGCTACAGATATTGGTTAAAATTCAGAAGTAGATGAATAATGAATAAAATGCCACTTTTAAATTATAAAATAGAAATGTAATTACTCTTATCTTTTGGAAAAATCTCACTGTTAGAGGTGCTTAATAAGAGGAGGGGAACAGAAAATAAACTAGGTGCTGAAGATTTTCAGTCAGTACACATCACGTTACTATTTTTTTAATGTTAAAAAATGGCTACCTAATCAGTATCTGGGATAATGATCTGTAATCTTACCAGTGTAAGACTGATGATAAATACCAAGTACTGATTTTTTAATAACATGAAAAACAGATATGCAACACATTTTCAGGTAAGAGTCATCCAGTCTTTCTTACTGGGAAATCTTTACTGAACAGCTATTATAATATAATTCAAATAATATCTTTCTTAAGGTATCATTTTAATGCAAATAACCTTACAGCAGACTTTTAATCTATTGACTCTCAAAGCTTATTTTTATCTAAGGCTCACATAGTAAAAGTGTTTGAAATAATCGGGTTCTTATCTAATTACATAAAGACTAATTTAGCACCTCATTTATTTGGAGAGTCTCTGGCATAGCAAATCCATTTAAAATGATGCACAAGAGCAGGTAATTAAAAATTAAGGTTGAAATCAAGATGAAAAAGACAAGATTGAAGCTGGTTTTAATAGCTCTGATTAGTTGCAGAGGGCAGTGTAATGGGAGAAAGGCTTAATAGACTTTCAAAGAGCCAAAGAAAGAGGCAGGGTGATGGAATGCAGCTCGCTGAGGCACCGATGCCTTTTTGAATCTCTCTGCTGTATGTCCAGTTCAAAGCTGATCACATGCAACTAGGAGAGGTGACCTGCTTGAGCACATATGAGTGTTGGGGATTCCTAGTTATAGGGCATCTTCCCCATGTCTCCTGTCCTGGAAGGAAGTGCCAGGCCTCCTGGATAATAAGGGAAGGACACAGCATCCAGATGAGCAGGGCCATTATACATGGGTGCATCTAGGCTATAGCAAGCGCTTTCATACAGTAAACTTGTGAAGTTGCTATATCAAAAACACATACACAATCAAAATTGTCTTTGATGATGCATTTTACAGTTTGTAAATGGTTTTTACATATGTAACCTCACTTCATCCTCACACCAACCCAAGAAAGAACAAGTGCTTTTACTAGGCCCATTTTACAGATAGAGAAACTGAGGTCCTGAAACGTTAAGTAACAAACCTAAGGTGTCATGTACCTAAGGTGCTGGGACTAGAAGTCAAAACTTTTGACTCCGAATCCCATAATGGACCAGCTCCGTGTTGGTTGATATTTTTTTATTTCTTTCACTCTTACCAGATCTTCTTTTCTTTCTTTGTAAATTTTAGGTTTTATTATTGAAATATAGTCCATTTACAATATTATATTAGCTTCAGGTGTACAGCATAGTGATTCAGTATTTTTACAGATTATACTCCATTAAAAGTTATCACAAGATAATGGCTATAATTCCCTGTGCTGTACAATACATTCTTGTTGTATATCATAGTAGTTTATGTCATACACAGTAGCTTGTATCTTACTAGATCTTTCTCTTTTCTCCCTCTTTATTTTTCTTTTACCTATTTCCCTCTCCTTTTCTTTCATTTTGCTCCCTTCCTTGCCATTTCCTTGTTCATTTCCTCTTGCTCCTCTCTGTGCCTTGACTCTGCCAGCAACCTCGGAGCTTATAGCTCAGCCCACCACATGCTCTCAGATCTGAAGAGTCTGGTGATACATTATGAAAGACAGAAAGTTTTTCTGTTTCTGAGGTTGTTTCTGCTGCAACAAAAACATTGAGAACCCCCTGAGAACTAGCTGGGCGAAATGAAAGCACCTGCAGGGTAGAGTGAAGTACTTTTCCAAATCCTCCTTTCATGACAAAAAATAAGAATCTCATAGGTTCTTAAGTTCACATGGAAGGGGTTGAACTATGAAAGTATCCCAAAGATGTGGTCTTCCATAAGTCCTTACAACCCTACCCTGAGCCCCAGAAAATAAACCTCTCTCTACCCCTGCTCCAGCAAGACACTAGGGCTGTATACAGCAGGACCACTTACAACACTTTGCTAAATCTGGATCAGTCCCCTTGAGACCATATAAATATATATTGGCTGAGCCACAAAGCAAATGTCCAGGCCTCTATTCCTCTCCCAAGGACCAAGTAAGCTCACCAGTGGGAGTGGTGACTATCTGTAGCAGTTTTGCTCAAAGTATGGTCCCTTACCAGGAGCATCAGCATCATCTGAGAGCTTGTTAAAAATGCAAACTCTGGAGCCCCAATCCAAATCTAAAGAATTAGAAACCCTGGGAGGAGGGCCCAGCAATCTGTTCATAAGCCCTCCAGATGATTCTAATGCTGGTTGATGTTTGGGATCTATGTGCAGTTGTGTGGGGACAACCCTGAACTACGAACTGGGATATATGGTACTTCTTCCTGGTGAGGCCCCTAACTCATCAAGGAGTGTGGCTAAAATATGCACCGTCTCCAGACCCCCTTTCCTCCCCCAATCAAATGACGAGATCTTCCTTGGTGAGCGCCAGGCACTCTTCTCTCATGCATATTCTGTGAGCCTTCATGAAGTATGGTTTGAGGCAGCAGTGGAGCAGGGCTCCCAGCCCAACATCATCAATATGAGATGCTCTGACTCCACTATCATCTTGCCTTCTTAATGTCTTGAAGGCTATTCTCCAAGAATCTTGAGTTAAATTATAGTTGAACTTGGGTGGAGCTGCCTCAGCTCTCACCTGTAATATGGTTCACGTGTCAGCTCAGCTGGGACATAGAACGGGTGGCTCTTGAAGTGACCAGGAGCCAGAAATGAGGGATGGGGCTGACCCCAGGGGGGGCAGGTCAACAAACTTCATCCAACTGCCAGTTTCATTGCGGTCTAGCTCCAACTCAGAGTGAAATGTGTAAAAAAAATTGGGGGCCAGTTATAAGACTTGCTGCTATCCTCTTCTCTCACTGAAATGAATAGAATGTTTATCTAGAGAGGTCGCTACATAAAAAAAGACGCTAATAGCCCAGTAGAGTTCGATTTATCAAGAATTTGGTTGTCATTCTGGGTCATTTGGGCTGACGCATTGTTAGACACACTCAGTAAAAGTCAGCCCGAAAAGGGTCCTCTGTGAGACTGCACTTTGACTTCTATCAAGAGGAATGTCCACTTTAGCCTGTCAGCCACCACGTATGTATGGAATCCCTACCATGTGCTGGAACTAGGGATGCAGTTAACAAGTTAGAGATAGTCCCTTCTTTTGTGGAGCTAACAGTCCAGCAGGAACAAGGCACTTCGCCTAAGTGTAAAGAGTTGTAGAAGGAAGTGTTATCAGAGCCAATACAGGGGAACTCCCCTAACACCAGGACCTTGTATTAGCAGAAAGCAGCAATCTACTCAGGGACAAGATGGCCACACTTTTAAACCCTAGCATATCTACAGGATGCAACAGACTCCTATCAATAACCATGGCTCTCTCAGAGGAGCAGGGGAAGACAGGATCCTCCTCAGAGGGGTACTTCCCACCTCCTCCCCACCTTCCCTTCCCCCAGGGATACCCCAGTGGAGGGGGGCTGGGATAGGCATTGATATGTCAGGATAGGGGTGGGGAGAAGGATGAGTATGAACGTTATAACCTATAGCCTGACTTAACCACTTCACACTATTATTTTTAGCTGTTAACATGGTTATTCCCTATTCCGACATTCACTAAAAATCACAATTTAAAAGGAATACCCTATGAATTAGGTCTTCTTAATGAAATCCAATCATACACAAATTATTGAATTCTTGGTAAGTAAACGTAAGGCTGTGATGGAGCCTGAGGCTGGACGTCCAGCTGCCGCCTGCCTTGTGTTCATCTCCCCACAACCATCCCATAACAAGGTGTCCAGGAAAAGGGCCACCAGGTACGGAACCAGGTGCACACTTACTGTTGTCCTCAGCAACACGACGTCTGCTTCTTGCAGGGAACACGGGATGCAACTTGCCCACACGTGCCAAGCGGGTCTCCAGTAAAACACCAAGGGGAGGATCCCAAAGGAGAAGATAGATCCAGCAAGGCAGAGGGTTTTCCGGCAGCTCTGAGTCCGGTAGCCAAATATCTCCTGGGACAGAACCAAAATGACCCCAAACATTGATTAAGCACAACAAACAACAAATGAACAAATTGGAATTTTGGTGATGAAACGGTGGGAGGGGCAGAGAGTGAAGAAGCTGAGGAAGGTAAGGGGAGGACAGAGTGAGGGGTTGAGGAAGTGAAGAAGGATCCCTGACAAAGATCCTTCCTTAAACATGATCTCAGGCCTCCAAGAAGTTGCAATCTAACTGGGAAATTCAGTTTCTACAATTTCAGCACGTGGCTACCCCATGTCAAACACTATACTACATGATATGCTATATGGTTTCAGTCTCTCAAGCATCTCCTGAATAGGGTAATATGACCCTCACTCCATAAATGATGAGGCTTAGCTCCGAAAGGCTGAGTGTAATGACTTGTCCAAGGCCACACAGCTGGCAAGTTCTGCTGCCCTGATTCAAACCCAGATCTGTCATCCTTCAGGTCTTGAACTCAAGCCACAGACGTGATCGTGAGCCATGTGACAGAAGGACTGGGTGACGGAACCAGGGAACCACCATGGGCAAGAGGGGCTAGAAAAGGCCTTGAGTTTGGAGTCAGGATTTGGTGAAAGTGTTTGACCAAAAGAGGATGAACAACTAAATCCCAGCTTGCCTTTAAGGGTTTGCGGTACAGGGAGCTATGTCTTCCTACCCTCCTCTCTTGTTTAATAAGAAAAAGAATTTTACATCAAGGGGAAAACACCGCAGAGACAATTTAGTTTATTTCAACTATTGAGCAGCTGCTATGTGCCATGAGGGTACAAATAACAAAAAGATAAGAGACCGACCTCTAATAAATGTATAATCTGGACAAACTTCTTCCTTCCCAGGAAAGCCTGGGACAGAATGGAAAACCACACCTGAAGCTTATGGCCTAGGTCCCACAGCTATATCCCACAAAGTCATAGGTGTACTTTATACCGGTTATAATGGCTACAGTTGAGAGAAAGGAGAGGGTCCGAGTTAAAAGCACATTCTCTGGACCAAAACACTTTGAGTTCAAAGCCTAGTGTGCCCCTTACTGGCTGTGACCTTGAACAAGTTAGTTAACCTCTTTATTCCTCAGTTTGTCATCTATAAAATGGGGGTGCTGATAGTACCCCCGTCCCAGGGCTGCTGTGTGTTACTATGTATAAGTGCTATGTAAACATTTACTGCTGCTGCTACGATTTTACTATTTCCCCTAACATAGACCTGAAATTCGACCCCTGGGTTTACTGGCATTTAGAGCTAAGAATTAGTATCAATAGTTCTGCTTTTGTTAGAATTGCCTGTTAGGATAATAAGGGAGCTGGAACATGCATCTTTAAATCCACCTACTTCTCTGTCTCACTTGGTAAAGATATATTATCAGAAAAGTTTCTGTGATCCTTGACGGAAAGCTGCTTTCATGTGTAGTTACTAGATTCCTTTCTCTTATTAGCAGTGCACACGCAGGTGTCAAACGGCTTCCTTAGGTAGTGTCCACATCTGGCATGCCTTTGATAAAATGCTTACCTCACCTCAGAAATACAAGCTCTTGACTCATTTTGCAAAGTAGAATGTCTATCCTGACATAAATATTCTTCTGTCCCACACTCAAGCTGTTGCTCCCCAGATGCCAAGCCTGAGATGCTCTGTCCCCTCACCACGCTAGAAACAATGCTTTGTTGGTTTCATACCAAGCAGGGTCCCAATTCTAAATTCCAGACACCTGTCTGAGTCCATCCCACTGTCTTTTCCCACATGCTTTTATTATATTCCTACACTTTGGAAGAGATCAACTTCTACCCGCCCTCCCCATCTGGCCATTTTTTCATCTTTTTAAAGTATTATATTTAAAAGGTTGCTTATCTTGCCATTCAGTCTAGCTCCTCATATAATATAACGAAGTTATGCCAGTTCTATAAGCACAAACCTCCCTGTCAATGTGCATTCTTTTACAGGCTATGCAATGAGAGCTCTGTGTAGTTTCCAAAGTATCTTCATGTTCATTATCAAAGTAAAGCAGGAATGATGACCTTCCATTTCCAGCTAAGAAAACCGGAATTTAATTATAGGACTTCCCTGGTGGCGCAGTGGTTCAGAATCCTCCTGCCGGGGGGCTTCCGGGAAGATGGCGGAAGAGTAAGACGCGGAGATCACCTTCCTCCCCACAGATACACCAGAAATACATCTACACATGGAACAGCTCCTACAGAACACCTACTGAACGCTGGCAGAAGACCTCTGACCTCCCAAAAGGCAAGAAACCCCCCACGTACCTGGGTAGGGCAAAAGAAAAAAGAATAGACAGAGACAAAAGGAGAGGGACGGGACCTGCACCAGTGTGAGGGAGCTGTGAAGGAGGAAAGCTTTCCACACACTAGGAAGCCCCTTCGCGGGCGGAGACTGCGGGTGGCGGAGGGGGGAAGCTTCGGAGCCACGGAGAAGAACACAGCAACAGGGGTGCGGAGGGCAAAGCGGAGAGATTCCCGCACAGAGGATCACGGCCGACCGGCACTCACCAGGCCGAGAGGCTTGTCTGCGCACCCGCCGGGGCGGGCGGGGCTGGAAGCTGAGGCTCGGGCTTCGGTCGGAGCGCCGGGAGAGGACTGGGGTGGCGGCGTGAACACAGCCTGAAGGGGTTAGTGCACCACGGCTAGCCTGGCGGTGAATCCAGGGAAAAGTTTGGACCTGCCGAAGAGGCAGGAGACTTTTTCTTCCCTCTTTGTTTCCTGGTGCGCGAGGGGAGGGGATTAAAAGCGCTGCTTAAAGGAGCTCCAGAGACGGGCGCGAGCGGCGGCTAAAAGCGCGGACCCCAGAGACGGGCATGAGACGCTAAGGCTGCTGCTGCCGCCGCCACCAAGAAGCCTGTGTGCGAGCACAGCTCACTATCCACACCCCTCTTCTGGGGAGCCTGTGCAGCCCGGCACTGCCAGGGTCCCGGGATCCAGGGACAACTCCCCCGGAAGAACGCACGGCGCACCTCAGGCTGGTGCAATGTCATGCCGGCCTCTGCCGCCGCAGGCCCGCCCCGCACTCCGTGCCCCTCCCTCCCCCCCCGGCCTGAGTATGCCAGAGCCCCCGAATCAGCGGCTCCTTTAACCCCGTCCTGTCTGAGCGAAGGACAGACACCCTCCAGCGACCTACACGCAGAGGCGGGGCCAAATCCAAAGCTGAGCCCCGGGACCTGTGAGAACAAAGAAGAGAAAGGGAAATCTCTCCCAGCAGCTTCAGAAGCAGCGGATTAAAGCTCCACAATCAACCTGATGTACGCTGCATCTGTGGAATACCTGAATAGACAACGAACCATCCCAAATTGAGGAAGTGGACTTTGAGAGCAAGATTTATGATTTTTTCCCCTTTTCCTCTTTTTGTGAGTGTGTATGTATATGCTTCTGTGTGAGATTTTTGTCTGTATAGCTTTGCTTCCACCATTTGTCCTAGGGTTCTATCCTTCCTTTTTTTTTTTAATTTTTTTTCTTAATAATTTTATTTTAATAACTTTATTTTATTTTACTTTATCTTCTTTCTTTCTTTCCTTCCTTCCCTTATTTAGACAACGAATCATCCCAATTGAGGAGGTGGACTTTGAGAGCAAGATTTATGATTTTTTTCCCCTTTTTGTGAGTTTGTATGTGTCTGCTTCTGTGTGAGATTTTCTCTGTATAGCTTTGCTTCCACCATTTGTCCTAGGGTTCTATCTGTCCTTTTTCTTGTTGTTGTTGTTTTTAATTTTTTTCTTAATAATTATGTTTTTATTTTAATAACTTTATTATATTCTATCTTACTTTATTTTATTTTACTTTATCTTCTATCTTTCTTCCTTTTATTCCTTCCTCCCTCCCTCCCTCCCTCCCTTCCTTCCCTCCTTTCTTTCTTTCTTTCTTTCTACTTCTACTAATTCTTTCTTTCTACTTTTTCTCCCTTTTATTCTGAGCCGTGTGGATGAAAGACTCTTGGTGCTGCAGCCAGGAGTCAGTGCTGTGCCTATGAGGTGGAAGAGCCAACTTCAGGACACTGGTCCACAAGAGACCTCCCAGCTCCACATAATATCAAATGGCAAAAATCTCCCAGAGATCTGCACCTCAACACCAGCACCCAGCTTCACTCAACGACCAGCAAGCTACATTGCTGGACACCCTATGCCAAACAACTAACAAGACAGGAACACAACCCCACCCATTAGCAGAGAGGCTGACTAAAATCATAATAAGTCCACAGACACCCCAAAACACACCACCAGACGTGGACCTGCCCACCAAAAAGAAAAGATCCAGCCTCATCCACCAGAACACAGGCACTAGTCCCCTCCTCTACGAAGCCTACACAACCCACCGAACCAACCTTAGCCACTGGGGACAGACACCAAAAACAATGGGAACTACGAACCTGCAGCCTGCAAAAAGGAGACCCCAAACACAGTAAGATAAGCAAAATGAGAAGACAGAAAAACACACAGCAGATGAAGGAGCAAGATAAAAACCCACCAGACCTAACAAATGAAGAGCAAATAGGCAGTCTACCTGAAAAAGAATTCAGAATAATGATAGTAAAGATGATCCAAAATCTTGGAAATAGAATGGACAAAATGCAAGAAACATTTAACAAGGACCTAGAAGAACTAAAGAGCAAACAAACAACGATGAACAACACAATAAATGAAATTAAAAATACTCTAGATGGGATCAATAGCAGAATAACTGAGTCAGAAGAATGGATAAGTGACCTGGAATATACAATAGTGGAAATAACTACTGCAGAGCAGAATAAAGAAAAAAGAATGAAAAGAACTGAAGACAGTCTCAGAGACCTCTGGGACAACATTAAATGCACCAACATTCAAATTATAGGCGTTCCAGAAGAAGAAGAGAAAAATAAAGTGACTGAGAAAATATCTGAAGAGATTAGAGTTGAAAACTTCCCTAATATGGGAAAGGAAATAGTTAATCAAGTCCAGGAAGCACAGTGAGTCCCATACAGGACAAATCCAAGGAGAAATACGCCAAGACACATATGAATCAAACTGTCAAAAATTAAATACAAAGAAAACATATTAAAAGCAGCAAGGGAAAAACAACAAATAACACACAAGGGAATCCCCATAAGGTTAACAGCTGATAGCAGAAACTGCAAGCCACAAGGGACTGGCAGGACGTATTTGAAGTGATAAAGGAGAAAAACCTGCAACCAAGATTACTCTACCCAGCAAGGATCTCATTCAGATTTGATGGAGAAATTAAAACCTTTACAGACAAGCAAAAGCTGAGAGAGTTCAGCACCACCAAACCAGCTTTACAACAACTGCTAAAGGAACTTCTTTAGGCAAGAAAAACAAGAGAAGGAAAAGACCTACAATAACGAACCCAAAACAATTAGGAAAATGGGAATAGGAACATACATATCGATAATTACCTTAATGTAAATGAACTAAATGCTCCCACCAAAAGACACAGATTGGCTGAATGGATACAAAAACAAGACCCATATATTTGCTGTCTACAAGAGACCCACTTCAGACCTAGAGACACATACAGACTGAAAGTTAGGGGATGGAAAAAGATATTTCATGCAAATGGAAATCAAAAGAAAACTGGAGTAACAATTCTCATATCAGACAAAATAGACTGTAAAATAAAGACTATTAGAAGAGACAAAGAAGGACACTACATAATGATCAAGGGATCGATCCAAGAAGAAGATAGAACAATTGTAAATATTGATGCACCCAACATAGGACCACCTCAATACATAAGGCAAATACTAACAGCCATAAAAGGGGAAATCGACAGTAACACATTCATAGTAGGGGACATTAACACCCCACTTTCACCCATGGACAGATCACCCAAAATGAAAATAAATAAGGAAACACAAGCTTGAAATGATACATTAAACAAGATGGACTTAATTGATATTTATAGGACATGCCATCCAAAAACAACAGAATACACATTCTTCTCAAGTGCTCATGGAACATTCTCCAGGATAGATCATATCTTGGGTCACAAGTCAAGCCTTGGTAAATTTAAGAAAACTGAAGTTGTTTCAAGTACCTTTTCCGACCACAATGCTATGAGACTAGATATCAATTACAGGAAAAGATCTGTAAAAAATACCAACACATGGAGGCTAAACAATACACTACTTAATAACGAAGTGATCACTGAAGAAATCGAAGACAAAATACAAAAATACCTAGAAACAAATGACAATGGAGACACGATGACCCAAAATCTATGGAATGCAGAAAAAGCAGTTCTAAGAGGGAAGTTTATAGCAATACAATCCTACCTTAAGAAACAGGAAACATCTCGAATAAACAACCTAACCTTGCACCTAAAGCAATTAGAGAAAGAAGAACAAACAAACCCCAAAGTTAGCAGAAGGAAAGAAATCATAAAAATCAGATCAGAAATAAATGAAAAAGAAATGAAGCAAACGATAGCAGAGATCAATAAAACTAAAAGCTGGTTCTTTGAGAAGATAAAAAAAATTGATAAACCATTTGCCAGACTCATCAAGAAAAAATGGGAGAAGACTCAAATCAATAGAATTAGAAATGCAAAAGGAGAAGTAACAACTGACACTGCAGAAATACAAAAGATCATGAGAGATTACTACAAGCAACTCTATGCCAATAAAATGGACAACCCAGAAGAAATGGACAAATTCTTAGAAATGCACAACCTGCCAAGACTGAATCAGGAAGAAATAGAAAATATGAACAGACCAATCACAAGCACTGAAATTGAAACTGTGATTAAAAATCTTCCAACAAACAATAGCTGAGGACCAGATGGCTTCACAGGCGAATTCTATCAAACATTTAGAGAAGCGCTAACACCTATCCTTCTCAAACTCTTCCAAAATATAGCAGAGGGAGGAACACTCCCAAACTCATTCTACGAGGCCACCATCACCCTGATACCAAAACCAGACAAGGATGTCACAAAGAAAGAAAACTACAGGCCGATATCACTGATGAACATAGATGCAAAAATCCGCAACAAAATAGCAAACAGAATCCAACAGCACATTAAACGGATCATACACCAGAATCAAGTGGGGTTTATCCCAGGAATGCAAGAATTCTTCAGTATACGCAAAACAATCAATGTGATACACCATATTAACAAATTGAAGGAGAAAAACCATATGATCATCTCAATAGATGCAGAGAAAGTTTTTGACAAAATTCAACACCCATTTATGATAAAAACCCTGCAGAAAGTAGGCATAGGGGGAACTTTCCTCAACATAATAAAGGCCATATATGACAAACCCACAGCCAACATCATCCTCAATGGTGAAAAACTGAAAACATTTCCACTAAGATCAGGAACAAGACAAGGTTGCCCACTCTCACCACTCTTATTCAACATAGATTTGGAAGTTTTAGCCACAGCAATCAGAGAAGAAAAGGAAATAAAAGGAATTCAAATCGGAAAAGAAGAAGTAAAGCTGTCACTGTCTGCAGATGACATGATACTATACATAGAGAATCCTAAAGATGCTACCAGAAAACTACTAGAGCTAATCAATGAATTTGGTAAAGTAGCAGGGTACAAAATTAATGCACAGAAATCTCTGGCATTCCTATACACTAATGATGAAAAATCTGAAAGTGAAATGAAGAAAACACTCCCATTTACCATTGCAACAAAAAGAATAAAATATCTAGGAATAAACCTACCTAAGGAGACAAAAGACCTGTATGCAGAAAATTATAAGACACTGATGAAAGAAATTAAAGATGATACAAATAGATGGAGAGATATACCATGTTCTTGGATTGGAAGAATCAACATTGTGAACATGACTCTACTACCCAAAGCTATCTACAGATTCAATGCAATCCCTATCAAACTACCACTGGTATTTTTCACAGAACTAGAACAAAAATTTCACAATTTGTATGGAAACACAAAAGACCCCGAATAGCCAAAGCAATCTTGAGAACGAGAAACGGAGCTGTAGGAATCAGGATTCCTGACTTCAAACTATACTACAAAGCTACAGTAATCAAGGCAGTATGGTACTGGCACAAAAACAGAAATATAGATCAATGGAACAGGATAGAAAGCCCAGAGATAAACCCACGCACATATGGTCCCTTATCTTTGATAAAGGAGGCAAGAAGTACAGTGGAGAAAGGACAGCTTCTTCAATAAGTGGTGCTGAGGAAACTGGACAGCTACATGTAAAAGTATGAGATTAGATCACTCCCTAACACCATACACAAAAATAAGCTCAAAATGGATTAAAGACCTAAGTGTAAGGCCAGAAACTATCAATCTCTTAGAGGAAAACATAGGCAGAACACTCTATGACATAAATCACAGCAAGATCCTTTTTGACCCACCTCCTAGAGAAATGGAAATAAAAACAAAAATAAACAAATGGGACCTAATGAAACTTCAAAGCTTTTGCACAGCAAAGGAAACCATAAACAAGACGAAAAGACAACCCTCAGAATGGAAGAAAATATTTGCAAATGAAGCAACTGACAAAGGATTAATCTCCAAAATGTATAAGCAGTTCATGCAGCTCAATAACAGAAAAACAAACAACCTAATCCAAAAATGGGCAGAAGACCTAAATAGACATTTCTCCAAAGAAGATATACAGACTGCCAACAAACACATGAAAGAATGCTCAACTTCATTAATCATTAGAGAAATGAAAATCAAAACTACAATGAGATATCATCTCACACCAGTCAGAATGGCCATCATCAAAAAATCTAGAAACAATAAATGCTGGAGAGGGTGTGGAGAAAAGGGAACCCTCTTGCACTGTTGGTGGGAATGTAAATTGATACAGCCACTGTGGAGTATGGTATGGAGGTTCCTTAAAAAACTACAAATTGAACTACCATATGACCCAGCAATCCCACTACTGGGCATATACCCTGAGAAAACCATAATTCAAAAAGAGTCATGTACCAAAATGTTCATTGCAGCTCTATTTACAGTCGCCCAGAGATGGAAACAACCTAAGTGTCCATCATCGGATGAATGGATAAAGAAGATGTGGCACATATATACAATGGAACATTACTCAGCCATAAAAAGAAACAAAATTGAGCTATTTGTAATCAGGTGGATAGACCTAGAATCTGTCAACAAAGTGAAGTAAGTCAGAAAGAGAAAAGACAAATACCGTATGCTAACACATATATATGGAATTTAAGAAAAAAAAATGTCATGAAGAGCCTAGGGTTAAGACAGGAATAATGACACAGAGCTACTAGAGAATGGACTTGAGGATATCGGGAGGGGAAGGGTAAGCTGTGACAAAGTGAGATAGAGGCATGGACATATATACACTACCAAACGTAAGGTAGATAGCTAGTGGGAAGCAGCCGCCTAGCACAGGGAGATCAGCTCGGTGATTTGTGACCGCCTGGAGGGGTGGGATAGGGAGGGTGGGAGGGAGGGAGATGCAAGAGGGAAGAGATATGGGAACATATGTATATGTATAACTGATTCACTTTATTATAAAGCAGAAACTAACAAAAAAATAAAAATAAAATAAAAAAGAAATCAAAGCAATTTTCACACTGAGGACATATACTCAATCCTGAGCACATTGAGAGTCTGTTTTGATGAATATGTAAGTCGAGTGCTGGGAACAAGAGACAAACTGTAGGACCAGCTCAAGATGGGAGTTCTAGTAAGACATAGCTACACAGAAGGAGTTATCCCAAAGGGCTATACCCACGGTGTAGCAGTAGACCAGAAATAAATTAAGCCCCTTAGAAAAAGACAAGAAATATTTCCATTTTCATCCTTGGCTCTGGGTGAAATGAAAGTTTCCTTTGTGAATTCTTAATCATGAACCAGCCATATTTTCAGGATAATCCCAAAGACCTTAAATCAAGATATATGTTAAATTTGTCCTGAATTATTGGTAGCTCTGGGCTTTTGGCAGAAGCAAATCCTCTAGATGAACATACCTTCAAGAACACCCCATAGCAGCAATTTAGATAGAGTTCCACTAAACAGTAGCTCAAATGGAAAAATCTCAAAACTCACAAGAAAAGAAGGTACAAAAAGAGAGCCACACAAAAAACAAGACTCCAGAAATGGAAAATATCAGGCTTATAATATAAAAATAAGTATTTCAATATTTAAATGAGTAAGAGAAATATTACTCAGCCATAAAAAAGAGTGAAATAATGCCATTTGCAGCAACATGCATAGATCTAGAGATTATTATACTAAGCAAAGTCAGACAGAGAAAGACAAATATAATATTACTTATATGTGGAATCTAAAAAACAGTACAAATTAACTTATTTACAAAACAGAAACAGACTCACAGACATAGAAAACAAAGTTATGGTTACCAAAGCGGAAGCCAGGGGAGGGATAAATTGGGAGTATGGGATTAACAGATGCACACTACCATATATGAAATATATGAATATATATAGGGAACTATATTCAATACCTTGTAATAAACTATAATGGAAAAGAGTAAAAAAAAGAACATATTTACATTTAAAAAAAAGAATCCTCCTGCCAATGCAGCGGACACGGGTTTGAGCCCGCGTCCAGAAAGATCCTACATGCCACAGAGCAACTAACCCATGCACCACAACTACTGAGCCTGCACTCTAGAGCCCGTGAGCCACAACTACTGAGCTCACGTGCTGCAACTACTAAAGCCCCTGTGCCTAGAGCCCGTGCTCCGCAACAAGAGAAGCCACCGCAATGAGAGGCCCGCGCACCGCAACGAAGAGTAACCCCGGTTCGCCGCAACTAGAGAAAGCCCATGCACAGCAACGAAGACCCAACACAGCTAAAAATAAACTTCAAGTGATTATAGTAATAGTTATTATTAACAACTAATAATTTGAAAACAATGACGGCAGCTAACATTGGTGGAGCATTGAAACGCCTTTCACCAAGCACTTTATACACACTTTCCTTTTGTTGAAAAAGACTAAAGTTTACCAATGTACGATGCTCATAAGTGACTCAGAGCTGGGCCTCCAGTCCAGGCCTCGGCAGCACACGGAAGACAATGTGAGCTGACCATTTCTACCCTAAGGCCCTTCTTCATTCTGTTTTTAATGTCAGTTCAATTGAAGAAATATTTTTTTTAAGTGTCCAGAGAATAGCAGGCATGTGCTAGACACAGAGATAAATGAGACAGTGCTTCCAGCCTCAAGAAGCTCATTAGTTTAATGGGAAGCTCCAGAGGCACACAAACATATTAAACAAGTTTAGAGCAATACAAGTGTTATAGAGAGAGGTGACTATATAAATTGTCGTCTGAATTGGGTGCTATTAATAACAACACAGGTAGAACAGAAGTATCCCAGGAAAGCCAGATGAACACCCCCTAGTGATACCAGAGTGGTACCCTAAAAGCTTGCTTGCTGTCAGCCTGTGGACACAACACCAGTTAGTAGCTCCTGACCCATAACCCATTGCCAAATTTTCAGTAGAAAAGCTGGAATAATGTGGACAAGGAGTGTTCAGTTATTGCTTGTTGAAATGAGCTGAACTGTACTGACTTGAAGTGAATTACATTGCAGGGACTATTCATAGATACTGGGTTTAAAATTGCAAAACTTAGCCCAGTGCTGTTTCTTATCACCCCACAGCAATTTCCTTCCCGCATTACAAAGTACCTTCCATGTCTCCAAAAATGCTTGGGAGAACTGTCCCTGCTACCGTGCACTCCACCCACCCTTCCTCCCACAAAAAGGAGTCAGTCAAAAAAAAAAAAAAAAAAAAACATGTTGGGAAAATGTCCAAAGAATATTACCCTCATGGCAGTCTACATGCATTACGGAATAGCGTACTATCACTTTCATCATCCCCCTCCAACCCACAGATTCTCCTCCTCCCTCTGTCCCAGGGCATCTACATCCTTTGCACCCCTAAGGGCTTAAAGTCTGTCTTCCAGGTGTACAGGCCTTCTCCCTTCTCCCCTATACTCAAGAAGTCAAACTATGCTCCCCGGAGCAATGATCTAAACTACCTCAGCCGACAGAACCTCTTAAGAGTCTACAGACCCTCTCCCCAGAAACACACACACATAAAGTTCTCCACAGAGATTCAGGGGGTTCCCAGAATCTAGAAAAGACCCTGCCCTAGAGGGTTCATAAGGCTAAATCAAGGCTGATCTTTCAGAGTTTACACTCTTTATGTGAACCTGGGGTCTGGCACTAGGTAAGCACTTAGTGAATGCAGAAGTGTGAAGACAGGAACTCACGGAAATGCAGGGGAGAGTGAGAGGGTGACAACAAAAGCAGAGCAGTGACTGACTCCGAAAAGATCCATCGGGTGATATTATCACCTGGGAGCCACTAAGTCCTGAGAATGGTTCCCGGCCTTCTAGTCCCAGAGGCTGCCAGGAGAACACCTCTCCCAGAGAATACTCACATCAACCAGGTCTCAGAAACCGGGGTGTCATGAGAGAGGGAGATGTATGTGCCTGTCACACGGACCAGATAAATACACGCTCAGGTATTAAGAGTTTGTTCTCTTCCCAGCGGCACCATTTCCACAGTTGTGATTGTCCTGCCGATGGAGCTGTAATCAAGCACAGTGCCTAAATTGGGCTCTGGAATCTTCTCTGACGAATTCTCTCACCCTGACTGACATGCCTTCTTTAAATATATTCACTCAATTACAGTCAGATCCTGTTGGCCTGAGAGCCATTTATTCTCTTTAAGACAATTTTGCATTTCTCTACTGGCTTCATTAAACATTGAAAAGTTTAAGTGATTCATTTTTTAAAAGTTTACTTCCCTAAAGATAAGCTCTTTTCCCTTATTTCCAAATATTGGGAGTGAAGAGAATGTTTTGCTACAATTTCCACGCGGTACAAGAAGTTGTGCTACTGGAATGCAGTTTATGTTACTGCCGATCTTCACCACACACTCTATTTAAATTTGTCTGGGTCATTTCCTGTTTCCCACTCTTTTGTGCTAAAGAACGATTTCCTAAGTGTCCTCTAAATTAAGTTAACTTCTCGATCCAGCTGAGAAATTCTCAACCTGAATGACCTAATCTTAAACTGGAGGCTCAGAAAGAATGGCCTGCAGACAGGTTTCTTGTTGGTCTGGTAAGTATTTCTTAAAACTTTAAATTGGCCCAGTTATTTTCACATAAAAGCTCTACCTTTTCTTTAAAATTAATCAGAAATTGTGACCTTACTGTATTCACATTCTTGCACTGTAAGAATCAACTGGGGACTAAAAGAATGATACAAATGAACTTATTTACAAAACAGAAACAGACACAGAAAACAACCTTATGGTTACCAAAGGGGAAAGGTGGGGGGAGGATAAATTACGAATTTGGGAGGAACATATACACACTACTATATATAAAATAAACAACAAGGACCTACTCTATAGCACAGAGAACTATACTCAATATTTTGTAATAATCTATATGGGAAAAGAATCTGAAAAAGAATAGATATATATATGAATAACTGAGTCTCTTTGCTGGACACCTGAAAATAACACAACAGTAAATCAACTATACTTCAATAAAAATAAATAAATAAATAATGTAAAAAAGAATCCTCTGGGGAGCACCAAGAGACATGTACAAAATAGCCCAGGAACTAACCCAACACCACCCAATGAGACAGGGGATGATGCACTGTGATATGTTCACACTACAAGATCTGATACAGCACTTCAAACAAATCAGCTCCCAGCAACACCCAAGAGTAGGGATGACCCTTAGTAATACAATAGTAAGTGAAAACAGTCAGTGCAAAGGTTTACGTCAGCATGACAATCTTTTATTTATTTATTCATTTATTTATTTTGTGGTACGCGGGCCTCTCACTGTTGTGGCCTCTCCCGTTGCGGAGCACAGGCTCCGGACGCACAGGCTCAGCGGCCATGGCTCACGGGCCCAGCCGCCCCTCGGCATGTGGGATCTTCCCGGACCGGGGCACGAACCCGTGTCCCCTGCATCGGCAGGCGGACTCTCAACCACTGCGCCACCAGGGAGGCCCATGATAATCTTTTTATAAAGTTAAAAACGACTAAAATTTTAAGAATATTTTAAGGATACGCTTAAAGAAAACTATATAGAAAGGAAGGCAAGGGAATGATGACCGCATGGTACAGGACAATGGTTACTTACACCGGGACGAGGCAGGGAGAGAAGGGACACATTGTCAAATGTAGGTCATTGTCAAAATTCTAGATTTTGTTTGAGTGGTGGGGTCATCACATTATTATAAGGAGTTAATTAAATGACTAAATTAATGCAATACAGCATGGGCAAAGAATGAGTGTGTCATGCACCAAAGATTATGGACAACTAATTGTGAGCACCTAAAGCCTTAAGGAAAAAAGGAAGAATCAGCCAGAGCAAGTGAGAGATGCCCCCCTTTAAACGAGCAGGTGTTCCCCATTTCCCATGGTCTCTGCCATGCTTTCTCTTTTCCCCAACACTGAGGCTCTATGTCAGCTTCTATTTCTCATCTCATCCTGGGCCTGTTCATTGGAGATACAACTTCTCTCTGTAGGCCAGTGGTTCTCAACCAGGAGTTATCTTGTCCCCCTGAGGACATTTGGCAATGGCTGGAAGTCACTCTCACCTGGGTAAGAGGTGCTACAGACATCTGATGGGTAGAGGCCAGGAATGCTGTGAAACATCCTACAATGCAGAGGACAGCTGCCCCCAAAGCTACACACACACAAAAAAAACATTATGTGGCCCAAAACTGTCGAGCTTGAGAAGCCTGCTATAGGCATTTGCCCCACCTAGACAGGTCTCTCGGTCCTAGTGCCTAGAACGTCATCCTCAGCACCCAGAGGAGAACTAGAAATTTTTGATTTTGAAATCTACAGTAAACAAGGATAAGCACTTAATGCCAAATGACCCTAAGATCAGTAGTGGTCAGAGGAAGTCATTTTGCAGACGAGGAAACAGGACCTAAGAGAGAAAGCCAGCTGCCCCTATGGACTACACCCGCTTCCCTCCCCGAAAAGAACTACCCCTCTATCTCACTCTGCCCCAGCCACAAGGACGTTTCCTTAAACTCATGGAGCCCTATCCTGCCTCAGGATCTTCCATTGCCTGGTGACTTCTCATCCTTTTTTTTTTTAAACATCTTTATTGTATAATTGCTTTACAATGGTGTGTTAGTTTCTGCTTTATAACAAAGTGAATCAGTTATACATATACATATGTTCCCATATCTCTTCCCTCTTGCGTCTCCCTCCCTCCCACCCTCCCTATCCCACCCCTCCAGGCGGTCATAAAGCACCGAGCTGATCTCCCTGTGCTATGCGGCTGCTTCCCACTAGCTATCCACCTTATGTTTGGTAGTGTATATATGTCCATGCCTCTCTCTCGCTTTGTCACACCTTACCCTTCCCCCTCCCCATATCCTCAAGTCCATTCTCTAGTAGGTCTGTGTCTTTATTCCTGTCTTACCCCTAGGTTCTTCATGACATTTTTTTTTCTTAAATTCCATATATATGTGTTAGCATACGGTATTTGTCTTTCTCTTTCTGACGTACTTCACTCTGTATGACAGACTCTAGGTCTATCCACCTCATTACAAATAGCTCAATTTCATTTCTTTTTATGGCTGAGTAATATACCCTGAGAAAACCATAATTCAAAAAGAGTCACGTACCAAAATGTTCATTGCAGCTCTATTTACAATAGCCCGGAGATGGAAACAACCTAAGTGCCCATCATCGGATGAATGGATAAAGAGGATGTGGCACATATATACAATGGAATATCACTCAGACTTCTCATCCTTTTAAGTCTCCTTCAAATGTTTCCTTCTCAGAGAAGCCTTAGCCAATCTCCTATATAATTATAAGCCCCTGATCTCATACACCCTTTATAATACTTTTCTGGCATTTTCCCAACTGGAAATTTGTATTTTTTTTGCTTGCTTTTCTAACTGTTCTTCCTTTCTGTCCCCACAAGGCTTTAAGTTCTGTCAGTTTGGGATCCATTCAAGTTTGTTTCCTCCAATACTGTTTACCCGGCACCTAGTATATGATCTGCACGTAGTCGGCACTGAATGAACGAATAAATAAATGAGTTACTGTACTGAGGGAAAGAGGGAAGGAAGGAAGAAGGAGGGAAGGATTAAGAGAAAGAGGAAATGAAAATTAATAAACCCTACTTTCCTTGTCCTATCCCAAGAAGTTTAACTATATCCTATTTTGGGGCACTCTAAAAATTAAATCAATGTACTGGAGGTCAAAGAAAAAAGGAGGCATAAGCAATCCCCAGACACCGTTCTGTGCCTTGGGCCATTAGGAAATGTTAACTAGTCTCATCATTTACATCACACTTAATCTCTAAGGCTAGGTTTCTTGAACAAGTGCTTTAATTTTTCTTTTTCTTCCTCCTTATCATCTGTCTCCGGGAGTTGAAAAGATGCCAAAGGTAAGGCTGAGTTTCCCAAGCTCCTCACCTTCAACAGAGGCAAGCCAAGTGCCTGGGCTGGAAGGGACAAACTGATTCGGACATCTGCCACCCAGGCTCCTGCTCTGGACCAAAGGTGAGTTCACAATTACCTTTGGGTGAGCTGTGCTAATTTCCTGGTCTTGGAAATTACTTTACAGTAAAATGATTTTTAAAATACATAAAGAGGGCTTCCCTGGTGGCGCAGTGGTTGAGAGTCTGCCTGCCGATGAAGGGGACACGGGTTCGTGCCCCGGTCCGGGAAGATCCCACATGCTGCGGAGCGGCTGGGCCCGTGAGCCATGGCCGCTGAGCCTGTGCGTCCGGAGCCTGTGCTCCCCAACACTGGAGAGGCCGCAACAGTGAGAGGCCCACATACCGCAAAAAAAATAAAAATAAAAATAAAATATATAAAGAAATACTCTGCAACAATAACTACTTAACCACTGAGTCCCATTTTCCATTAACAGTGTTGTCATCCATTGAATGGTGCAAGTGTGAGCCTTGAGGGAGGGGATCCTTGGGAGTCTAGTGACCTGGCTGCCATTCACTGTCCTGTGGCAGAAAGTTAGAACGTCACGAAGCTCAATTTCACTCTCAGGTCTCGGATTTCGCTTCTCTCTTATTCCTAGCTTTGGAGTGCCCCCTCTCTGGCCATTGACTCCCAGTTCGCTTCTTCAGTGTTACCTCCCGAGATTGCTATGGGAAAGAGTGGAATGAATCTGTCCGGCCCCAGAACAAAGGAACTCCACATGAAAATGTTTAGGTGCTGCATCCCCAGTGTAAAGTCTTCAAGGCATTTTTGCTTCTGTTCAATTTATATTGTCTACTGTGTCTAAGGCCATGGGTAAGGTAGGTCTGTTAGAGATAAATTTCCCACCCTCAAAGAGCTGACAGGAGAGGTGATGGATTAAAAAATACAATTCAGGGCAGAAAATATGAAGTGTCATGTGAAAAGCACAGAGAGAAAAATGCTATTAGTTTAAAATGATGATGATACCCAACTGAGATGATAATTAGAAAAAGCTTGCCAGGAGGACTGTGACTTGAGGGGAACTTGGGGAGAATTGTTAGAACTTCAGTAGTTGGGAAAGGAGGGTAGGAGGAACAAGCCTCGAGCAAAGGGACAGCATCTGGAAACGTAGAGTGTACCAAAGAACAAAATGTGATTTCAGGTAGCACAGGTCCGTGAATGGTGGTGTTCCAATTAACTCCATCCTATATGGCCAGAGAACGCAACTTTGGGTGAGACTCTGGGATTCTAAGACATGTCCTGTACTCCAGCTAGCCATTGATCAAAAGAGAGCTTGCCGAACCCTTAAAAACTACACCTACATCTCTCCCCCTCCACAACCAGCAAGCAGACCTCTTGCAACTTTCATAAAGCTGGGGTCCTCGGGCAAGGTCAGGGACAGAGAGGCCTCTGCCTATGGACTCTGCCTATTCCAGCTGGGCAGCAGTCTGGTTATGGAAGCAGGAAGATGTGTTTGGGGCTTCAGTGTCCTTTGACCTAATCAGGGCTACCCTTCTCAGCCCAGGAGGCTCCCAGCCTGGGCTATGGAAACTTCTCCTTGTCACACCAGTGGGCTGGCAGAAAAGCAACATGTCCCACCCGTCAGTGGCAGGCAGGGTGGTGCTCCCCTGCCCTGTGGATAACTGTGCACCCAAACTTGGCTGAAGCTCATGAAACACACAGTTCGTGTGAATAATAACTTGTTATTATGTCCCAGCCACCCTAAATATCTTTTTTCCATATTCTGTTTTAATCCTCATAACCCTACAAGGAAGGTAATATCACCTGGGGGTGAGACTGAGAAAGGTAAGTTTCGAGGAGGTTAAGGAAGGCCCTCAGAGTCACCCAGCTAGTAGGTCACAGAGAAAACTCTTTCCACCAATAGGGCTGCCTCTCATGCAGACACTCCCTGCCCTGCTCTCTGATAGTCTCATTTGGCAGGTGTCACCAGGGACAGTGCTTGAACTCCTGCTGATTGTTCACATTTGAGCTAATGGATGCACTGCCCAGACAGGTTCTTAGGTTCCCCTTAAAGAGGTTTTCATAAGCTTCAAACTGCAGAGAGAGAGGAAATAGGAGAAAAGGACTCCACCCAGCAACCAGAAGGTGGTTTCTGCAAGCAACATCTTAATTTTCTGGTCTGGTAATCTTAGGCAAGATGCATTTTCCAGATTCCCATGTGATGCTGAAATGAAAACTTGCTGGTGATGTCTGAGTAGTGTAAGACAGGTAGAACTCAGATCGGTATCCGGGACACCATCTGGTCTGGGCAGCCTCCTCAGTGCACAGGAGAAAGACCCAAGACAAGGCAGAGCAGGGGGAAACGTTCAAGACCTGTTTCTGCCACTTACTAATTATAGCATCTGGAAGTCCCTACCCCACCTAGAAAATAATAATTGCACTAATGCCTACCTCACAAAGCTGTTATTGACAATAGAATGGGACAACAGTGGTGAAAGCATGATTCAAACAGAAGTTGTTCTTATTATGAAGGCAGTTAGACTTAAAGTTAATTGATAAACCCTCATGGATGCCCTGACATGGCTGCTTCCACCCCCTTCTCAGATCTCAGCTTCCCTGACCACACAGCCTAAAGAAGATACCCAATCAGTCTCTTCCCATCATCCTTTTTAAATCTCTACAAGCCCTTATCTTTATCTGATATTTTTCTTATTTATTTTTTTATGATTGGTTCCTAGAATGTAAGTTTCACAAGAGCAGAGCTTCGGTCTGTCCTGTTCATTGCTGGATCCCTGCACATAGCAGAACACTTCCTGGGACACAGGAGGCCCACTCATATTTTTTGATTGAACAAATGACTCCAATTACGTTGTTGAATATTACTAGACTCCTAAACAGGGAGGCCAAGAATGACAATTCCACACTGTTAGCATGTGACGAATCTTAGCAAATATCCAGTCAAACATCATTTTTCAAGAGGAGAAATCTGAGATCCTAGGAGAATTCTCAAACAAGGGCACACAGAAAGAGAGAAAGCATAGGAAAAAGCAGTGATCTCCTTCCAAAGTCAGACTTCCACTCTTTGATCAACGGAGAATTTATCTTGACAATTGATTGTATCCTCAAGGATTCTTATTGGTCTTTATCCCCAGGTATGATTATTTGTCACTTACCTTAGGATTTTAGAAAATGAAAGAGGAGGAAGTATGCTATCTGAACTCTGAAAGAGGGAAGGGTCAGAGATCCGATCCTACATTTCTTTCACAATATGAAACACCCACACCTCCAGTGAAGCAAACTCTACTTCCTGGGGAAGTCTGTTTCATTTTCAGACAACCTTACTAATAACTACACCATGTACCAGACACTGGGCTGAAGCCCAGAAGGTGGTACTCTGAGCTCAAACAATTCCCTCTCAACCAGAACAACTCCATTTCTATCTGTCCAAACAGTATAAAGTCAGTATAAATATATTGATCTTCCATTACAAATGTATGCCTAAACAAGGGCTTCTGTATATAAAAATCATTTTGAAAATCATTGTATTTATTACCAAGCTCTCTTGCTGAGATGGCCTGAAATCTTTTCCATATAGTAGAAGTGGGTGGAAAGTATGCCTAGAACAACTGTTACCACCTTTTTAGAATGAGAAGCCCTTTCTTAACATTGCTGGTGAGAGATAAATCGTTAAAACTGCTTTGGAAAGTCGTTTGGCATTCTATAGCAAGGCTAAAGATATGCATGCTGTGTGATCCAGCAATTCCACTGGTAAGTGTCTCCTCTACAGAAATGTATGCACATGTGTACCAGGGGACATGAACAAGAAAAACTCAAAGTTTGAAACAATCCAAAAGTCCATCAACAATGAAACTGACATTTTTTTAGTATAGTCCTACCATGATCTATTCTGACACAATGAAAATGAATAAGCTCTAATTTTATGCAATAATATGGATACATCACAGAAGAAGCAAAACACAAAAGAATATAATCGATGTGATTTCAATCGTATAAGCTTCAAAAACATTGTTATGGAATGGTTAGAAAAATTTTTTTTTTTTTTTGTTACTCGGGCCTCTCACTGTTGTGGCCTCTCCCGTTGCGGAGCACAGGCTCTGGACACGCAGACTCAGCAGCCATGGCTCACGGGCCCAGCCGCTCCGCGGCATGTGGGATCTTCCCGGACCGGGGCACGAACCCGTGTCCCCTGCATCGGCAGGTGGACTCTCAACCACTGAGCCACCAGGGAAGCCCGAAAAAATACTTTTTAAGGCAAGAAAATAAGAATTACAGAAGACAAGTAAGAGGTTACTTCTACATTGGGGGAGGGAGACAGAGATGGGTTATGATTAAGGAGGGACCCAGGAAAACATCTTGAATGCTTGCAGTGTCCTACCTTCTGATCCAGGCAATGACCATATGAGTTTCAATTTATTATTAAATTGGTTGTATATATTTTTTGCACATTTACTTGACACTTTTTAAAACGCTGCACACTCTCAAATGATTGAGTTCTACTTCTGGAGAACTGTCGTTGCTTGGAGGCTGTCAATACTTGTTGGGCATACAAGTCCTTGGACCCGTAGTGATAACTCTTGAGAGTCGTAGCCGACAGACAGGTTTGCAAACACTGATGTAGAGGGGAAAAAGCATTGGGTTGGAGATGGGCAAGCCTGGGCTCTAGTCTGAACTTTGGTTTTATTAAACAATCCCTTTCCCCTCTCTGGGTCTCAATTTCACCCTCTGTAACAGAGAGGGTGGAATTATATGATCTCTTGAGTCCCTCTAAATTTTGATGTCTGTAGTTCTTATAACAATAGGAACCTCACGAATATCACCTATGTGACCAGCATGCAGTCCCCTCATAGGTGCACATCAAAGGTCATAAATCCCTTCCATGGAGATGCCTGCCTCCACTTCAAAGCTGCCCATGTGGCCTTCACTCAAGCTTTAACATTCCTTTAAGGAAAAATAGAGGGTGGTCTCTATTGCACCATTTGTACAAATGGCTGCCAATGTATTGTGCAGACAACCTGCTTGAGACCATCAGACAGCCCTCCAGAAGAGGGAGCATGCCACATGCAGGAAGCCCCTTCCCGGGCCCTGAGGATGGGAGCTGGCATGCCACTCCCATTGTGAAATTGTGTGACTTCCTGGCCACTGTGCCATATTCATCAACTGAGCATCGGAATTCCCCAATGTGAAAAGACTACATGATTCATTTCCACAACTGGTATTAAGACCTAAGCACTGCCTTGGGGAAGGTTTCTTGCAAGTCTGTAAGATGGCACCACCAAGCCATGATGCTTGATTCTGGTTTTAACTGACAGAAAAGAGGCCTCAGAATCTGCTGGAGAATTTCAAGCAAATGGATCTAAGTGGTAGATGATGAAGTTAGGATAGGTGATAAGGAAACGAAAGACCCAATAAAAATGGAAAATTGTTTGGGAGAGTAGTGGGGCAAAAGGGAGACCAGAATTTCTATCTTTTCAAAATATTCTGGGATGTCACACCCAACTAGAGGATAATTCAAGACACAATGCTGGGCCAGATAGTTATGATATAATCTCAGGTATTCCTTTTATGTTTTTATTATTACAGAAGCAATACATGCACATTTTGAAGATGAGAAAAGGAACATACAACAAAAAACTTTACATTCCCACAACTCAGAGATTCCCGCAGTTAACAACATGCTGCATATACGTTGTTTCTTTCACCAAAATGAAACCATACTATAAATGCTCTTTTCTGATCTGCTTTTTCATTCACTGGCCTCCATTTGTCCATGTCAGTGAGTTTTTATCTCAACTAAAACCCAAATTATATTCAAATTTTTCAATGGACCCACTAAGTTCCACTATAACTGGTTTTTCCAAACTGGTGTGGCACTACTCTATTTCTTAACCTCGATGATAATTAATAAATTTTCACCTTATAATTATCTATTAAGTTGTACAAAAATGTTTCTTGTGCTTTAATATAGGTATTATATAATATTTCACAATTAAAAAAAAGGGGAAATGTCACACACTCCTATGTGATTAACATCGTAATTTTCCTGGTTCTTTTAATCTAGATCTTTCCCTATTTCATGATAATGACTTATGGAACAGCCAGTACTTCTGCAAGAGTTCAAATGTTAATAGCTACATTCCCAATGATTTCAGATTTTGCACAAAGACAACAAATAAATGACCTAATCTTCAGCTGCTTTTACTTTAATGGGTTTTATTTTAGAAATAATAACATCTGTCCCACAAAGCAATAGTTTAAAAAAAATCCAAAGTTTTTGTTTATAAAGAATTTAATCATTTCAAAATATATATGTATACCAAATCATCACATTGTACACCTTAAACTTATACAATGTTATATGTAATTATGTACTGATAATGCTGGGGGGAAAATAAAAGGTCTATGAGCAAGAAAGAAAAAAAAAGAACTTAATTTTTGTTTTGTTATTTTGCATTCTATTAAAAATAGAGGTGTGATTTTATGTCAATTTAAGTATGACTATAAACCAAACCAAAAAAGGGATTTCCTCTCGTGAGACGCAAGCGGGAAGAGATATGGGAACATATGTATATGTATACCTGATTCACTTTGTTATAAAGCAGAAAGTAACACACCATTGTAAAGCAATTATACTCCAATAAAGATGTTTAAAAAAAAAAAAAAGGGATTTCCTTAGCACAGTGCTTCCAAATCTTTTTTACACACCGTGCAGATCAGATAAGTAGATGAGGCTGCTTGAAGCTGGAGGGGATCAATATCTCAACATTCCTATACGAACCCCTGTAATCCATCTGTAGCACCCGCAGCGCCATCCATGATATACCAACTGGGTAGCCTTGTCTTATCCTATATTTATAGTAAAACAACACCTTCTTTTCTCTTACTTCCCTCAGTCTAATCAGAATGGTAACAGGCAAAGTTGTACTTAAAATGAGTATGTCCTATAACTACACATCATTCTTAGAAATACCCTCTTACCTACCAATATGTGTTTATTCAAGCAGGTTTTTGTTTGTTTCTATTTTGCAAATGCCTGCCCCTACCTTGTTGTTCCTTCACCTAGGAAAAAAAAATCCTAGCAATCTTTAACTTCTATTCAAATTAAACTTGCTCTATGAATCTTCCTCAGTCAGAATTCATCACAAGTTTAAAACCAAACTCATTACCCACACCCTCTTCTCTCTCTGAATCACCACTACCACCACACAGCCAGTTATGTGACTCAGAAATCTAGGGATTCCCTTTAATATTCTCCCCCTCCTCCCTCAGCATCTAATTAGCTCAAGGTCTATGGATTGTTTTTTTTGTTTTGTTTTTTGCGGTACGCGGGCCTCTCACTGTTGTGGCCTCTCCAGTTGCGGAGCACAGGCTCCGGACGCGCAGGCTCAGCGGCCATGGCTCACGGGCCCAGCCGCTCCGCGGCACGTGGGATCTTCCCGGACCGGGGCACGAACACGCATCCCCTGCATCGGCAGGCGGACTCTCAACCACTGCAACACCAGGGAAGCCCAAGGTCTATGGATTGTATCTCCTAGATTTTTCTCAAATTGGTCTCCTCTGCTTCATCACTGATACTTCTCTCCTATTAGTTCAACCTCTAGGCTTACTAGAATCACTGCAAGAGCCCCCGTTTCAGTTCCACGAGCACCTGCACTGTTGTCCATACTGCTACAGAGTTACCTTCCCAAATACCTGCTTTCAGTTCCTTACTAGAGTAACCAACCAACCCGGTTTATCTAGGATTGAGGGATTTTTTGGGATGTGGGCTTTCAGTGCTAAAGGCCAGAAGGTCCAGGTAAACTAGGATGGTTTCCTTCAATCACTTTATACAATGGCAGGCAAAGCTCTTCCTAACCTTCTCCACACTATCTTCTGAGTCTCTTCTCTCTGTTCTTCCCGTCCCACTCCACCACACACACATACACCCTGCATACCAACTTTGCCAAGCTACATTCAGTTCTCCGAATGGAATGTGCTCTGTCTCTTTACATCTCAGTTCCTTTGTACATTGTGTCTCCTTGATTTAGAATGTTCTTTGTCTTACCTGGGCTTGCTGGTTAACTCCTATTTGTCCATCTAGATTATTTTCAGTTGGCACTTTTTCACTGAGGTCATCCAGGAATTGGCTGTAGCTTCCTTTCTGTTCCCACAGCATCTTGGATATACTGCTGTCATAACACTAGCCCACTGAACTCTATCCTCTACCAGATATTTGGCCCTAGGACTTTTCTTTGTATCCCTAATACCAAGCACAGGGACTCATACACAGAAAGTGCTCAAGAAGGAAGAAAGGAAGGGAGGAAGGAAGGAAGGAAGGAAGAGAGGGAGGGAGGGAGGGAAGGAGGGAGAGAGGAAGGAAGGAAGGAAGGAAGGAAGGAAGAAAGGAAGGAAAGAAGGAAAGGTATGTCCTTAGATCACTTTGCCTTCCGTGTAGAACTTATATTTGGGTTAGTTGAATAAAATGTTTGCTTCTTCCATTAAAGCATTAGGTCATTGAAGGCTATATCTATCTCCACAGTATCCACACTGCAGAGACTCATTACATTTGTTCAACTGATATGGTTTATCTATAGTCTAAGGCTGAGAAAAGATGGTGACATGAAGGTCTTTGCTGGGGGACATGTCAAGAGGAACTGCAGGGATGTATACATGTAGTCTAAAGGTACAAATTGAGTGCTATCCCTTCCCTGTATGTGACTGCCATGGATTTACATTTGCAACAACCATTTCTCTTAAGGGGAAATCTCTTTATTGCTAAACAGATAGGAGAGTGGAGAATTGGAATCTCCCAACTAAACCAGGCACTGGAAACAGCTGAAACAGCTCTACCCTTAACTAGCTTCTCTGCCAATTGAGAGAAAATGATTCCTTGCTCAGTTGTCATATAGCCCCTATTTCAAAGCCATAAGTAAATATTTATACCAGAGTGTCTAAATGTGGGACTGCCAACCATATGCATCAGAATCACATGGACGTTTCTTAAAAATGCAAATTCCTGGACCACCACCCCAAATTTCGTAGGGTAGGGCCAGAGGACCAGGGCATTTCCAGCTCAGTATCTCCGCTGATTCATATGCACATGGCATCTGGAAAAAGCTGATCGATACAGTGAAGGAGACTCTGCCATTTAGACCAAGTAACATTTCTTCTCTCAAATGACTATTATAATGGTAACTACCTAATAGGGTTGATGTGACAATTAAAAAACATGTTGCCTATAAAGTATTTACACAATGCCTAACACAAGGCAAGTGCTCAGTATGTATTAGCCAGTACTGCTCCTAGACTTTGAGTTCCTTGGTGAAAGAACATGCCTTTTTCATCCTTGTATTGACCTTGACATTTTGGCATCCAATATATGAACCTACAGATAATCGGCCCCCAACAAACTGAGTTACATTGAACTTTGATCTTGAATAAGGTTGGAGGGAAAATTTAAAACAAAATGCCATTTTTACTAAAATTGGCCAAGATCTTTGGCAAGTGCTGAAAACTGACCCAAGAGAGTTACAAGGGCATATTTTTATAAAGTTGGTAGGATCCTTCATAAAGTGGCACAACCTTTCTAAAAAGCAATTCAGCAAATTTATCGAGTCTTAAAAGTGTTCCTAATTTTTGTTGCAGTAATATAATTATTATTTCCAGGAATTCATCATAAGGAAATAATCTGAAATGAAAAGGTAAAATTCTACGTTTTTATACACAAGAGTAAAACATGCACACGCACTAGAAAGAACTTAACTGTCTGACATTTGGAGAACAGTTAAGTAAATATGACACCTCCACAAAATAGAATGTTATTCAGTCATCAAATTGAAATTTACAATAAATTTTTCATGACATAGGGAAAATTTATCATGTGTTAACTGAACAAAGACATTTATAGGTTGAGTCCAATAATGCTGAAGAAAATTTATAGAAAAAAAAGCTAGCCGAAAATATATCAAATATTAACAATGATAGAACCATGGTGATGTTTGTCATATTTCCTTATATTTTTCTGTGCTTTCAAAATTTTATAAAGTAGAATAAAATATATTTTAAAATAAAGTCAGAAAGTAATATTATCTTTAAAAGTAACTGAGACTTTTACTTCTGGAAACATGGAGTAGACCTACTTTTTCCTATTCCTCCCAATAAGTTCAACTAAAATCCGTGAACGTTTTATAGAAAACAAACATAAGAAGGTTGAATGGTGGAGAGAAGGCAGATTGACTACAGAACTTGGGAACCAAGGAACCAATGACACAGTAGTGAGTTCCCTGGGTTTTCTCTTTGCCTCATCTATGACTTGGAGCAAAAGAAGCTGGCAATGGGAGAAGACACACACACATACACACACACACACACACACACGCACACACACACACACCAAAAGCCTGATCTCTCTAGCCAAATGACCAGGAAAGGATCCAAAGTTCACACACAGAAAAACTGTGGCCCCACCCCACCTACACCAGCAAAGGCCAAGTGGGGAGTCTAGGCTGCTCTTCTCCACATACTGTAAGGAGGAACCTCAACCCCGGCGGGAATGATGTTAGATAAGGCTGCATAAGGAGCCAAGACTTTCATTCCTACCAAGTAATAGCAAGCACCCTTTTCCCTGTGGTATCAGTGGAAACTATGTGGAGCCTAGACCACCACTCCCAACCAGCAGTAACAAAGCTCCTCTCCTCCTCCTCCTCCTCCTCCTCCATGCTAGGGTGTTGTCAGAGGAAGCCCAAGGAGAGCAAGATTTTTTACTACCACCTAGCAGTAGTAAACCCCCTCCCGCGACATCGGTGGAGGTCATGTGAGGAGGAGCAGCGAGGCACTTCTAATTCTCCAAGCCAGAGAGTTACCACTGGAAGCCTAGTGGTGCTGAAACTTCCACCCTCAACCAACAATAATGAGGAGCCTCCCCCTCCTGAAGTGTCAATGTTGATTGAGTAGGTTACCTGGACTTTCCCCACCAACTGGCAGTAATGAGGTGGTGCCCTACTCTTCCTCTGCTGGAGCAGTGGCAACAGAAGCCAACTAAGATATAAGTTTTAAATAAGATCCAGAGTCTCATAGCATAATACCTGAAATGTCCAGTTTTTAATTTTTTAAAAGTCATACCAAAAAGAAGATCTCAAACTGAATGAAGAAACAGAATCAACAGATGACAACGCCAAGATAACGGACATGTTAGAATGATCTCATAAAGATTTTAAATCAGCCATTGTAAAAATACTTGGAGGAGCAACTACAGTCACACCAAAAACATGAAAAAAAGAGAATATCTCAACAAGAAATAGAAGATCAAAGTAGAACCAAATGGAAACTTTAGAACTGAATAATACAGTGCCTGAAATTAAAAAATATCTTCAATGAATGGACTCAGCGGTAGAATGGAGGGAAAATAAATAATCAGTGAAATGAAAGATAGAATAATAAAAATTGCCCAAACTGAACTACAAAGAGAAAATAGTCTTTAAAAAATAAAACCATAAAACCAGTGAAACTATTAAAAAAGATCTTATTATTCATTTCATTAGAAGGATAATAGATAACTTGAATAACCCTGGAACTATCAAGAAAATTGAATCTATACTGTTGAAATTTCTAAAAAGAAATCCCTGGGAGTTGCCTGGTTGCCTAATCATTAGGATTCTGGGCTTTCACTGCCCTGGCCTGGGTTCAGTCCCTGGTTGGGGAAGATCCAGCAAGCCTCATGGTGCAGCCAAAAAAAGAAATCCTTAAGTCCAGGTGGTTTCACTGAAAAATTCACTAAACGTTTAAGGAAGAATTAATATCAGTTCTTCACAATTGCTTCCAGAAAATAAAAAAGGATGAAACATTCCCTAATTCATTTTATGAAGTTAATTTTACCCTGACACAAAACTAGACAGTATTAAAAAAAGAAAGGAAGAAAGGAAAAAGAAAGCAATCAAACTGTAGACCAATATCCCTTAGGAGTATAGAAGCAGAAGTCCTAAATGAAATACTAGCAAAGAGAATTCTGCAATATGCTAAAAGAATTATGCACCATTATCAAGTGGTGTATTCAAGGGATACAAGACTACTTCAACATTCATAAATTGATCAGTGTAATCCATCATGTTAGCAGAGTAAAAAAACAAAAAAACAAAACAAAACAAAAACCCAATCATATCAATCAATACAGAAAATACATCTGACAAAATTTCACAGCTATTCATGTTGAAAATTCTTAGAGAAATAGCAATAAAAGGGAACTTCCTCAACTTGACAAAGAACATCTTTAAAAACATACAGTTAACATTATATTTAATGATGACAGACTGAATGTTTTCCCCATAAGATCAGGAGCAAGACAAGGTGTCTATTCTCACGACTCTTATTCAAACACATTACTGGAGTTGTAGCTAGACAAGAAAAAATAAATAAACAGCATACAGAAATAAAATTGTTTCTACTTGCATATGGCATGATTTCTATTATAGAAAATCCCAAGAAATCTACAAACAGAAAACCTCTTAGACTCTTGGAACTAATAACTGAGTTCACCGCAGTCACAATATACAAGATAAACATACGGAAATCAATTGTATTTCTGTATCCCAATAATGAACATGTGAATACCAAAACTAATAATACAAGATGATTTACCGTCACTCAAAAAATGAAATACTTAGATGTAAATATAACGAAATATGTACAGGACCCATATATTGAAAGCTACAAAATGCTAATGAAATAAACTAAGGAAGATCTAAATAAATGGAGAGACACACCATGTTGATGGTTTGGAAAACTCAACAGAGTGAAAATTTTAATTATCTACAAATTAATATATGGGTTTAATATAATTCCTATGAAAATCTCAGTAAGATTTTTTTGTAGATATAAACAAGATTATTATAAAATTTGGAATATGGAAAAGCAAATGAACTATAATAGCTAAAACAATTTTGAAAAATACAAATGAAGGAGGCAACAAGTCTATCTGATTTCAAGACTTATTATATAGCTGCCTTAATCAAGACTGTGTAGCGTTGACACATAGCTCAGGAGAACAGAATAGAAACCAAGAAATAGACCTATAAAAACATGCCCAGCTGATTTTTGACAAATGTGCACAAGTGATTTAATGGAGGAAAAAATAGCCTTTTTAACAAATGGTACAGGAGCAATTGCACATCCATAGGCAAAAAATGACCCTCAATCTAAGTCTCATACCTTATACAAAAATTAACTCTCAATGGATTGCACACTTAAATATAAAACATAAAACTTTAAGACCAAAAGCAGAAAAAATATTGGGGCCTATGGCTGCACAAAGAGTTCTTAGACTTGACTTCAAAAGCACAGTCCGTAAAAGGAAAAAATGATAAATTGGAATTCTTTAAACATTCGCTTTGTGAAAATTTTTGCCTTTTAAGAGGAGGAAAAGAAAATCTATTGACTGAGAGAAAATATTTGCAAGCCACACATCTGACAAAGGACTGGTAGCTGGAATGTATAAAGAACTTTCAAAACTCAACAGTAAAAAAAAAAAACAATTCAACTAGACAATTGACAAAAGACATGAAGATGCAAATGGCTAACAAGCACACAAAAAGATGTTCAAAATCAATAGCCATTAGGGAAATGCAAACTAAAACCAGAGTGAAATATCACTACATACCTATCAGAATGGTTAAAATTAAAAATAGTGACAATGGTAAATGCTGGTGAGAATGTAAAGAACCTGAATCATTCAGACATTGCTGATGGGAATGTAAAATGGTACAGCCACTCTGGAGAACAATTTGGTACTTTCTTTAAAAACTAAACATGTAACTTCCATACAACCCAGTAATTGCTCTCCTGAACATTTATTCCCAAGAAATGAAAAGTTACATTCACACAAAAACCTATACACAAATGTTTATAGCAGCTTTATTCATGATAGCTAAATACTGGAAACAACTCAGATGACCTTTCATGGATGAATGGTTAAATAAAACATGGTGCCATGGAATACCATGCAACACTACTCAGCAATAAAAAAGAATGAATTCTTGATACACACAACAACCTGGATCAATCTCAGGAACTTACACTGAATAAAAAAGTCAATCTCAAAGTTTACATACTGTATGACTACATTTATATAACAGTCTTGAAATGATGAAATCATTGAAATAGAGAACAGAGTAGCGGTTGCCAGAACTTAAGGAGGGAGTGCAGATAAGAAGGAAATGGATGTGGCTATGAAAAGGCAAATGAAGTATCCTTGTGGTAATGGAAATGTTCTGTACCTTGATCGTATCCATGTCAATTTCCTGATTGTGAGATTGTACTATAGTTTTACAAGATGTTACCAATGGGGACACAGAATCTCTCTGTATTATTTCTTACAACTGCATGTGAATCCACAATTATCTTTACAAAAAAAAAAAAAAGACAAAAAAATGAATGTGTTGGACTAGATTATTTCTGAGTGACTTTCTATACCTGAAATTCCATGATTTGAGGGGTCTAAGGATCCATCTGGCTCTTGGTGATAAATGGCTGTACTATGTCTAGCAGGCAAAGCTTCTTACAGATCTGGGCAACCTCAAAATGAGGACAGGGATGAAACTAAATCGGACAGATCTTACAGATCTATATCTATTTAGAGATGGAAGAAACAGAGGCCTGACAAAGGAAATTCCTCACACAAAATGAATGGTTAATGGAATAATTCATGCTCGAAAGAGCCCAGGCTTCTAAACAGGCCCTTTCTACCATGGCAGTTTGTAAATATCTACTGCCCTCACTGACAGCCTGTCCAAACTGTTAAACACCACCCAGCCCCAGTCCTTTCAGAGCTCTACTAAATGAGCACTGGTGGATAAAGAAAATGTGGACAATCTTAACAAGTAACATTTTACTATGGCAATAAAGCAAAAGTTTTTAAAAAAAAAGAATGAGGCCAGAAAGGAAAAGAAAATAACAAGTCAATGTTTTCTGTAAAGTACCAGATAGAAAACATTTTCAGCTTTGTAGGCTATACAGTCTCTCTCACAGCTATTCAGTTCTGCTGTTGTAGTGCAGAAGCAACCAGAGACAATCTGTAAACAAATGAAGGATGTGTTTTCCAACAAAACTTTATTTACAAAGCAATCAGTGGGCCAGATTTCACCCACAATCTGTAGTATGCAGACATCTGCCACAGAACAACAACAGAAGCATTTAATGTTTGCACCTGTAGTGACCGTACCTACCTAATGGGGTTATTATAAATTTAAAATGAAGCATCACATGAAAAGTGCTTATCAAAGGACATAGGTCCTAGTAAGTAGTCAATAGCTACGACTATTACAATTATTAGGCAAGAATTCTAAGCAGCTCTTTTGCCCCTTTTCTGTTTGTCCATCTCTGTTTCCCTCAGACCTTATTATGAGATCACTAGGTAACATTTAACCTAACTCCTGGCTTATGCTCTACTGAATGTACACAATGTCTTGTCTAACTTGTTGGTTTCTTTCCCGGATTAAAAGGAGTAAGAATGAAGAATTAAGTAGTTAAAGAATGACTGACTCTTTACCCCCAGCATACCCCTTAGCAAATTTGCAGGTGGGCTAAGCGGGCAAGATAGCATCCAAAGGAAGATCAGGAGAAGTCAGCAAATCTGCATGGAATGGAAACATGACAAAGAATCTCACCCCCTCCATTAATGGTTAACTGAGATTATTTCCCCCTTTTCCCTTTAACACTTTTCATGGCCTAGCAGAATCTTCAGAGTTGGTTTTGGAGCATGAGTCCACCTTCTCCCCTGGTTGCCAGTCCTGATTAAAGCAGCCTTTCCTTTCCAACCAACAATTGTCTCTTGAGTGTTGATTTTTCAAGCGGTGAGCCGCCAAACCTGAGTTTGGTCACAGAATCAGACTGATCTAATACCTTCTGGTTCTGAACAGAAAGGTCTGAGCTCCTATTGTCAACAACGTTGGTGACACAGTAAGTGGCACTTCTGTGTTCCTCCTGGTAGATGCCCCTTTATCCCAGAATCTCTGTGGATTTCAAAGAGAGAATTACACTAAGAGAAGGTAGCTTCTTTAAATTATCATTCCAAGATTTTCTGAAGTAAATTTCAAAGAACTATGACACATGAAGAGTGATTGAAGGAACTCTTTAGATTGGAGAAGAGATACCTGGAGGGGTGGGGCTGAAGGACATACAGGAACAATTTTTAAATGCCTGACTTGTAGAAATCGAAGCTGGTTTTTGACAGGTAGCCCCAAAAGGCAAAAGAAGTAAGGCTAATGAATTCAGGTTAATAGAACTATATTTCAGTTCAACATAAAGTAGAATTTTTTAAATTGTCTGCTCTGTCTTACAAGGAAATGATTTATTTTATGCTGAGTTTCCTTCTCTGAGGGCATTTAAGGAAAGGTTAGATGGGTGAGGTAAGGGGCAGGAGAAGGTCAGATAAACTTTGAAGAAGCTTTTGGCCTGAGACTCTGATTCTATGGAATGAATCTGAGGTGAAATGAAGTGTAGTAAACTAGGCATCTATTTCTCTCAATTCTAATCCTTATTTACCTTTTAATTTGTACGCTGTTTCATATAATTTTGGAATGTAACTGTAACTAGCTACATTCATCCATCATTCATTCATTTATTTATTCCAAAAATATATATTGTGCACTTACTTTGTGCCAGGCATTTTTCTAAGCATTGGAGATATAGCAGTGAATAGTTGATCAATAAGCTATGAACTATTAAGTAGAAAAGTATATCTTCCTTGGATAATAAAATATTCTACCTCTATTTGCATATCTTTTGCTATTTTCAATTGGCCAATTAATTTATATAGGGACCCTTTGTAGGCAATTATTTCAATGATGTAAAACTCAAAAATAATTTTTTCCTGCTCTGTGATCTTGTGTAAAAGTTCAGAAAGAAGATGATTGGGCTTTTCTCCCAATAGTGTGAAAGCCCCATAATCAGGCCTTTATTAAAGAACAGATACTATAGCTGTGACCACAGGGGATAGAATTTGATACCAAAATAATAGGAATTCTATCTTTTATTTATTACTCCTAGGGTAGAAACAGCAGGGGGAAGCTACATAGAAAACTTTCCTGAAATGAAATATGAAGCCTCCCTAGTCTATTGCTATAGCCCCATTCACCTCTGCAACATGGGACTGCTGTGGTCGAACTGATCCTTTATATGCACATGATGCCTTTTGCCTGAAAAGCCTTTAAATAAATAGAAGCTTCACAACTTTCTATTACACACTTCCTCTTCATAGTTTTCTGGGATGGAGAATGGGAAACATGGCATTTCTGAGCATCAAAATCGTATCCCTTCTTGCAGTTCCACATGAGTCTAGATCTCTACTCCTGAGAGGTGTTTTGAAAGCCAGTCTGGCTTTACAAATGCACAGACCCCCCTGAAGGGTATGATTTTAGCAACTAGGAAAGACTGTCTTTAAAAATATCCCTTTAACTTATACAAAACACAGACAAGATTTGTATGCATTTATATGCAAGGTTTATATTAATATTGTAGATATTCACTACAATATTACTAGTAGTAGTAATAGAAAGCTACCTATGTATATAAGAATCTGGTAATCATTAAATAATATTATATAGCCATTAAATTAATGTTTAAGTATTTTTAATAACATGGGGAAAATGTACATGTACTAATATTAAGTGAAGGGAAACAACATAAAATTATGCAGTATGATTTCAAATTTAATTGAAAGAAAGGTGAAGCACAAACCATAAATGACTGAAATATGAATGTATAAAATAAAATACTCATGGTATTTGCCTTGGGTGATGACATCATTGTGATTCTTCTTTTACTTCTCTATTGTGCATATTTTAATCATTGAATATGATTAAATGAACTTTTTTAATAACCAAAATTATTTTATTTTTTATTTTACACTGGGGCATAGTTGATTAACAATGTTGTTATACAGCAAAGTGATTCAGTTATACATATACATGTACCTATTCTTTTTCAAATTCTTTTCCCATTTAGGTTATTACAAAATATTGAGCTCCATGCGCTATACAGTAGGTCCATGCTAGTTATCTCTTTTAAATATAGCAGTGTGTACATGTCAATCCCAAACTCCCAATCTCTCTCTTCCCCTCACCCTTCCCCCTGGGAACCATAAGTTCATTCTATACGTCTGTGAGTCTGTTTCTGTTTTGTAATAAGTAAATATGATTCAATGAACTTTTAAAATCAGAAAAACAGCAACGTGGATGGACCTAGAGATTATCATACTAATTGAAGTAAGTCAAACAAAGACAAATATTATATGATATCACTCATACGTGGAATCTAAAAAATAATAAAAATGAACTTATTTATAAAACAGAAACAGAATCACAGACATAGAAAACAAACATAATTACCAAAGGGGAAAGGGAGATAAATTAGAAGTATGGGATTAACAGATACACACTACCATATATAAAATAAACAGCAAGGATTTACTGTATAGTACAGGGAACTGTATTCAATATATTGTAACAACCTATAAAGGAAAGAATTGGGGAAAAAAGATATATATACAGAGAGAGAGAGAGAACCGAATTAATTTGCTGTACACCTGAGACTAATACAGTATTGTAAATCAACTATACTTCAATTTAAATAATTTTTAAAAATGAAAATGAACATATATTTTTAAAAGCTCTTTTCTACCTCTTCACAGATATCTAAAATACCTTCAGCAAAGCTCTATATTTTATATTCTCTGAGGCAAAAAAAATCACAGGGGGACCCAACCACTTTAAACATTATTTGTTCCGTTCAGCTAACCTATTATTTATTGACTATCAGATTGGAAATTCTGTTTGTCCATTTGTATTTTTTTGTCTAGACCACCAAATCCCCATTTATTTCACTCCAGGTAATAGCATCCAATACCCCAATTTTCTTCTGTCAAACCACTCCCTTCACCACCCTCTGCTGATGTGCTTTATGCAGAGTTGACTCTGACCCCACCTTTAGGACCAGGCATGTGACTAAGACCATGGCATTCTCCTGTCCACACTAATAAATTTGAAAAGGGGAGATGATCCAATCAGAGCCAGTGAGAAAAGATGAGTCTGTTTTGCTCATCTATTTTACTGAGACTATTGAAAGAAAGGCAAATTGTTTTTTCCACTGGCTTAGTATCTGGGGATATGTAATCCTGGAGTTATCAGAAGGCCGCATGTGAAGTTTGGGACTAAAACCAGTACCGTATGACCAATTTGACACTGCTCAGTTACTTCCAAGTAGGAAATCCTCTCTGACACAAGCAAAACTCCATTAGTGCTGGATGAAGAATGGAAGCAAAAATCCTCTACCACTTACCATCCTGAAACCAGGATTCTACAAAATCATGCTCAAGAAACTGTGATCGGAGGGGCAGGAAACTCCCAGCTCAGACCACTGAAAGATAGAAGACAGAGGGCTACCATGGAGAGGATGAACAGGAGTATTGACAAAGCACCACTCCCTGAAGCCCAAACACAAAAGGACTGGCTAGGATTACCTTCTCTGCCCCTACTAGAAGCCTAGCACTGAGTAACAAGTCAAGGAGGACACACTGGTGGAGGGACAAGAACATGAAGAGAGGCCACTTCTGTAATGCAGGCAGGCACGGATGGCTGAAAACTGAAGGGGAATCCGGGTGACCTGATTCCAGTACCTGTGCCCTTGTTCACTTTTATGCCCCAAAGATCAGAAAGCTATGACTTTTACAAAAGAGACCCAGAGGTTTTGCTTCTCACAAACTCAAAATGAGCCCTAAGTATAACATAGCTGCTAAACTAACACACACTGTGTTGGGCTTATTTTGTAGCTGTAGTAGTGGTGGTGGTAGTAGTGGTAGTAGTGATAGTCGTGGGTAATGATAGTAGTAGTAGAGATAGTGGTATGAGTAGGGGTGGTAGCAGTAATAGTAGCCAGGAAACTATTGGAGTTAGAGCAGGAGATTTGGAATCAACCTGCCAAGGTTCAAGATCTGGTTTTGCTGCTTCTCAGCTTTCAGATTTGGACAGATTATATAATTTCTCAGTACTTGTTTTTGTAAAATTCAGATTAACAACTCAATTGAGTCAGGAAAGAAGAGAAAAACTCTTGTAATATTTGCATAAAATCTTCAATCTATCTTATCAGAAATATATTAAGTAACTTCAATGTTATGTGTGAGATATAGACATGAAATAAGATGCAGTACCCGCCCCTACCAACTCGCAATCTGTTGGGGGAGAAAGATAAACACATGACTCTACCACAGAACCCAGTGAAAATTGCTATAGTAGGCATTCAAATCCACTCTAGACAAGGAAGGGACCAAGTGTGACCCAGGGGCTCCCAGATGGCTTAAAGAAGGAAGTCAGATTTGAGATGAGTTCTGATGGAGGGGCAGGGCTCTGATGGCCAGATATTAGGGTGAAGATACCACCCTGACAGAGAAAGTATATAATATGTTCTGGGAAGAGCAAGAAGACCACATTTTGGTGATAAAAGAAAATGGAAAGTAAAAAATTGTCTCTTGGAATTGACTAAAGGAACGACCTGCACAGGGTGATGTGGCCTCCAAGCTGAAAGATCCTGATCATGCTTGGTGATTCCAAGCTGAAGGAGAGAAAACTTGAAGGTAAATGTATGCCATAAAATTCAACCTTATTCTTTCATTAAAAGCAAGTAGAAGGAACCACTTATCTACCCAAACTGCATTCTTGGATGCTTTTGTTTTTGACCTGGCCTCAAAAATTGACCTTTCCTCACAATATCATCTTCTTTCTACTGATTCTGAGACTGGAGTACCAGGGATTCAAAATCCTGCAGCCATTGTTCCCCCAAGAAGATTCTGGAAATGCTAAGGTGCTTATAGTCTCAGCCAGAGCCCTGTGTGTGCAACCACTAAAATCAGAAAGTGTTCTGGCCTGAGGGACATAATATTTCTCTGGAAATCACCCAGTACATTTGGGCCTCCTTCTGTTCTTTTTCTGAGGGGGCATCTAGGGCGTAACTGTGCTCATTGTACATAAAAGTAGCCTCAGGGTGAGGACGGATTTGAGGAGGTGATGTTCTGAGCTGCCTTCCAACTCTACCCAGCTGTGGTTTCAGGCAACTCACCAAGGTTTACATGATGGGCATCTAGAAATAGCTGTAGCCCATTTAGATAGATGGTCTCACTCTGGCTAGTCTTCAAGAGGCTTTGAAATAGTCACAAAGTCTTGAAACTGGTGCCCAGGAATGAATTTCCTCTGGACATATCACCAAATCACCAATTCTTTTGAAGGCTAAGTTCCTGTGCTCTGTGTCTTCTGTGGGCCTGAGGGAGCTGTAGGGTTTAGCACTGGTTAATTATTTATGAATAGATTTACTCCTTATTCCTTTATTCATTGAGTGATCCATACAGCAACTGCCATAAATTTCCATCTCCCACTTAATGTAATGTCTCCAGATATGTTCGCCTTTCCATGACTAAAAAAATCTCACAGCACTTTGAAAAAATCAAGAGTATCACTTAAATTTCTTAAGATGTTTCACAGAGATTTTATCCACCTGTTTTAAAACTTTTTAAACCATATTTTGTATGTGTACTGGAGAGTACACCAAGAAACCATCTGCATTGGTCTCTGGCTCAAACCAATAAGGTATTATTATCTCCATCTTGTAAATGAGGTGAAATCAAAGAGAGGTGACCATGATCTACTTTAATAATGGCAGAGTCAACACCACAGTGCTGGTCTCCAGACTCTTAATGTTGTGTTTTTTTCGATTATGCCCTGCTGTTTTGCAACCATCAAGAACTAAAGTAGTGCATCCAAAATTAAGCAAAACCAAGAGGCAGTAAATTATCATGTTTAAAGCACAAACTTAGGCTATAGCCTTCCATTTACTTAGCCAGATGAACCTGTGCATGTCATTGAATCTCTCTGTGCATGTCATTGAATCTCTCTGTGCCTCAGTTTCCTCATTTGTAGAAGAGAGATGCTCATCCCTCCTAGGGTTGTTGAGAGGGTTAAATAAGTTACTATATGTAAAGTTCTTAGTCCAGATCAACCGCCATATAAGTATTTGCTGTGACTATTGCCATCCCCGCTCCCAACCTGTTCCTACTTTTCCCTATGGGATTAAGTGGTAGCATCATCCTCTCCCATCGGACAAAGTAGGAACCTTAAAGCCTTCCTTAATAATTACTCATCCTGCTCACCCCTTCTCTCTTATACCACAGTCTATGGATCATGAAGTCTTTTTAATTCTAATTTTTAAATATCTCTTATATCCAGTCTCCACTCAGCATCCTGAATCTCTCACCTGGACTCTTTCAAACACTCCTTCCTTGTCTTGCCTCCTCCAACCAAACTTCCTCATCCCCTGATGTAACATCCTTTGGAAAGGCAAATCCTACCATATCATTCCCTGTTGCAAATTTTTCAGTAGCTTCCCCATTGCGTCCATCAGGTTGGCATTACATCTTTCTGACCAAGTCCAACTCAACAGTCAAAGATTCTAATTTAGTAGGCCTGGAATGGGGGCCTAGGAATCTATTTTATTGTACTCCCCAACTTGATTCTGGTACGGTTTTTTCATGGACCAATGTTTGGGAATCATTGGAAAAGATAAAATGTGTACTCATTAGGATGTCTTATACAGTCCTTCAAAGGCTGGCCTTCACCTACCCCTCCAGGGAAATTAAATGTCATCTTCCCCCTTGGAGTGTTCTTGGACAGAGTTGCTACTTCTTCTGTGCTCCCACAGCTCTGTATGCATAAGTCCCACAATGATACCTATTTCAGCACACTTTCATTACATTTGCATCCCTGGTCCCCCCAACTGTAGGACAGCTTCATGAGCGTGTGGCTTGTGCAGTCACACAAGGCCCTGCTTTTGGAAGGATGCTCTGCTACAGTGATCTTGAAGTTCTTAATAATTCTTGAACCAGGGACACCTCATTTTCATTTTGCACTGGACCCCACAAATTACATACTCGGTCCTGCCGACTCTACTGTGAAATCCTTGAAAACAGAAACTGTTTGCTATTCACTCGAAACCCTCTTTGGTTAGCACAGAGGACTCCTGGCACAGAGTAAGGGTTTGGTAAATATTTGTTGAGTTTATACGTGAACAGATGAAAAGGCAGAATAAGGTATCTCACAGAAAAATAGTGTAGCATGGCTAATTAACTCTGAAGAATAAGCTTTGTTTATGCCTGAGGGAGAGAGCAGTCAATCGATAAATTCATAAGATGATTGACAATCCCCAATAAATAACATAAAATTTCCTAGGTTTCTCTTTAAATTTCTCAAACTGTTGCAGCCTTTGAGCCTTGCTACCTCCTTGTTCTTCTCAGAATGCAAAATTGCAGGTTAATGGGGTTTGCAATTGTGCCATCGGATGTGCCCTGAGTGTTTGTGCCAAGAACTGTGCTAAATTCTGGTGGGGAGCGGGAAAGGGGAGAAGGAGGCCATAGAAAGGTGAAACAAGCAGGGTCCCTCTTCTCAAGAAGCCATTAAATCGTACTTTTCAAGAGTTTCAATCAAAGATGAGTTGACTTCATGGGAGTTCTGCAGCAATGAATCAAGAATAAAGACCCTAGACTTGGCCAGTGGCCCAGCTTCCTGAACATTTCAACTGACAAAATGTCTCAGTCCGAACACAATTCCTCCACTATGAGATCTATGGGTTCACTCGTTAACACTGGCAACCAACTCGGAGGTGCTCATGGAGCATAATAAATAAGTAGCTATTGAGGTGGGGGGAGGTGCTTTTGCTCCCTGGTGTTAGGGAAGAAAAGGCCAACATCAGCTATCAAAGTGAGCCAAATAATCGCAGAGGACAGATGCCCCTAGCTCACGCTGAAGGCGCAACAAGACTTCCCATGTGGCAAAGGCCACACACCACCCTGCTGCTATATTATGTGCCCATGGCACTAACTTCTTGCTGTTCCCACAAATGACTTGGAAGTTCAAAAAGAGTTTCTCTTGCTTTTCCACATTCACTAGTTTTTAGTTACCCAGTCTACTGGTTGATATAACATCAGTGATAGCATTCATATATTCTAGTAAAGAAAAAATGTTAAAAAACATATAGCGATGTGATCAATTTCAAATTAAGGAAATGAAAAATAATTCCGCCATAAAATATCATTTTCACATTCCAGATGAGCCCAAGTCAAAAATACTGATAATGGGGCTTCCCTGGTGGCGCAGTGGTTGAGAGTCCGCCTGCCGATGCAGGGGACATGGGTTCGAGCCCTGGTCTGGGAGGATCCCACATGCCGCGGAGCAGCTAGGGCCCGTGCGCCACAACTACTGAGCCTGCGCGTCTGGAGCCTGTGCTCCGCAACAAGAGAGGCCGCAATAGTGAGAGGCCCGCGCACCGCGATGAAGAGTGGCCCCCGCTCACCACAACTAGAGAAAGCCCTCGCACAGAAACGAAGACCCAACACAGCCAAAAATAAATAAATTAATTCATCAATTAAAATAAAAAAAAAAGAAAACCTGATAAAAAAAAAATACTGATAATGCTCAACATTGGAAAGTATGGTAGAGAAATCAAGTATTCTCAAAAACAGACTGCTAGTCAGAGTATATTTTTGTACAACCGCAATCTTAGGGAGGGCAATTCGGGCAATGTATCAGTCAAAATTTAAAACACACAACCCCTTTATTGCAGCAGTGCTTTTTCTAGGACTTTATCCTAAGGAAATGATCTGATAAATATTTTAAAACACATGCACAAAGTTGTCCATCACAGCCAAAAAAATTTAGAAATGACATAAGTAACACGAGAGATTTGCTTAGTATAGCATAGTCCATCCAAACACAACTTAAACATTAAAACGGTTATGTGGAGCTGTAAATATCAAAAGGAAAATATGTCCCTAATATATTCTAAGTGTAATGAAAAGCCAGCTTTAAAAAAGAGTATAAATGGAATGACTCCATTTTTTGTTTAAAAAAAAAAAGTATTTGTAAATAGGTGGTACACATTCTTTTAAGAATAGATTGTGATTGTCTTTTGTTTTGGCATGGTGCATAGTGCAAATAAATGGGTGATACCCAAACACAATATTCTTATTCTATTCAGACACGTATGGGGGTAAAAAGGGAAGTCTTGAAGAAATAATATGTGCTATGGAGTGCTGGTAGGTATTTAACAGCAAGCCTTCAGGTGGGGCAGGTAGAAGTTCTCTGTAGCACTTACCGATTTCTGTGGCATAAATACTCCCAACATTATTCATTTCAAGCTACTAATGTGACATCACTGAATGCAGAGTTGGGAAGAGATGTACAGTAACATACCATTATGTAGTATTTCCATGATATGGATACAACAGATACAAATAATCATAAGAGTATAGATAATATTAAAATGTAGTAAAATATTAGAAAGTGATGTTTTGTATATGCATTTTTTATAAGTCTGGAAGGAGAGTCACCAATATAATAATATTGATCATGTCTGGGTGGAAAGTTCATGAATCGTATTTACTTCATTCTTTAGACCTTTATATGTCATTTCAATATTTTTTATAGTAAACATATGTTACCTTTATAATCAGAAAAAATTTTCAAGGTTTTTTTTTTCTTTCTTATTTGCTAAAATCTAGGAAAGAAAGAAATCAGAGAACACAACTTTTAAAACAAGTCTAGCTGTAACAAAACACTTCCCCAAAAAGGAGTCTGATCTCATTAGAGTATAACTAAAGATAATGGTGAGTAAAATTTGAATCAATTAAATCATACCTTTATTCAGTCATGGTATAAGGAGATGAGCACTCAGTGTTTCTAAGGCCTTTCAAAATATAAATATGCAACATCTGAATACAAAGGAATTTGAGCTCCCAGCCCATCTTACACTCTCCCTCTACAAATAAGGACACTGAGTCCTATGACTGGTAGGTGTTTTCCAAAGTAAGCACTACAAAGCAGGTTATAAAGTAACTCAGCTCCTCTCCATTTATAAATGGTCTCTATAGCTTGTGAATAAAAGTATATATTCCTCACTTATCATCATTTAATGAGAAGAGATGACCTCATGGGGGATGGGTGGGCAGGGTAGTATTTGTTCATTTGTAATTGCTGAAGCCCTCACTCCTATCTTTGCATAGACCTCAGCTTATGCTTCTCCAGAATTTTATACTTCTTCAGACAATTCCACATAGACTGTCTTAGTTGATCCTCATAAGAGCCCTGTGAGACAGGTAAAGTAAGAAGGACAACTCCCATTTTACAGCTACAAAAACTGAGGCTAGAGCAGGCAAGTGGCTAGCCTAAAGCTAGTGAGAGCCTGGTCTCTGGTCCCATTATGGTGCTGTCTGGGAGACGGTCTCCTCTTTGAGGCCTTTCAGAGGCAGTCATCTGGGTGAACCTTCTCAGACGGTCACTTTCTCCTCTTTCTTGCCTTGTCCTCCTAACAAGTTCTTTCTTCCATTGGCTCCTATCTCATTTTGCACTTAAGGATATTACTTTCAGGTCACCTAGAGTGTCTCTTTCGTTCCTGTTTTATTAGTTCTAGAGTGGAAGATAGTCCCAGGCATCATTAGGCACGGAAATACTCTGTTCTTTATTTGACATGAGGGCTAAACCCTAGAATGCTGTTTTCTCTTGAAACTTGCAGTCATTTCTATCATCGGAGGAATGACTTCTGCAAAGGTCCAAAGAGTGTATATTAGAAAGCAAGAAACCGTAAACACTTTGGTGTGACACATTTCTAGACAATCTTGATTTGCTAAAAGGGATTAACGTTGAGGCCAAACAAGATAGACTGACTCAGGAAATACAAATCATGTACAACAAGAGATCCTGGGAAATCTAAGCGGATGAGATGGATCTAAGCTTTGTTTTATCAGGGAGGAAGCGTGTTCTCCTATTAAGAGTACTATATCCTCTGCAAAAGCTGAAGAAGGCAACAGGAGGCTATGTTCAGGTCTACCAACTTAATCTATGTGGGGTCTCGGCTCCTGGTCTTCATGGTTGATGTAACCTTAGATGAGCAAATTCTCAGTGTATCAGTTTTCTCCTCTTTCAGGTGGGAAGCACAGCACCTACCTCACAGGGTGTAGTGAAAACCAAGTTAGCTAGTAGGCAAGAAACTATTGGTAAACTAAACATTTCTAAATATACGTGGCATACATTTAAGATATCCTGCTAATTTTTGAAGGTTACTGCTCTGGGAGAAGGGAATGGAGTAATGAGTTTAAAAGGGACAAAGTGTCAGACACAGCAACAGGCAGGTGGCCAGGTTTCTCCAGGAAGAGCAGGATGGAGAGCTCAGGAGTGCATACTAATTGCTGCACCTCAACCGAGACTACCGGCCAGATGACTCATCTCCAGAAAACACAGCGTCCTTTCCTTGTCAAAGGCCCTCTCCTAACTGGGCTTTCAGCTGCATGCAATACTAAGTTGACACTCTGATGCACTGACTGGGTGATGCTATTATGAAGATGAATTATTAACCACACTGCTTCACTAGGATACGTAGGCTAAAGCAGGGGTAGTAGTTTCCCTTGAACTAGGAAAGCCTTGACAGAAAGTAGATGATTCTTCATGACTCTTGAATGACAAATGGTGGAAGAGAAGAAATGAGTGTGCAGGAAAAGAGTAGGTGTGTTTCCATCTGAGGATTTGAGGGAGAATTTAAAAAACCAGTAGAGAGAAGGAGACTCTGCCTTCTGGTGAAGAATATTCAAGATGAGGATCAAATTTTCAACTTAATATAGAGAATTCTCTTAATTCTCTTCATATAGAGAAAACACTCTGGAGAAATAAGGATGATATCCAACGTGGGTCAGAAGGTCATTTCTGGTGACATCTGTGTAGGGCCTAAAGGCAACTGTCATTTGGTGGTCAAACCCAAAAGAAGTAAGGAGATGGTTAAGAAAGTCACGTAAACTTGGGTGACTTTGATTCCCTTATAATTTTTTCAGCTTTTATAGCAGAAGGCATCTACTCTTGAAGGTGCAAAAAAATGTTGTTGCTATAGGAACAGGTAAGCAGATTAGACTTGAAAGACCAGTTCAGAAACAAAGAATTTAATAGCCAGGGCTAAAGCAATTAACCAAGAAAACATTTTAAGTAAATATCTTTTGGGTTTGTTATTTATGTATTAATTCCAGGAAGATAAAAATGTTACTGTAGAATGAGAGCTTCACATTTTAACGTTTTAATTACACCATTACTGGCATAAAAGTCTATGCTTACACAATTAGCAGAACAGCCTTATTAACAGAAGTACACATTCCTAACTCTCTCTTGATTATATTGTAATTGAGAAATACAGCTTTAATTTCAGCAAGAGCATAAGAATCATCTTTGATTTTTCCGACAGTTTCTCAGATGGGAACACATCTAAATTAAAAGAGACAGTGAACTCCAGAAATTTTCCTGAAACCAATCTGTATGTAGGAGCTACGAGTAAAATTCTGGAAGTAAAGAGAAATGCATGTAGGCTGATAACTGTTAATATTGTATATGTTTTCCCTGTCCAACAGTCTTTGTGAACACAGATAAGTGAGCAGAGAAGAAGGTCAGAACCCCAGCTCCCCTCCTACTTCGCTGTAGATTTGCTACTTCTTCCTATCAGGGAATACGCTGCTCCCAACATTAGGGATTTGCTGAAATTATTAGACGTTTTAAACAGAACTTGCTATACTGATAAGTCTCAAAAACATGTCATGAAGGGGCATTGTACTTCTCTCCCTTTCAATTTTACTTCAAAACATTCTTGATAAAATGAATACAATATTTTCCATCCTAGCAAATTTCTGCTGTCAGAGGTTACATTTATGAGAAAGAAAGATTTCTTGAACATTACCTTTTCTCACATAATGCCAGAATCAAATCGCAGAGAAGAGTGTGTGTATGAGTGTGTGTATGTATGAGTGTGCGCGTGTGCGTGTGTATGAGTGTGTGTGTGTGTGTGTGTGTGTGCATGTGAGTATTGGAGGCTGGGGAGCGGGAATGGAAAGAGGGGGAATGTGGCTAGAATCTTACCATCTCATTCTCTTCTCCTTCATTGAGCAAAGCTTGCTGGCCCTTCTCAAAGTGGTCCCCCATGGAAAAGTGATTCCACTCCTCCCTGACCTTCTGGAGCAGATGTGTCCAGGACGAACTGAACTTGCCCAGCCACCGCCGCTCACCAGCTGACTGAAAGACTTAATGATCCTCCAGGTTAAAACTCCCTCTGGAGCACACACCTTCTTCCAGCAAATGACAGTACTTACTTAGCAAACTGAACTCCTCCTACGAGCCACCCTCTGCTTGGAGGAATTTCTGCAGGCTCCTGGCTAACTGCATTCTCTCTGAGCAGCTGTCCCAAAGGAGGCTGCTGCTCCCATGCTGATCTTTTTGTGCCCAACATACAGGGAAAGAACTCATTGCCTGCACAGTGCCTGCCAGCAGAAGACATCTGACTGCAAATCCAGCAGGACAATGCAGTGTTGGCAGGACCTCTCGGAGGAGTGGGGAGCAGGCACAAGGACTCCCAGATTTATTCACAAGGAACTGGGGTGGGAAGGAGGCTAACAGAGCTGCAGAATTTATTTGACTAATGAAAGCCCTAATCCATCGGCTTTTAATAGGATCCTCACTCATTTTGCTTACCAAAGGTACAAATTGTGACTAATCCTATTCAAAAGGTATTTGAAATCGCATTCCTCTGTGTGCAAAACACATTCCACTTAATGTGTATGTGGAATTGTTTACTTTTTTGAGAAACTTGCAGAAAAAAGACGAAGGTGTAACCAAGCTATTCTGTGTAGTCTCCTCTCACTAAATACTGGTGGTTAAACTCCTAAGGAGTCTAGACTCATTTTTTGATTTTTTCACACATTCATCCATGTCACATTATTTGACTACATATATAAATCAAGTCATATTTGCCACCCTCAGACTGATGTAGAGATCCAAATATGCAAACAAGTGTGATAAAATGTGATTAGTTATTATGAGAGCTGGAACAGAAGTCTAAGATAACTGTCAGAAGTCCCAGAATGGTGGACGGGAACACACATCCATGTCCGCTCTGGAAAAAAAAAAAAATCCAGCTGCTTATCTGCGCTGGCCTCGCCATGTGATCATTTAACCTGCAAGAACTGGCTCTTCTCATCCAGTAATTGGAGGAATTGAATGAGGGCTTGGGGAAATGTATCGTACAGCTCTGATCAAGGGCTGTTGTTATAATTAAACTAAACATCCAATTTAACAGCAGTCAGTAGAGCACAGTTTTTAAGGGCATGTGCTCTGAATTTGGAGGGACTGGGTTCAGATTTGGACTTTCCTAGTTATGCCACCTGGGGATAACAAGTTTCATAAGCTCTAGAAGCCTCCATCTGCTCACATGTAAAATAAAGATGATAATAGAACTTACCTCCTAAAACTGTTATATGAGGGATAGTGCCCAGGAAACAGCATGTGTTCAATAAAGGAGGGTTATTTTTACCTTCACTGTGTCCACTCCCTCTCCTTCAAGCCATGCACAAATGTTGGCACTGATATTCCCAACCTGATATGAAAAACCCTAACAAGACCAAGACTAAAGTATGTGTGTGTATGTGTGTGTGTGTGTGTGTTGTGTGTAAAACATTGAGCAAATGGTAAAGTATAACTAAATAAACATTAAAAAGTAACCTATTGTAATATTAATTACTATATTATACATACATGCAGTTCTCTGAATTTCTAAAAATTATCAGCACACTTAACCACGTAAATAACCATTTTATCACAAGATCAAAATATGAGGAGTATGAGGTCTCTTTTTAGGGGGATGAAAATGTTCTGGAATTAGATAGTGGTTATGGCAGCCAAACTTTGTGAATATACTAAAACTCACTGAATTGTATACTTTTTAAAAGGGTAGATTTTATGAATGTGAATTATATCTCAATAAAAAATTATGTCTTAAAAAAAGTAACATTTTAGAGCTCTAACAAGAATCATTTAAATATTTAGCAGAGAAAATAGCAAAATAAGAAGATTTTAAACTTTATCTCAACTTATGGGGATTGAGGAATGTTTGTATGTGAAGTGGTAAAACTATACCAGTGTTAGTCGGCAAGTGAGAAAGAAGTGTTTCATTCTATTGTCTATAACCGGTAATTCCCACATTGTTTCCTTCTGGCTGGGTTCCTGAATAAACTTGGCAATTCCTGCACCACTGTGGGGTTAAGATGAGTGTGTAATTTATTAAGAATCTCAGGGAAAACTGCACATGAACTTACCTCATTAAACAGATCTGGTTACGCCATAACTGTATTTAAGCCAAACTTGAATAGCAAAATCAGTCCCTAGGAACGTAAAAAATGTTTATGAAAACTAGGAACCAATAGAAAATCATTTCAACAGCATGGTCCAGGAGAATGAGGACTTTGAAACAGTGTTTCCTCACATCTCTCCAAAAGTTCTAATGGTAAAATGTCCAAGTGCCTCTACAGCCACACGGCTTGTGGGCAGCCTCTTTCCTCGATCAGCACTGTGAGTCCGCAAGCATGAGTGTACTCAGAAACAGAGCTAGATTCCATGGAAAAGGAAACATTTACAGAACATGTCCATATACCAGGCACTATTCTGAGCATTTTACACACACATTCACAATCCTTACAATGGCTTCTGTAGTCAGTAGTATTATTATCCTCCCCACTTAGCAGACATGGAAACACCAGCACAGAAAATAATTAGTGAAGAGTGAGTATTTGGCCATGGCAATGCAGCTCTCCCAGTCCATGATCCTAGTTACTAGGCTAACACGGCTACTATAGGTTCATTTGGCATAATCAAAGTGCTCTGTGAGGGATGTTACATCTATATGACCAGGAGAGCTCCTTTGTGAAGGAAGCATTTGAGAAGGGCCTTGAAAACAGACAGAAAAGACTTCAGTAGGTGGAGTGCTGGGGCCTACACTGGAAGTGGGCCATAAGAAAGAGCATCTAAAGCAAGGGAGCCAACAGAAGGAGGAACACACGGGCTGGTGCAGAATAAGTCCATCACCTTTGCTGGGTGTGTGTGGAGGAATAAGGGAGTGAGATATGGCAGGAAATAGAGATCAAGATCATTACACGGAAGTCTTGAATTTGAGGCCTGAGTCTGGGCTTAATACAATAAGTGATGATGTCAGTGAAGACAAACTGATATAAATTTGCATATTTTTATGGATCAGGCTGTGCTTAAATATTATACAGATCATTGCACAAGCAAGTTCTAAAGTAACCCAGTCTTTCTAAACAATATTATGTGTATATAGACAGTTTCTTTGAACCCTCTAAGTTCTACTTCCCTTTAGAGCATTGTTTGAAAGTTAATTATTATTTATTAAATAAATGTTAATATTAAATAAATTTCAATAGACTTTTTTTTAGAGCACTTTTAGGTTCACACCAAAATTGAGCAGAAGGTACAGAGATTTTCCATATACTCTTTAAAAACACACATCCTTCCTACCCCATTGGCATCCCCCGCCAGAATGGTATATTTGTTAACAATTGAACCTACATTGATTGACACGTCATTTTTACTCAAAGTCCACAGTTTACATTGGAGTTCACTTTTCGTGTTGTCCATTCTGTGGGTTTCAACCACTGTAGTATCGTATAGGGTAGTTTCACTGCCCTAAAAATTCTCTCTGCTCCCCCATCCATCCCTAACTCTCCCATGACCCATGGCAATCACTGATTCTTTTACTGTCTCCATATATTGTTGCCTTTTAGAATGTCATGTAGTTGGAAGCATACAGTATGTTGCCTTTTCAGATTGACTTCTTTCGCTTAGTAATATGCACTTAAGTTTCTCCTTGTCTTTTCCTTGTTTGATAGCTCATTTCTTTTTAGAGTTGAATAATACTCCATTGTCTAGATGCACCACAGTTTATTTATCCATTCACCTACTGAAAGACATCTTGGTTGCTTCCAAGTTTTGGGCACTATGAAAAAGGCTGCTATAAACATTCACATACAGGTTTTTGTGTGGACAAACGTTTAGGAACAACATTTAATAGTCAGGGCTAAAGCAATTAACCAAGAAAACAATTTAGGTAAATATCTTTTGGGTTTGTTATTTATAATCAACTCATTTGATTATGTCATCAGGGAATCGCAAATTAAAATAACAATGAGCAATCACTACACACGTATTAAAATGATCAAAATCTGGAACGCTGACAACACCAAATACCAGCAAGGATGTGGAGCAACAGGAATTCTCATTGCCGATAAGAATGCAAAATGGCACAGTCACTTTGAAAGACAGGTTGGGAATATTTCACAAGATTGAACCTCTTACCATATGATTCAGTGATCACATCCCTTGGAATTTACCCCAAGGAGTTGAAAGTTTATTATTTAAATCAGTCTCTCTTTCCCTTAATTTCGCCTGTTCAAAATTTCTATTCTACCCTATGTGTGCCTCACAGGGTGTGATACGACATGGTGAGAGTAGCAGATGTGGATCTGGTGTGGTCTAAATTCGAACCTTGACATTTTGCTGAGAGAGACCATTCGTTCATTTATTTAACACTTATTTGATTAACTTCAGTATGCCAAGACTTATACTAGATGAAGAATGTAAATTAATAAAACATACCCTGGAAGAGCTAAGTCTATTAAGAAGCAAGACAAACACCAAAATGTGAATTCCAAAACACGTGCTAATCACAAAGGAGTGGCGGAGGAAGTTCAGGTAGGAAGTTAGGCCAGGAAGACTCTATGGATGTGGGGAGCTCTATACCAGCCTAGATAAACGGAGATGGATAGAGGAAATGTTTCTAACAAAGAAGACTGAAAACAAAGGCCCAGGGGAGTACCTGCAAGTGAGCCCATTCTTGGGAATCTGAATAATATGCATATATTGGTAACTTAGAATTGAGAGGAATGCCCAAGAGGAAATGTTGCTTCAGCCATTCCCTCTCAAATATTCCATCTCAAATAAGAATGGAAAAGAAAAAAAAAGAAGAAAACTAAAAATTAGGTACCTCTTTTCTGATCTGGTATCTCAACTTGCTTTCATTTATCCCAGGAGCATCTCTGCTGCCCTGAGCACCTCTCAACCTCTTTGGGTGTATATAATAAATGCTAAATGGAAATAATGGCATTTCTCGTTTCTGCTGGGACTGTGGGGATGCGGCTACATCACATACCTGACCCATTTGGATAGTGTGAAGATAAGTGGTGATAATGTTTCATCTGAGAACTCCACAGCACATTACAAACACTATTCCTTGAAACATTTCTATGTAGTATGAAGACGAGTAGTGTTATTGCCCCCACTTGAGAGCTGTAGGAACTGAGTCACAAAGGGGTCACAAAGACCTGTTCAAGGTCATGTGTCCTCAACATGGAGTGGAACCCAAAATGAGCACAATGTTTCTGCTTGTCATCATTGGCAATGAGCTGCCTCAAACTTCCTCTTCAGTCCTCCTTCCTCAAGTCTGGCTACTTGCCAAGTGCTTGAGCTCTTTAGTTCCAGAGCTTTATCTAAACTCAAGGTTTTATTATTAATTACCCTAATCTGCATTAATGCATAATCTGTGGATGACACTGGAGCAAGCAAAGGCGTGATGTGTCGAAGAGGAACTACCTGCCTCAGGGTGGCGATGTGAAGTTTCATTGAATTAATTAACATGTGTGAAACATTTAGCAACCCCTAGATGAAAGGGTCTAATATAAAGATACAGGGTCTCCCCATTAATTACAGAAGAAAAGAGCAGGTTAACACTGCCTCTACTGCTCAGAAGCATTGCTCTCAACTATCCCTGCTTGGCACTGGGTTCTGACCTTCTTTAGGGTGGCTTTGGGGGGCCCATTGGTCCACCTTCAGAAGAGCCCCCCTTTTGTAAAAAAAAAGCTTTTTGTAAATAGCTTTCTGTTATTCACAAAAATAAAAACTAAAAAGCTCCTTTCTGGAGGTAAGGCAGCTTCCCTTCTGTGAAGCGTATTTTATTCAGCAACTATTATGACAATCCCAGATCATTAAGGACAGTCTACAAAAACAAAAGCCAAAGAGTAAATTCTCAGGCAGAAACTTCATGCCAGTGTACTTAATTTTGAGAACCTCTAACCTGAATTTTTTTTTTTTTTTGCAGCACCGCAGTACATGTGGGATCTTAGCTCCCTGACCAGGGATCGAACACACGTCCCCTGCATTGGAAGTGTGGAGTCTTAACCACTGGACTGCCAGGGAGTCCCCTAACCTGAAATTTTGAATGTACAAAACAATGCATGTTAAGGTATAACTATTAAGAATCACAGACTGTTACAGCTAGACTGGACCTAAGAAATTACTAAATTACCTTCACTGTTTCTCAGGTGAAGAAAAAGTTCCCGGAAGACTGTATAATGATTTTCCGAGGTCACAGTCTATGAGAGGTGGGCCTCAAATACAGAACTTGTCTTATATAAGGTACTTTACACTGCACCATATTTCTACCCACTTTTTGTAAAGGAATCAGAATAGGATTCTTTGAACAGTCTCTCTAGCATATTTAAAAGAGGATTTCATTTGGAATGTTCGATTTAAATAGAATGTTTGCAGAATCCACTAATTGCGTAAAGTCATAGCCATATCACTGAATTGTAGGGTGTATCCAACTACCTAGGCAAGGTAGAGAGGATGTGGACACACCCAATGGAGTAAATATCTGTACTTGGGGAACTGATGGAATTACAGGTGCTAACAAAGTAAGTTCAATCTAGCAGTTGAAGTTTATGGCAATCTTTGCTTACAGCTCAGAAGAGCAGTTGACCAAGAGAAGGGAGGCCATAAGACAGAAGTGTAAGGGACTCTGTGCTTCCAATGCAGGGGGCTTGGGTTCGATCTCTAGTCAGGGAACTAAGATCCCACATGCCGCGTGGCACTGCCAAAAAAAAGAATAAAAGACAGAAGTGGAAACATTTCCAACAAGCAGTTAAGTCCAGCCATGAGAAATATGGGGCAGGTGATATTTGGAAATCCAAACAGGAAGCTGGCTCTGGAGTCTGTCCTCTAGTGGCCAAGCCCAGCCAGAGACTTTGGGCCTGGGGCAGTGTTCCAATTCCGGGTAGGAGCCTGGCAAGAGAAAGGCTAGTCCTTACTACTAGGAAGGACCTGGGGGGTCGAGGCAGGCTGCCAGACAGGAACTCGGGAACAGTAGTACCCACAGGGGATCTTATGTTTGGGAATTAGGCAGAAGCCCAATTTGCAGAATCAGGACACTGCCTCCAGTCAGGCTGGTGGGGAGTGTGACTTGGTGCTGAGTGGTGGAGAGTGAGGCTGGGCTGGGTTTGGTACCCCTGCCATGGGATGACCCAGGAACAGGGCTGAGCCTCCTAGTGGGAATCAAGAACAGGTCCTTGCTGGAGATGGAGAGAGAGAGGCAAAACTGGGACTGGCTATTAGGGCTCCCTGCTTACCATCCTCCCTTATGTCCACTTTAGGATGACTTGTGCTAGTTATCACTTTGGTCATTCATCAGCAACTAAGACCCTGCACAGACGGGAGGACACTCTCGAGTGGATCAACCAGTGATATGTGGGGAGGGAGAAGAGACTGAAATGAACGCCTCATGAAGTTCAGAGCTTTTATTTGTCCATCTTACATATGTCTTCCAATGCACTAAGCAAATCGGTGATGGAAAGTGTTATTTCCTGATGGGAACATGAGTGGAAATTGGAATGGATGCACTCCCAGTACTCAGACCCGCCCCTCCATAGCATGGCATTAAAGGAGGCTCGCTGAGGTCTTTATCTCTCCCAAACCCTCCACTAACACCGCCCAAGCATCTCAAATTAACTTTCTGAGGAAAAAGTGAGTTTTCTATGCAAATGCAACTTTAAAATAAGTCGCCCAGCTTCCAGCTCGATCTCTGTTCTAATACAGGTGTTTGGGGGCTGTCACTGTCTTGTCGCTGCCCTCCTGTGCAATGCCCCGTGAAACACCACTTTCTTCCCACGTCTGCCACAGGAACGTCCCTGTACCTCTCCTCACAAAGGGAACTGAGTGGCTTTTTCTCCCTTTAGTCTTTCTCTGGCCCCAGGACACTTGTCATTGGCTGCCTGCTTTGTTGTTGCTATGTTTGTTTATATCCCATTCATCCTATAGGGGGCACCTACAAGAGCAGAAGTTCTTTACCAGGGGTGCCTGTTGTTTACCTGGGAACTCTTCTAGACTCCCTGCAGCCTCCCAGCCCAGACCTACCGAATCAGAGTCCCTGGGAGTGGAAGCATCTACACTTTTGGCAAGTAGGGTTATGTTGGGCTTGTACTACTTTTTTTAAAAACGGAAAATAAAAAATAAGGTAGACCTATTGTCATGGCAAGCTGTCTATGATACATAAACTGACAAGTTAAGTTATAGAACACTATGTGGAACTTAATCCTGTTTTTGTAAAAGCAGAAAATATATATATTTGTGTGTGTGATGTGATGTATTCGAAGGTATTTAGTCAAAGAAATCCTTGCACCTGGGATTTTAGCCACTGTTTCCTGTTCTCCTCAGCCACTCACCTCCCAAATCCTTAATGCACTGAAATTAGTTCCAGCCATAGAATCAGACAACTTATATTATGAGTCTACCCTGTAATAGCGATGGAAAATTTGACAAGTTACTGAATTACCTTAAGCTTCAGTTTTTCATCTGTGAAATAGAATGCTACTACTACTCTGTTCTACAGGGTGCTTGTAAGGATAAATAAGATAAAGTATACATGCCCAGTCTAGTGTCAGACAAATTATAAGAATATTTTTAAAGGAAAAATTAGTGGAAGTTGAAGATAACTGTACTTGGGAAATTTTTCTTCCCTAAAAATTTTTTATATGGAATACATGTATATATAAATACAAAACATATTTATAAATATTATTTGCATATTTATTCCATATACATACATAAAATTGGAAAAAAGACAATTGAATAATTTTATTTTAGCAGGGAAGGGCAAGATAGGGGTACAGGATTAAGAGATACAAACTGCAATGTATAAAGTAGATAAGCAACAAGGATATGTTGCACAGCACAGGAAAATACAGCCATTATTCTGTAATAACTTTAAGTGGAATATAATCTATAAAAATACTGAATCACTATGCTAGACAGCTGAAACTAATAAAATATTGTAAATCAACCATACTTCAATAAGGATAAAAAAATAATAAAATAAAATAATTTTATTAATCTTTCTAAAATAAACACAAACAAATTGATTGTTTGGTTGAAGGATATCAGTCTATTAGGACGAGAGCATTCAGAGCAGGCCAGGCTAAGACAGAGACATCTGAACCCTGGCCACTGGACCTGCCTACCTGGGCCTTGCTGTGGGCACTGCTACCTGTCACCTACAGGCCTGGTCCCAGACTGTGTACTCTGTGACAATAGCTGCATGGCTTTTGGCAGATTGAAGAATCAACCAAATATCCAATTACCTGGGCAAAATACATATGGGAGGGTTAACAAGCTGATAAGAGAAACTCAGCTATGTCCCACGAAATGCATTTGCAGAAACTCATAGAGGTGCTTGAGGAAGCACAAGTGGGTCATCTTCAAATATCTGACTGCTTGTCATACAGGATGAGAATGACACTGATCTAGTGAAGCCAAGGGAAGGACTAGTATTAACAGGGAGAAGCTGCTGCCTAGTGGTTACGAGTTAGGGCTTCAGTCCTCTTGATTGTGGTGATGGTTTCACAGGTATACACTTGACATATTTTATAATTTATATGTGCTCAGTTTACTGTAATCCAATTATACATCAATAAAGTAAAAAGCATATTATCCTTTATGTCCAGTGGTTTGGCTCCAATTATTGCCTTGCCACTTACTATCAGTGTGATCTAAAACAGATTCCTTAACCTCGGGACCTTAAAGATGGCAGAGGAGTAAGACGTGGGGATCACGTTCCTCCCCACAAATACAACAAAAATACATCTACATGTGAAACAACTCCTACAGAACACCTACCGAATGCTGGCAGAAGACCTCAAACTTCCCAAAAGGCAAGAAAATCCCCACATACGTGGGTAGGGCAAAAGAAAAAACAGAGATGAAAGAATAGGGACAGGACCTGAATCTCTGGGAGGGAGCTGTGAAGGAGGAAAGGTTTCCACACACTAGGAAGCCCCTTCACTGGCGGGGACAGGGGGTGGGCAGGAGGAAGCTTCGGAGCCGAGGAGGAGAGCACAGCAACAGGGGTGCAGGAGGCAAAGCGGAGAGAATCAGTGCCAACCAGCACTCACCAGCCTAAGAGGCTTGTCTGCTCATCCACCAGGGCAGGTGGGGGCCAGGAGCTGAGGCTCAGGCTTTGAAGGTCAGATCCCAGGGAGAGGACTGGGGTTGGCGGCGTGAACACAGCCTGAAGGGGGCTAGTGTGACACAGCTAGCCGGGAGGGAGCCTGGGAAAAAGTCTGGAGCTGCTGAAGAGGCAAGAGACCATTGTTTTGGAGTACGTGAGGAGAGGGGATTCCTTCCCCATTTGCCCACAGAAGGCAGAGCACTGCCTAAACCAGCTCCAAAGACAGGCGCAAGCCATGGCTATCAGTTCAGACCCCAGAGACGGGCGTGAAACGCTAACACTGCTGCTGCAGCCACCAAGAATCCTGTGTGCGAGCACAGGTCACTATCCACACCACCCCCTCGCCGTGAGCCTGTGCAGCCCGCCACTGCCAGGGTCCCGTGATCCAGGGACAACTTCCCCAGGAGAACACACGGCGTGCCTCAGGCTGGTGTAACGTCAGGCCGGCCTCTGCCACCGCAGGCTCACCCTGCATTCCAATTATGACTACCATACCCCTCCCTCCCTGTGACCTGAGTGAGCAAGAGCCCCATGACCAGCCACTGCTGTAACCCCCTCCTGTCTGGGCAGGAACAGATGCCTGAGGGTGACCTACACGCAGAGGCGGGCCAAATCCAAAGCTGAACCCCAGGAGCTGTGAGAACAAAGAAGAGAAAGGGAAATTTATTTGTGCAGCCTCAGAAGCAGCGGATTAAATCCCCACAACCAACTTCAGGTACCCTGCATCTGTGGAATACCTGAATAGACAACGAGTCATCCCAAAATTTAGGCAGTGGACTTTGAGAGCACCTGTAGACTTGGGATTTTTTTGCCTGCGACTGATTTGTTTCTGATTTTTATGTTTATCTTAGTTTCATTTTCAACGCTTGTTATCATTGGTGGATTTGTTTATTGGTTTGGTTGCTCTCTTCTTTTTTTATTATTATTTTTTAGCTTATTATTTTAATAATTTTTTTATTCATTATTTTTGTAATTTTTTTTCCTTTCTTTTTTCCTCCGTTTTCTTCTGAGCCATGTCGCTGACAGGGTCGTGGTGCTCTGGCCTGGTTCAGGCCTGAAACTCTGAGGTGGGAGAGCTGAGTTCAGGACATTGGACCACCAGAAACCTCCCAGCCCCACATAATATCAGTCGACAAGAGCTCTCCCAAAGATCTCTGTCTCAGCGCTAAAACCCAGCTCAACCCAATTGCCAGCAAGCTCTGGTGCTGGACGCCCGATGCCAAACTACTAGCAAGACAGAAACACAACCCCATCCATTAGCAGAGAAGCTGCCTAAATAAGTCCACAGACACCCCAAAACACACCACAAGACACAGCACTGCCCACCAGAAAAACAAGATCCAGCCCCACCCACCAAAACACAGGCACCAGTCCCCTCCACCAGGAAGCTGACACAAGCCACTGAACCAACCTCACCCACTGGAGGCAGACACCAAAAACAACGGGAACTACAAACCTGCAGCCTGCGAAAAGGAGACCCCAAACACAGTAACTTAAACAAAATGAGAAGACAGAGAAATATGCAGCCGATTAATGAACAAAGTAAAAACCCACCAGACCAAACCAGTCTCAGACACCTCTAGGACAACACTAAACGTACCAACATTTGAATTATAGGGGTCCCAGAAGAATAAGAGAAAAAGAAAGGGTCTGAGAAAATATTTGAAGAGATTATAGTTGAAAACTTCCCTAACATGGGAAGGGAAATAGTCAGCCAAGTCCAGGAAGGACAGAGAGTCCGATACAGGATAAATCCAAGGAGAAACACACCAAGACTCATATTAATCAAACTATCAAAAATTAAATACAAAGAAAAAATATTAAAAGCAGCAAGGGAAAAGCAACAATTAACATACAAGGGAATCTGCATAAGGTTAACAGCTGATCTTTCAACAGAAACTCTGAAAGCCAGAAGGGAGTGGCAGGACATATTTAAAGTGATGAAAGGGGAAAACCTACAACCAAGATTACTCTACCAAACAAGGATCTCATTCAGATTTGACAGAGAAATTAAAACCTTTACAGACAAGCAAAAGCTAAGAGAATTCAGCACCACCAAACCAGCTTTACAACAAATGCTAAAGCAACTTCTCTAAGCAGGAAACACAAGAGAAGGAAAAGACCTACAAACACAAACCCAAAACAATTAAGAAAATGGGAATAGGAACATACATATCGATAATTACCTTAAATGTAAATGGATTAAATGCTCCAACTAAAATACATAGACTGACTGAATGGATACAAAAACAAGACCCGTATATATGCTGTCTACCAGAGACCCACTTCAGACCTAGGGACACGTACAGACTGAAACTGAGGGGATGGAAAAAGATATTTCATGCAAATGGAAATCAAAAGAAAGCTGGAGGGCTTCCCTGGTGGCGCAGTGGTTGAGAGTCCGCCTGCCGATGCAGGGGACGTGGGTTCGAGCCCTGGTCTGGGAAGATCCCACATGCCGCAGAGCAGCTGGGCCCATGAGCCATGGCCACTGAGCCTGTGCGTCCGGAGCCTGTGCTCCGCAACGGGAGAGGCCACAACAGTGAGAGGCCCACGTACCTCAAAAAAAAAAAAAAAAAAAAACACAGAAAGCTGGAGTAGCAATTCTCATACCAGACAAAATAGATTTTAAAATAAGGACTATTACAGCAGACAAAAAAGGACACTACATAATGATCATGGGATCAATCCAAGGAGAAGCTATAACAATTGCAAATATTTATGCACCCAACATAGGAGTACTTCAATACATAAGGCAAATGCTAACAGCCATAAAAGGGGAAATTGACAGTAACAAAATAATAGTAGGGGACTTAAACACCCCACTTTCACCAATGGACAGATCGTCCAAAATGAAAATAAACAAGGAAACACAAGCTTTAAATGACACATTAGACAAGATGGACTTAATTGATATTTATAGGACATTCCATCCAAAAGCAACAGAATATGCTTTCTTCTGAAGTGCTCATGGAACTTTCTCCAGGATAGATCACATCTTGGGTCACAAATCAAGCCTTGGTAAATTTAAGAAAAGTGAAATCACATCAAGTATCTTTTCTGACCACAATGCTATAAGACTAGATATCAATGACAGGGAAAAATGTGTAAAAATTACAAACACATGGAGGCTAAACAATACACTACTAAATAACCAAGAGATCACTGAAGAAATCAAAGAAGAAATTAAAAAATACTGAGAAATAAATGACAATGAAAACACAACAACCCCAAACCTATGGGATGCAGCAGAAGCAATTCCAAGAGGGAAGTTTATAGCAATACAATCCTACCTCAAGAAACAAGAAACAGCTCAAATAAATAACCTAACTTTACACCTAAAGCAATTAGAGAAAGAAGAACCGAAAAACCCCAAAGTTAGCAGAAGGAAAGAAATCATAAAGATCAGATCAGAAATAAATGAAAAAGAAATGAAGGAAACAGTAGCAAAGATTAATAAAATAAAAAGCTGGTTATTTGAGAAGATAAACAAAATTGATAAATCATTAGCCAGACTCATCAAGAAAAAAAGGGAGAAGACTCAAATCAACAGAATAAGAAATAAAAAAGGAGAAGTAACAACTGGCACTGCAAAATACAAAGGATCATGAGAGATTACTACAAGAAACTATATGCCAATAAAATGGACAACTTGGAAGAAACAGACAAATTCTTAGAAAAGCACAACCTTCTGAGACTGAACCAGGAAGAAACAGAAAATATAAACAACCAATCACAGCACTGAAATAGAACTGTGATTAAAAATCTTCCAAAATGGGCTTCTCTGGTGGCTCAGTTGTTAAGAATACGCCTGCCAATGCAGGGGACACGGGTTCAAGCCCTGGTCCGGGAAGATCCCACATGCCGTGGAGCAACTAAGCCCATGCGCCACAACTACTGAGCCTGTGCTCTAGAGTCCACAAGCCACAACTACTGAAACCCACGTGCCTAGAGCACATGCTCCGCAACAAGATAGGCCACCAGAATGTGAAGCCTGAGCACCGCAAGGAAGAGTAGCCCCCACTAGCTGCAACAGGAGAAACTCCACACGCAGCAACAAAGACCCAACACAGCCAAAAAAAATAAAAAGGTGAATTTACTGTATATAAATTATACTTCAATAAACCTGACTTAAAAAAAAGAAAATTTCCAACAAACAAAAGCCCAGGACCAGATGGCTTCACAGGTAAATTCTATCAAAACATTTAGAGAAGAGCTAACACCTATCCTTCTCAAACTCTTCCAAAATATAGCAGAGGGAGGAACACTCCCAACCTCATTCTGTGAGGCCACCATCACCCTGATACCAAAACCAGACAAAGATGTCACAAAAAAAGAAAACTACAGGCCAATGTCACTCATGAACATAAATGCAAATATCCTCAACAAAATACTAGCAAAAAGAATCCAACAGCACAATAAAAGGATCATACACCATGATCAAGTGGGGTTTATCCCAGGAATGCAAGGATTCTTCAATATACATAAATCAATCAATGTGTTATGCCATATTAACAAACTGAAGGAGAAAAACCATACAATAATCTCAATAGATGCAGAAAAAGCTTTCAACAAAATTCAACAGCCATTTATGATAAAAACCCTCCAGAAAGTAGGCATAGAGGGAACTTACCTCAACATAATAAAGGAAAACCCACAGCCAACATCATTCTCAATGGTGAAAAACTGAAGTCATTTCCTTTAAGATCAGGAACAAGACAAGGTTGTCCACTCTCACCACTATTATTCCACATAGTTTTGGAAATCTTAGCCACTGCAATCAGAGAAGAAAAAGAAATAAAAGGGATCTAAATCGGGAAAGAAGAAGTAAAACTGTCACTGTTTGCAGATGACATGATACTATACATAGAAAATCCTAAAAATGCTACCAGAAAACTACTAGAGTTAATCAATGAATTTGATAATGTATCAGGATACAAAATTACTGCACATAAATCTCTTGCATTCCTATACACTAAAAATGAAAGATCAGAAAGAGAAATTAAGGAAACACTCCCATTTACCACTGCAACAAAAAGAATAAAATAGCTAGGAATAAACCTACCTAAGGAGACACAAGAACTGTACTCAGAAAACTGAGAGACACTCATGAAAGAAATTAAAGGTTATACAAACAGATGGAGAGAAATACCATGTTCTTGGATTGGAAGAATCAACATTGTGAAAATGACTATACTACCCAAAGCAATCTACAGATTCAATGTAATCCCTATCAAACTATCAATGGCATTTTTCACAGAACTAGAACAAAAAATTTCACAAATTGTATGGAAACACAAAAGACCCCAAATAGCCAAAGCAATCTTGAGAAAGAAAAAGGGAGCTGGAGGAATCAGGCTCCCTGGCTTCAGACTATACTACAAAGCTACAGTAAGCAAGACAGTACGGTACTGGCACAGAAACAGAAATATAGATCAATGGAACAGGATAGAAAGCCCAGAGATAAACCTACGCATATATGGTTACCTTATCTTTGATAAAGGAGGCAAGAATACACAATGGAGAAAAGACAGCCTCTTCAGTAAGTAGTGCTGGAAAAGCTGGACAGCTACATGTAAAAGAATGAAATTAGAACACTCCCTAACACCATACACAAAAATAAACTCAAAATGGATTAAAGACCTAAACGTAAGGCCAGACGCTATAAAACTCTTAGAGGAAAACATAGGCAGAACACTCTATGACATAAATCACAGCAAGATCCTTTTTGACCCACCTCCTAGAGAAATGGAAATAAAAACAAAAATAAACAAATGGGACCTAATGAAACTTAAAAGCTTTTGCAGAGCAAAGGAAACCATAAACAAGACGAAAAGACAACCTTCAGAATGGGAGAAAATATTTGCAAACAAAGCAACTGACAAAGGGTTAATCTCCAAAATATACAAGCAGCTCATGCAGCTCAATATCAAAAAAAAAAAAACCAACCCAATCCAAAAATGGCCAGAAGACCTAAACAGACATTTCTCAAAAGAAGATATACAGATTGCCAACAAACACATGAAAGGATGCTCAACATCACTAATCATTTGAGAAATGCAAATCAAAACTACAATGAGGTATCACCTCACACCAGTCAGAATGGCCATCATCAAAAAATCTACAAACAATAAATGCTGGAGAGGGTGTGGAGAAAAGGGAACCCTCTTGCACTGTTGGTGAGAATGTAAATTGATACAGCCACTATGGAGAACAGTATGGAGGTTCCTTAAAAAACTACAAATAGAACTACCATATGACCCAGCAATCCCACTACTGGGCATATACCCTGAGAAAACCATAATTCAAAAAGAGTCTTGTACCAAAATGTTCATTGCAGCTCTCTTTACAATAGCCAGGACATGGAAGCAACCTAAATGTCCATCGACAGATGAATGGTTTAAGAAGATGTGGCACATACATATAATGGAATATTACTCAGCCATTAAAGGAAATGAAATTGAGTTATTTTTAGTGAGGTGGATGGACCTAGGGTCTGTCATATAGGGTGAAGTAAGTCAGAAAGAGAAAAACAAATACTGTATGCTAACACATATATATGGAATCTAAAAAAACAAAAAAAAAATTGTTCTGAAGAACCTAGGGGCAGGACAGGAATAAAGACACAGACGTAGTGAATGGACTTGAGGACAAGAGGAGGGGGAAGGGTAAGCTGGGACGAAGTGAGAGAGTGGCATGGACATATATACACTACCAAATGTAAAATAGCTAGCTAGTGGGAAACAGCCACATAGCACAGGGAGATCAGCTCGGTGCTTTGTGTCCACCTTAGAGGGGTGGGATAGAGAGGGTGGATGGAGGTGCAAGAAGGAGGGGATATGGGGATATATGTATACATATAGCTGATTCACTTTGCTATACAGCAGAAACTAACACACCATGTAAAGCAATTATACTCCAATAAAGATGTTTAAAAAAAATTCCTTAACCTCTAATAAATCTCTTATAGTTGATAAGAAGTCAGGTGAGATAATGTATATAAAGTGCTTAGCACAGAGTCAATGTGGCAAAAATTTGCGTAGGAGCCCCCTAGTGACTTCACAGAAGGCCTTCTGCCAGGCTTAGGAGGGCAGATTCAGGGTGATGGGTTTTCAGGGACTTTGGAAAGGCCATCAGAGAGCACTGCAGAGAGGGGGAAGCCCAACCGACTTTTGTCAGCCTCACTGTATAAAGTGGGCAACCCCAGCTTTTTTTTTTTTTTTTTTTTTGGCCATATGGCACGTGGGATCTAGTTTCCTGGCCAAGGATCAAACCTGCACCTCCTGCTTTGGGAGTGCAGAGTCTTAACCCCTGGACCACCAGAGAAGTCCCAACCCCAGCTTTTTAAATGAGCGGAATTCAGAGTCAGATGATCTTGCCAGGATTTTCTTTGCTTTGATCTTTTTAACCCCTATGATAGAATAGATGGTCTCCAGCTTATACCTTCTCCACAACAGAATATTCCATCCCAATCTGGACAGCAGCTGGCCTGCCTCCTTCCTCAAGGCACTGGTGACCCCTGTATTCTGCCCTCAATAATCTGTGACTGCTCCTGGGTCCACAGCCCCACACTTGATCTGCTGGGGAGCCCAGCCCCAGGAAGACATTAGGCATCACAAGAGCCTTGCATCTCTTTCCCTCTAGCCCCACAATGTCACACACGCATATACACACACATGCACGCACACACACACACACACTATCGCAGCGTGAGCCCTGGTCACATTTCCATCAGATACAATGGTGACATTTGCCTCACCATTCCTTTCCATGGTATTTCTCACACCTTTAACCCACTCTTTGGAAGGCCTATTGCTAATTTTTTCAAGTCCCTTATGCCAAAACCCCATCTCTTACCCCAGATGTCATCACAAAGCTTAGAGTTGTGGTTCACAATATTTTCAATTACTATTAAAATATTTAATGACCTGCTTATGTTAAGAATGAAAAGGAGTCTTCTGGAAGATTATTTGTTGATATTTATCAAGTAGAATATATTTTCAACAATCATACCTAACATTCATTGAATGCTTGCCATGTACCAAACACTGTTGTGAGTGGTTTAATTCATCTGATCTCATTTTCCTGACATCAGCTCTCCGGAACACATACTTTTATTATCACCACTTTATTCCAATTCCAGAAATTTTTTCTAAGAGAATAATCTTGCCTATATTCAAAATGTACATATACAAAAATTTATCACAGTATATTTCAAACTGAATATATCCAATACGATGTAATATTATATATCCATGAGATATCAGATTTTTCAGGAATACTTAATAAGATGAAACAGGTAATCAAATATTAAGTGAAAAACAAGATGTAAATTTTTACACCCAACATGAGCCTGATATTATCCATGGATGCGTAGACAAGAAAAAATAAAGGAGAAATACAACAAAAATCTAAGAGTAAATATCTCTAAGTTGGAGGATTCGTTCCTTTATTTGCTTGTCTGTATCGTCTAATTTTCCACAGTAAACACACTTTAATGTCATAATCAGAAAAAAGTAAATGTTATTAAAAATATTTTTGGCTATAGCATAATTTCTTCAAGTTCTAGTTAACTGCTACTAGAGTCCAAGTCTCTTGCTTGCCCCCAATGAGAACTTTACAGTGTCAACCTCTTTGAGGGGGCCCATCTGCTGCTAGCAGTTAATATCACCAAAGATAAGGAACTGGAAATGTAATGCAAGTTTATTCCATTTACACAGAAGATATCCAAATAAAAAACCTGTGCGCCTCACTTGGTGGCATGAAATTTATCCTCATTAAGGAGCTACCGAAGCTCCTAAACTGCCCAGAGAAATGGAAATTTAGCTACCATGCATTAGGCCTTCTCTTTCCCGCCAGAATATTTCCTTCTTCCAGTATTTTTCATCTCAGTGATGTTCTTTGTTTCTTTCCTCCCCACCAGCCCCTGCCTCTCCAAATTGGATTGGCTCCGGTCCTGTTCAACGCCTGCCCAGGGTCCTCCAGGAAGGCTCCCCTCCCTCTAATCTTGTGAGCCAGGTCAGGACAGCCCATCTGAGGTTCTGGGTCCATGGTGGCTCCCTCAGTAAATTAGGGGCGCCAGAAGGATCACCACTTTCCTTTGACTGCCAGAGAGCTTCAGCAAACAATTGACTCCAAGACAAATTCTTTCTCTGGGGGGAAACAAAAGTAAAGGCAAAATCTTTCATCCAATTGCAGGGAATAATGTATACTCCTCTTCCACTTTAGCCATTATTTCTGGGCATATTGAAAGGAACACGAATCTGTAGTCACCTCAAATCTGGACGTGAGGCCAGGGTCTACTACTAGCTGGGGGAGATTTTTCATGGCTGTGAAGAAAGCTCATCCATAAAATAGGACTAATAACTTTACAGGGCAGTTGGAAGAATAAAATTATACAAAATGTATAGCTAAGTGAACATAGAGCTAGCATCCTGATCTTGGTTTCTAATACCATTCTCCAACAAAGGGGACCAAGGCTCCTTGGGAAATTAAAAAAAAAAAAAAGGCTGATTCCAGGACTAGGGCAGCAAATATGAAAGATGAGCTTGGAGCCTCTTTTAGGGCCAGAAAGGTAGGAAGTGTTCACAAAAACAAAGACAAAAAGAACAATTATGGGGGTATATGAAAAGGGCACTGGAGAAAATGAAAGAGTTCTCAAGGGCCAAAACAGTCTGAGCAACAAAATTTTAAAATTGGATTTGGATTATAACCCAAAGTATAAAATAACTATCCATGAGTCCACACTGATATAAACAAAGGATCGAGTAAATAAATAACTGGGGGAGAAGAGACAAATCTCCTAAGCAGAAGAATCCAAATAATGTATGTAGATACTGCCCCCTCCAGGAGGGTTACGTAACTCCCTACTCCTTAAGGGTGGGCTGCTCATAGGGACTGCCTTCCACAAAGCACCGCATGGGAAGGGGTCGAAAGAGAACTTCGCACTGGAGAAGCCTGACCAACACTAGCCCGGCCAGGTGATCAAGGTCAACATCAACAGTCCTAAATCATGGTGCTAGGATGTACCCTTAATGATGAGATAAGAATGGCACTTTACCTCTGTGATATTCTTCTCTCAAACTCATAATACCAGTCTAATGATGAGGAAAAAAAGTTAGCCAGATCCCCATAGACGGATAATGTACGAAATACCTGACCAGTACTCCTCAAAACTACCCAGGTCATCAAAACAAAGAAAGTTTGAGAAACTGTCACAGCCAAGAAGAGCCTAAGGAGACATGACAACTATGTGTAATGTGGTATTCCTGGAACAAATAAAGAACATTTGGTTAAAACTAAGAAAACTTGAATCAATTACAGACTTTAGTTACTAATAATGTGTTCATTAGTTGTGATAAATGTACCATACTAATGCCAGATGTTAACAATAGGGGAAGCTAGGTTTGGGACATATGGGAACTCTATAGGATTTTCACAATTTTCCTGCAAATCTAAAACTATTCTAAAATTAAAAGTTCATTCTTTAAAAAGAAGTGTGAATACAAAGTGTTTGTTAGAGTAACTGGAAGCTGCTTATTTTAAATATATATCAGACCAGCCTTTATCACCTCGTTAAAATAATTGAAGCCACCTTGATGACAATGTCAGGATTTAGATCTAAATTGACGGTATAAACTAGCTTGGATTTTCCCGAAAAATCCTGGTTTAGTGGGATAGCTCTGCCCTCTAGTGGATTAATATTTAATCTATATTTTGTGTCAAAGGAAAGCCTTCACGCTCCAAGTTTGACGTTTCAAAGCCTAGATAAGTCACACTATACTCAGAGCCCTTAACCTGTTGGACCGTACCCCACTTTGTTCATATACATAGAACTTTACCCTCCTGAGCGGTCTCTGAAAAAAGGGACATCCACATGAAGGAATCAGCTAATGGGAATGTAAATGGTATGGCTAGGCAGGAGGGCTGTTGGACGATGAGAATAGGAAGATTAAAAATATTTATATACCTTTACCCAGTAATTTCATTTTTGGAAATTGTTCCCCAAAAAGTAATTAAAGTTATAGGAAAAGATTTAAACTGTTAAAAAAAAATGTTTCAGGGGCTTCCGGGAAGATGGCAGAAGAGTAAGACACGGAGATCACCTTCCTCCCCACAGATACACCAGAAATACATCTACACATGGAACAACTCCTACAGAACACCTACTGAACGCTGGCAGAAGACCTCTGACCTCGCAAAAGGCAAGAAACCCCCCACGTACCTGGGTAGGGCAAAAGAAAAAAGAATAAACAGAGACAAAAGGATAGGGACGGGACCTGCACCAGTGTGAGGGAGCTGTGAAGGAGGAAAGTTTCCACACACTAAGAAGCCCCTTCGCGGGCGGAGACTGCGGGTGGCGGAGGGGGGAAGCTTCGGAGCCACGGAGAAGAACACAGCAACAGGGGTGCGGAGGGCAAAGCGGGGAGATTCCCACACAGAGGATCAGGGCCGACCGGCACTCACCAGGCCGAGAGGCTTGTCTGCTCACCCGCCAGGGCGGGCGGGGCTGGGAGTTGAGGCTCGGGCTTCGGTCGGAGCGCCGGGAGAGGACTGGGGTTGGCGGCGTGAGCACAGCCTGAAGGGGGTTAGTGCGCCACGGCTAGCCGGGAGGAAGTCCGGGGAAAAGTCTGGATCTGCCGAAGAGGCAAGAGACTTTTTCTTTCCTCTTTGTTTCCTGGTGCGCGAGGGGAGGGGATTAAAAGCGCTGCTTAAAGGAGCTCCAGAGACGGGCGCGAGCCGCGGCTAAAAGCGCGGACCCTAGAGACGGGCATGAGACGCTAAGGCTGCTGCTGCCGCCGCCACCAAGAAGCCTGTGTGCGAGCACAGGTTACTATCCACACCCCCCTTCCGGGGAGCCTGTGCAGCCCGCCACTGCCAGGGTTCCGGAATCCAGGGACAACTCCCCCGGGAGAACGCATGGCTCGCCTCAGGCTGGTGCAACGTCACGCCGGCCCGCCCCGCAGTGCGTGCCCCTCCCTCCCCCCTCGGCCTGAGTGAGCCAGAGACCCCGAATCAGCGGCTCCTTTAACCCCGTCATGTGTGAGCGTAGAACAGACGCCCTCAGGCGACCTACACGCAGAGGCGGGGCCAAATCCAAAGCTGAGCCCCTGGGAGCTGTGAGAACAAAGAAGAGAAAGGGAAATCTCTCCCAGCAGCCTCAGAAGCAGCGGATTAAAGCTCCACAATCAACTTGATGTACCCTGCATCTGTGGAATACATGAATAGACAACGAATCATCCCAAATTAAGAAGCCAGGAGTCGGTGCTCTGCCTCTGAGGTGGGAGAGCCAACTTCAGGACACTGGTCCACAAGAGACCTCCCAACTCCACATAATATCAAACGGCGAAAATCTCCCAGAGATCTCCATCTTAACACCAGCACCCAGCTTCACTCAACGACCAGCAAGCTACGCTGTTGGACATCCTATGCCAAACAACTAGCAAGACAGGAACACAACCCCACCCATTAGCAGAGAGGCTGCCTAAAATCATAATAAGTCCACAGACACCCCAAAACACACCTCCAGACGTGAACCTGCCCACCAAAAAGACAAGATCCAGCCTCATCCACCAGAACACAGGCACCAGTCCCCTCCACCAGGAAGCCTACACAACCCACTGAACCAACCTTAGCCACTGGGGACAGACACCAAAAACAACGGGAACTACGAACCTGCAGCCTGCAAAAAGGACACCCCAAACACAGTAAGATAAGCAAAATGAGAAGACAGAAAAACACACAGCAGATGAAGGAGCAAGATAAAAACCCACCAGACCTAACAAATAAAGAGGAAATAGGCAGTCTACTTGAAAAAGAATTCAGAATAATGATAGTAAAGATGATCCAAAATCTTGGAAATAGAACACACAAAATGCAAGAAACATTTAACAAAGGCCTAGAAGAACTAAAGATGAAGCAAACAATGATGAACAACACAATAAATGAAATTAAAAATACTCTAGATGGGATCAATAGCAGAATAACTGAGGCAGAAGAATGGATAAGTGACCTGGAATATACAATAGTGGAAATAACTACTGCAGAGCAGAATAAAGAAAAAAGAATGAAAAGAACTGAGGACAGTCTCAGAGACCTCTGGGACAACATTAAATGCACTAACATTCGAATTATAGGGGTTCCAGAAGAAGAAGAGAAAAAGAAAGGGACTGAGAAAATATCTGAAGAGATTATAGTTGAAAACTTCCCTAATATGGGAAAGGAAATAGTTAATCAAGTCCAGGAAGCACAGAGGGTCCCATACAGGATAAATCCAAGGAGAAACACACCAAGACACATATTAATCAAACTGTCAAAAATTAAATACAAAGAAAACATATTAAAAGCAGCAAGGGAAAAACAACAAATAACACACAAGGGAATCCCCATAAGGTTAACAGCTGATCTTTCAGCAGAAACTCTGCAAGCCAGAAGGGACTGGCAGGACATATTTAAAGTGATGAAGGAGAAAACCAAGATTACTCTACCCAGCAAGGATCTCATTCAGATTTGATGGAGAAATTAAAACCTTTACAGACAAGCAAAAGCTGAGAGAGATCAGCACCACCAAACCAGCTTTACAACAACTGCTAAAGGAACTTCTCTAGGCAAGAAACACAAGAGAAGGAAAAGACCTACAATAACGAACCCAAAACAATTAAGAAAATGGGAATAGGAACATACATATCGATAATTACCTTAAATGGACTAAATGCTCCCACCAAAAGACACAGATTGGCTGAATGGATACAAAAACAAGACCCATATATTTGCTGTCTACAAGAGACCCACTTCAGACCTAGAGACACATACAGACTGAAAGTAAGGGGATGGAAAAAGATATTTCATGCAAATGGAAACCAAGAGAAAGCTGGAGTAGCAATTCTCATATCAGACAAAATAGACTTCACACTAAAGACTATTAGAAGAGACAAAGAAGGACACTACACAATGATCAAGGGATTGATCCAAGAAGAATATATAACAATTGTAAATATTGATGCACCCAACATAGGAGCACCTCAATACATAAAGCAAATACTAACAGCCATAAAAGGGGAAATCGACAGTAACACATTCATAGTAGGGAAATTTAACACCCCACTTTCACCCATGGACAGATCATCCAAAATGAAAATAAATAAGGAAACACAAGCTTGAAATGATACATTAAACAAGATGGACTTGACTGATATTTATAGGACATTCCATCCAAAAACAACAGAATACACATTTTTCTCAAGTGCTCATGGAACATTCTCCAGGATAGATCATATCTTGGATCACAAATGAAGCCTTGGTAAATTTAAGAAAATTGAAATTGTTTCAAGTATCTTTTCCGACCACAACGCTATGAGACTAGATACCAATTACAGGAAAAGATCCGTAAAAAATACAAACACAGGGAGGCTAAACAACACACTACTTAATAACGAAGTGATTACTGAAGAAATCAAAGAGGAAATAAAAAAATACCTAGAAACAAATGACAATGGAGACACGATGACCCAAAATCTATGGGATGCAGCAAAAGCAGTTCTAAGAGGGAAGTTTATAGCAATACAATCCTACCTTAATAAACAGGAAATGTCTCGAATAAACAACATAACGTTGCACCTAAAGCAATTAGAGAAAGAAGAACAAGAAAACCCCAAAGTTAGCAGAAGGAAAGAAATAAAAATCAGATCAGAAATAAATGAAAAAGAAATGAAGGAAACGATAGCAAAGATCAATAAAACTAAAAGCTGGTTCTTTGAGAAGATAAACAAAATTGATAAACCATTTGCCAGACTCATCAAGAAAAAATGGGAGAAGACTCAAATCAATAGAATTAGAAATGCAAAAGGAGAAGTAACAACTGACACTGCAGAAATACAAAAGATCATGAGAGATTACTACAAGCGACTCTATGCCAATAAACTGGACAACCTGGAAGAAATGGACAAATTCTTAGAAATGCACAACCTGCCAAGACTGAATCAGGAAGAAATAGAAAATATGAACAGACCAATCACAAGCACTGAACTTGAGACTGTGATTAAAAATCTTCCAGCAAACAAAAGCCCAGGACCAGGTGGCTTCACAGGTGAATTCTACCAAACATTTAGAGAAGAGCTAACACCTATCCTTCTCAAACTCTTCCAAAATATAGCAGAGGGAGGAACACTCCCAAACTCATTCTACGAGGCCACCATCACCCTGATACCAAAACCAGACAAGGATGTCACAAAGAAAGAAAACTACAGGCCGATATCACTGATGAACATAGATGCAAAAATCCTCAATAAAATACTAGCAAACACTATCCAACAGCACATTAAAAGGATCATACACCATGATCAAGTGGGGTTTATTCCAGGAATGCAAGGATTCTTCAATATATGCAAATCAATCAACGTGATACACCATATTAACAAATTGAAGGAGAAAAACCATATGATCATCTCAATAGATGCAGAGAAAGCTTTCGACAAAATTCAACACCCATTTATGATAAAAAGCCCTGCAGAAAGTAGGCAAAGAGGGAACTTTCCTCAACATAATAAAGGCCATATATGACAAACCCACAGCCAACATCATCCTCAATGGTGAAAAACTGAAACCATTTCCACTAAGATCAGGAACAAGACAAGGTTGCCCACTCTCACCACTCTTATTCAACATAGTTTTGGAAGCTTTAGCCACAGCAATCAGAGAAGAAAAAGAAGTAATAGGAATCCAAATCGGAAAACAAGAAGTAAAGCTGTCACTGTTTGCAGAAGACATGATACTATACATAGAGAATCCTAAAGATGCTACCAGAAAACTGCTAGAGCTAATCAATGAATTTGGTAAAGTAGCAGGATACAAAATTAATGCACAGAAGTCTCTGGCATTCCTATACACTAATGATGAAAAATCTGAAAGTGAAATGAAGAAAACACTCCCATTTACCATTGCAACAAAAAGAATAAAATATCTAGGAATAAACCTACCTAAGGAGACAAAAGACCTGTATGCAGAAAATTATAAGACACTGATGAAAGAAATTAAAGATGATACAAATAGATGGAGAGATATACCATGTTCTTGGATTGGAAGAATCAACATTGTGAACATGACTCTACTACCCAAAGCAATCTACAGATTCAATGCAATCCCTATCAAACTACCACTGGTGTTTTTCACAGAACTAGAACAAAAAATTTCACAATTTGTATGGAAACACAAAAGACCCCGAATAGCCAAAGCGATCTTGAGAATGAAAAACTGAGCTGGAGGAATCAGGCTCCCTGACTTCAGACTATACTACAAAGCTGCAGTAATCAAGACAGTATGGTACTGGCACAAAAACAGAAAGATCAATGGAACAGGATAGAAAGCCCAGAGGTAAACCCACGCATATATGGTCACCTTATCTTTGATAATGGAGGCAGGAATTTACAGTGGATTAGGACAGCCTCTTCAATAAGTGGTGCTGGGAAAACTGGACAGGTACATGTAAAAGTATGAGATTAGATCACTCCTTAACACCATACACAAAAATAAGCTCAAAATGGATTAAAGACCTAAATTAAGGCCAGAAACTAACAAACTGTTAGAGGAAAACATAGGCAGAACACTCTATGATGTAAATCACAGCAAGATCCTTTTTGACCCACCTCCTAGAGACAGGGAAATAAAAACAAAAATAAACAAATGGGACCTAATGAAACTTCAAAGCTTTTACACAGTAAAGGAAACCATAAACAAGACCAAAAGACAACCCTCAGAATGGGAGAAAATATTTGCAAATGAAGCAACTGACAAAGGATTAATCTCCAAAATTTATAAGCAGCTCATGCAGGTCAATAACAAAACAACAAATAACCCAATCCAAAAATGGGCAGAAGACCTAAATAGACATTTCTCCAAAGAAGATATACAGCCTGCCAACAGACACATGAAAGAATGCTCAACTTCATTAATCATTAGAGAAATGAAAATCAAAACTACAATGAGATATCATCTCACACCAGTCAGAATGGCCATCATCAAAAAATCTAGAAACAATAAATGCTGGAGAGGGTGTGGAGAAAAGGGCACACTCTTGCACTGTTGGTGGGAATGTAAGTTGATACAGCCACTGTGGAGAACAGTATGGAGGTTCCTTTAAAAACTACAAATAGAACTACCATATGACCCAGCAATCCCACTACTGGGCATATACCCTGAGAAAACCATAATTCAAAAAGAGTCATGTACCAAAATGTTCATTGCAGCTCTATTTACAATAGCCTGGAGATAGAAACAACCTAAGTGTCCATCACCAGATGAATCGATAAAGAAGATGTGGCACATATATACAATGGAATATTACTCAGCCATAAAAAGAAATGAAATTGAGCTATTTGTAATGAGGTGGATAGACCTAGAGTCTGTCATACAGAGTGAAGTGAGTCAGAAAGAGAAAGATAAATACTGTATGCTAACACATATATATGGAATTTAAGAAAAAAAAATGTCATGAAGAACCTAGGGATAAGACAGGAATAAAGACACAGACCTTCTAGAGAATGGACTTGAGGATATGGCGAGGTGGAAAGGTGAGCTGTGACAAAGCGCGAGAGAGGCATGGACATATATACACTACCAAACGTAAGGTAGATAGCTAGTGGGAAGGAGCCGCATAGCACAGGGAGTTCAGCTCGGTGCTTTGTGTCCGCCTGGAGGGGTGGGAGGGAGGGAGACTCAAGAGGGAAGAGATATGGGAACATATGTATATGTATAACTGATTCACTTTGTTATAAAGCAGAAACTAACACACCATTGTAAAGCAATTATATTCCAATAAAGATGTAAAAAAAAATGTTTCATAAAACAGTAAAAAATTAGAAACAAAGTACGTATCTAACAATCAGGGAATTATGGACGGAAGGAAGGAAGGAAAGAAGGATAGAAGAAATGAAGAAATGGAGGAAAGAAGGAAGGGGAAGGAAAACTATACCCATACAATGGATTTGTTATGCAGTCAGTAAAAACATGTCCAGGAATATTTAATGACATGGTTAAACTGCTCATGATACAATGTTTAGTAAAACTCTATAAGAGGGTGATCAAAGCTTTAGGGAATAACGTAGATGACCATATATACACATACACACGTAAACGACAATAATATTTCTTAGTTCACAGAGTGCAGAAAATGTAACTTTATTTTTTTTATATCTCAACTTAATTTTTCTTTTATTCCCTCATTTTGCCTTATGACAGGAAATGAATCTAGTCAACTGAGAGGTAGCTTAGTCACCCTGGGATATTCCCAAGTACTTTGTATTTAAACAATCAGTTAAGCGTTTCCCCCTTCTCTCTTACTTCCGTTAGATTCCATTCCCCGGTGTGTATCACAGAGTGTTGGTATCACAGAGTGCAGAAAGACTAGCCTTTCGCTGCCCTCTGTCCCTCACGGGCATCCGCTGAGTCATCATTTGTTTACTTGGTCGTCTGCATTTACTAGGCTTGCCTCCGTTGAGATACCTGTGGCTCCACCACGGTTTGTACCCAAGCCTCCTCTCAGCCCTTCTCCACACTTTGGGGCACATGAAACTCTAGGGTATTTTCCCAAGCCTCCTGGGCCACAGGCAACGTGGGGTCCCTGATTAGGCTTTTCCTGCTTCATCCACTTCTCCGCGACTTCTGTGACATGTCAGTACGCAGGACTTCTGTGTCAATGTCACTGTCCCTTCAGATTTCCCCAGGAGTCAGGATCCAGGTCTCTGCTTGAGGTCCCCAGCAGCACTGCTCTGAAATATCTATCAATTCACAACGTATGGGAGTGTCTCCGGGACCTACACCACACCGAACTCAATCATACTTCCCAAATCTCTCCTTCCTCAGCTGTGCAATGTTTAGCAAATCCATGATAAAGTGGATTTGAAAACTGGATCTTACATCATTCATTCTTCCAAAGTCTATTATTTATAAAATGAAATTTAGCTTTTGTACACAAAAGTCAGACTTTAAGACTCAGAAATCCTTTTTGTCTAAGTAAAGTATTTTCTGGGAATTTCAAGTCTATTTTGAAAACTTAAGTACTGATAATTGTCTCATTTCTTTCTCTTTGCTTTCCTATTGTAACCTTACGCTGAGTGCCCATAGAGAAGTTTTGCTGGTGACTGAACAATTGAAGAAAGGATGGGAATAAAAAGGAATGAATATATGTACACACAGACAAACAGATATGCGTGCACATAAGCATACATATTTATATAAAGAATAGAAAAATCAATTCAACAGAAGGTTTTAGCGGTTGTCTATACATTTTCCCCCATATTTCCTAAATGCCTAGAAGGATCATGTTTCATATCATCAGAAAAAGAAAATGATATATAAAAATAAATCAGCGAGCAAGGTCTCTGAAGCCCATCATCACCACCCACAGTGAAGGAGGTAGAGGAAGGGACCCGAGCCTTCTGCTGGCCTCACTCAAGAATCTCCTCTCCTCAATCTCTGTGTTACATGATCTTTGACCCTATTGACCACCCTCTTCTTGAAACCCTCTCCTTTCCTCGGCTTTCAGAGCACCAAGCTCTTTTAGCTCTTTTCCTAGTTCTCTCATCTATCTAAAACCTAGACCTCAAGTCTGAGTCTGATGCTGTAATAAGATGAGACATTTGCGGGTCCTGGGAGGGAAATAGGGTAATTTGCATGAAGGAGTAATGTCAAAATTTGTGGCCAGAGGATTTACAATGGTAATAAAGATGATGACACATTTTCTTGAATCTGACAGGCTCTGTGACTACTTTGACAGATATGGCAGAAGTGACACTGAGGGCTTTAAAACACTGGCAGCTTCCATTTCTGTCAGGAGGAGCTCTTTCTTTAGGAGCCCTGAGCCACAACGAGAAAAGTGAACTAGTCTGAGAATAGATACTCTGCTGCAAGGAGCCCAAACTAACCACAGAGTATGCCATTTGGAGAGAGATAGTATGAAATGGTGGTTATTTTAAGCCACTAAATTTTGGGTAGTTTTTATGCTGTAATGGATAATTAGAACAGATTCCCCCCAATAAAAGGGACTAATACTACTGTAGCTCACTAGGAGAAGCTATAGTAAGAATTATCTTCATAACATGTTCCAGAATTTCTGTGAGGGAGGGGACTTTTTTGTTTAGGAAAATACCTTGATAAGCCAGTTAGGACTAGAAGGTGAGAACCTAAGGGGATGAGTTGGTACAGAGAGATAAAAAGATATAACTAAACCACTTTGAATTGAAAATGGCCAGGAATTTGGAGGCAGGGAAGAGCAATAGAGAAGTACACAGTGTTAAGGGAAGAGAAACAGAAGAGGGGCAAGTAATGTGGCCGGAATTTAGAACCCAAGTTGCAGAAATGACTGAAAGACTTTAAATACATGAACATCTAAGAAATTTGATTTGGTTCCATATTTGTGATGAAAATCTCTCCATTTCTGCAGAACTTCCATCAAATGTGCTACCAGTATTAGATACCTTTTGTTACATTTTTTTTTTTAAATGGTGGAAATTGAGAAAAATGTCTGAGTGCCACACTCAGGCAGACTTGGTGAGAACAGAGACAACAGGGACCAGTTCCTACACTGAATTACTTTAAGATAGTGGTTCCCAAGAGGGAGTGATTTTGCCCCCCAGGGAACATTTAGTATTGTCCGGAGACACTTTGAATTGTCATGGCTGGGGACAAGGCAGTCATGACATTCAGACTGACATTGGGTGGGCAGATTCTGGGGATGCTGCCAAAAATTCCTACAATGTACTAGACAGCCACCCACAATAAAGAACTGTCCTGCCTAAAATGTCAATAGTCCCAGGGTGGACAAATCCTGATTTAGGGGACACAAAAGTTCTGAGTCAGATGTGTCCGTGAGAACCCGAGTCTCCCACGGAATTTATAGAAACCTTGGAGAAGATGTTAGACTTTCTACAATCCATGGAATATAATTTGAATCAGTCTTACCTAAATTTTCAGGGCAGGATTGTTCTATTCAACATCTGGGTTATGGCATCAAATGAGAAAACTGAATTAGTTATGGTTCTTATTTGCAAGTAACAGAAACTAACTCTGGGGAAATTGAGCAGGAAAGGAATGTATCGAGCAATAGTGAGCAGCTCATAGAATCTCTGGAAGAGCCTGGGAATATGGCTTGTTCTTTTCTGAAAAGCATACTGCAGAGCCGGTCCGTGGAAACAGTGGGGCTCTCATCACTGGCACAGACACTGCTGGAATGAAGGAAGTATGAATGTACTAGAAATTATGATAGGATGGAATTTTCAAAAGAGGAAGGGAAAAAGAAACAACAAAGAAGTTTATTTTAAAAATATATAAATGTCTTTCAGCCTTAACATTTAAAAAATGAAAACTCAGGCATTTGGGTTTAAAGCTTCATTGCCATCTTTGACCCCATAATCACAATCCAAGTCAGAACACATTTGGATAATTACACTTCCTCCTAACCGGCTCTCTGTTTTCAGTCTCCCACCTTTAACGAATCTTACTCTCCACTGGAAGGTTAACCTCCATAGAGCACCATTTGGATCATGGTGCTTTCCCACAAAGAAATTACACGTAAGTCCTTTTGCCAAAATAAAAATATCCAAATATAATTTGACATCTTCAAAACACTCTGTGATCTCCTCTAAACCTACTTTTCAGTTTTCTCTTCCATTACTCTTCCAAGCAAATGGTTTGCAAATTGAGCCCTTACTATACCATACATATCCAAATTACTGTGTGACCTGGAGAAAATTAACATATTTCTCTGAACTCATAAGAATAGAACATGGAAATCATACAGTCTACACTGCTCATTGGTAGAATAGTACATGGAAGTCATATGGTCTTCACTGCTCATTGGTAGCACTGGTAGCTGTAAACCTAGTGTCCTGAGATAACTGGAGCGTAAGCACTAAAGCACAGTCTTTCTCATGTCTTTTTGGCTGATGCAGTGGGATTAATTTCCAAGTCCAACCCTTTATCAAACAGATCTCGAAGATGCAACCCAGCATGTAGAAGGCTTGTAGAATTTCAGTCTCTCTACATAGAGTGTATATTTTAATGGAGCAGGTATGAATCTCAGACTGTAAACTTAGCTGTGTGATAAATATTGCCTTTCTTTAAATCAACTGAATTTTAACTCTGAGCCCTCATTTAGCTGGTGTCTGGGAAATTCAATCTCTGCCAATACGGTGGTTCTCCTGTTAGGGAGAATAAAATTAGGTTACTCTCCCATTATGGAGAATAAAATAAAAGTAGGGGGACTTCCCTGGTGGTCCAGTGGGTAAGTCTCCACACTCCTAATGCAGGGGGCCAGGATTCAATCCCTGGTCGGGGAACTAGATCCCACACGCACACTGCAACTAAGAGTCCGCATGCCGCAACTAAAATATCCCGCATGCCACAATTAAAAGATCCCACATGCTGCAGTGAAGATCCCACGTGCCACAACTAAGACCCAGTGCAGCCAAAATAAATAAAAAATAAATAAATGTTTTTTAAAATAAATAAATAAAATAAAAGTAGGTTTCATGGTGTTTTAGAAACAGATGGCCATAAGAAGTAATCTAAAACTGTAAGTTCAATGGAAATATAGATAGTAATACTTAAATAGAAGAAAATATCTCATTCTTAGAGAATAATAACGTTGTTATTGTTATAGCTAATGCTTATAACGGGAGAGACAGGCAGTCAGAATAACTGTCCACCTTCTCTGTAGTTCTCAGCTTTACTGGTGGTTATATTGGCTGTAGGACTAAGGTTCTGGCCAATAGAATGTGGGCAGAAGTGAACTTTGACCCTATTGACCACTAGTGGTCACACTCTCCAGTCATTTCTAGCCCTTAAAAGTCATACCAGACAATCCTCCACGCTCACCAAAGTGACCTTGAAGGTCACATGTTTCAGATGGTATAGGCTCAGGTGGGAAGCACCCTGGGTGTCCAAGTCAGCTGACTTCAGGAGAGACACCCACCCCAACCAGTGCACATCAGACTGCCATGTGAGAAGGGAATGACTCTACTGTGATTAAGTCCTTGAAATGTGGGAGTTTACCTTCTAGAGAAGCCTATCCCATCCTATCTCAACTAATAGAATTATTAAGTGCTTACTATGTACCAGGCACTGTTTTAAATGCTTCATGTGTATTAACTCATTTTGTGATGAGTTAGACATATTAACAGGTATTGTAACGTCATGGTAGTAGAATGATGCAGAAGTACAAATCTAAAATGGCCATTGACCTCCATATTCATCACACACATCCTTACAGTATTTCTTCCCCCATCCGTTCTGCTGATCTAAATCTCACCCATCCCCAAGGAGGGAAAAAATAGCAAGCTGGGTAGAGTAAAGGAAACAAAGGCAGAAGAGGTTCTAATTTGTGTTTCTTTAATACAAATAGGTCAATCTAATCCTGCTTGTTAAGAACTTCTTGGGGGTTGTGCATGCCTGTCATCTCTCCTCCTGGTGTACCCCTGTAAATGAATCACTGTGTGCACATTCTTTTTGCCTTCTCTAAATGCAAGCACCATTGCTGCTAAAGTGGGTCTCCAGACTGGGAGACGGTGGATCTCACTCTTCTGGTGGTGTTTGTAAACCAGATCAGGATTATAGCAGTTGTAGCGGGCTGCTGTGTCAACTGCTCATCTTGGCCCTTCCCACTACAAAGGAAACTAAGACCACCCAAGGTATGAGGGAGTGAGGAGGCTGTCAACAGCAAGAAGGATGTGAGAGCTAGCTCCTCTTCAAGGCACACAGTTCAATCTTCTCCTGCTGAGGAGGTTGCCAGCAAGCTGGAAAGGCATCTGGTGCAGATACTACAAGAATGGATTACCATGCAGTGTTACTTAAAGGCAAGTAAATGTTTTATATCTTGAACAGGCCACACTTGGGTATAGGGTGGTGGTAGAGGACATGTTATTGATCTAAAAGGGAAGCAAGGAGGAAATGTACCAAATTGTAGAGAAAAATACATCTAAGCAGGGGTAAGAAATCTCAGAACCTGAGGAGTGGAGAAAGGGATATTCTGCAGGCTTTGGACATGACATTGGGCCAAAAGAGGACATGGTCAGGGACTTCCCTGGTGGCGTAGTGGTTAAGAATCCACCTGCCAATGCAGGGGACGTGGAGTTCGATCCCTGGTCCAGGAAGATCCAACATGCCGTGGAGCAACTAAGCCCGTGCGCCACAACTACTGAGCCTGCTTTCTAGAGCCCGTGAGCCACAACTACTGAGGCTGCATGGCACAACTACAGAAGCCCATGCGCCTAGAGCCCGTGCTCCACAACAAAGAGAAGCCACAGCAATGAGAAGCCCGCGCACCGCAACAAAGAATAGCCCCCACTCGCCGCAACTAGAGAAAGCCCGTGACCAGCAACAAAGACCCAACACGGCCAAAAATAAATAAATAAATTTATTTAAAAAAAGAGGACATGGCCATATAAGTGGTCAGAGATATAGGAAACTTCAAAACAAAGAAAAAAACTAAATGGCACAAGTTTTCAATTATGGAAAGGTAGAAGAAGAGAAGTAGTGTGTTACTCAAGCATATATGTGCACACCAGTGTTGTCCTGGGAAATGTTTAGCCACTAGCTCTACCAAAAAAGTATGCATCCATATGCATAGTATCATTATAAACTTTACTAGGAATAAGTGCTTGATTGTTTTGATTACTATCAATACTAAAGAACTTACTATCAATTACTAAAGATACTAAAGAAGTTGCTCACATCACTGGCCTATGAGTTTACATCTGACATGAATATAAGTTGATACTCTCTATACATTAACAAGTGAGAGAAATGTGAAGCAACAAAGACGTATGTCAGAACTTGAATCATCCATGATGATGTTCAAGACATCTTTCATGAATCAGATAACAGATTTTTAAATACTGGAAGAATATTTCCTCAATGTTCTGTGCTATTCACAATGGAACAGGCACAGATACAACACACTTTTAAATTGAGCCTACAGTATTACCATTTCTCCATCACTTTCTTAAGACTAAACAGTCAACAGAATAATAAATCAAGCCTTGATTGGTAGAGTCTGCTGATTTCTGTGGTGGTAGTAGTAGATTTTTTATTAGGGGTAAACTAATTACAAACTACCAACAAGGCGTCACTGAACGCAGAGCTGGGAAGAGATACACAGCAGCACACTATTATATGGTATTTCCACCAGACGGATGTAACAGACATAAATAACTATACGTGTAGAAAATAGTTCTGTACAATTAATGGTCATAGGTAATTTCTGGAGTTCACCCAAATCTCTAGTCTTCATGATCCTTTTGAATCTGATGGATCTGCCATTTCTGATCATGCTTAGGTGGAATTTTACAGCAGCTGAGACCCCTCAGAGGTCGTAATCTCTCCCAAGCACAGGACAGGTAGTTAGGGGAGAACATTCTCCTCTGTCTGGCCTCTAGGATCTCTACCCTCCAACTTTTGCTTCAATTCTAGGAATCTCTACTGTCCAACTTTTGCTTTTCCAAGGCCCTTTCTCTACTCCAGGCCTCCTCGCAAAATCCTAACACTGGACTTAAGCTTTCATAGAAAGCTTTCACCAGGAGAGCCTTTGAATTCCCCATACTTCCTTCCTCCTAATATATGTGAGGCAAGGAAATTACAAAAGCTGCCTGCCTTTTCAATGGCAGAAGGGAAATAGAAGTCTGGGAAAAACAGTATAAGTTCAATTTTGGGAAAAACAGTATAAATTCAATTTTCAAAAATGTATTCCACCTCACAGTTTGTCCAACTAAAGCAAGGCTTCAGTTTGAATATCTACAAGGGAGCCACATTTTCTCAGCCAGTAAGGTCTATATTTGACTATCCGTCCTTGGTGCAGTTTATTTCTAATTAATTACTAAAATACCTGTGAAAATGCAACAAAAATATGAAAATTTATAACAGTGACAAAAAAACACAAACCTTTAGCCAGAATTCTGGAGGAATAACCACTAAGTACAAGGTATATGCAGCAGAATTAGAGATTTTAGTCATTGGTTAATACATAATTTGTGATAGAAAACAAAGTAAACCCGCTGGCCTAGAAGAGCAAGGAAGAAAACACAGAATGAAGCCTGTGAAAAAAAAAATTATAGAAAAGAATGTACGGAGATATATGTAAGGAGGGAGCATGGTGCCTAGCACATTTGATGAGTGTCCACTGGTGATAGTAATCACAACAGTTGTAATAGAAAATCCAGAGGAAATCATATCCATGATTTTACTGTCTATGAGTTTATTTACTATAGGGACAAGAAAAAAATTTAGACAATAATTTTGCATCTTTAAGATAATGAAAAAACTTGGCCTCTAAAGTACAGGCAGAGAAAGCAATAAAGATAAGTGAGGGAAATATAACAAGATTTACAGGGCAGAAGAATATTAAAAAGTACTTAGAAGGCAGGAAAGGCAGCAATACCACTGCAGAAAATGACATTTGTGGACATGGAATGCAAATCTGAGATTTCTTTTTAGACAGCAGGAAAAAATGACAAATGTATAAAAATCATTAAAAATAAGAAAATGATAAATATGAAAACAAAGATTAGAAGTACAATTTTAAAACTACAGCTATTCCCAGGTGTGGCTGGGTGGGATAAACTTGATACTTCAGACACACACACACACACCCCTTAGTATCAGAGAGAGATCGGTCAAAAGAATTTAAATGGAGCTGTCTAGTAGGCAGGATAATGCCTCCCACAAAGAAGTCTACATCCTAATACCTGGAACTTGTGAATATGGCAAAGGGGAATTAAGGATGCAGTTGAAATTAAGGTAGTTAATCATTTGACTTTAAAATAGGAAGATAATTCTAGATTACATGGGTGGGACCAATGTAATCACAAGGGTCCCTAAATGTGGAAGAGGGAGAAGAGTTAGTGTCAGAGTGATGCTCTGTTAGGAAGATTCAGGCAGCTACTGCTGGCTTTAAAGGCAGAAATGAGCCAGGGCCAAGGAATGTGGGCAGCCGCTAAAAGCTGGAAAAGGCAAAACCAACAGGCAAAACGGATTCTTCCCTAGATCCCCCAGAAAGAATCCAGCACTATAGACATTTTGTTTTTAGCCCAGTGAGACCCATTTCTTACTTCTGACCTCCAGAATTGTTTGGAGTAGTTTATTACAGCAGCCATAGGAAACTAATACAGCTGGAATAACTTCTACACAGCACATAGGCTATTTGCCTTTCATAGTCATTCTCTGCTCCTCATTTTTACACTGATGAGGCTGCCTGTCAAATGCATTTCATTTCCCTTCTTGTATTATTTTTACAAGAATCATATGATACAGTTTAAAACTTTTATAATGAAAAATTTTAAACACATACAAAGTGAACAGAAAATTATATAAATGAATTGTGTGTATATATAAGGACTCATACCCACGACACAGCTTCCACAATTATCAACATTTTGTTATTCTTGTTGCATCTAATCTCCCTGCTTCAACCTTCCTCACTCAATTATTTTTTACAGATTTATGCAAAATGTAAATGTATGTATCTGAAATTTGAAATGCACAAATCTTAGCTGTACATTTTGATAAATGGATACATCCAGGTCATCCAGACTCCTATCATATGAACATTTCCATTTCCCTAGAAAGTACCCCAATGTTCCTTTCCCACTCTCAACACCCATTTTCCATGTTCTAGAACATCACATGAATGAAACATCCTCTTTTGAGTTCAGCATGTCTGTTAGACTCATTCATGTTGTTACCTGTATCGATAATTCATTCCTGTTTGTCGTTGAGTAGTATTTCCTTGTATAAATTTGCTTATCCATTTTCTTGTTGATGAACATTTGGTTTGGTTCCAGTTCTTGGCTATTGTAAATAAAGCTGCTGGGACATTTTTGTACAAGCCTTTTTTGCATACATGTGTTTTTATTTCTCTTAGATAAATCCCTAAGAGTGGAATTGTTGGACAAAAGGGGAGGTGTATGTTTAGCTTTGTAAGAAACTGTCAAATATTTTTCCAAAGTGGTTGTACCACTTTACATACCCATCAGCAGTGCCTGAGAGTTCTTCATCAAACTTGGTATTGTCATTCTTTTTCATTTTAGCAGCTTAATGGAGATATATTGGTATCTTGTGGTTTTAATTTGCATTTCCCTGATGACTAATAACGTTGTGCACTTCACTTATGTGTTCCTTGGTTATTTATATATATCTTCCTTTGTTCAGTGTTTGTTTGAATTTTTTTTGCCCATTTTTAATTGGGTTGTGCCTTAGTCAATTAGGGCTGCTATAACAAACTGCCATAAACTGGGTAGCTTATAAGAACAGAAATTCATTTTTCATTGTTCTGGAGGCTGGACAGTCCAAGATCAAGGTGCCAGCTTGGTCTATTTCTAGTCGGTGAGATCCTCCAACCTCTGCCTCCGTCTTCACATTGCCTTCTCCTCTGTGTGTACCTGTGACATCTTCCTCTTGTAAGGATACATGTACTGGCATTTAGGGCCCACCTGGATAATCTAAGATATTGTACTATTCACATCTCAAGATCCTTAATATAACATCTGCAAAGACCCTTTTTCCAAATAAGGTAACAATTACAAGTTTCAAGGATTAGGACCTGATATCTGCACAAGAGTTTTTGCAAATATATAGCAACACAATTATCTTTTTATATTCACCTTGTATTCTGAGGCCCTTCTTACCTCATTAATTATATCTAGTGGCTTATTTTTTCTTATTGATTTCTTAAGGTTTTCAATGTGAACAATCATTTGAAAATGTTATGCCTTATATTTCTTTTTCTTGCATTATTTCACTGCATGTAATACCTTTAGTCTTAAAATATAAACATTATAAAATAATGTGGATTTAATCATTTGTAAACAATTTCAAGTTCTTGCACAGTTTTCCAAAGGTTAATTGATTCAGTTTGGGACTTCCCTGGAGGTCCAATGGTTCAGACTCCACGCTTCCACCGCAGGGGAATTAAGATCCCGCATGCAGCAGCCAAGAAATAAAAAGGTTTTTTAAAAAGTGATTCAGTTTCACCTTTATAAGGACAATTCTCAAATCTGTATTGCAAGCCTTACCTCCTTCTGGAATTCCAGGACTTGATTTCTAAGAGCCTCATAGATTTTTCAACCTAGGTAATTCATTAATGCCTCAGCATTAATCATCAATCCAAAACCAGCATTATCATATCTCCACTCCAAATTAGCTTCCCTATATCTGTGACTGTCACTAGCACTGTTGATTCACTACAGCTTGAAATACTAGTCATCTTTGATTCCTGTCCCTAGTTTCTGCATTTAGTTTTCCATTGCTTTAAATATTTAAAAATATCCTTTTAAATGATCTCTCACCTCTACCCCCATTGCTGTACTTAGCTCAGACCCCTCACACTTGACTTTCTCATCTAGCCTTCCCAACCTTCAATCTCTCTCTTTACAAATTCATCCTTTTCTGTTTTTTTTTTTTTCCCCAGAATTATCTTCCTTAAGCCCACTTGATTAAGCTATAGTTCTGCCCTGTAGCAGAACTTCCACCCCTTACTAGGTCCTCAGTATGTACTCAATCATTGTTTACCTTTGTAAACATTATTTACCTTTTTAGGTATGTGCCTCCCTAGCCAGACCATGGTTACTTGAGAGCAGGGCTGGGTTTTACTCTTTTTAAAAAATCTATCCATGTACGTATGTGTGTGTGTGTGTGTGTATATATATATATATATATATATAAAATCCAAATGAGGATTTTTAGGAAATCATTTATAATGTTTGTTGACGAGGATTATGACATGCTTTTCTGAAGGGTGGGAAGAGTCTGATAACCCTGATGGTGCAGCTATGTGTGACTTAGCTAGTTTCCCTCTCCAGGAAACCACAGAGGAAAAGTGCAATGTCAGGGAACTTGGGCATCTCCCAGGAAGAACTTGGCAAAAACTTCTATTGTAAAAATTTTAATACAAAACTTAAGAAAACAAAGGCAAATATTTCAGTTTCCATTAATATCTCCCTTTCTGAAGATCCCTGATTCTCTGAAAAATGTCTTTTTGCAGGTAAATATATTAATAAATGTTTTGGGATTTTTAACTGGTGCACTGCTCAATTTCCATCTGAACCTGAGAGTTTAAAATAGTAAAATTATTTCATGACTACTGGACCAGAAAAACATTTTTAACATCTATTTCCTTAAGTAAATAATACACATGTTAACAAATTCAGAGTATAAAAGGATTTACAGTGAAAGCAAGTCTCCTTTCCCCTCACGACTCACCATCCTCAAGTCCTTCCTCAGACCCTTACTGAAAAGGAAAAAGAGTCCTCCTGTGTCTACTCTTGATACTCTCTGAATCCTCTGCTTTATTTCTGACACTTCTAGTCACCAAAAGTCAGTGAGGGTGGTGGGGATTGGGATGGTTCCCTCACATCAAGCAATTTTCAGATTCTCCAGACACCGGCTGGGTGTTCTATAATTTAATTCAATTGTGACACTATCTACTTGGAGATAGCATCAGATCCTACAGGTTAGGGGCTCAGCCCCACAAGACTGGTTCCCTACCCCCTCACTTCAGATCCAATCACAAGTCCAGGTTGTTACTGTTACCAAACAAAATTTGGGTCCACTTGCCTGCAGTGCAACAAAGCCAATCTACTGACGCCAGGTTGTGGTGAAGGAAAGTATAGCATTTATTTGCAGGGTGCCAAGCAAGGAGAACAGGCAGCTCATGCTTAAAAGACCCAAACTCCCTGATGGCTTCCAGGAAGGTTTTTAAAAGCAACATCTGGGTTGAGGGTTGCAGCTCGTGACTTTAATCTGATTGCTGGTGAGGTAACAGGATGAAGTTTCAGGAATCTTATTCATCATCCTTCTGGTTGCAACCAGTCTGGGGTTCACTGCTTGTGGTCAGCATGTAGTTCCCATTCTCCACCTGGGTGAGGGTCTTAGTTTCTGCAGAACAACTCAAAGATATGCATCAGATGGTTATGTGTATCCCTTGAGGATGAAATATGACTCTGTTTTATCACTGAACTATTTGCTTTTCCTTTGTTTCTGTATTCCCTCACTTCCCTAATTAGTAATTGCTTGAGTCTGCAAAGTAGAACTCAGAGAAGGCCGGGAGACTAAAGCCTTTTTCTATAAACAAGAAACAGGGGCACAGAGAGGCTTTTGTACCCAGGAGGGCCTCATTGGGTTAGGTGTTAAATCTAGGTTTGGTATCATGGGATTTAGCATAAGTGACACTGTTTGGGGCCTGTGGTTTTTCTCTTTAACAGCAACAAGTTCAATATTATTTTTAAAACACCAAATAGTCTAACACAAGCCAAACAAAACAGGTCAGGGGGATGAATTTGGACCAATGGTGGCATTTTGATTACACAATATTCTGCCCCTTTATTCTCATGTGATACTATATATTGGAAATTGTTCCTTATCAGGACAAAGAGATCTAACTCATAGACTTTCATGGCTAGTATGAATATAATTTATTTAACTATTTCTATTTCTGGCTATTTTTCTTGTTAAATTAATTAAACAAAAAGGTCATTAGACAAGATGGTTCTAATGTCTTGGCAGTGTGGAGGAGGAAGAAATTTTCCTCTACCCTTCTAGCTTCTTCTGTCTGGCCTTGAAATGGAGCAGGATGCTGTGGGGTCCTCCTGGTACAAAAGCCTTTCTATATCCCCCATTTCTTGTTTGTAGGAAAAAAGCTTCAGCCTCCTAGACCTTCCCTGAGTTCCAAAGGGCAGGTTCAAACAGTTTCTAATTAGGGAAGGAAGGGAATGCAGAAACAAAGAAGGAGCAATCAAGAGACAAGAGTGCAGCCATAAAGCAAGGTCCTGGTTCCTCCTCAAGGAATATATATAACTTTGAGTTCTTCTGTAGAAACTAAGGCCCCCACTCAGGTGGAGACTGGTAACTACAGGCTGAGTACAAGATTCCTGGAACAGGGTCCTGTTACCTCACCACCAACCAATCAGAAAAAAGTCATATATCCTGCAGCCTTCATCCTAATCTTGTTTATAAAATTCTTCCCCCCAAACCATCTGGGAGTTTGGGTTTTCTGAGCACAGGCTGCCCATTCTCCTTTCATGGCCCTTTCAAGAAACCTTTCTCTACTCCAAACCTCTAGGTTTGTTTGGCATCACTGTGTGTTGGGCATGTGAACTTGTGCTCAGCAATAGTCTAATAATTAAGTTGACATGAGACAGATAAATAGGAGACAATCAAACAACAGTTTAATAACATGTATACATGGGAGAGACCCGGAAAAACTGTGAATCGCCAAAATGACTGAAGCCTTACCTTAAATATCAGTACCATCCTCAGCTAAAGACAAAAGAAGATGTTGGGGATAGGGGCTTGGGACTTCAAAGGGGAGAAAGGACATTCACATGGAATTGGAAAAGTAAATATTTCCTAAATAAATGCTGGGCCATTCAGAGACAATTGGATGGAGAGTGGATTCTGATCACTAAGAGTTTCCCCCACTGCACTTAGTCCATATCTTTTACAGATATCTCTGGTGATAGCTCTATTCCTACAACAGGCCCTCTGTCTAAATTCCTTAGGCAGCTAAGGGGGAGGTAAAAAGAAAGACTTCCTGAGTCCTCTGTTTCTTAAAAATAATCAACTTAAATTAACCTCATGCCAAACAGACACATTTTGTGGTGGCAAATTTTGTTCCCCTATAGCACCCTACTAAGCAAAACAAAACCTAAGCCTCAAGGTCAAGAAATCAAAACCTAAAACAACCAATCAGAACAAGGTTAAGAAATCAAAACCTAAAACAACCAATCAGAAACAGCCAACTAGGCTTTCCCAAATAAGGTAACCACTTAAACTGCAGCCAACCAAATAATTTCCTTTCTTCACTTCTGTGTCTTCTCCATAAAAGTGTCAATGGATGGATCACTTCTAACCAATACTAGCTTTGTTACCGAATCCAATCTCACTCTGCTCGCCACACGACAGGCCAATAAATTGGGAGATGAGGTGTTGACGCAAGGAATAACGACTTTATTCGGAAAGCTGGCAGGCTGAGAAGATGGCGGACTAGGGTCCCCAAAAACCGTCTTATCGGGGTCTGGATGCCAGTCTCTTTTATAGAATCAGAGAGGGAGAGGCGGTGAGGAAGTAAAGTAAAAAGGGCCATGAGTCTTGCAAAACATCTCCTCCCATGGCCTGCATAGAGGCAGGGTATGTTAATTTCTTCTTTCCTGCAGCCATTCACAGGTGGGCAGGGTCAGATTGTCTCCCTGTGAGCTGAACAAAGGAAGGCACTTCAGTTTAACATTCAGGCAGAGGGGCAGGGTTCCCTGAGGCAGGCCATTATGTATGGTTATAATAACAAAAGCAATGAAAAGTAAAGGTCAAAGAAACAGATCCAGCATGGAGTCAAAATTGGCTCTTCCCTGTTACAGCTTGGTACTGCTTGATTTGAATAATTTTTGATCAAGTAAACCTTTAAAATTTTTATTGAGTCAGTTTATCTTTTAATGATGTTGATTCCGATCTTTTGCTACTTCATGCAATGCAGAAAGGAACAGCATGTATACATCTTTGCATGACTTGTAAGCAGATGAGGTAGAGGGTCTGGAGAAAGAAAACTACGTATGGCTTTCATGGCATTAGAGAAGGCATTTTGGGCCAAAGCCATTGTGTGATCTCAGCCTGGCCACAATGCTTGTCCTCAGGTCTCAGTAATTAATGATCTTAAGGGAACAAAAGAATGCAGAAACAAACAACTGTTATCAGGCAAGAGAAGTAACAATAGCAAAGAGAATGTATCAGTTGTAAAGACTCCCAGTTCTGCTTCTCTGGTAAAGATTAGCCTGAAGCCTCAACCACCAGATCAACTGGCACCTAAGGGATGATGATGTTGACCTTTTCTGACCTGTGTGACTCCAATCAACTCAAGCTTGTACTCTGTTGACTGCCCAAACCCTTCATAAACATGCATGTTCCCTTAGCTTACAACTTCCCAAATTTTGCTGTTGGAGGAATCACTGCTTTGGGAGATTCCCAGTTTTCTCCTCACTTGCTGCAAGGAATAAATCCTTCCTTCTCCTGAACTTTGGCTTAGTTGTGTCTTTTGGCTTGACACCCACCAAGAGGAGAACCCAGTTTTTCGGAGAACAGATTCAGTAGGCTAAATACCTAGACAAAGAATCACAAAACAAGGACTTTGTAAGATGTAAAGATAACCCATATATGAAAGGAGTTGCCATTACTTGGTTTCCACTTTTTTTCCCATAAAACAACTGGAATTAACAGGAACAAAGGAATTTTTGCATAAGTCTACAATCCTGGGAAAACCTACATTTTGTACAGATCAGTATAGCAAGTTACCATTTGTACTTGCCATTAAAACAGTCACCACACTAAATATAATAAAGAAAATCCCAGAGTCCTTCATTTGGGAAGTTTACTACCATAGGCTGGGGCTATATTTGGTGTTACTGTGAATGGATGCACACTGTCTTATGAGTCTGATGATTACGGGAAAGGAATTTTGTGTGTAGCATGTGCCGGGGGTGGAGTTCTTAAAATGAAGCGGGCATACCCAGCCCTCTGATATTGGGCCACTAATTGACTTCACTACCTTCCACAGGCCACATCCCTTGTATGGGTCCGTTTCCACATAAAACGTAAAATGATAAGAGTTGGAATGGGAAAAGCGTATTTAAAGTCATAGAACTGACTTAGACCACTTAGATAATGAAGACAGAGAAGAGAAGGGGTCCAGGATCTCAAGAGATCCTACGTTTAGAGGCTGGGAGGAGGAAATGGCAAAGGAGACTGGGGAGTAGCAGGTCCTTGAGAAAAGGTGAATGTGATGTCCCGAAAGCCAGGAGAGGGAAGACGATTAAGGAGTGTGCTAAGATCCAATATTCTGAGCTGAACGCGGAGCGGTCCAGTGACCACTGGCAATATGGAATTGTTGGAGGCTTTGACAACAGCAATTTCAACAAATTAGTGTGATTAAAAGCCAGATGAAAGCCGGTTAAGGAGTAAATGAACAAAATCATTTTTGACGCCTTTATAAACTGCACAAGCTCGTCCCAAGCCCTTAGGTCTCCTAATTCATGACCCCTCTTAGATCTGACCTTCAGAGATTCTAAAGCATTTAACTTGTCCAGTACTTCTCCAGCCTCCGGAGACTGCTCTAAGAATATGAAAGTACTTCGTAAACAAAGAGGCCAAACAAAGGAGCAGGGCAAAGGGGCAGCCGTGGGTTTTCATTACTCTGTTCTATTACTCTATCCCTGTACTGCACTCATTTTGTATTCCCTAGTTTCCTCTATGCACCTGCAATAACAAATTTTCCAAATGGTAGCCACCCAGTAAGAATTTATCACTCCGTATTTCTCGCCCTTCAGCCCCTGCCCCACACCTCGACCCCTCCCCTCCCCAAGTCTTTAACCAGAGAGGCACGAATTCACCATTCCACTCTGGAAACAAAAAGGGAGGGGCGGGTCGGGGCGGGTCGGGGAGAGGGGAGGGAAGAGGGGAGGGGAGGGGAAAATACTGCGGTTCCTACAGAGGCTTTGAGCGCACGCGTGAGTCCTCCCCCGGACCGTTTGTGCTGCCCTCCTAGGAAGAGGGGTGGGGTGGAGGTTTGCCCGACGGACCGAGTACGGGTGCCGAGCAGGCTCTCACGGAAGTCCATTCGCTATTGGGAGGTCCGCAGTGGCTGCTCTGTGCCCTTGTTGCCGAGGGCCTCTTCTTCGGTCATTCCTGGAGTAGGAGCCGGACTGGGGCTGACACCGGGGCTCCCACCGGCCGCCTCGGCGCCTGTGTGACCTCCTCGCTGGCGGGATGTGGCGACTACGCCGGGCTGCCGTGGCCTGGTAAGTGCGGGCTCCGACCTGGCCCCGTTATTTCCGGGGCCTCCAGAAAACGAGGTTGTCCCATCACGACATACAGAATGTGCAGGTAACTCTCAGGCCAAGCAGAGAGCAGTTGGAGGATTCCGGGATATTTTTGAGGACCCGGAGTGACAGGAGCCCTGACTAGGCTTACCTAGGTACTGGCCCCTGTCTGTGTTCCTATGCCCCTCGGAAGATTCTGGGCGCTTTTCAGTCTTGGCCTTTTCTATTGTCCTTTTGTGCCTGCCCCTTTCACCTTTCTGTCCTCGCTGTTATCTCTGTCTCTGGTGGCTTCTTGTTTCTGTCCGGGCTCTATGACTCTAACCATGTGTCACCCTTGCCGCGTCTCTTAATTCTCACTGTCTTTGGCTTCTGCCTCCATGCCAGCTTACATTGCTTTTGCAGGTACCTGAGCTCCTCTCTCGGGGTGAAGGGGACTTTGCCTCTTTCCTTAGTACGCTGAGTGAACATGATTTGGAGTCAGATCTGGAGCGGTGACGCATACATGTAGTGTCAGAGATGGTGATTAGAGATATTCTCTAAATAGCAGCTTTTTTCAGTGTTTAGGAAGGGAGACTTGCTTTTTGGATGTGAGGTGGTGAATGTAGCACCACCTTTCTAATCACTGTGTTATTGTTGCCCTGGTCTGTGTTAATCCTAAACCGAAAATCATAGAAGTATTTACATTTCTATGGGTTACTATGTGCATTTTAATGAAATTAAATTTGACTTTAATCTTTACACGTAGCTGTGTTCTAGTATCCTTAGATATCTTCAGGTTTAACTCATTGTTGCAGGCATTTGATGAGAAGTAACATACATCAAGCAAGGTTGGAAAAACTTGGTTTTCCTGAATTAACTCAGTCTCTAAACACCTGTCTTGAATTTTTTTTGGAACGTTTTTAAGTGGTGTAATTTATAGTATTTATAAGAGAGGGGATCCATTTGTTTTGTGAAGGTTAATTTGAATCTAAATTTAGAACTGAATGGCATACAATAGTTGAAGTTTCAGTCAATTAGAATAATTGAATAAGTTACTTCTAATGTCATGGAATTTTAATTTCTGAGTAAATCCACAGCCCTTGGTACTGAACTAAGTTATTCACAACCTTTTTATTTCTACTCCTCAGTATTTACTGGGGAAATATATCTAATTTTCTTTAAATAAGAAAAGACTTTGCAGAAAATAGAGTACTTTGTTGGAGCAATTAAGATATGTAGGAAAAACTTTAAAAATTGAGTTTCCAACCAACTAATTATCAAATGATAATTGTTATTCAATTGGATGCTGTCGGCTAAATTGTTTTTAGAGTTACTCTTGACTCTGTAGTCATGACTTAAAATGTCTTACGTTGATAGCACAGTTTAGCTGCCTGCAGAAGTAGAGATGCGTAAGGTCAGATGCCCCAAGTTCTGGAGTTTGTCCTTTGATGTAGTTCCTATGCATGTTATGAAGGAGTACATTTAAATTCTTACTCTTTAATAAATAAACATTCTTTGACATATATATCTAAATATGTGCTCATAGACATGTCAGAAGACCAATGGCCAACATTTATTTAGGTGCAATAAATATTTGCATAAACTTGTTGAAAAAATAATAACATGCTAGGAAACAGTACATAGATTAAAAGGAGATGATGGACGAGTGTGAATAGATGATTTCTGGGGTTGGGGTCGGGGAGCCTTGTTTTGCATCACATTTGATTTTTAGTTTGGTCTAATATATAGAAGTATATATTCAAATTCCTTTTCCACCATTCACTAGTCATTCTACCTTAGGCAAGACACAGTTTAAAAAAAGCAAGTTGGTCAAATAAGGATACTTACCTTACTGGGTTTGTCTGAGAGTTAACAGTAGCATTTGTGTAAACGTCTGACATAATGCCTGGCAGTTAGGTACCCCTTTCCCCTCACTGTGCTTCTTCACAGCATTATTTCAATGTTCCTTGATTCCTTTTCCTTAAGATATTTCTACTCCCGTGTAAATAAATGAATTAAAAATTTATTCTTTAGTATGGGGCCTGGCCCATAGTAAGCACTATGACGGTGTGTTGAATAAGATAATCAGGCGTATGTTTGCTGGTAGGAGACTTTCATTCTCTGCCAGGAAGGACAGGAGGGAAGAGTTCAGATAGTAGCATGTGCATTTAGATTCTTTTCTCTTTGGGGTATTCCCCCACCTTCTTTCTTTCTTTTTCTGGGGAGCCAGGTACATGAGGTGCTAATAATTTTTCCTTAATTTCCATTCCTGGACCATCTCAGGATTGTGAAACATAGATGAGAGAGCAAAGAATAGCTGTTATAAGCTACTGGAACTTCTGTGCTTAAAAGTAAAAGTTTACATGCCTTTTTTTGTATAGGTGCATCCATAATTCACACTTATTTTCATACCACCATTTTAGCCTAACATTACATGAAATCTTTTCATATATCTACATGGTCTTCATATTTATCACTTTAATGGCTATACACAGTATTCTCAGTATTCTCTTTTGTTTATGTACCATAGTTTATAAATTTATGCTCTTAATATTAGATACTTAAGTGGTAACATTTTTTGCTATTACAGCACATCTTTTCTTCCAGTTTTACTGAGCTATAATTGACATACAGTACTGTATAGGTTTAAGGTGTATAGCATAGTGATTTGACTTACATACATCATGAAATGATGACCATAGTAAGTTTAGTGAACAGCCGTCGTCTCATATAGACACAAAATTAAAGAAATAGAAAAAAATATTTTTTGTGATGAGAATTCTCAGGATTTACTGTCTTAACTTTCATATATAACATACAGCCTGTTAATTGTATTTATCATGTTGTACATTACAGTCTTAGTATTTATTTATCTTAGAACTCTAAATTTGTACCTTTTGACTGCCTTCATTCAATTCCCCCTTCTGCCACCCCCTTCCTCTGGTAACCACAAATCTGATCTCTTTTCTATGTGTGTTTGTTTGTTTTTGAAGTATAATTGACCTACAACACTGTGTTAGTTCCTATTACACAACATGGTGATTTGGTATTTCTATACCATTTCAAAATGATTACCATGATGAGTTTAGTTCGGATATGTCACTATACAAAGATATTTTGTTTTCAACTTTACTGACAGCAAATAGCTGTCAGTAGTTAATAAAATAAGTCTCTACCTTTTTTGATTTCAGTTTTGATTTCTTGGACCAGGATCATAGCCCACATATAGTAAATTAGGGGACAGGCTCTGGAGTCCCACTGCCTAGGTTTGAATCCTTCCTTTACTCCTTATGTCAATGCGGACTTCAGCAACTTACTTATGTCTGTCCGCCTTTTCCTCGTTGGTAAAATGGGGACGATACTAGTACTTTTATCATAGGATTATCAGCAGGATCAGATGAGTTAGCTCCTGCTGCAGCAGTGCCTGGCACACAGTAAATGGTTAGTAACTGTGGGCTATCGTAAGACACAGTGTGATTGGTCTTGTGTGCCTGTGTGTTTTCCCTTTTGCATATTGCTCTTTTATATCGTTTCCTTTGCATTGTTTCCCCATCTGATCTTTCCTCCACACCTATTTTTCTTTCAGTGAGGTCTGCCAGTCCTTAGTGAAACACAGCTCTGGAACAAAAGGAAGCTTACCACTACAAAAACTGCATCTGGTTTCACGAAGTATTTATCATTCGCATCATCCTATCTTAAAGCTTCAAAGACCCCACTTCAGGACCTCATTTCAGCAGTTCTCCTCCCTAACTAACCTTCCTTTACGTAAACTGAAACTTTCTCCAATTAAATATGGCTACCAGCCCCACAGAAATTTTTGGCCAGCGAGATTAGCTGCAAGACTCTTAAAACTTCGGTATCTCATACTCGGATCTGCTGTTGGGGGTGGCTATACAGCCAAAAAGGTGAGGTTAACTTTCCTACTGCTTTTCCAGTTATTCCAGCATGATTGTTTTAAAGTTTCTTAGCATATGTCGTTTTTCTTTAGTGCAGTAGAATGTAATTAGATGTTTAAACATTTATTGTGTGTCTCTATTATGTGCTAAATTGTTTTAATGGTGCTAATAGGAAAATGCTCTCTGAATCTTAGTTATTATAAGAGATGAAAATGGCCTAATGGAAGGAGCACTGGTCTGGGAGTAAGAACACTTAGGTTTGATTTTCAGCTTTGCCATTTAGTAGCACAGGCAGGGAAGTAAGTGGCATGCTCATGCAACTACTTTGTGGCAGCTCTGGGACCAAAGGCGGGGTATCCTGATCCGTGGTCTGTCTTCCTTGTATTCCTCGGTGTTGTTTAAAGCCAAATCATGAAACCCATTTGAAATAGGTGTACATTTTGAATTTTTCCATTTTCTGTATTTAGTAAAGGAGCATTTACGTGTTTTATATGCTTGTCTGCTAATTTACTTTTTGAAGAGCAGAGGCCACTTTGTTTCTAAAAATTCTGAACGTAATACATTGCTCTTAGTAGCTTAGCATGTTTTAACAAAATTAATTTAAATAGTTTTTAAAAATATTTTATATGGCATTCAGATCATTTGATTGGCATACTTTCTTATCTTTCAGACTTTTGATCAGTGGAAAGACATGATACCTGACCTTAGTGACTATAAATGGATTGTGCCTGACATTGTATGGGAGATTGATGAGTATATCGATTTGGGTTTGTATCAACATTAAAATACTTTTCTTGGTTGTATCTTTAGGAAAGAGAAATAGTTGTATTGAGATAGCTCCTTAACTCTAAGTTTAAGGTTGTAGCAGTTTTGTTTTGTTTTTTTGACATCTTTATTGGAGTATAATTGCTTTACAGTGGTCTGTTAGTTTCTGCTGTATAACAAAGTGAATCCGCTATACATATACATATATCCCCATATCCCCTCCCTCTTGCGCCTCCCTCCCACCCTCCCTATCCCACCCCTCTAGGTGGTCGCAAACCACCGAGCTGATCTCCCTGTGCTATGCAGCTGCTTCCCACTAGCTATCTATTTTACATTTGGTAGTGTATATATGTCAGTACTACTCTCTCACTTCGTCCCAGCTTACCCTTCCCCCTCCCCGTGTCCTCAAGTCCATTCTCTACGTCTGTGTCTTTATTCCTGTCCTGCCCCTAGGTTCATTAGAACCTTTTTTTTTTTGATTCCATATATATGTGTTAGCATATGGTATATGTTTTTCTCTTTCTGACTTAATTCACTGTGTATGACAGACTCTAGGTCCATCCACCTCACTACAAATAACTAGTTTTGTTTCTTCTTATGGCTGAGTAATATTCCATTGTATATATGTGCCACATCTTTATCCATTCATCTGTCGATGGACACTTAGGTTGCTTCCATGTCCTGGCTATTGTAAATAGTGCTGCAATGAACATTGGGGTGCATGTGTCTTTTTGAATTATGGTTTTCTCTGGGTATATGCCCAGTAGTGGGATTGCTGGGTCATATGGTAATTCTATTTTTAGTTTTTTAAGGAACCTCCATACTGTTCTCCATAGTGGCTATATCAATTTACATTCCCACCAACAGTGCAGGAGGGTTCCCTTTTCTCCACACCCTCTCCAGCATTTATTGTTTGTAGATTTTTTTTTATACAGCAGGTTCTTATTAGTTATCCATTTTATACGCGTTAGTTTATATATGTCAATCCCAGTCTCCCAATTCATCACACCACGATGTTTGTAGATTTTTTGATGATGGCCGGTTGTAGCAGTTTTATTTTAATGATAAAAGTAATAGAATAGCAGAAAAAAAATTGGTAAGAAAAGAAATCGTCCACTAGTTCATCAGTTTAACACAGCTGCCACTATCCTTAGGGATCAGTTTCTTTTAATTGTACCTATTTTGTGTATGTGGTTAATATTTTACTTTCCTTTTTAAGAATTATATAGTCATAGTGAACATACACTTTGCTATCTTGTCTTTTGCTACCTAACACATTTGTCAGCATTTTCTACTCTGCCGAGCAGCCTTCTTGAATATCATTTTCAATGTTGTATGATGTTACCCAGAACAGATGCACTGTGCTTCACCTAACTAGCTCCCTTTGATTGAGTACCTTGGTTACCTCTACTTTTTGTAACCAGATTCCTTAAAAGCCTTCTAGTGTCCAGAGTAATTTCTCCTGTTAGTCTTTCATTGTTCCCTTTTTCAAATAATAGATAGATGAGAAAAAAAGTATATTTGGTAGTTATGATTGCCAGTAACTCATGGTGATCTTTAGAAAAAGATTTTTTTTCTGATGAAATTATTTTCCTCAGGCCTCTTTTTTAAGACTTTGTGTAGACATTTTTTAGACTTTAACTTAGGTGTATATGGGGGTGGATTTGATCTCTGCATGCACAATTCACAGCACTGTCTTAAAGATAAAATTGTTGCATTGACAAAGATATTTACAGGAAAAGCACTCCTTCAAATTATTTTTCTAACGTTTATGAGAAGAGCTTTTAATGGTATGCATTCACTAATCCCACGTTGTAGTGACTGCAAGCCTGGGTTCTGAAGCTAGACTGTCTAGGCTTAAACGTGACTCCCCCACTTTGCTGTATGTGCAGGTCCTGTTACTTAACCTCTGTGCCCCATTCCTCGTCTGTAAACTGTGGTTGATGAGAACTGTTTTGTAGCATTGACGTGAAGATTAAACAAGTTAGTGCTTTTATAGCACTTAGAATAAGACCTAATACATATTCTTATTTTGAGAAACTTTGTCTTTTATCTTCTCCAGAGAAAATTAGAAAAGCCCTTCCTAATTCAGAAGACACTGTAAAGTTGTACCAAACTTTGACAAAATTGTTGAGTATTTGTAAACAAAAGTAAATACTTGATCACTTTATAAATAAAGCTAGCAATAATAAAGTAATGGCTTATCTTGAGTTCAGAGACAGTTTTTCTGAAGTGGTAACAAGTGTAAGTCTTCCTAGGGAATACAAAAGGAGAGAGAAAAGTAATGGAATTCTGTTCTTAAACTTGAACTGGGATTTCATCACTTTTTTTTGAATTCAGGTCAGGTGCTACAAAGGATCTTTCTTTTTTCTTTGATTCATTGCCTTTCTGCTGTGACTTCCTCCCAAAAAATACTTCTGTTTCCAGTCCAGTGTTAACATTTATACAGTGTTTCTGTCTCAAGGCATTTAACTTATAAATCAAAGATAACCCTCTAAACCGTATGTTTGGTGAGTCTTTTTAAAAAATTTTTCATGGCTTGTAGAAGATCATCAGAATAACACATTGTTTCAGATATATGTAGCAGTTATAGTTGGAATAGGGAGAAAAATGGAAAAAAACATTTAAGTTTATATATAATTATTTAAATTGTATGAATGTTTCAATAGTCAAATTCTTATTTTGAGACTATTTCTTTTCTCTTCTCCAGAGAAAATTAGAAAAGCCCTTCCTGATTCAGAGGACCTTGCAAAATTGGCACCTGACTTTGACAAGATTGTTGAAAGCCTCAGCTTATTGAAGGACTTTTTCACCACAGGTAAGGAAGGACGTGTGTTTGATCTCATTTAAAATGTCGGGAAACACAGAGGAAAAATACTTAAAATGTATTCATTTGTTTATTTCCATCTTTTATTTATTATTTTAAATTAACATTTTTTAAAATAAATTTATTTATTTTGTTTATTTATTTTTAGCTGCATTGGGTCTTCATTGCTGCACGTGGGCTTTCTCTAGTTGCGGCGAGCGGGGGCTACTCTTCCTTGCGGCAGGCGGGCTTTTCATTGCGGTGGCTTCTTTTGTGGCGGAGCATGGGCTCTAGGCACGCGGGCTTCAGTAGTTGTGGTACGTGGGCTCAGTAGTTGTGGCTCGCAGGCTCTAGAGTGTAGGCTCAGTAGTTGTGGCTCACGGGCTTAGTTGCTCCGCGGCATGTGAGATCTTCCCGGATCAGGGCTCGAACCTTTGTCACCTGCATTGGTAGGCGGATTCTCAGCCACTGCACCACCAGGGAAGTCCCTATTTCCATCTTTTAAATGAAAATATTTAGTACAAATAAAAGCCAGGTTTTTGATAAAAGGGTAAACACGAAGTCTTTTTGCTCTGTGGTTTTACTATTTTTTTAATTTATTTTTATTTTTTGGCAGTGCCATGCGGCACACGGGATCTTAGTTCCCTGACCAGGGTTCAAACCTGTGCCCCCTGCAGTGGAAGCACAGAGTCTTAACCACTGGACCACCAGGGAAGTCCACGTGGTTTTAATTTTTGTTTGGCCCAAGAAAATGAAAATTTGCAAGAACTTAAACATGCTTGGCTTTAGTCAGTGAGGGAAAAATAAATCACTTGTTCTTGACAAGTAGACGACACTTCCTATGTGTTTGCTGTTCATAATTGGTTAGAGCCGATTTGGTGATTTTAAAACAAATTTAATTATAACGGACCATAATGAGTAGAATTTACTAAGGCTAGTCCTGGTGTATTTGCCCAATTCTGCCCTATCATGATATAAATCTGAGGTCTCAGACATCTTTGTTTGCTCATTGTTAAATTTTACATTTCTATTTCCCCCTTTGCTGATTTTTCACAGGTCACAAATTGGTTAGTGAAGTCATAGAAGCTTCTGACCCACTTCTCTTGTTAGGTGTGTAAACAGATATTTTTGCTGATCTTAACATGCCTTTTAAATGCATCTAATAAACTAGCTGCAAATAAAATTGCAGACCAAATTTATAATATTGCTTATGCTAAATTTTAAAATGTCAGAATTATATTGGGCAAATTCATTATCCTTTAGGTGGAAATAATAAAATAACTTTTTTGTGGTAAAACTAAAATTCCTAAATATGTGTCTATATTATAAGATTAAAGCTATTAAAAAGAAAGTTTGGTTAACCAAAATATTTTCTTGAACCTGATGTGTTTGTTTCTGATAATTGAAATGAAAGTCATTTTAATTTGTCTCATCTTGACAAATGTCTCATGTCACAGCTGACATTTTTAATTTAATTTTTTTACTGTATATGGTCTGTAATGGCAGTAGTGTATGGCTGAACTGTAAGTACTCTCATGTAAAATAATCCTTATCAAAGATTGCCTTATTTTTTATTGCAATTTTCAGTGATATTTTAAGAAATCAGTTAAACATGTCCTATAATGGTTTTGAAAATTTTTTTCTTAGCTTACCACTGTGTTCCTTAAAATAAGAATAGCTTTCCAAAAAGTGATTTTTGCTCTAAAAATCCTTTTATCTCTCAACCGACTAAACATAATTTGGAATTTAGTTTAGGCTATTGACTTCACTGGAATATTTAAAGGACTGCATATTTATCTTTAAGGTTCACCTGGAGAAACGGCATTTAGAGCGACAGATCCTGGGTCTGAAAGTGACAAGCCTTATAGAAAGGTACGTATAAAGGAGCATTCTTCACGTAGATAGTCTTGAAAGATTTTTTAAAGTTTTTACCTACCCTGGAAGATCTGAAAATGGTAGCATCCGAGAAGCAAACATAAAAGCATCCAGTGGAGATATTGTTATTATTCTTGGTACAAAATGCAAGGTATTATTCAACAGTTCTGGAAATATAATTGGAGAAGCCAGTTTCCCTCAAATATGTCTGTGAAATATTAGTTTCCAGGGTTGTCCCCAACAAAGGGTTTTGTTGTTAAGTATGTGTGGGGGAAAGCTGGTATAAATAAAACAAGCAGGCTTCTTTTCTTTTCCCTAGGATTTCTCAGACCTTAATATATGCATGTGCATTGTGAATCTCTAAGAGAAGTCAAAGTGTGCAGGGTTTTCCAGATTTATTTAGCAACAAAACCCTTCTTCCATGAAATACCTTCTAGGGACTAATGTTTCATGGTATACAGTTAGGGGAAATATTAAGGGAACAGCAAGTTTGTTACTAAGGGATAAATAGACTTCTGTTACATTGCTAGTCAACAAAATTATGTATGGGCTTATTTAGGATATGTTAATTTCAATTCATGCATTAAAACCCGTATGAAACTTTTAGGAGAATTGCTGATGTAGAATAACGTGCATTGTTGTGTATTTATATTAATATGTTAGCCTGATATTGTCTTACTCTTCATTTTTTTCGTCTTTTGAAATTGGTAAGATAACTGATTCCTTGGAAGTTGTTTTTTTTTTAATAATAACCTAGATAAATAAATATCTGGAAAAAATACTCCATGAACATTTAAAAATTCAATATGAACATTTAAAAATTAAATGATGAAGGTTATTATGGTTTTAAATCATTGAGGTAAATAATTTTATGTTTTTTGGGGAAGCAGGAAGAAAGTAATTCCTATGTGTAGATCTCCATCTTGTTTCCTGTCCTTCAACTTTGAGCTTTTTACATGATATTCCAAGTTTTAATTATATTTCAAAAGATTTTTTTTCTTTTGTCTTTTAACTTGATCTTTTGGAGAAAACATTTTTCAAAATGTGTGTGTATACGTGTGTGTGTTTGCCTTTTAACTTGATCATTTTTGATACCTTTTCCACTGGCATTATTTTAACCAAGGGATACCCTTGACTATACATGCTACTGGAAAGAAACATTTGAATAGAAATTAGCCTACGATGCACAGCTTATTTTGAGCCAAGGCCTTGGCCCTTAATGCAGATAGACTTAATGCGCAGAGAAAAGCTAATCTAACTGGGGAGAAGGAACCCCTGTTACAAGTATGGTAGTATGGTTTTTGAGCGACAGGATTTCTTGTTGCCTAGATCAGTTAAGGGAGGCTTGCATCTCTGTTCTTTTCTGATATGGCCTAGGATTGTTTTGGTAAATGAGAATCCTGTTTAGGGCCTGACAGATAATTCCCTTAAAATCCTGCTAAGGTGATAAATGAGTAGTAACTGATAAATGATCAAAAGCTCTGCAGTATAGAAGAAACAAGAGAACTGATCTCTGGGAATTTATATTTACAGATTTTATTTTATACAGTAGACATGAGAGCAAATTTATTGCTTTATTTTATAATTTACTTTGCTTGAAGATAAGTGCTGTTGTAGACTGTTTCTTTTTAACTTTTCCATAATTTATGGTGATTATCTTGCCCATTAAAAATGCACCAATTATTTCCAACTATTTGTTATAAATTAAGCTGTTTTCATTATAGGTTAAATCAGATAGTATTAAATGCTAGTATAAATGTTTACTATACAGAAAAAGTATTTTCAACCTCAACTAGTGGTTTTAAATTTTATTAATATGCAGCATTATGTTTTCAAGGCTTGACTGTTACCTGTGATATTTGAAAATAATGAACTACTCAGACAAGATGCAGATAAACTGATTGTAAGAGACTTGTCTGTAAATTGGTGGTTGAATGTAAGCATGGAAAGGGAGACCTTAGCAGAAGCCTTTTTGAAATTATTCTAAAGCATCAAATTTGAAAATTTGGGCAATAATCAGAGGTGGTAGGATGGCATCCAGAGTTCAGGTGATACCTTTTTGATTGGTTCAGTCTGGTGTTTGAGAGCCCCGAGATTTAAAATGGTGTTCATGCCTTAGCTTAATGATTGTTGGGTTTATACCAAAGTTTCTGGCTAGACTTCTATTAGAAATGTAAAAGTAAATGTGAATCAGATTTTTTTAGTGTAGTAATAAATTAAAAACATTTCGACTAGAAGTAAAAAGAAAACTTGTTCTTTCTAATAAGAGAACACATCTGGAAAAGTGCTGGCAAGTAGAGGGACAATCAGGAACCTTTCTAAGTCAACTGAAGTGAAAGTGACAGGGAGTTGCAGGAACACAGATGCCAGATTGACTTGAGTCAGGCAGAATGAACCACACAATAGACAGATTACCTGTGGTTCCCAGTCTGGGGTCACTGGACTTTTAGGTGTTCTGGAAAGTTGTGATTGAGGTCTTCAAAAAGTCAAAAAGCATCTATTCCCACATAATGCTACACAGGCTAACTAAACCTCAAGTTTGTTTGATTTTGCCTGTATTTATATCCGTTCAGTTTGTGGACAGTAATGTTTATCAAAAGTTCTTCTACGTATTTTTGATAAATAAAAAATGGAAAAATACTGAAACCACATTTTAGTAAATGCTTTTAGTTAGTCAAAAATTTTTAAACTTGTGTTCACTATAGAAAAATATTAGAAAGAGCCCTTAGTGTGACCTGAATAATATTGTTGAGACCTGGAGACCTTTAGAACTACCTGAAGACAAATTCGGAATTGGAGTGGCAAGCCTTTTTTAGTGAATTAATGGACTCACCTGGTTTGTAAGTCAGTAGATTTCTGTATCTCAGTCATAGTATATATATAGGTGACAGGACCACTTAGTGTATCTCCTTTTTTTAGATTCAGTAACATTGTTGTGTTCTAGTGAAAATTAATTTGCTAAATGAGACATTATCTGTGCTTTTGTTCTATCATGTTTCTGATGGCTCATAAACATCTCATAGAAGTAAGGAATATGGTCATTCTGAAGGGTACAAGCCCATTTATAATTTATAGAAAATATTTGAAGTCCAAATCATAAAAAGTATTGTTACTCTTTTAAAAATAATCATTAAATAGTAATTATCTTCCTTTCCACGTTACTGTAATTCTTATTTGTGTGGCTTTACTTATTTTATACCTACCCTCTGAAATATCTCTCTTCCCTTTTCTCTGCCTAATTTCCACTCATCCTGAAAGCCCAGTTCATTTGTCACCTCTGTGAAGCCTTCCATAACCATTTTAGTCCCAATAATTATTCTCTTAACAATTTAAAACATTTCACAGATGAAACACTATTTATTTTGGCTTTCATTCTTACTGTTTAATAGGCTATTTCTATCACAAAATCTCTGTTCTCAGAGCGCCTAGGATAATGCTGAACTCTTAACACAATTCATCAGTTGATTTAACTCAGTAAAAGTCTGATTTAAAGTAAGCAAATTTGATTAATGCTAACAAGAGTGGGCCCAAAGATTTTATGTAATGTGTCTTTTTGCTCTGATTACCTTTGAGTTTCTCCTGGCCTTCAATATTTGACAACTATTGAGGAGAGCAAGAATGTGAAGGTAGCACTTATACTCGGAATTCTGAGTTGTAACAAAGCAGTGTTGCTTAAGTAGGACTTAACATTTCTGGGATTCCTCATGCAACAAATAATGTAAACTGTGGCAAAATGAAATTCTCACAACCAGCACCATCAAGTAGCCGCAGATTCAGGAAACTTAGGTTTCCTAAGCAGCTAACAATTGGCAACTATACTTGGTTAGATACTTGTTCTATTCCTTAATAATAAGCATATTGCCTTTTTATGTCATTTAAAAAACATTAAATATATACTGTGTACATAACACTATTTTTAGGTAATAATTTAGAACAAAGGGGATTTGGTAGAAATTGTATTATCGATAAAAACTATTGGTAATAGACTGATTTGTTCATCTCTTGAAATTAATTATTTGTAGAAATTGTCCAAATAGGATGCGATATTTCTCAGTTGGAGCAAATTAAATAATTCAAGTAGAAAGACATACTTCTTTCTGATATCCAATAATAAACATATTTTAGTTGGCTGTAAATATCTTGAGCTGAATTATATATTACTGGGAGGGACGAAAATAGGAAAATAGATCTTTTTAGCTAATGAAATAGCAGAATTATTCAAACTTTGAAAAGTAGTTTAGTGCCTAGGAATATTTTTTAAGTGGAAGGGGAAGAAGTCTTCACTTTCACGAAGTTCTTTTCTGGACCCAAGTTACTTTTAAAACTAATAAAACGGGTTGGCAAGCTTTTCCTTAGAGGCCAGATGGTAAATATTTTAGGTTTGCAAGCCCTGTGGTCTCTAGGACTACTCAGGTAGCCCACTGTACTTTGTCAACTCCTTCTCTAAAGAGTAATTTACATTTGCCCATTGCAGTTTTACCATTTTCCTTATTTAAATGTAAATTGAACGTGAAGGGTCAAAGGCACTTTGAAAATAGTGAGACTGTAGAGCTAACAGGTATCAGGTGTAGACTTTGGAGTCACACTGCCTGTGTTCAGACTCTGTCCTTCCTGTTTTCTGAGCTGTGTGACCTTGGATAAGTTCCTTAGCTTCTCTGAGTTTCTGGTTTCCTCTTCAGTAATAGGGGGAACCCTACCTGATAAGGGTTATTGTGAGCATTTCGTAAAGCCCTTTAGCACAAGATCTTGGCACATGATAAAACTAAATGAATACTAATGTAATGATAATAATAATCATTATTATCATCTAACACTTAGAATTATTCCATGAGTTAGCATATTAACATTATTTGATTAATTTCCTCCCCTTTTCTTAATTCCTGTTGAATCTGTTCTGGGGATTGTGATAAGTGGGAAAATGGACTGTAGGGTTGATGTGTAGCTTATTTACAGAATAGGCAATTTTTAGGAAACCCAATTTGGATTTTGTGCTGTAAACTGTGTGCGTTTTTAGGTAAAAGTAGGTTATCATTTAATTCATTCAAGCAACAGACATGGGCCAAGCCCTATCCTAGGTGCTGGCCGTAACACATCTGAAGTGTCAGGCCTTATTCTGTGTGTTAGGTATAAAAACAAACAAGGTATGGGCCCTTTAGAATACTGTTAAAAATATAGTATTGGGTTGGCCAAAAAGTTCGTTCGGGTTTTTCCATATCTTACAGAAAAACCCAAACAAACTTTTTGGCCAACCCAATATTTTATTTTATTTTATTTTATTTTTTTGGCCATGCCTCCCGGGTTGTGGGATCTTAGTTCCCCAACCAAGGATCGAACCCAGGGCCCCAGCAGTGAGAGCGCCAAGTGCCAACCACTGGACTGCCAGGGAATTCCCAAAAATATAGCATTTTAAATGTATTCACATAAGAATGAGTCATAATTTCAAGATTTTAAAAAATATTTTCTAACAAGCTTATCAACTTCTAGAGGTATTTGCAGCATTTTCAGTTGACATTTTGGTTTCTGGAGTTATCACTGATTTTCTTGGTCTGACGTTATACTTTTTTAAAAACCCGAGAACACTGTACATGAAATATGGGACTATGAGAACTGCAGCGTCAAATTGACAGTAACCAGGAGATGTTTAGAGAGTATTCATCTGTGGTTGTTTACAATAACTATTGTTAAAGATCACAATTAGTACATTTTTAATGTAATATATATCATTTAAAAAACAATTATGTGCTGTTTCTTGAGAGAAGAATGTCTGAACTTGGGAAAATATTTATTGAGTAAAAGTGTTCTGTTCATGTAAGGAGGCATGAACAAATGCCTCATCTTGCACAGGAGGCACACACATTTATCCCTTCCTTATACCACAAGCTTTAGCTTTAAAAGCTAATCCAGCTGTGCTTAGGGTGAGATTTGATGCCTAAAGTTGGATAATGGTAACCTTTTTTAGTATAGTGTATATAGCTTTTTCTGTGTCTAATTCTTGTTTTCTTCCTACTTTTTTTAGGAGGTAACAGTTAATTTCAACTACCTTCACATAAAAGTGCTTCAGTAACAGACTTGGAAGGAAAGTGAGGTGTCACTAGAAAGAGAGGGTGTTTTTCTTGTAATAGATATTAGATATTTACCATACACTTTGTATGTACATATAAACAGTGGATTAGGGAGGGGTGTTTAAGCTATGAATAAACAAGAATCCTGTGCCGGATAGACCAGCACAGTTAAGAAATGTGGAATATTTTCTCACTGCTTTAGCATTTTATAACTTATACTACTGGGTATTATGTTAATTAAAGCACAGGTACACTAATGTGTAAGCCAACGTGGGAAGCCATCTTTAAAAGGGAACTGTTTTGAGAAATCTAAACACTTGGATGAGTAGAAGAAGTGATTATGATAAATGACTAAATGAATAAAAATGAGTTGGATTACTTTTCTTTCTGCTTGATGAAAGGCAGTGATACAAAAAATGAAAAAAAAGGACATAAAAAATTATGGGAATGATGAGGGTAGTGAGTTGGCATTGCATTTCTTTGATAGATTTACCAATGACCATAAAAGTGTTTATTTAAAAGATACATGTTAAAAGATAACCGCAGGTTTTTATAAATAGATTTTGTACTATTGAATTTGGAAACAAATGTTGAAAGTTTAGTTATGTTACTTGCCACTTTGATGTTCTCTTACTTTTCATGAAGAATTATCAACTAGTTTCATCCTTTGATTTATATAGTAAGTCAACCAGTTTCATTATGTTGGTATAACTTAATGTATTAAAACTAAGAATCAAACAAAATAAAAATCCCCCTAATTGTTTGCTAATATTTCCCTTAATTTAAAGTGCTTTACTGTAATACAGCTTTTCTATTTGTATTTATTTCTTTCCTGGTAAACTTTTTTATTTATATAAATCTTTGGATTATATAAACTAAGTTATTAAGCCTCCAGGTGAGTCTACTAATTAAAATTTGAATGTAACGTTAACCAAGATTTCATTTTAAGAAACTTTATAATTGGACTATACAAAATAAAATATTTTTGGCAGTTATTTTATAAAGCTGTGAAGCTATTTGAAACTCCTAATGAGTGTTAGTTTTCCTAATTCTTTTTATTATTATAACTTGGTAAAAATTGTTCTCCCAGGTAAACTGTTCTTGTACAAATTAAAGAGTGACCTCATTCATTGGAACTTTGCCTTTTTAGGGTTTCTAATTGAGAAAATATAAGGTTCCTGGCATTGTCAATTGCTAGTTGTTTTTTCTCCTACATTTCTTGAGGTTGATTGTCTAATAGACAGCAATTAAAAACACTGTACAGAAAATGACATGTATTTTCGTTTCATGTCACAAGTGAATACATTGCATCAGATGAACATTTCATGATTATTAAATGGAATGAATTTTAAGCATAGAAATGATGATTATTTTGTGCATAGGTCCAAACTGGGTTTTGTTTCATTTTTATTTTCATAGTAACTATATTATCTCCATATCTTAATTATTTTATTGAGCTTGTGCTTTAGTAATTGATATATCCTTGGTTATATTCTCAGAGGCCATTTTTATTTAATGTCAAAACAGCTTATAAAAAGTGAAAATTCAGTCAAACTACTTATTTGGTGTTGTATAAAGCTAAAACAGTACCTCAAACATTATTTTTTAATTTGCAAAAAAAAAAAAACCCTTAGATTTTAATCAAATAAGATTCTGTGCGTAGACATGTAAAATTATGAATTAATGTAAAACCTTGATTAACTTGATGCTCAAAACTACGTTTTGAGGGATCTTTATTTATTTACTTTTTGGCCACGCCATGTGGCATATGGGATCTTAGTTCCTGGACCAGGGGTCAAACCCACGCCCCCTGCAGTGGGAGCTTGGAGTCTTAACCACTGGACCTCCAGGGAAGTCCCTTGAGGGGTCTTTAATTGAAGACATCAGATGTCAAGGAAAACTTAAGAATAATAATTTAGTAAGTGATTAAGCTATTATGTATTCTCTATTTAGTCTTATGAAACTTATGGTTGAGAATTAGAAGATTCAGACCTTTGAAATCAACACTGTTCAAAACTCAGTTTTGTTTTTTCCCCCATATGTATCAAGTCAGGAGCGTACACTAGTTCGTATTGGCAATTCAAAAATAAGGGTTGAAGTATTTGTTTTCTCAGCTTTTCTGTTACTAGGACATTTAGTTAACTGTAGTGCCATCTTCCTTGAGCATTCCAGTTAGTCTCGGTTTTACTGTATGTTGATATTATATATCTGGCTCGTTTTATTCAGCAGTCACTTATTGCATTTTCCTTTTCACTTATTAAACTATGCTGTTTTATATTTCTGAGACATAATTTTACTGAGGAGAAAAATGGAAATGTAGTACAGAACCCAGTTATATAGTGGCTCTAAAGGTACATAACTGAGTTTCCATTTTTGTTATAAGCTATCCATTCTTCTCTGACTTACATCTGTTCCTTTCTTGTGCCCTTTGGTTTAACATTGTTCTCCTCCCCAATTTTCCTCTTCTCCTCGTTGTAAACTCATGGCAGGGTCTGCTTGGTGAGCTCATTCTCTTACAACAGCAAATTCAAGAGCATGAAGAGGAAGCGCGCAGAGCCGCAGGCCAATATAGCACGAGCCATGCCCAACAGAAGCGCAAGGTGATGGATGGTTTAAGGGGGCTACTGATACGTTCACACTAATCAGCCATTTCTACCAGGATCGTGTCACCGTAATCCGTTCATGGACTCCAATTATGAGAAATTATTTTTGACAAAGTAAAAATACGAAAGATAATAGAGATATGCAACTTTCCTAGAGTAGGTAAATCCAAAATATTAAACATAGGAATTTATTTTCTGAAAATTAGATTATCTGTGAGGGTTCATGGATTTGTACTTAGATAAGAATTACGAATTGCAGCTTACTTGGTCCAGTTATTGAGTCACCTTAAATTTGTAGCCAACTTGTCTATTCTCCAAGTTTTCATTTGTAAAATGAAAAGGGTTACTGTGAATGACCATGTTAAATTAAAGAATGAAATGTATTTGTTTTAGTTAAAATGAATCAGCAGAGAATTCTTATTTCTTACAGAAGGAAACTATTTTGACTTAACTTTGGGGCAAAGTTATTCTTAGATACTTTGATAAATTTGTACAAAGATTTTCCACATTTATTAATAAAGTCAGCACAGATTTTCACCTTGTCTACTGCAGGATTGAACATTGGAAATTTGATATGATTCTGGTCAATAAAGAACAGATTCTGATAAAACTCAGCATAACAGTATACAAATGTTTGGTTATAGGAGCAACCAAGGAATCCTTAAAGATATACTTTTGGCTGTTAGATGATCCTATAGTATAGATCCCAAGGTTAATGTTCTAAAGAGACTAGAGTCAAATGAACTGTATGTAATGATTTTAAAATTATACTCTAGGATCTTGAAATCAGCTATTTGTGTTACATATATTAGATAAAAAAATTTTGGAGTTAGGTGCAAATCTTACTCAGGAAAAAAGATTCAGTCATATAATTAGCTTCCTGTAGGTTCTGATATTGAAATCAACCAATATTATAGATAATTAGTGGAATAATTCTGCTGGCTAACCCTGTCGCATTTGGTGGTGGTTAATACTTGAGAATACTCATCATAGTTTTCATTTATTTTTTCAGTATCACTACCTGGCTTTTCTCAATTCCATGGCTGTGGAATCAACTCCTGTATGTTGTTTAGCTTTCAGTGAATGAATAACATAGGTAGAAATAGAGAACAAGTTATTTTCCTACTTGTGTTAAACCAAGGGAGGACTTATTTTGGCTGCGTTGGGTCTTCGTTGCTGTGCGCGGGTTTTCTCTAGTTGTGGTGAGCGGAGACTACTCTTCACTGCGGTGTGCAGGCTTCTCTTGTTGCAGAGCACAGGCTCTATGTGCGCGGGCTCAGTAGTTGCAGCACTCGGGCCCTAGAGTGCATGGGCTTCAGTAGTTGCAGTGCGTGGGCTCAGTAGTTGCAGTGCGTGGGCCCTAGGGTGTGCAGGCTTCAGTAGTTGTGGTGCGTGGGCTCAGTAGTTGTGGCACACGGGCTTAGTTGCTCCGCAGCATGTGGGATCCTCCCAGACCAGGGATTGAACCTCTGTCCCCTGCATTGGCAGGCGGATTCTTAACCACTGTGCCACCAGGGAAGTCCCAAGGGAGGGCTTACTTTAAATGGTGCTTTAGCATTCTCTGTTCTTCATGCTGTTGAGAGTACCATTTAAATATTGTAACAAGTTGGATGCTTAGGCTAAGCCCTCTGTTCCTTAGCTTTGTTACAGAAAGAAGGGGAGGGAGCTACTGTGTTTTGGTACGTTAGTTAGGAATATGAATATAACTCTAGTTACTAGTAGTTCTTGTTTTTCTCATAATGGTAAAATAATTTGCAATGAGTCCCATAGATCTGCTATTTTAAGATTCTAAGATACAGTTGAAGATTATTGATGTGCTGTTGAATCTGATGATTTAAGCAATATCAGTAGTGAATATTGTTTATTTTCTACACTGCCAAGGGTTAATATTCATTTGGGGCCAACTTCACTAGCCTTTTTTCAGGCTTACGGTTATCCTTACTATTCCTAATATTTATTGGATTATCCATGTAACCCTTTTATTCCTCACTTTACACATTTGTGAAAGAGCTACTGGCAGGACTGTACCTCCATCTGTTTTGTTTATTAAGGCATACTTAGTAGAGCACGAAACAGGGCTTGTTCCTGCCCACTTTGCAGTTACCTTGTGTGAAAGTAAATGAGACTAAAAACAATTTATGCTCCTCTATAATAATATCATTCCTTTTACTGTCCTTAAAGATGGTTTCCTTACTGTATCTTCCCCTTTATTCCCCCTATAGTTAGTACACAGATGACTTTTCAGCCCTACATTGTCATAATGACCAAAATCCTAATTTGATGAGATTTTTATCATTCTAAGCATTTGAGGTTTGCTTGAGGTACAAAGCCACAGCTACTTTTTGTTGCTTTTTGACCATTATTTCTTATTACACCTTGAAAATATAAGTAGGCCTTCATTATTTATATCTTATTAGTAGCAGCTAATAGATTTACCCTGTATCATCTGAGCAAAGGAGCTCATGCAGAGACAGCAGATTAAGACTGCCATTGATAGGTTTGCCTCCTGTGAATGTGTACACATACATAAAAATTTTTACGAGTCTTATGCATTTCTGTATTTCAGTATGTCCAGAATTGCTTAGTAGGAAGAAATACTTAAAATTTAAAAATCAGGCTTGGTTTTGTGAGGAGCTAGTAAAGGTTTTTCTCTTTCAGCTTTAGCTTGTTTCTGCAGAGGGTTCCGCTCTTTCTGAAACATCAATTTTACAGCCCTGGAATTGTAGAAAAGCTCTGGTTTCAAGACTATTGATACCCATTTCTGTCAGGGTGAGTTTTAAATTAATTTCATAATGAAAACTAAATATATTAAACAGTAGGACAAGAACTTACTGTAAGTAGCTGAATTTTACCAGTAAAGTGCATCAAAATAAAATATACCCAGGTTGCTAGTTAAGACCTCAAATAAATGATAGACTAACAATAGCATGTACTTGTCTCTTAAGAAAATATGTAAAAGTATCTTATCATTAATCTTTAATATTTATTTTGTGAACCTAAATGTTTTGATTTTATTTCCTAGAAAATATTAGGTCTAATTCTTGATTCCACCATCACGTGTCTTTTATATAATAACATTAATCTTTTAATTTAACATTAAACTAAGCAGATAGGAAGTGTATTGGTAAAACTGCATGAGTTGTTCCTAACAGTCATGCCAGAAGGGCACATGATAAATTTAAATATTCCTAAGAATCCAAATTTATGAAAATCTTAACAGTCATTGTACTAAATACTAATATTAGCACAAAGATTGTATTTGTAATGTTCTAATAACCTTATATCATTTTAACTCTTTATATATCCTTTTTATTTTACCAAATTATCAAGGTAACCTTTTATAGTCCTTGGCTTATAGTAAACATTCTAACTTTGTGTAATTGTATTAGTTTCTTAATTATTGTCCCAGATACAGAGAAATGTCGGATTTTCTACTGTAATTTATATTACATGAAATCATTAAATAGTCACATCTAAAACTAAAACAGTTTATACTAATATTGTTTATGCATTTCATACTAATTTAACTGCATTAGATGAATAGTTAATGGAACAGAGTAAATCAGAGAAACTTTCAAAATGAATTGGGAATATAATCTGCATAACAAAATTTTTATGACCATACTATCACAATATGATGGCATGCCATTTGGTCAAAATATGGAATTATTTATTTCTTCACTGGCCTTTAAGATTTTGTTCTTTGGGTTGTGGGCTCCTCCCCAATGTGCTTGTTTCCTCACATTTTAGGAGACGATTAATAATTCTTGTCCATTTTACAAACACATAGTCAAATGAAAAACACTTATATCCACAAGTTTCTGGCGAAGTTTGTTTTATATTATCGTTTTTCTAATTACCAAACCAAATTTAGAATTTTTAGACATAGGCTTTTTAGGAAAAAATGATACATACCTATCATTTCTAACAAGTATTGTCATTTTTATTTAAAAGAATTTTGAGGGGGCTTCCCTGGTGGCGCAGTGGTTAAGTGTCCGCCTGCCGATGCAGGGGACATGGGTTCGTGTCCCTGTCCGGGAAGATCCCACATGCTGCGGAGCAGCTGGGCCCGTGAGCCATGGCCGCTGGGCCTGCGCGTCTGGAGCCTGTGCTCCGCAACGGGAGAGGCCACAACAGTGAGAGGCCTGTGTACTGCAAAAAAAAAAAAAAAAAAAAAAAAGAATTTTGAGGGAAATTTTGATAAATTATTTGGAAATAGGAATTAAACTCTCAAAATAACTTTATTGCATGGATGAAAGTTATTAACGTCTACCTCAATAAGCAAATCATTTAGAATGTTTTCATATATATTTGCTACCATGATGTCTTGACTGCTTAAATAGCCAATGAATAAAGATGAATAAAGATTTACATGAATTTTAACTTGATTTTTGTCTCCTGTGGAATAAAATCATCTCTAAAAATTTTGAGTATCAGAAATTAGATAATTATTTTGAAAGACTGAGAATGACAACTTCGGCATCTCACCAGGGAGTCAAAGTACAGTTACATGTATTTGTCATAAATGACATCATTTTAATTACAGTTGATTATTGTGTTTTATATTTGGAATTGTGACTACTTTAAAGCCTGTTATAGAATAAAGTTTTTTGTTGTTTTGAATATTTTATCTTAGAAATATTAGCATTAATAACAATTCGGAGTAGTTTCCCCAATACCTGTGGATTTTATCCTACTTTTGTTTTATGTTGAAATCAATTTTAGTTGCTTTACTCAACTTCATTGCTCCTGATGCATTCGCTTTATTATGGGTTAGCAGATCTTGCATTGGAACTGAATTTAAAAACAAGCATCTGGCTCCACTTAAAGCTCTGAAAATGCAAGTTGTTCTTTGCATTTATTAAACGCTTTCCTACTTACAGAATAGAAATGGATAGTGTTTGCTTAAAGATACACTATGACCAGTGAACTTTTCAGTAGCTGTAAATGATAACATGTGTCTGACTTCCCGAAACATTTCTGTAAGGATATTATTGCCTTATTTGTCCAAGCATCCAAGTCCCTGTGCTTGAGTACAAAATAACCTATCAAGAATATAGTAACCGTATGTGCTGCTTTCTTATTTTTCTAACAAGCCAACCATATATGACTAGAATGGCAATAGGAAGACGGTTACTTTTTAAGGTTTTCACTTAATATAAAATTTTGATGAGCTATTTTTATTAATGAATAAGATATTTTTACTTAAATAAGCATTTGATTTAAAATTTGCTTTGACTAAATATCCATATAAAGCCAGTAGTTTTCACTCTTAAAAATGCTTTTTTAAAAACATTAACTTACTGTATATTCTATATAAACCTAATTCTACTCAAATAAAATTATTTATTTTAAACATTTAGGTGTCAGACAAAGAGAAAATAGACCAACTTCAAGAAGAGCTTCTGCATACCCAGGTAATTCTGATGAGTAAAAAGAACCAGAAAGTTTTTCTTAAACTCTAAGTTTGGTGGTATGGAAATTTATCTTTTTAACAAAGCAAAATTTAGAGTGGCTTAATGATAGAACCTTATTATTATAAGTAGATGCTCCGCAAAATGCAAAAACTAATTGAGAAATAAGGAATAATGAAGGAACTTGATAAGTTTAATTAACTGATTTATGAAGTGACCTGTCCTTATATAAATCTATGTTTGCAATTTTACATTGATAGGCTAATTAAGTAACAGTTAAAGAAATTGGAGTTGAGTCTACCACAGTTCTTCTCTGAAGCCCAAAGCCAATCAGATAATAACCTTTCCAAAGGTATTTTTAACACTACTATGAAAAGTTATTCTCTTATAATTGATGATAACAATTATCATTAAAGACTTTTTCTGTGCAATGTAATTGAGTAGGTAACATTCTAGTGAAAAATTGCCCCATCACCCACTCTGTCTTTAGTTATTCTATGTAGATACAATGACATGCAATAATTAAGAATAAGTTAAAAAGACTTATTGGGTCTCTCTTTTTAGGGGAAAAAAATACAAGGACAATCTAGATGAAATTAGGAACTAGTATATTTTGAGTGCCAGGTTTTCTTAATATCTATGCATTATTCTTACACTTGACTATATGTTAGAATAGCGTGTGCTCTGAGCAGCACTGTATATATTTGTTATGGCTTCCCAGCCAGGTGATTACAATCTGCAGCCAGGGATTAAGAATCGTTGGCCTCAGAATGTGGTCTCTGCAGCATTAGCATCAGTAATGCCCTTTGGGAACTTGTTTGAAATGCAGATTATTGGTCCCATCCCATCTGCACTGAGTGGGAAGCTCTGGGTGTAGAACTGAGCAATCTTTGTTCTTAAAAACCCTGAAGTGATTCTGATGAATTCTTAAGTTTGAGAATTACTGGTCTAGACGTCTTTGCAGGATGACCCAGCAGCACATCTCTGTAGGAAGACTGCAGATTGGCACCTGTACTAAAGAGTGTTTCCAGCCCCAGAAAATGTAGACCCCATAATTGATTCCATATTTACCAGGAAGTGAGCCAGTGGAAATCCTACCACCCCTATATATACCTATTGATATCAACCCTTCAATTTGTACAGTTGTTGTCAGCTGCTAGGCATTGACAAACACTTGATGGAGAGTTCATGATGTAATAATAGCGTTATCTATATCAGTAGTGTCCAGTAGAAATATAATGCAAGCCATGCACTTTAAAATTTTTACATTAAAATAAGGGTGAAAAGAAATAGGTAGAGGGCTTCCCTGGTGGCGCAGTGGTTGAGAGTCCGCCTGCCGATGCAGGAGACACGGGTTCGTGCCCCGGTCCAGGAAGATCCCACATGCCGCGGAGCAACTAAGCCCGTGAGCCATGGCCGCTGAGCCTGCGCGTCCGGAGCCTGTGCTCGGCAACGGGAGAGGCCACAACAGCGAGAGGCCCGCGTACCGCAAAAAAAACAAAACAAAAAGAAATAGGTAGAATTTTGATGTTAATAATAAATTTAACCCAGCAGATCTAAAATAATATCATTTAAACATCTAATTAGTATAAGAAATATTAATGTGGTGTTTATGTATTTTTACTGAATTATAGAAATCTGGTGTGTATTTTATACTTAACTCATCTCCATTCAGGCTAGCCACACTTCAGGTGCTCAGTACCTGCATGTGGCTAGTGGCTACCATCCATATTAGACAGCACAGATCTAATTCTTAGATAACTACCAGTATTTTGTTATATATACTATTACTACAGATAGATGAACAAATTCTGTAAAAATATATTTTTATAATAGAATCTAGCCTGTAGTTCTACCTGTCTCATACTATTACATAATATTTTCTTTAATTTGGCTTAAGCTGGACATTCTCTGAGGATAGAGCCATGATCTCTTGTTATTTACTGTATGCTTGGAAGATTATAACAACCTAACATTTTCTAAGAAATATTTTCCATTATAAGGGTCATGTTATTGTAAGTTGGACATAAACATCCAGTTGGTTATAGGAAAGAGTAATTCTTAATAGTTTTCTGAACATTGTTAATGTTTAGAGAAGAAATAGTAGTGTACAGAGAAGACCAATTAGAAAAGGATCACATTTATTCTAGAAGAACATTGTATAGCCAAGCATCTACTTTGACAAAAAAGCCTGTCTAAATGTATTAGTTTTCTTTAAATTGTTCTTATATCAATATTTTAAAAATTAATGTGTAATTTCTGGCCACAGAAACTTACCAAAACTTGGAAGAGTTTGACCCCTCAACTCAGACCTGTATTCAAAACTCTGTGACCTTAGATAGGCTACCAAGCATCCCTGACCTCTGATTCCTAATCTGTATAACCTTTGCCTCACTTGAAGGCTTACGGGAGTTAATGCAGGTCAGTCAGTAAAGGGCCTGTCACATACTGAATAGTCAGGTACTGTTAGCTATTTTTATTTTATATCACTTTTATAAAATAATATGGGGGATGGGGAGAGTTTGAATTTTTGTCAAATGTCCCTTTAATGAAGACTTAAAATTTTGTTGTAATAGGAAATATTGCTTCATAGAGGATACTTAAGAACTTCCTTCTTCAACTCCTTTCATTTTTAGTATTTTTAATAATTTCTTCAACATAAACAGCAAACTTTTCCAAACAAAATTCCAATTGAAATAGAAAACTATAATGAAGCTCATTATTTGAGATAATATTCATAATTTATTTGTTCAACATTTTCATAGATGACTTTTAAATGAAATAATTCATTTTAAGTAGGCAGGAGATATTGCTTCAGGATCTTGGAAGATTTTAATTTACACTTAATGTTATTTTTTAACCCATCTCTTTCTTACAAAGTTATGTGTATTATTTTGTTGCAGTTAAAGTACCAGAGAATCTTGGAACGGCTAGAAAAGGAGAACAAAGAATTGAGAAAATTAGTATTACAGAAAGATGACAAAGGCATCCATCATAGAAAGCTTAAGGTACTTTAAGTTTGTCTTAATTTGTTCGCTCTCAGAACTTTACCACTTCACATTGTGTGTTGATCAATACCGGTTTTTAAGGAACTGCAAAGGGTTCTATCATCCTTTTATTTCTAACCTGATACGCTTAGGGGATAGAGAGGTCTCTTCCTACGTTAAGACTTTTCACAAATTATAATCTTCAAACATTTATTTTATACTATATCCATAAATTTTCATACTTTCAAGAGTCATTTCTTGTGAATCAGTTTATTTTTTCTGAAATATTTAGTTTATCTCTAGGTTTACTTAATTTATACAGCTATAAAACCAGCAGTGTAAGTTGATAGAAAGTTACATATGTCTTATTTTCATTGCCTTACTTGTATTGCCACTCAATGAAGAGGCCACTTCCACCAGTTTTACAATAGTTAATGTTTTCTTCTGGAAGGTTCCTTAGACATTTTAAAGTATTTTTGAAAAAGCATGCTGGTATTGTTATCATCAGCACATTGGTAATTACCATTATCAGTTAATTAAATCTTATTATTCCCCACTAAACCAACCTTTATGTGCTAAATGAAATTGAAGTAATTCTTTTAACTTAAATGTCATATAAGTAAACAGAATATGTACGTAGCAAAACTGCAGTAAATCATGGCACATTCATTTTGTAGCCAAGGTCCAAAGATACATAGCCCTAGTTTAACCAGCACGTATTAATAGTTGTGACTCCAAATTACGACTGCATAAAACAAATAAATAGCATGGCTTTATTTATAAGTCAGCACATGGCAGATGGAAAAAACCACATCCAAGTGTTAATATATATTGAGAATTATATATATCAACACTGAGAAATTGTATTTTCTCTCATAAAATGAAATGGTAATGAAAATTCGAAAAGTTTTTTGTTTATTTTTAGGTGGAGGGGATAACAGTTGCTTTCCTTTTAATTATTTCTAGGTGCTGAGAGATGAAAGGCAGTGTAGACCCTCATTTTGTTCCTACTTTGGCACTGAAACTTACCTTTAATTATTAAATGCTTGATAGTAACCTTTTTCCCAGGCCTGTGTATATGTTCAATCATTCCTCAAATACTTGAAGCTTATAATTTTCCAGGCACCGTGTTCGATACTGTTTTTACTGAGATGTCTGCCCCTGGTGCTCTCACATTTTAGTCTGCCCAGTTATCAGTGTACACTAATCATTCATACTGATTTAACAGTAATCTTGGTGATTCTTTCTCTACTTTACCAGTTCTTCAGTCTCTCTTTCTCTCCCACTCTGACGCATACACCAAACATTCCTTTCAGTTGGTCACCTGACCCCTTATTGGGCGTTTTTTGGTGTTAATGGTTTTCCTTTGTTGGGCACTTAATGTTAACTCTTCAATATTAAACAATAACCTTCTTCTTTTGCCATTTAATTAGAAGGTTCGGAAATCATGAATTAATATACTGTGTTAAATCACTGTCTCTTTAAAATAAATTTGATAAGAACATATGGAATTTTATTCTGTATTGTTTTACATTTACTAGGAATATTTATTTGCATAGCTAGGAAAGGCAATACAATTATGGAAACATTTTGAATGTATCAGCTCTTTTATCGACACATCTGTGGTTTTTTAAAAATGTTTTCACTATTTTATATTATTAATTTCTTGAATTTTATAGAAATCTTTGATTGACATGTACTCTGAAGTTCTTGATGTTCTGTCCGATTATGATGCCAGTTATAATACACAAGATCATCTTCCAAGGGTAAGTAAAAAATTAGTACACAGTGAACTTGCCCATTAGCAAAAAGGCACTGTAGTTTTTTAAAAAGTTACATACATAATACATACACATATGTATAGACATAGACAGACATAAAATTTTCTGTATAATATTCATGTGTTCTAGGTGATGCCCTAAGCATTGAATATTGTTTGACTCTTTATTTTGGTCCATTGGTTTACGTATATTTATGCATAATAAAGTAAGGCTTTCAGATATTTGGCATTAGGTATTCATGATATCCATGATATTAAAATACCTGAATGGTGGATAAGATTAGGTACATGAGTGAAATTTAACCATATAGAATTGAAAATGTCTTTGTAAAGAGTAAACTAGCTATGGAAAAGATTTGTGGAATATTAATGTTAATGTGGTTTTAAAACTAGTGGTTTAAATTAGCATAAGTTTTTAATAAAAATTTGGCTGTAAATAATGGATCCAGTTAATGTTTTGCTGTTTATGTTTTCAATACACATGAATGTATGAACCATCATTTTTTTCTGGATGATATTTTAAAATCATTTAATTGTGGATAATTTTTAAGACTAAAACTTCTCAGCAGCATTCCAAATCTATTAAATTTAAGTTGGTATCAAAAGATATGAATATGTGGTATTTATTTTGTCATAAGGTTGTTGTGGTTGGAGATCAAAGTGCTGGAAAAACTAGTGTGTTGGAAATGATTGCTCAAGCACGAATATTCCCTAGAGGGTCTGGGGAGATGATGACGCGTTCTCCGGTTAAGGTAAGAAAACAGGCCCTCTGGATTAATAGACTTACTGTGGTGGTCATTTTGTAATGTATTTAAATGTTGAAGCACTATGTTATACACTGAAACTAACATAATATTGTTTGTCAACTCTACTTCAGTTAAAAAGGAAAATAGGCCAAATGAAGTTCCTCAGAAAAGTAGTCACTTAAATGAATTTTGTCCATTGTGTTAAAATGAAGAATTCTGACAAAAGAAATAATTGATATGTAGCATTTGGAATTATTGCTAGTGTAGAAATCAGTAGGCGACATCCCTCAGGCATGAACAAAGATCAGGAGTTTTTCTTGCTGTAATGTAGACACAAGGATGTGTGTGTACGTTTTAACTCAGCTGATGGATGGAGTAGGTATAGAGTGATTGGAGAAATGGAAAATTGAAGTCACCAAGAATGAAGGCTAGAATAGTGGTAGAAAGTGAGACAATGAGGCTGATGCTGAAGTCTTGCAGAATTGAGGTCTGTTTATAATTACAACAGGCAGTCTAGTGTGATTCAGACAGTGCATTATTTGGGGTCTGGCTGTGATTTCAACCATGTTGTGTAAAACTAGTTTCTTTTTCATTGCTTTGTGTTATTGTGTGAATATACCACACTTTATAGATCTGTTTTATTGTTGATGGGCATTTGGAATATTACAAATTTAGGGGGAAAAGAATGACTATATCATGCTCTGTAATTAACTGTAAAAAATATTGTGAACCTACCTTTTACATTGTAACCAGCACCCTAATTGTAGTGGCTGTGGCTGATACTATATTTTAGGAAGGAGTTCACTTTCTTCCAACAGGCAGATATCATGGACAGATTTCCTTGGAACAGACAAGGCTGTTCTCTTTTCAGTTTGTCATTACTTCACTAGTATTTACCAGGACTTCTCCTCCTTCATGGACTCTAAACTCCAGATTTTTGTCTCCCCTTGAAGAGTGAAATTGCCAAAATCTTGACTTAACATTTTAACTTCTTTTTAACAGCTTCTTTGTTCCTTAATGTGCAAATGCCTTAAAGGGAAATTGTGCATAGAATGTAGGGCTCAGTTTTTGGAGATTTATTTCTGCTGTCCATTTTTCTCAGAGAGTTTGGCATCTTAGATGGTGGCTGCTTGATAGCCCTGGAATCCGATTTTGTCTCTTCAACACAGTGAGACGGCTACAAGTTTTAAACTTCTCTTTCAGGCCACCATGTGCCACAAATCAGCAAATGCCCTGAGGGGAAATAGCTGCAGGAATATACCCATCCAGATCCTTTGGGGTCCTGGACTCAGTCCAGGCTGCTCTGATGTCTTCAAACAGCTAGGTTTTATTTGTTATCCTCTGTATGCTTAGCTAATCTTAGTAGACAGAATTGTTTTTTAAAAGTGAAATCGAATCATTATAGAGAAGCTTGAAAAGTTACAACTGAAAAGTTAAGGAATGTGAAGTTTAGAAGTTCTCATGAAACCACTGACTGTTGACATATAAGTTGTTAGAGAATTTCTTGCTCAAATGTCACTCCTTGGGTGAAGGCTGCCTTAGTTCCCCTTAGTACTGCTCTCCTCTGTGGCATCCTAGGTTTTGCTACACAGACCTATTCTCTCTGTATATTTCTCCCAGTATATAATGAGGCCTAAACCAGTTACAGTCAATTCTTCGAGTTCCCCCATCTGCAGTGCCTGACACAGTTGGCTCTCAATAAATAGATGTTGAATAAATGAATTGTCCTTTACCTAAATGTACCTTTGAAGTGAAATGCAAGATTTCCTTTTAGTTTTAAAAGTTTTGAGATTGATGGCTTTCTGCTTGGTACTCTGTATAATGTTGACTGGAAAATGAGAACCATATAAGTGCTGTGGGAATTAATAGGAATTGTAAATACAGTCTTCTCAATTTTCTGTTAATTTCAGGTGACTCTCAGTGAAGGCCCTCACCACGTGGCCTTGTTTAAAGATAGTTCTCGGGAGTTTGATCTTACCAAAGAGGAAGATGTAAGTAGAATTTGTATGAGGTTTATGTATGTAACTTTTTATAACATGTGTAAACTTACAAAAGACAACTAAATGGAATATTTAACTGAAGATTTCCTTAGGATTTTGTTGCTTTCCATTGATAGCTTGCAGCATTAAGACATGAAATAGAACTCCGAATGAGAAAAAACGTGAAAGAAGGCTGTACTGTTAGCCCTGAGGTAAGTGTTGCAATTCATTTCAACAATGTTTTATGGAAATCCAATGTTTATGGTTTGAAATCATGGTGTTAGCATTGATGTTTAGATTGCAGCTGTTCCAAGATAGTTAGTCTTTTCTTTTTCTTTTAATATTCCAAAGAATATTGTTTTGTGGATAATTTTCTATGATAATTACTGTTACGGTCAGAAAAAGCATAATTTTTTTCTGAGCTGCATATCTGAATGGATGAGATACAGAATTTTCAAAATATGTGTCACCAAAAAATTCCTTGCTTCCCAAAATTAGTCTTTTGGTTTTTGGATTTTTTTTCCCTGCACAGACCATATCCTTAAATGTAAAGGGCCCTGGACTACAGAGGATGGTGCTTGTTGACCTACCAGGTGTGATTAATGTAAGTATGTACAAAATGTGTGTTTTATCTTATTCCTATTGTGAAAGACATTTATAATGACATTTAAAACCTTTTTCTTCAAGACTGTGACATCAGGCATGGCTCCTGACACAAAAGAAACTATTTTCAGTATCAGCAAAGCTTATATGCAGAATCCTAATGCTATCATACTATGTATTCAAGGTAAGTCTTACTGAAAGATTTTAATTGCACTAATATTCTTCCTTACTTAGCAATCAAAGCTTTGTTCTACATATGCATGTTACATAAACATACAAAATAAATGTTTTGTCATCTCCTCTTACTTGTTCATTTTATTAGTAAATAGAATTGAAGTTGGTGATATTTTGATAAATTTCACTGTGTAGGCATCATAGACATTTTTATTGGCTAGAATGTCTTTTCATAACTGAGATAAAATATTAAGAAAATTTTCTTACTATAATGTAGACACAAGGATGTAGCCTGTTGAAGTTTTTAAAACCTACTTTGTAACCATTACAGTGTCTTATTTATTTATTTATTTATTTATTTATTTATTTATTTATTTATTTA